>NC_136070.1:1092506375-1093706375 GCF_964261635.1 Lissotriton helveticus
TGACTGCACTATAGACAGTGGTTCCAGATTTCTCTAAACTACTGTAAAATGTAAGGTACCAGTTCTTTGCAGAATCACTCAGTAAAATGTGTTGATGAATGCTAGTATTTCCCAAAAATATTCATAATGGAAAATCAGTGAAACCAGTTTTAATAAGATTATGGGAAACAAAAAAACAAACATTGGAAATGTCAGTGTGTCTGAAATTGGTGGGCAGCTTTTTAGATTTTCATGACATGAATTGTTTTGGCATGTTTTTTGTAAAACTAATTGTTGTGGGAGCTGCCGGGACCTCACCATTATAACACACATTGGAAAAAGCAAAACATTTTTTTGGACTCAAAAAGCACACAGTGCCACATTAGTTACTGGCACTGAACAAAACTACTTTGTGTGCCGATATGCTCCTTGTGAAAGAGCAAAATGCTGTCAATCATAGTGAAACCAGCTGGTACAGAGAGAGAAAAACAGAATTTGAATAATTTCAAAAGGTCATAGTCAAAACCAGACCAAATTAGGGGCCCAATTATTAAAGAAAGTCTTAAAAGTGTACCTATGGTATCTGTCCTTGCATTAAGTGCAGCTACACATCTTTTGTGAACTCCCAAAAATTTACAGAAGTAGGACAAGAAATAGTGCTCCTAGAAAATATTTGTGAACTGCATTTTAGCATGAGCAAATATGCATGTGTAGATTTGCTCATGCAATAATCTGAGTGTTTGCAAGTTCACTTTCCCTCCAACCACTTTTTTATCAACTCTGGAAGAAGGTTTACATCTGCCATTGTGAGGAGTAAATTTCCTAAATTTCTCAGTATGGGAAAATATTAGAGAAGAGTTGTTGAATACCCTTAAAACATGCAAGTTAGTAGGTTTTCACTGACTAAAAGGGGCATTTTAATGCTGGAACTATTCCTTACCACTACCTTCAGCCCCAGTATGTAGATCTGCGGAAACGTAGCAACATAAGGGGATTGCAAGTATTCAAACACTACTATGGTATGAGCCATGGCATAATCAGAGAGGCTATATCAGAGCTCTTATATTATGAGATTGTCGCATCACTACATGGCACCAAAGGGACAAGTGCATTTTGTTACAGGACAAGTAGATTTATGAAGATACCTGCACCATGGACAAGTAGATATTTTATTACATTCTACACCCCTAGGATTACAATCTTCAATTAGAAAATGCTCGAAACATCTTTTACATGTATTTCCTACTTAATTTTCAAAATATGCTTTAATGGCAAAATCAGATTTGTAATAGTTTGAGTGAATAATAACTATGAAAAAAGTAGGTTAGGTTATCTGAGACAAACGAGGCAAAAGAACCAGTTACGTTCCTTGGCTGGGTAAGTTAACAACTGTGCCTCAGAGGATAATAGCCTGCCTCTGAGCCAGGAAGAGCAGATACGTGTTAACTGGTGAAGGCTAAGAAGAGAGCAGCTATTTGGAAGTTGACAGGAACAGCTGAAAAACTAAGAGCAGCTTTGGAGCTACCTCTTTTGACTTATTCCCAGGACTCTCCTACACAGCCAGGTTACAGTCACAAAAGAGGAAAGAAACTGTTCTGACCCTAGCAGGTAGATGGCAAGCTCATTTAAATAGAAGAGTGGTGAAAGAGCTGATGACTAGCCTGCTGGTGGCAGACAGTTTCTGTTATCTTGAAAAAGGGGGCTCCTGGGTAATTTTATAGTAAGGGAAAGAGGACGCTGGCTACTGTACAGGACATATCTGGCACCTCAACCACCATATCCTCAGAGCTTACCAAGACCTAGGGAAACAACTGAAGAAAAAGACCCTGCTGGAAGAAGATGACTCACTCAAGGACTCAAGGAACCTGCTGGCACCAAGGGACTGGTCTCCAAGTGTCAAGTGGCTGGACTCTTCTTTGCTTTTTTCAGGGACACAAAAAACAGAAGGACTCGTGATTCCAAGAGGGCCCAACTTAACATCCTGGCTGGAGAGAAATATGGTGCCTAAAACTCTTCACAGGAGAGCTATGGGCTGCAGGACTAATCAGGAGGAACTTTTCCAACACTCCGAAAAAAAGCGAGACTTACTAATTTTTCCACCTCACGAGAATGGGACAAGAAGCTGAGGCTTGCCAAGAGAGGTCCCATCCAAGGGACAATAAAACTATGTTTGTTCCACTCAGAGCTTTTTGCCACCCTGAAAACCTGTTTAGCCGTACCTCGCAGCAAAGGTATCTGGCCTTGTGGAACCCTGCCCGGCTACAGCTTCCAGTCATGCCCCGCTGGAGGATGTTGACTTCAAAAGAAGTTCAAGAGTAAAACATTGGACTGGACTGTGAAAAAAAAATCTATGAGACCCACAAAGGGACCTCAGCCGCTACAAAACCCTGGTTTATACCACTTGGAGCTTTTGATGCTAAAACCAATGGTTTCGGTGGGAGGTTGACAATGATGTATATGACTTACAAATTAGTTGTACCTCGGGACTCAAAAATTTAAACTTAGGCAATTTGCAATTCGGTCATTGGGTATTATCTAAATGGCCAGTGCTCAAAGATTCTATAACAACGATTACCTCATCAATAAAGGAACATTGTAGTTTTATCCAAAAAGAAGAGAAGAGAACCTGCCCACACTGCAGAATCGCCCCGGATGTTGGACCTCACCGGTTCTTTTCGCAAGGACATATCAAAGCCCTTGGTTGCCTCATTAAATACATTTTTCATAGGCTGTATGGCATGTTATTAGAGAAATAACCCATTGACGGGTCGGGAATTTTATCGGGGCGAGGTCTGAATTCTTTACATGCCAGGTCTTTTGATGACAGGTCTTATCTAATTACATTCTACCTTCCATGGTACCCCACAAATCGAAAAAGGGGGTAGATATATGACTTACAGAATTTTAGATTTGACTTTACAGACCGAGTATTAAGTCAGGAGAATACCCAAACGGTTCATTGCTGTATCAACTTTCTAATATAGAGAGTAAGCCTTGAGAAAGTTACACATATGTAACGAAACACGTGTCGGCTGTCATTGGCTGTCTTTCAACCACCACGACCTGGACGGCCCTAGGATTAGGACCCCTAGTTTGGCCGCTCCTCCTGTTTTTGTAGTGCTCAATGAATCAGCAAACTATGTACCTAATGTGAACACCATATGTACTGTTCCTGGATCTCTTGGAGTTTAATGTCTAGAGTTCTTTACAATTGTTATGGCAAAATATTGGACTGAAACAATATTAAATGGAATAAGATAAGTACTTGACCTTATGATGTTCTCTTCTCTTCTTTTTGGATAAAACGACAATGTTCCTTTACTGATGAGGCAATCGTTGTTATAGGATCTTTGAGCACTGGCCATTTAGTTAAAACCCAATGACCAAATTGCAAATTGCCTAAGTTTAAATTTTAGAGTGCTGAGGTACAACCAATTTGTAAGACATCAGTGGTAGTGGGATGCCTCTGTTACCTTGAATGGCACCGTAATCTCTATATATCGCAAAACTGAAAACATATAACATTGTACTATTGAGAGAATTGGATGTGTGACTGTTCTAACCACCACTACCATCCTATGATATAATGATGTATATGACATAGAAGAAACTTCTATGGCGACAGACTTGGACCTCTTTCCCTGCTGATAAATTTTGAATCCAACTTCAAAGATTAAATCAGAGGATACAATATTTTACAAGGACGACTTGTGTGATGTATCTTTATCACTTAATTGTAGTCAGCTTGAAATCGCACCTGGACCCCGGTTAAATGCAAACCATTACTTTTGATTGGCCATAGACTTTTTCTTGGAACTTTTTTCCCTAAAGTTTAAAGATTATTCATGCTGGTTCCTTTTACCTATTTTCAAAATCTTAGGATAAATTTTGCCCATTAAATGTTTCTTGATGGTGCAAAATTTCTTGCAAATTTGAGTGTATTCTGTTATTTCCTCCACTTCCTGCTGCTTGTGTTGTTAGCTACCAAGGGCTGAGCATGGATTATCTAACTATTTGGTTTAGACATAACCCGAGTGGATTTATTAAGTTGGTTGGGGTACCCTCCACCAAATTAATAACCCTGTTTCTAACATTAAAAAAATTGCTTCTTTTTCAATGTATGTTAGGACAATAGAAAGATGTGCTGAACATACCCCAATGTCACATCACCCAAACATAATTCAATGCCTATCGGAATCTTTAAGTTGGGTCCATTTGATAAATACAGTGAAGGTATTCGGAGAAGGATGGTGGGAGAAGATACAAGATTGTGTTGGGATTTTCATCTTTGCATCAAGCAATTATATTTAACATATTATTTAAAAATGTATATATTGGAAGATTAAGAGGGCATTCAGAGTTTGGCGATCCATCCGGCATGCAAAATTTGTTCCTTCACTCTATTTAGAGTCAGGTGAAGCATTGGGTTTCCAATTTAACAGCACAGATTCTGCTTCCATTCTTCAGATCTGTGATGAACATAAAAGAGCACGACTTAAAGGACTTAGTCAATTATAGGGAAGGCTGATGATATGACCATGTATTAGAAGGAATAAAATACTCTCTGCTCTACATCAAAAAGGATACTGCAATTCACCTTGGAGTTTATTGACCTTATTAAGGAACTCGTCCTTCAGATTCGAACCTCTATAATGCCTCTGCACTCCTGAGTAACTTACAATATACTTATAATGTATGGCACGGGATACGTTTTCCCATATATGATGGCCTGTAATTATGGTCTGTGGGTAGCGGTCAAAATGCATGTGATGTTGCATCTCTAGCTCATATGGTTAGGGGACAAGTTGCAACTGCAAGTTCCTTTCTAGTCTGCAGTTTCTCCACTTTATTACCACATATGTGGGTTTTATTAGTCAAATTACTTAGACAAATGGAACTGGAATCTGCGATTTTGCCCCGTGATCTTTAGCTGTGGAGCAGGACTCAAGTGATCAAGATAATAATGATTAAAAAAGTGCAATTATGTTTATTATTGCTGCTGTTATTAACAGTTGCTCATTTGCACTTCTTCCTTTCTTTGTGTGCTGTAATAAACAACTGTTACACAATATAATGATGCTCCATTTAATGTTACGGAATTAACCACCTCACTTAGCTCTCCCAAGAGTCAAAGATGAGCCCTGTCAATCACAATATATATTAACGAGATATCCTGCTCTAAGAGTAGCCCGTATAGAAAGGTATTGTCACATTTCAGCCAGAGATGCCATATTCATATCCCTCGTCCACCTTCGCTGAGTTAAGGCAAATGTGTATCTGTTATTCTACGTGCACCATGGCAACAGCATCTGGCAAACCACTGCTTGGGAATACCGTCACTTACATCAACCATTCACCCACAAGGGTTCTTTTTTAAACAGATTTCAATATATGGGCACAAGCAAACTAGTCCTACGAAGTGGAATTTCTCACAAGCCAACGCTTTACTAAATATTTCAATAAATACATTAAATAAATGAGTAGTTAGAAAATGGTGAGAAGGCTACTTCCGGAGACAACGACAGCTGCAAGGTTGGACTAGGCTCCAATGCTTGCAGCTACATATTGTATTAAACTGGGAATACATATATTCCATCGAGGCCTTCAACGCCAGGTGTCTAAGTATTACATCATGCTCCATTGTATATTATTTGGAAATGTTAAACCGCGTTCCCTGAAAGGGAGAGAGCATATTATTGCTAATTTAATTCACACATATTGCATTTCTGAATTCATTGGTAAGCTCTGGGCATCTTCTTGAATTTAACACAGGAAAATAACGCCCCCACTTTCCACTTATTAGCTTAGGTTAGTTGTTGGAAGCACTTGTATCACAGTATCTTAGAATCTGAATTATTTCCAATTGTAATTAGTTGCCTTGATTTCGCACAGTTCACCTTTACACAACATAACAAATGCACCGAAAATGATGCTTTCCTGAATAACTGGAGCCAAACGGCTGACGTCGAACATGTCCAGCGTGCAAAGCAGCTGTGAGCACTTTCCCACACTTCCGTTCCCATGTGCCCAATCCCTGATGTAGGGCAGCCATCTCGAGGGGACAGGAGCGCAGTTTAGTTTACAAGCTCTTACAAACCATGGCATTTCACTGGAGATTGCCAATTAGTGACAAATAGAGATTGAGAGTTTTTTCTTTTACGATGTAGGCACATAGATTGGCAACCTGTCATGTAAAGCATGAATCCTTTGGGCGGTGGTTGTGGAATGGGCATAAGAGGAAGGGATTCAGTGGCG
This sequence comes from Lissotriton helveticus, assembly GCF_964261635.1. Classification (NCBI taxonomy): domain Eukaryota; kingdom Metazoa; phylum Chordata; class Amphibia; order Caudata; family Salamandridae; genus Lissotriton; species Lissotriton helveticus. The sequence goes on from NC_136070.1 coordinate 1,092,512,610, forward strand.
GCTGGTGACATTTGAAAGTGGTGAGCGGAAAGTGATAATCATACTGCACCGTAGCGAGCGAGCGAGCCAGAACCCCTTAAGGAGTGGAAAAATGGAGCATTTTCAAGCAAATTTGAGAAAGCAGGAAGGTTAATAAAGCAATTGTGAAAGTGCAGGTATTACAATATTAAAGAGCTGTCATATAACATAGGTAGCTGCTTATTCAGTATAACCACAGAGCTTCATAACAGACTCCTGCAGCACTTAGGAGAAAAACGGCCCGGGGCGCTGGTCTGTGACCTAATCAGGGAGGGTGCGGGCCCGTGGCTTGAGACACACTCGTCAGAAGGGGGGTGCGCACTCTCAGTCCTTCAGGAAGAAGGACCATCAGACGAGAAGAGGGTGCGAATGCAGGGGTGAAATATGTGAGAGCATGTCTCCTGTCCCGGGACTATATATGAGTTAGCATGAACCCACACAGTATATGAGACAGCATGAACCCGTCCTACACCCCAAGACCAGGGCTGTTCTGAAGGGATCAGGGCAATGCAACTAAGGGCCAATAGATGTTGGGAACTATGCCTAGGACGTGGCAGAATGTTAACTTGCACCAACTGCCTGAACAGTTAGTGGGAAACTGAGAATTTAATGCAGGTCTCTTAATGAGGCCGATTGCTTTTCTACAGGTTTAACGGTAACCTTCCTTCCTGTCGATGCCCTGCAGTTAAAAGGCTGTGCAGTAAAAAGTAACTTATTTTAACTATTAATTATTCATCCAAGGTTCAGGACAATCCCCAGTTGGCAGCACTGGCATAGGCACAAATAAATATCTAGCCAACACTCAATACACTGCAGACTTGTAGCCTAGCGAAAAGCAACAGACATGCAGGTTGTTACGTAGGTAGTGTTTTCAAGTAGGCACACTACTCAGAAAATTCCCAACCTAAAGCGCAGGAACGAAACTGTTTGCAAGATTTCCTGTCCCATCTAGTATAGAAGGAAAAGATACAGAGATTAAAGGCGAGCTCTTGTAAACCGTTCAAAAAACATTTCTAAAGACTCGGATAAGCAAAGAAACAAATCTTAATACCAACTCTGCATATTAACACGTTAACAGTCCCTTCCAGACTTAAATCTAGCCAGGATGGGAATGGGGAAAAGGAGGAGCTGGGCAGATAAATCTGCAACCTTCTAAGTGTAAAAATCAGTCTTCCTGAAGTGAAACCAGTTTTAGTGCAGACCTCAACATTGCCCAGTGCTACCTACAAGTGCTACAACTTGCCTTTTTAAGATTGGAAAAATCCTTTGAACTCAATGATAACCAGCACCCTCACCCCCACAAACAACCAGAGAAATCTAGTCTCCCTAACCCTATTTCAAAACCAAGACAAACACATCCACTTTCACTTCCACGTTCGCATGTTGAGTTGAAGATGAAAGAGCTGTAGATACTGGAAGCCGCACGTATCACCAGTGAGTGAAATGTCCTTTGAGAAAGCGAAGAAACAGGCATGTGAGAGTCTTCGTGAACGAAGAGACCCTCAAAAAGACCAATAAGGAGAGCACCACCATCTCACCACAGAATTCATCATGGCAAACTTTAATAGAGCCCTTGTATGGTAGGTAGACAGTACGATGGGGGTAGGGGTGTATATAATTTTCTTACTGTTTTGATTCAACTGCAATGCCCTTTATTTTCTCCTGTGTATTTAGGAAAACTGTCAACGTCACAATGATGTATGTTTGTTGATGCTGCGGGTCACCGAGCTCTGCCCTTTACGTGTGTTTAAAAATAACTTTAATAGAGCCGGGTTGCACATAAATGGAGGCCATTATCAAACAGAGCTTCATAGCAAGCTGCCGTACATTATAACCTGTTCTCATCCATGTACGTGGGACTGGTGGAATACGAAAGGAGAACATTCGGGCCACTATCTGCAGGCGAGGTCTTCCAAAACACCGTGTGGGAGAGATGCTCCTTGAATCTGCAATGCATGTCTGCGATGTTCTCAAATATGCCCTGCCCCTGCCCTCACTGAGAGGATCTGAACTCTGACCTCCAGTCCATCCATGGTAACCACAGCCTCCAATCCATTCTCGGACCGCCGACCGACCTGCCAAACACACCCAGGACCTAATCTATCCATTCTAGTGCTCCCCGACCCCGTGCCACCCTCGGACTCACTTCCGTCCCCAGACCTCAGTCTCAGACCGCATAGGAAACCAAAGTAGGGAGTCATGCCTGACATATATGCTTGACTCGGACTCGGGCCAGCCCCAAAACGCCTATAGCCCAGTCGATGTACGTGACGCACGATGCATTTGCAAACAGATCAGCCCACCTCTGTCCCTAAGTGCGTAGACTGTAGACACCGCGGCCCCCTCAGCCACGCCATTCCTTACTGCCTTCAAGAGCTCATTACGATTTTTAGAACCATTTAATGCAGAACAGTTAACCAACCGGTCCCAGGCCCAACACTAAACCTAAATATCCACCTCTGTACGCACTCACAGTCAGGAAGTTCACTTACAAATTCCAAAGCCGCTTTTAGGTGAAGCTGCTTGGAACCAGAAGCAAGCAACTTAAGTGCGAAAAACTTACGTGGACGCGAAAGCAGCACACAAGGAGGGGGCATGTCTGAGGACCCTACTCCCTTAAGACAGAGGAGAGGACAGCAACAAATATGCATGTGGTGTCTAAAAAATAGAGACAAGCTGCATGACGCCATCAGCAATGGTGCCAATGGTCCTGGTGCAGGCAAGGAAAACTACCCATTTGGCTGCAAGTGGGCAGTAAAAGTGAACAACTATCAGGGCATAGGCCGCTCAAGCCCATGGGCACCCCTGGCACTACACCAAAGGCAGCTATGCCCCTGGTCTCCCTAATAAGCCTGTGACGCAATGTATAATCAGGGCCACTGGAATTATGCGGCAGGGAAGGACCAAATTTTGCGGCAAGAAAACGCAAATGATGTGGTTTAATGTGGCACATTTTACGATCGTATTACTGCATGTTTTTGTCATCTTTGCACTTGTTAACACTTCCTGGGCATTGCTTGACCCTCATTAGCACCGGTTTAACACAAAAATATAGCAATAAGCAACAGAATGGTGACCAATCAAGCTTTACAGAGGGCCTTCCACTGAGGGGCAGCACGTGTTGCTGCGTCTTTAGTAACTTTTGAACCCTTTGAGATAGAAATGAACCTTTTTTTATTACAATCTGAAGATTATGCAGAAGACGATGGATTATGTGGCAGATGCGGCAAATGCATACTTAAGCGAAAAACGACGCGGCCGCATAATTACATGATAGCAGGGCCCTGTATAATGCTGCTCTTGATGATTCAGTTGCTGTTTGTCGGGTTCTTACTCTTTGTATACAGATGAAGCTTTGTAGACTTTCAGGCCCAAGGAGCATTTTATATTGCAATGATGCCCGCCCGGTCCGATCAAAAGGGCTTTGTATTATTAGCCCCTGCTCCAAAATGCAGCATGCTGTTCTCTGAGAAGCCAGAGTTCGCTGATGTGTGGAATGATTAAAATAAAGATTCACACCCATGGAGGAATGAAATCCACTAAATGCAGAAAGAATGTGAGTCCTATAACCGGTCGCCAGGAGTATCCCACTTACCTCGCTTTTGTTACCATAGTGGCCTTCCTTCAGGTACAGCTGCAAACCATCTTTCCTTGTGTGAGTGCGCAGCGCCGCTCCTAGCTGAGATGAAACTCGATTTGTATTCCCCTGTTGAATAACTCAGCCGATTTTTATACAGAGCACACTGTGACCAGAACCACTCTGAGTTAGCTAACAGTTTTGGTGGATATGCAGTGGAGTAACACAAAATGATGGGGGAGTCCTTGCAGAATGTGACGATTCACCCCCCCCCCGCTCCCACGGAGTCTCCCGATATCTCACAGATATGGGCTTATGTTGATGGGGTCCCCTTCGAAGGTTGGGGGTCCCCTCCGCTGCAGGGACTGTAGGGGACTAGGTTACCCACAGTGGATTTGTGAATTAAAAGCACGAGATGTTCAAAACGATTTGCTCAGGATCACACATTTAGGCAAATAAGGAAATGGAGGCGGGATATCCCCTTCCTGCCGCCAGAGTCTATAACTTAGAGGCTAGGTCAGTATAGGGGCAGCAGACGCTCTTCTGTACAAATGTTTCCAAGTAGATTATTATTTTAAAGCGCTCGCCCTACAAACCGAAGATTCATGAAGGTGAATTTTTCTATATTCCTGACGAACACTGGAAGTCCTCATTGTAAATACAGTTCCTGTACTAGAACTGCTCCACCAGAGATAGACTGGCGAGGAAGGGCACATTGATGATTCCTAACTACATTTCACTAAAAGGGCAATTCCTGAAGGCAGGGCCGGCTCTAGGCTCATGGTGGCCCTGTGCAGGGAGCGTAGGTGGGGGCCCCCGGAAGAGGGGGTCCGGACGGGGCGGAGCTCAGGAAGGTGTTTTACTAATAATACGTCCAGAAAATCAAAGGCCTTCCTTAGAATCAGAGATGAGAGGTTCTACCAGAGAAATGAATTGAGTAAAATAATATTTCCATATCAGGTGACAAATTATAGCATAAATCTAAAGATGAGCAGCTGAGTTAGAGGAGACCTAAAATTAAGGTTAATAAGAAGTGGTGTTTCAACAGCTGTTTAGAACGTGTTGTTTCAATGGCTGTTGAGGAAGTGCTGTTTCGATAGCTGTTTAGGAAGTGCTGCTTCAATTGCTATTGAGGAAGTGCTGTTTCGATAGCTGTTTAGGTAGTGCTGTTCCAATGGCTGTTTGGGAAGTGCTGTTTCGATTGCTGTTGAAAAAGTGCTGCTCAGTAGTGTTTTGATGAAAGCTATAAAAGGAGCCTTCTGATTTGTGATCCAAAACCTGGGAATATTACCGGAGAAAGAGATAGATGCAGCCTTTGTTTCTCACTTTCTCGTTTTGTTGTGAAAACTGCCACTTTTGCCTTTTAGCAGTGGTTACGAGGGGTCTCTTTGCTGTATATAATGACGTACAATTTAAAACACTTCTTGCATACCAAGCATGTCTATGCATTGCTCTAGTGGCAGAGCGATTTCCAAGTCTAGATCAGTGAAAGAGGCCAATCAGGCAGACCTCTGAGCTGGGTGTCAGAAAGTTGTGGCTTGCCTTCATGTTTACATCACGCAGGGCCGGCGCTAGGCATGGGCAGTGTGGGCAGCCGCCCAGGGCCTCGCGCTCAGCAAAACACAGGGGGCCTCGCGCCCCTGTGAAAGGTCACACTTTCACAGCTCACTTCAGGGCCCCCGGCAGCGCCTCGGGCGCCTTGGTTAAGTACCGGCCATTCTCGACTCTGTTTGGGCATTTTGTATCCAAGCAACAGAGGCCCCTTTGTTTCTTTCGAGCACCAGCCGGACACAGGTAAGAGAAGGTGGGTGAGGGGAGGAGGGAGCAGCCAGATCAACTGGCTTTTGTAATACTTCGAATCTTGGTAGGGCAGTGTCTTGTATCTTAAAATGTATGCATAAGCAATATTTGACTTGTACTGATCTGACAGGGGGGGCAATATTACATACACATCGAAAATATATTTACTGTTGCCATCTAAGCTAGGTACACCTACAATTGAAGCACACCCCTTCAGCTGACGTTTTTTTTTTTTTTGCTCTCTGATGAGCTCTCTGCAGTGTCTTGGGAAGTGCCTTGTTACGGTTTGAAGGCCCAGGGGAGGGGGGCCCCCTCCCAGTGCCTCATAGCACTGTGTCGAGCTGGAAGGTCATGGTGTGGGGGCCCCCTTCCCTGGGCCTTGTAGCCTTCGGTGTCTGTTTCAGAAAGCGCAGAAAGAGTGTAGGTTTTAAGCAGGACTCATTTATATATTGGTGATACATTTGGCAAGTTAGTGAAGGTGGCAATGTATGCCTCCAATGAGCCTGTCCTGGACTACAAAATTGTTATCATCTTTGTAATGTGGGCATTGTAGCCATCGGTGGCTATTGGGCAGGAAGCAGAGACGTGAAAAAGTAAGTGAAGCAAAATCAGTTGCAGTGGAAACCACGTTCATAAATTACTAGTAGAACAGCACCTTGCCGTTTAAGTATAGTGGACCTTTTAAACAAGCATTTGCAATGCAATAGGTCTCGCATTAGGAAAGTTTGAGCTATTGGTCTTGTAAATGACAATTTTATTATTTATGTGTTGGTTTTGAAAATAGCTAAATTAATAGCTTTGTCATTTACAATGCCAATAGTTATAACTTTCGCAAATGTGACACCTATAGCATTTGTAAAGCAACATGTTTTGTATTTACGTGACTTAGATGTATTGATATTACAAATAACAATGGCTTTTAATTTTTTAATTAAGTGATGCTGTGGTGGTGCTGAGTGATGCTGTGGTGGTGCTGAGGGATGCTGTGGTGGTGTGGTGGTGCTGAGTGGTGCTGTGGTGGTGCTGACTGATGCTGTGGTGGTGCTGAGTGATGCTGTGGTGGTGCTGAGTGATGCTGTGGTGGTGCTGAGTGGTGCTGTGGTGGTGCTGAGTGATGCTGAGGTGGCGCTGAGTGATGCTGTGGTGGTGCTGAGTGGTGCTGTGGTGGTGCTGAGTGACTTCTTGCAGTGATCATTTCGATGGCCATGCTACCACATCTCAACCATATTGCTTCAAAATGCATTTTATCCTCTAGTCCTGAAGTACGGCATAGACCAGAAGATGCTCTTTATGCGTTACTGGCAAGATGTGTCAGTAAATCAGATGCTCACTCCTGACCTGCGGTTCCTACATGTAAATCGTGCCTAGGCAAGCTAACACTTTTAACCTTCCAAGGTCGGTATATTACACACCCTTAAAGATTACGTAATAGTAACGCTCGCCACTGCACAAAAAGTCTGCTCTACATTGCTGTTCACTACCGGTAGGTGAGGTGGCCTCCTCTAGAATTCTCTGCGCTTCAACACTCGCCAGTCCTCTTATAGCTCCTTACTCATCTCAAGCACCTATGACCTAGGATACTAAGATTAAATGTTACTATGTTATGTTACGTCATGATGGTACCTTGACTCTACAACTTGATAGCAAAGCATGCTGTTCCGTCTCACAGTCCTCATACCCCACTATGCGATTGCTCCTCTTTCTTCTATACTGTGCCTGTACTCTTTGTTTGAAAAATCTCAATTAAAAAGATGCTGAAGCCCTTTGAGCCCAATGGGCAACGTGCCTGATCCTGAGTAATCACTGTTGTAGGTGCTAAGCTTCCTGGTGCAAGGTCGGCGATCTTTGGACCAATCTATGTAATTTTCACTTTCAAACTAAAACCAGCAGAATCAAAAAGTTTTAACTTGTCAGCTAGAAGAGCCATGGGCCAGATATTCAAACATTTTTGTGGTTACAAGCGATCTGGTTTGGAGTTTGTGACCTCACTGCATTTTGCAACAAGCATTGTGTTCATTCTCTCAACCTTGTTTCATTGCAATATTTAATTTTATCTACTTTTTATAATAAATTGATATTTGCTCACGTGTTTTCAATCCCCTCTACTTTTTGTCCATGTTACTGATATCCACATTAGTTAGCTTCAGTGATGCCAAATAAGATCAATAGTACTGCGATGTCGCTTTCTGTGATGTCACTTCTTGTGACGCAATATGCAACAAGGGGGGCCTCGCATCTTCCCTTTCGCCCGGGGCCTCAGAAGGCCTAGGACCGGCCCTGACATCACGTGTACTTTTTGTTAGCACCTCGTGGTGGCAGTTCCTTTGACCTCGAGCAAAAAGACAATCCATTTCTTATTTCTTTTAAAAACATGAAATAAATCTAACTACCTCCTACATGTGGCCGCTTACCGTGCGCTGGATTGACCAATAAATGACTGTCCCTTCCTACCTCCACCTGTGTTTTGCCTGTTTCAGCAAGAGATTAATGCAGCGGCGTTGGCTGGGCAGGGACCATGGCAGTGCTACATGTTATTTGAGAAGAACAATACTTTCCCTGGCTATTGAGCCCCTCGACTTCGGTATGATGATATATGGGCACGGGATATAAACTTTGGGGGCATCCCAGCCTTGCCTTTGATGCTGCACAACGCCTTCTTTTAAAAAACACAATCATGTCTATAGTTTTAAAGAAGGAGATGTAGTGGGTATTATTTTTTTACAGTGATCTCCTCTTGCTTGGCCTTGGAGTGGGTGGCAGTCTTCCTACAGTGCACCAATCATGAATCACGAACCAATAGAACAGAGCCGCACAACTCGACTGTGCTACGTGTGCAGTTTCATATGGATACAGTCAGACTAGCTTGGAAGGGCAGTGATAAAATCGCGTTTTGCAGAGGTGTTTCTTGTGCTTGCCAAGAATTATTATATTTTTCTATATATACGTATGAGAAGAGAATATTGAAATGAGCTATGTATTTTGAACTGTAAATATATATATAATGAAGTCCCCTGCCAAGTTATCCTATCTGCTGGGAGGTAAAGGTTCATTAATACCTGTCCTTCCTTCATGTGCAGATCCCATTTTGGTCCTGAGGATGCTGCTGATAACCAGCTACATCAGGTCTATAGATCTGGTCTCTCGTGGACGCAGCAGTGGTGTTGGAACAATTCAAATGCACCGTTTGTCCACTTTTTTTTTCAAAAAATGTCTCTGAGGATAAATCCCTTCTCCCAAGCCTCCTTTGTGTCAATTAGGCTTGCTGGTGACTTAACACTCACCTCAAAACGTTTACGCTTTACCACTTTTTAATGTTACCAGCCGCCACTGTCGATTTAGGAACACTAATGAGTCCTTTCTGGGATCCCGGTTAAAATGGTCATTGGTTCTTATAAAAGAGCTGGGTTTGCGATTTGCATCCACTGAGAGGCAGGAGTCATATACTCAGTGGGTCTCTAGGGGGTCATGTCTGCATGCCCTTTACAGGAAAGAGATCCCTTTCAATAGGTGAATGCAGATCAGCATAGATGCACCTTGCAGGCCCCACTGGTCATGGAGGAAATGCTCAGCACCACCAAAGACTCTCTCTCCAGGAACGAAAATATTCCTTATGCCTAGCCCGGGAATGAAAAAAATTAAATACCGAAATGAGGTAATCTGGCCAATACAGCGAACAGTGAGAAAAAACACTTCAGCACATTAAGTAATTTCCCGTTTCCTACACACCGCTAACTTTTTCCTCTTTTGACTTGATACTAGTCTAATTGCCGACTTCTTTAGCATAAGTATACCAATTTAGAACGGTTCTAGCAATGCTAAAGACGCTTACGCACTGAGTGACCGAACACACCTACTCCCACACAGCGCACGCCACCCGCCTGCCAGGAGCAGTTCTACACCAGCTGATCTCACTCACCTGGAAGCCACTCAGCCATGACGTGAGCCCAATTAAGAAAACAACTGAGAACACAATCGGAAACGAACTGTTTAGTGTTGCCTTACAGAACCAACCATTGGGGTGACACATGACAGGAACAGTCTTACTCTCTCTTCTCAAAAGCAGGCAGGCACCACCTCACATAGTTACACACACGCGTGTCTCGTGTCGTGAACATAATGTGGCGCAGAGACAAAAACCAATAACATTCAGTACTATTGACAACTGCGCATCATGTTATTACACACTCATGAATGATAAATCATATTCATTACTATACCACTAGGCAGCTCAACTGGAAAGACAGGCAGGCCAGGCGATTATTACAAGTCATTAATTTATAAATATATTTTGTGAGCACAGTCTCAGTCTCACCGGCGTTAGTCGGACTCTCGGGGAAGAGACTTGTCAGAGACTCAGGTGTTCTAGTGTCTCTCGACGACGATGATCAGGCGACAGGACGAGGAGTCGGTTAATTTATTTCTTTATGATATGATTTTTAATTCTTGTTCTCTACACGATGTGACCGTGACGAGCTCAGTCGGAATCCACGCACCGCTCACAGTGACGCACTCTCCCAGTGAGGCGCCGAGGGGCGGAGCGTGACGTCGTGGCTAAATTGGGGAAGAGGGGGATGACTCGCCTCGGGTGGGGCTTTGTGTGTATGTAGCGAGTGTGTCGGTATGTACGTGGAGAGAGAGAGAGAGAGAGAGAGGCTGTGTGTGTGTGTGCCTTCCTGCTCTCTCTTGGCTTTAATCCACAGGACATGTCAACTTTCTTTTGACAGAAAATTGGTTATTAGGAATAAGAGACGTTTCTAGCACTTTCCATCTACAAACTTCCATTAAAAAAAAAGAAAACTAGCAGCATCAATCATTGTTGAGGACTTATGCACTGCAGGCCTGTCTATTCTCACCCTAAGGGCTTGAGACACAATTCTCATGCGCAAACCGAGATGTGCCATTTGCACATGAAATAGTTTGCAACTAGGAACGCAATGGGCACGTCATAAGTGCCATAGCTCTCATCAGGAGGCCTCGGCAGTTTGCACCACACATTGCCCTGCTATGCTGCCAATGATAGTAACAATGCAGCTACTCACCGTCACACTCCTACAAGTGTGACAATTCAGACTATTTCAGTCCCCCAAAGCTATAAGAATGGCTTGGGCGGTACGTAGTAGCCATTTTGAACGAATATACCATTAATAATTAACTGTTGTTGAAGTCATCTCTAAATTAGCCAGACAGCGCCACCTTGTGGCAGGATGTCAAAAGCGCTGGTGATGACAATTAAGTGCTGGTGCTGAGCACCAAAAACCACTGGCTCAAATTAAGAATTGAGATGCTATCTCCTATTTGTGAGTCAAACAAGGACGCAAAACCCTTTTAGACTTAGAAGTATTCTGTAGTTGGAAGCCCTATGATTTTGTTAATCATAGGCTTTACAACCACAGCATCAGACTGTAGTTTATTTATTTCTACTGTTTTCTCTAATATGGCTTAATCTACAAGTTCTTTACAACTGAAAAAAGTGGAACAAGTTGAAAGACGATAAAGAGTTAAACACCCATTCACTCTGGCATGCAAGCGCTTAATGCTACCTGTAGGAAAGTACCCATTTTTGCATGGTTGACGCCCACTTTTTGCCTAATGCTGATGATGTTTGACTGTGTGTGCCCTGGGTTCCTGCCAACAAGGTACCTAGGGCCTATGCTGTTTCCCTAAAACTGTACTGTTGCAAACCCGGTTAGCAACTCCCTAGCCACATGTAAGTCCATTGTAAAAGGTGCCACAGGTACCAAGGGCACTGTGACCAGGGAAGGCCTCTAAGGGCTGCAGCACTTATTGTGCCACCCTTAGAGGCCCTGTACCTTTACACACACACACACTGCCATTGCAGGCTGCATGTTTTGGTGCAAAGCAAAGTGAAGAGTCGACATGGCACACATCCCTGTCTGCCATGCCTACAATCCACTGCCATGGCATAGGTAAGCCACCCCTCTAGCTAGGTGCACTATACCACTGGTGAGGGTGCAGGGGCAAGAGCCCTGTACCCCTACAGTGTCTAGGTCTATTCTTCGACATTGTAAGTGCAGTAAAACCATGATGACTTTACTGAAGTCTGGGAAGTTTGATATCATCCTTCTCAGTACATTAAACCCACACTGATGCCAGTGTGAGATTTAATGAAAAATGCACTCAGAGGGTATCTTAGAGATGCCCCCTGAAAAAACGACCTGACTCCAGTGTCCTGGCTGAGTGGCTGCTCGCCAGCTGCCGCCACCAGACATGTTTCTAGACCCCGGGTCGAGAGCCTGCCACTCTTGGGGTCCTGAAACAAAGTACATCCTCGGTCGAGGTGCCAAGCCTCCTCCTCCAGGATGGGCAGGGTCCGCGAAGGGGAAGCTTCAAAGGCTTACCGCCTTCGTAAGCTGACCCAGCCCTTGGCTACTCCCAGCAACTGGCCCCCACTGGTTCTGACTTCACTTTGGGCGCGAGAATCGACAGGAAAATCTAGATAAGAGGAGAGGTGTGCTCATATTTGCCAACCCCACCCCTGAGGTGGGGGAGGTGAGGCGAAGTACAACTCTCAGTCCCCGCCATCTTGAAGATGGGGGACCCAGCCAACCAGAGCTTATGCCCCCCTCCCATCGGAGAGTAGCATAATAGGGGCTGTGCCCAACCCAAGGAAGGGCCCCATTGATCTCAACATTTACCTACCTGAAACAGCTCTAAATGTAGTATTTAGGTGCAACCCGAACCTTACCTCCTCAGTCAAGAAGAAACCAGAAGAAGGCCGGTACTCCGATTTATACCGGTCTGATTTTGCTGCTGTTGGAAAGTGGATTATTAGTAGTGATAAATATGCATCTATCACTGGCATTAAGGCCGTGCTGAAGGAAGAAGAGGAGGACACCAACTGACTTGCTCCCAGCACTACTTGCCTGTCCAGACCTCAACCTGCTGTAGCAGAATCCTGATGTGGCCTGCAGCCAGCAGCCCCCAGAACCCAGAGGACCTGCCCTCCCTTCACTGAAAAGACTTTGTCTCCCGTGAGCACCGGATTTGCTCACCAACAGACTCTGGTTCTGGCCAAATTCGCAAGTCTGCAACACTCTGCACCCGACACCCACGGCCCGAGTTTGAGTGGCCCAACATCACAAGGAGGTCTCCCTAGCGATCCTGACCTGGGATCGGGTGATCCCTGACCTACCTCAAGTCTCCCGACAATGTCTGCAGACCCTTTGTGGTAAATCCCCCCGACAGCAACCAGAGAGACGCCCCTGCACCCCATGGCATTGGATGGCCAAACCGACCGGGTCCTGGCATCCTACTACATCCCAACTTACCTCTCCAACCAGTGGTCACCTCCAGAAGATCTTCGTCCCTGATACTGCAGTGTTTGTTGAAACTGTAGAATTCCTATTGAAAACAACAGTGCACCCGGCGCCACAACAGCACCCTGCACCCGGCAGCCCTTGTGCCACTGTGGGAGCACTTTGGGTGCAAACTTGACCCCCCCTCTTTGCCCTGAGCTTAACACCAGGAGCTTTTCTCCCTCAACCTTGTGGCCTGCTTGTGAGCAGCCACCAACCGGAGGCTCCCTATCCCTCATCGGAGAACATTGGACCTCAGCACTCTGCTCCCGGCCGCCCTAGTGCCGCCGATGGTGCTATTTGAGTGCATCTTTGACACTGGAGAACCCTTATTCTCACCCCAGAAACACAACCCTCAAGACAGTTTACCTACCTGCAAAACAATAACCCTATTTTTTCTCCATAGGATTGCAATGACTATTTTCTTCTGAAAAAGCTGTGGCGAGGGTGATTTGTATAGAAGCCTAAGAAACTGTGTTTTGATAAAAACTGTTTTACTCATCTTCTATACAGGAAATGCCCCAGTGTAATATCTAGGGATATCACACTGAGTAGAACAAGCATTCTTAAAAGTAACTTAAAAAGTAATCACAAAGTAATTGCAGAGCAAATGAAAAGTAATTTCAAATGTTTCTGAACATTTTACTTGCCTGGATCTACATTCAACTGTATTATCAGAAAAGTACTATTGTTTCTTGCCTGCACCAAGCCTGGCATGGTTCTAAAAATAAAATACAACAAAGAAATATTTTTATACAAAACAATTGGTCAGAGTTCAGTCTTTGAGTGTGTGAAATCATTTCTTGCCTGAGTGTGTACAATATATGCGTAACACTATCCTCTGGTAAAGACTAACTGCTTGTCCACACTACCACAAATAGGGAGTAAGGTATTATCTACTTTTACCTCTGCCTACATTTGGGGATCCACTGGACTCTGTGCACACTATACATTACTTTGGTATAGTATATACAGAATATGAAAGATAACAACCTAGGCAATTACAGCTGGCTTGTCATATAAATTAAGCAGAGAGGAAAAAACAAGTTTATATTTCACATTCAATTGTTTATTAATATATTCAATTTAAAACATATAGTGCATATAAAGAGGTATATTTCTCAAATAACAGTATATAAATACATTTCAACAATAGGATGCCATCACAAATTTACACAAACAGAGAATAATTAAAAAATTAAAAAGTGGCACAATTCACGACGCGCGTTTCGGCGACCAGCGCCTTCTTCAGGAGTAGCCACGTACTACAAAATCTCTAAATGTTATCAGCTTAACAGGGTATGGAGCCAATAGTCTTTCAATCACGAACAATTAAAATAAGTGATATCCTAATTTTTAATGTTTGTGATTCATCCACGAGACTTCAAATATATCGATTTTTCATGATTGCAAACGTTTCAGTTTTATTTCTCGTGACTAATATTCTTATTTAGGCGATGTCTCAGTATCTTCTGTCAAACTTTCTTTTGAACAAGATCACAATTTAATTTTGATTTAAAATGCTTTTCCGACCGTCGGGTTTACCTGACTGTTTTGAAAGTAACGATATACCTCCGGAATAAATAGTTGATACAATACGTTCTGCGCCGTAGCAAATAAAAGAGGAAAATCCTCCTGATGTGAGGACAATTTCCAAAGTTCAACCGCCAATTAAAGATGCGGTTCAAATGGACCGGAGGCGGGAAACTGCTTACCTCTTCGTTTGAAAGGGAGATGACAGAGTTCAGTCTTTGAGTGTGTGAAATCATTTCTTGCCTGAGTGTGTACAATATATGCTTAACACTATCATCTGGTAAAGAATAACTGCTTGTCCACACTACCACAAATAGAGAGTAAGGTATTATCTACTTTTACCTCTGCCTACCTTTGGGGATCCACTGGACTCTATGTACACTATACATTACTTTGGTATAGTATATACAGAGCCAGCTTCCTACTCTACCCTAACGTATTCTACAACTACACAAATACCGGTAGCACAAGAGAACGATATGCTTTTACGTTTGAGTCTTTGCCACTCTTAGACGTGGTGAGAGCTTGATTGTATACCCAAGTACAGGGGGAGATTTGTTATTATTTATTTATAGTATTTATAGAGCGCACTGTGACCAGACTGGTATCCTGGCGCTGAAGCAACAATTGTTTACAGGGGAGAAAAAGGCAGAGAACAGTATGTTATAATTAGGTCTCCAGTTTTATGGTATTTATATTTTGACATTTCCGTCTGTATTTATCCATATTTCTTTTTTGTCAGCTTTATCTGTATTTATCCATATTTATTATGGGTTTTATGACAAAATAAAGCTGAAACTGGTATATTTCCACATTTATTTTACCAATAAATTTGTAGTCAAGCTTGAATGCATGCCAGGTTTTAATGCTATGAACACCTGCAGAAGATAAATCAATGCACTTATATGAAAATATGCAGATTTCAGTATCAACCTGGTGCATATCTACAGCTGTTTAAGCCTCTTTCGTAAATATCTTTTTTTATAACCCCCTTACATATCAATCCCCACAGTTATTGGCCTGCCAGTCATGGCAAAGTGTATTTAGATTCACTCCAAAAACACCCAATTTCAGTTTCTATCCACATTTAAAAATAAATACAGACTAGAAAATAAATAGTTTTCTGTCTGAATTTATCTGTAAAAATCAGTAAAAACGGAAAACAGGGAGCCTTAGTTATAATGGACACCATTATTTCGTGGACAGGTACTCTGTAGTAGTCAATATGAATTATAGCATATTTTGTATCCTTATATGCTGAAGATAAAAGACGGGACTGAGGGTAGAAAGAGATCTTGTTTTGAAATAATCATTCATTAAAAAAAATTATAATAAATTATTGGGATGGTGCTAGGGATAGTCTTTCACTCAATATGCATTTTAAGTATTTTTTCTAAAAGTTTAACAAATTAATTTTTCCCGTTTTTTAGAAACGTTTTTAGTGCAAATGTCAGGGTGCTGAATGATTGAGGCTGATTTTACTTTCTTATTTCTATATAGAATGATGTGGGTGCAAGCATCCTTAATTTGATGATGTATGTTTAATATTTTAGTAGTAGTAAAAAAAATTATTTCAGCCCATAGCCATTAAATATTTTATAAATCAACTAAAAACATTAATGGAAGGTAATGTATGGTATTGTAAAAACCGAACAATATGTGTGTGTTCAGGGTTGATGAGCTGTGTCTCCAGAAACATATCAGAACATTGAGTGACTAAATCCCGTGATGTTAAAATATCAAGTGCAGAATATCGACTACCACTACATAGATGAAGTAAGTACGTATAGGCACAGCTTTACTATTCTTCATTCCATAACTATGTACCTTGTAGATATATATTGTCAATAAACAGAAACGTGGAATTAGGAAATATATATTCACCTACCCATACTTAACTTGATGATTTAGTGGTGGTCAATAATCTGTACTCCATGTTGCTGCAGAACAATACTTAGATTTTGATATTGTGATACCACATTTCCTCTCCAAGAGCAGATATAAATCCACCACCAAGAAACAACAATCCAAAATATTATAACGTTTCCCAATGCTTTACTAAGATACTTTTTAGGTTTCGTAACCTGGCGAGGGGCGAAGCCCCTCCCAGATCGAAATCTGTTGTTTTTAATAGTGGGGTTAGAACCGCCTCTGCCTCTCATTGGATAGCTCCATAAATGGAGGCTAGCCATTGGGAGGCAGAGGCTGTCAATCGCGCTTTCTCTTGAAAACGCGATTCGGGGGCGTTTCTGGTGCTTTTTTTAAGCCCCGCCCCTTTGTCCCGGGCCGCGCTGCGATTGGCTGCCGGCCCGGGACACCCTCGTGACGTCATTCCCGGGCCGCGCTGTGATTGGCTGCCGGCCCGGGACACCCCCGTGACGTCAGCCAATCACAGCGCGGCCCGGGACCTGACTTGTTTTGTTTTTCTCAGAGGTTGTGTGGCGTCAGCGTCACCTCGCGTCGTCACAGAATATGGTAATGGATCCCCAAGCCTAATACTTTAACAAAAGAGAGCTCGGTGAAGAAGTGCAGAGGTGGGGTAATTTAATTGTATTTAAATATGGCTCGGGTGCCGTGTTATGAAATCCCTGTAAACTCCTCTCAACGGGAGTAAAAGTAAAGTTGAGGAAATCTCAGATGTTTACGAAGTGCGGCTCTGAGTAATTTTTGGTTTCCATAACATGCGCTCTTTGTTTCAGGCTCTACGTCTGCCACCCAGGAGCGCTGCCGCCTCCGCTTCCCGCGGCGGGGGCACGCGTGGCCCAGGCACGCTGCAGACAGGGGTTTGCTTTAATGAGGGTGAGGGCGAGGGGGAGGGAGGGAGGGAGTGCCCGCTGTGGCGCTCCTGGGATTGTGCGGAGGGCGGGCCGGGGGAGGAGCGCTCACCGGGGAGCTAAAGGTGAAGGTTGGATAAAATGTATTAGAATCCAGTGCCCTTTCCTAACTCCCAGCAGACACCGAGCCTCGCGAGGAGCCGCTCCAGACAGCAGAAGGGGCGCCACAGACCGGGACTCCTCACCATGGCCAGGACAGCGGTGGCAGCAGCAGCAATGCTCCTCTTCCTCTCGCTGGCATGTGCAGTAAGTCCCGCGGAGCGCACTCATCCTCGTGTTGTGTGGAGACACGCTGGGGGGAAGGGAGCGGTAAAGTTGGAAACTCCCGGTGTTTGCAGCGCTCATGCTAGAGAGGGGGAGGGGCGGAGCGGGGTCCCCCGCCTGGTTTCATGGGATGCCTTCTCAGCAGGGGGGACGGAACGTGTTCAGGTTGCCTGTCCCGTGTCCCTCCCGCTGATGAAACCAGGACAGTAGTCTCAGGTTTATGGCCGCTGACTGATTGGGCCTCGAGCCCTCGTGTGAACCACTTTTCAAGCGTCGGTGCCACGAATGGACTTTAGGTGGTTTGATTTCTGATCACCAACCCCCTCCAGTACACGTGTTTCCCAACTCTCCGTATGTGGAGCATATGTGAGAATGATCATATTCGGCTTCTTATGTAGATTGTATTGAATCCTGCCATGCGATGCTTGTGTCACTGTTTAATGTGTAGCTTCCTGCACAGATTTTACACCAGAAAGTTGAAATAAAGACAGGGTTGTTTGCCGTCTAGCTCATGTAGCTCGTGAAATCACTTTTGTAAGGTAGCTCTCTCGCTTCCCAAGTTTCGGATTAAATGAATGGCCCTAAAGCGCTACGTGCAGCGAGGACGCTGCTCCTTCGAGGCGCATGCCTCCTGCTCGCTAAAAGGCCCCCCCTCTGAGAGCAAAGTACACTTTAAGGGGCTGGGAGGGGGGATTCCTTGGGGACACATTATACCCCAGGGCAGATCATACTGGAGCGGGCGGGTCGGTGCCAGTCTCCGCCTTGGCGCCCTGCAGCGCTACCTGCGGCCTCTGGTGCCGGCGGCTCCCCGGGGGTGCCTTCACAGCTGCTCCCTAAGTGGTTAATTGGCTGGGAATGGGCGGCTGCGCCCTGCTCCCGCCGCAGGCCCGGATGTTTGCCCTCCGCGCCTTACCTGCTCTGTTTACTCTGCAGCCAGAAAGCTGATACCTGGGTGTCATCTGGACAGCGGTGTTTGAAGTCCGTACAAGGAAATCGCTGCCTTAGTTTAGTATTTTAGCAATTATATTTTTTTCCCCTTGCCTCGTGAGTTTTTTTTTTTCAGATCACAATATGTCTGCCTGATTGTAGAAAGCAATAAAAGTGACACCCTCACGCTGCGCAGACTACCGAGTGTTGTTGTTAGCTCGAAGCCATGCTGTGATGTAGGTGTTCGTAGATTTTAGGTTCCGGGAATAAGTTGACATCTCTGCCAAGTACAGAGTAGGGGCAGGTGAAACCAGTTGGTTGCAGTAGTACGTTTAAACTTTAGTGGTGTACCTCCACTGGTCAACTGGAGTTTCCACCACGGTAGAATTTAGAACACCTGAACCCTGGCACACTCCGGCGAAGTTGAGGGTGTAAAATCTCAGACATGCTTTTTCAGCCACGACATTCGCTTGTAAACTGGAAATATAACGCACTTAAGTCTATTACTGGGGAAAAAAAGCTTAAACCCTCTCCCGTTTCCCTCTAAGATGTCTGCCTGGTGGTCCTATGAGTGGGGTTCCGGCAAGTGGTTTATAATCCTAGCTCACCGTTTGTCCACTGTGTGTCTTTTAGCAAGCAGTTTCTTGCCTGGGAGTGCCTAGAAATCTCATTTTCGTGAATGCATATAACGAAAAAAATGTATGGGGCCGTGCGCATGTATTCTGGCGCTCACGTAGCGTTGTAATGCCGCTGGGTGGAAACACACTGTACACTTTTTGATCACGTGTGCAAGCATGACGTTAAGGTGTGGCTGTTTTTGAGACAAGAGCTCCTCAGCCCTTTCTGGTACTTGCAAGTCACAACCTGTCATATTTGTCTTTCGATTTTTGAGTCGGCGTCAGGTTACAGCAAGCGCCAAATATTGGACTAGAAGCCAGGACTCTAGGTCCAGGGTCACGTGGTAGTCACTAGGCACGCCAGCTAAGCATTAGAAAAACGTTATACATCTGTATGGGAATGCCCACTCTTTCCCCCTACAAATAGGACCTGTAGTCAGGCCGGGCACAGTGGCAACAGTAAACTTTTTTGGCTTTTTATATAGCACGAACTTGGCCCAACCACATACCCTTGGTTCTGTAACCAGGTCTCTGCCGGGACCTCCACAAAGGGTTGTTCATTGTCATTAGCGGTCTGAGTGTACCCCCGTCGATCTGCATGTGCAGTTTAGTTGGTAAATATACATTGCTAGCCAAGCATATAGCTGTTGTGCTTAGTTGCTCTTGTAAAGGGCTAGAATGTTTAAAGCAACTTTTCCTGAAAAGTTCTAAGATGAATGTTGGTATGGTGATGGAAGTGCTGTTAAGTAGGCTGTGTTTTCCAAATGTATGCCTATGGTGCAGTGTTGTGCATTCACGTGTTGTGAGCATGAGAGCGTCAGGGTTTCATGTAGATTGTTCTGCTTGAGAAAGGTGAACTATATATGGACCTTGGAAAGCTGTGGTGTTGTAGTTCTTGTTTTATTAGTCTATGCTTTGCTAAAAATGATTCCTTTGGGTTCTAATAAAGTCTTATTAGTAAATGTAAACCCAAACCACAGAGTTACTTTTAAAATCCCGAGTTTGTGTTTCTCCAGGCTATTCGTTCTTAACCTGTCATGCCCACCTGCATGGACGATTTGCGACTACTGCATCTTATAACCCTCATTGTCTCATGGAACATTTTCAGTGCATTGTTTTACTCACTTTTGTGAGTTATTGCCTCTGCATATTGTGTTCGATGTAAAGTGCTGTAACAACCTAAATTTAGGATGATTAGCACTGTAAAAGAAATTGAGTAGAAAAAAAGTGCCATTTAAATCGTCTTTAGTGCAATTACTCATGCAGATAGATACATCTTACGTTTATACAGTGTGTTCTTAACTCTCTCATACATGGGATGAACAAAGCTGTGGGCCTTTGTTTTCCTCCTTTGTTTTGGCATCTTGATGTTAGGCTTCAGATAGCTCTCAGCAAGGAGGATACTCGAACAAAGGCGAAACCGTTGCATTGTAAATGCTTGTTTTGCTAGGTAGTTACATCGCGCAAAGGCAGACAAAACTGCTTCTCTGCACTTCCTCTTCAAGTAGACTGAACCTCATGAGGATTCAAAGCATCCTTCATCATACAGTTAGCAGACGGTCGCTGAAAACAGACAGGTTATTAGCGGTCTTTGAAAGATATTATGGTTACTCTGTGACCCCAGAGGGAGCTACTCCACAATTGTTGCCTTCTGGCACCTGTGGGCACTTGTTCCCCATCAGCTATAGACAAAGCAAAGGGTATTTGGGGCTTTTCAATTAGAACACTTGAGCTGACAGAAGGCTCTGTACAGCAGTATAAAGCCTCCACTTTGTTGTGTAAACATTTCAGCCTCCCTCAAGTTTACACTGTTAGGAATGAGTGAGTAGTTACAGCGTGCAGCTGGTAGCTACGGTAATTGCAAAATTAGCACCAGGACAAGGGAAACTCTTAATCACGTTAGCATAATTTGCTTAATGAGGGTAAATTAGAGTACAACATTTTCACTCAAAGAGGTTAAGCCCAGAAAAAGGGCCATTAAAAACTTTCATCTTCTGCCTTTTTTCTGGAAAGGTGGATGACTGGATCCGACAAAATTCGCTTGAAGTCAGATACACGTTGGCCGAGGTTTTGTGCCCAATGAAGTCCTCTCATTGGCCAGATACTTTTCACGCCTTCACCCAGTCACAATTTCTACTTTGGAACTTCGTCTCTTTTTTGGGCCTTGAAAACATCCAGCGGTACAAGCCTGAGAGCTGTAGCAAGTTGCACCAAAGCCATCTACCTTTGCAGGTAGAGTACACAGACGTCTTCTTGTGGGTGGAAAAAATGTCTGAGCAGGACCAGTCTGGTTTTCTTGACAGCTAAGGTCACACCTGGAGTGCTTAGTCCCAGTCCTCTGGAGGACAAACATTTTTTAAGTCCCACATTTTCCAACTTTTTAGAGTATCGCTTTTTGTCACTCTCTAAGGCTATGACTTTTATATGAAGTTACAAAGTTTATGTACATGGGTAAAGTCAGCCCAGCAGTGAATTGGGTGGATTCTCCCACTAAACCCTTTTTTTGGGGGAAAAATCTTGCAAACCCTTTTTGTAGGACAGATGTATCCACTTAAAGTATGCTGGGGGGTTTGCACCACAAAAATCTAAATTAAGCTGATTTGTTTTATCATTTTTTTGTGAACTTTTTAAAAACTTCTCAAAGTTAGAATAAGCAAAGTTTTACATTACCCTCTTACAGTGTGAATACAAATGTATACCAATAGCACGCACCTTTGAAGACATTAATGGTGATTTTTGTTAATCTCACTTGATAACCGAACATAAATGTATTCCAGACTCTTTGCCTGCAAGCAACAAATGTACTTTAGATCCACTGTATCCGGAAACCCAACCGACATGCCCTTCGGTGCTACACCGAACAATACTTTAGTCAGTCTGTGGACTATCAAAAACCCAGTGCAGGTGGGAAGACAGCAACATGAACGGTGCGCTACGAACACATACCAATTACGGACGAGAACAGAAACAATTTAACTTAACACACCGTTCAGATCATAGATGCCTAACACAAATTCCAGATCTGCAGTCCAAAAATATATAATTACACCTACTTTTAGTAAAACCTCCACAGACGGCAGGTCTCTTGCCTCAGTGGGTGTTATCACGTAAAACATCTTCTCAAGGCAGTTACAAGGGCTAAATAACAGAACACCCCGAAAAAAGTTTGAAACAGATTCTTTCAAAAGTATTTCACACTATGCACAAGCCACAAGAAACGCATTGCAAGACCTTGGAATTTTGTAAACTTTTTTTAGCAGCACACAAGCAAAGATATAGAAATATGAAAACAACAATTTCACAGATTTAGTTACACTTCGATTTTTTTTAACTATGTTTAGCGAAAACGTGACTTACTAGAAAACAAAAAAATATGCAGTGTTATCAAAAGAAAGGAACTGAGAAGAAACTTTGCATAAACCAAAAAACCTATTCGACAGCACTTTTTGTGTTCACCTATTACTGGTGAAAGCCAAACATACGAGTTTACCACCAGTGAACGCCGCTTTTAACCACCACCAGAATGCAGAATGACAGACGACTTTAACAGCTCAGAAGAACGAGGATATTGTCTGAACAGGAAACAGATGCATGTCAGATGGCAAACCCATTAGTCTGTCCCATCATGAAAGGAAACAGGATAACAGAGAACCATCTGAAAAAGTGAAGTGATCAGGAAATATACAAGCCGCAGCTAATCTCCTATTTATTGGTAGGTAATGCTTTTAAGACATGCACACGCATCGAGTTTAGGACCATGAAGGACAAATCTTTGTTCACACGAAAAGGCCACAGCAGCAGAATCTTCGAGTTGGGCTCATGTTGGGAAAACACATCTGGAAGAAAAAAAATCTCCACGAAATGTGAAACAGCAACTTGTGTATTTAGAGGATTTGCAGCTGATGATGGCAGAAAAGGAACCCCAGCTGTGGCAGCAATCTCTCTGGTTATTACATCGAAAATATTTATACAACACTTCACTGTACAGTTGTCAGGTCACTATTTCAGCACACCACAGAGATTATATTCCTGTTTATTTTTATTTTGTACAGATAGATGCATTAAAGGACCTGTAACCTGTTTTCTTTAAGTGACTCAATTGGCTAAAACAACACATAAAGATGGACGGAATGCTGATCATCAACATATTCACCCCCAGTACAGAGATCTGGGCCTAAATCCATCGTTTTTTTGCTCCCCATGCCATTCCAGTTAGGACCCAGCCATATGCAAATCAGTCTTGACCCTGCTTCCCATGGGGACAGTCCAGCCAGAACTGCCAGGCCAGGTCCTCCCTGGACCAGAAACAAGCATCCGGGGACCGGTTTCGGGGTATCACCCCTGATCAGCCAGGCTAGTCTGAATCCAATGGCATAGTGAGCACAGGATCCATGTCTGGGCATACCCTTCCCACTTGGGGTGACTATAACAATATAACAACACAAAAAGATTCTGGGACCTGTAATCTGTTTTCTTCAAATGACTCAGTTGGCTAAAGCACCATATGACAGAGGTGATGGTGTAGAATACTTTATTTGATTTGTTAAAATCATAAAAGGGTGGGACTTACCACCATATAATGCATTAACATCTTTGAATCAGAATAAAACAACATAAAATAGCATCTTTAAATCAGCATAGAACAACATAAAACAACACTAGCCCCCATGTTCTGAACAATTTTGCACACATATGCATAATAAGTAAAAAACGGGGAGAGAGTTTTTAAATGTTCAAAAGTAAAAAGAAACAAGGGTAGGACTTTTGTAAGGCAGTTGCCCTCTCGTTGAGGTGTAGGGGCCTACAAGTGACTGTTATAACGGGGGGGGGGTGCTGCACAAATAGGGGCTTATATTTGATTAGATGTAACTGTCCCCTCTTATCTAAAAAATGCTTGCCATATGTAAAAATAACAAAACAGTTGGGGGGGAGAAAAGTGACTGTAAGGAGGATAAGGGAGGGTCTGTGTCCAGCTGCGAGGAGTACATAAGTCCCAGTTCCTCTTTTGCTGCCATCTTTTTTTCAAGAGGTGATGCATAAAAAAAAGACAAGAACTGGTGACATGGTGCCCTTCGAACATGGAGGTATCTGGAAATCCTGCCACACAGAAGCCCAGTGAGCCTCCAGGTATTAAGATATCTGAAATGTGCTGATTACATAGCAGTAAACTGCATCACTCCGCTTACACTGCCTCTTCCCAGTTCCTACTATATGAGGTA
The DNA here is from genome assembly GCF_964261635.1 of Lissotriton helveticus. Taxonomy (NCBI): domain Eukaryota; kingdom Metazoa; phylum Chordata; class Amphibia; order Caudata; family Salamandridae; genus Lissotriton; species Lissotriton helveticus. The sequence continues at coordinate 1,092,536,715 of NC_136070.1, forward strand.
CATAACCAACAGGTTTCACTTTTGAGACCTTTTGGCATGTTACATTTTTTTATTACACTGTACAGAATACCAATGCTGTGCAGCATGGCTAAATTAAAAAACACAAAAGCTCACTGCATCACGGCCAACATGCATGCGTGCACCTGCAAAATGAGGCACCCACTTTTATCCTCCTTTTTATTTGCCAAACCAACTTGGATCGGCAAATAAAAAGAAAATAGTATGAAATGTTTTTTTCTTGGAAAGCAGCTGGGTAAAGCAACCCGGGTGGTAGGTAAGCAAAATGGGACAGGGTGGAAACAACATCGATGCACAGCGAGTGGGTGAATAACATGGACGGGGGTGGTGCGGAAGCAACATGGTGGCCAGTGGGAGCAGAAGTAACATTGGGTATGGAAGGAACATATTTAGCTGCTGTGAGAGTTAGTTGTACTGTTAATGACCGGTCGTCTCTGTTGTCCTTCCTCTAACGCTAACACACCTAAGGGTAATTGCACGCTTTATAAACCATTTCATTCATTCATTCAAGATTCAGGTGGGAGAAAGTAACATGGATGGTGCAGGTGAGGGCAGCAACATGGAGGGCAATTGGGAGCCATCGGCAAGATGGAGATCAACATGGAGCACAGGGGAGAAAAATAAATGGTTGAGAAAGACAGCACCATGGATATGGGAGAGAGGAGAACACATGGGCAAGAAATCAAAGCCACAGCAGAGCACGCCACACATTGGCGAGCACATCACGGGGGGGGGGGAGGCAGAAGCACACAAGAGAGAAAGCAGTGCAGCAAGTGAAAAGAAGCACAATAGGGAAATACCTGGAAAACACATGCACTCTTGTGGAGGGCTTTAACAAAGAAAGTAGCACCTGAAAAAGCGAGCAGTGTATTGGCACAATAATTCACCTATGATCCAGGGGAAAGGGGAAAGTCAAACACAAGGAGGTAAGCCCAGTGACCGACTCTAATAAAGAAGTGAGGAAATGAGAGTCAAAATTAAGTCAACCAATAGTAAGGAATAAGCAAGCTATAAGCTAACAATACGTCTCACAACATATAAAAGTAACTGGAGTTCTGAATATTACCATTAAGTGGTCTGCGCATTACCTCTTCAACCCTTCCTTGTCCAATCCTTACAACAGGAGAGTATACCAGAGCAGTAAGACCACAACCCTGTCATTATAAAGATTACAAACCTTTTTTAAGAATCTTTATTCATGAGTAAAGGAAGACAGCTGCAGTCTAAAAACAAAAAGGAATCATGTTCTGCAGAAGAATACAAACCTCAAGCAATGCAAGAGGCACCAGAGGAAATGGAGATGGAGATGAGGCACAGACGTTACCAAAAATTCAAATTCAGAAACCCCTACCCAGCCCAGAACGAGGTACAAAATACAGGAGGCAGTGCAAAACAGGCCGAAACACCCCTCCGCACAAGCAAACCTCAGTCAAAAGCTATAGAAAATCTGGGAAGAGTAACAACTCATGCAACAAGGAGGAAGAACACGGGTATCATGGACCATGGATAACCGATCCAAAGAACAGTGATGCATGGTTTTACCTCAAGACCAACAAGAAACCAAGCCTATAAATCCGAACAGCAGAACACTACTGACTGCCCACCACAACAGGAACTAAAAGAACCACAAAGAACCACAAGGAAGAGGTGACAAGTAGCCAGCACATCAGATTAACTGCAGAGCAGCCACAGAAGGCCACAAGGTAGAACATCATAGCAGCCTACATTCAAGCAACACACCTGAAAAAGGCACACATGGAACCACACACAATGCCACTAGCACAGAGATAAGACCACATGATGAAAGACAGACCAAGCAGGAGGCCAATGAATGGAATCTCATCAAAAGGCATCCTCTCCAAGACATCAGAAAGCAAAACACATGCCTCTCAACATGTGTGACAACAGTCAACAGGCAAGCTAAAAAACAGGAATAAGGCAAGACCGCCATGAAGGTAGGAAACTTTACTAGGGAATAGAGTTACAAGGAGTGGCTAAGCTTGTCGAAAGACAACAAACCCAGAAAAGTATGGAAAAGAAGCCAGGCAACTGCCATCTAGAACAAAGAAGGAAAACCACACATTAGAAAACAGTCCCAAAGAAAAGGGGAGATCAAGTTTCAGCAAGCAGAATTAAAAATCTCGACAACGGTGTTCCACTCCGCATCCAAGTAGCAGAAACCCCCCAACAAGACTGATTGGAAACAAGAAGGCAACAAAGTGCCCATCGAAACATGCCGGACCAACATCACTGCACTCAACGTAAGAGCAAACAGGAGGCCAAGAAAAAGACTGGGATTGATACTCACTACTCCATCCACTGGAACACCATTGAGAGGCAGGGCAGAAGAGCACTGCCTAAGCTTACAAAGTCAAACCAGGTGGCCCCTAACCCAACCCAAAAGCTATCCCAGACAAACGGAATCGAGTCAGCAGGACAACACATAACCCCGGTTACATTTAGTTGACACAGCAGGGCAGCTACACCCTGATAGCAAGAACTACTATTACTGAAAACCCTGATATTAAGGAGTACAGCATCAAGCCACAAACCTGGCCGTAAAATCAAGCACCAAAGCCAAAGAGAGACCGGTCCTGGCACCAAACCCTGAAACTCAGAACAGAGCCCAGAAGAGACCTCCAGGACCAACCCATTTCAACAAATGGCACCAGGCAAAGCACACAGCTGGAAAGGACATCCCATTATTGAAATAGGAACAATCACTCGCCATGCCACAAAACCCAGAAAACTAGGAGAATAGAAAGGACAGACATGCCACTCCAATAAATAATCATAAAGGGGACAAATCCCACAAGCGCAGAAGGGAATACAAGTGAAGCCGGAAAACCCATACCTATCCCAACCAATGCAGTAGAAAGGGCAAGGGAATGAGGGGATCAAGAGAAAAAAATGGCCAAGAGAAAAAAGAGGATCCCAAAGAACAGCTGCACTTACAGCCCAGCAGAGGTAGAGGGACTGCATCAAAGGTAGTTTAAACCAAGAGCACATAAGTGGCCGCAGAGTCTCACCCTAGCTGACAAGTCAACCACTGGAAATTGCACCTCATAGGCCAGAAGGAAACCCCAGACAAAGGCCAGCCACCCATAAATGATATTGTCCACGGGCCCAGAATGTAAACCAAAAACGTAGTTATTAAACAACTGTTGCTGTGCTCCTCACAAAATGAGTGAAACAGCGCCACCATTTGGCAGGCTGTTATAAGAGCCAGTGTTGACAATAAAATGCGGGTGTTGGGCACCGGAAACCACAGGCTACAATTAAGCACTGAGACGAACACTATGTCCCAAAAACACACACTACCGCTGAGGGATCACTAAAGGATTGGAAACAACCAGGGAAAGAGCACAGTGAGACAGCAACCACAAAAGCCATCTGCAGTTGCAGCCTAACAGTAAATACCCATGGAGACAGGAAAAGGCAACACGAAGGCCAGCTAAGACACTCCTGGCAGACTAGAGAACAACTGTTGGCCCAGAACAATGCATCAACAAAACACCAGAGACCAATGGCAGCCACGATTTCCCACATCAAGTGAAAAAAACTAGCAAGGGAGCGCAACAGAAAGATTAAATCCCAGATGCACAGAGTAATGCCGGAGAGAAATCTCTAGAATCCAGAGGAACACAGCCTCCAGTAACATAGATGGGTAACACCTCAGGAGCATCCCTACAAGGGGAGCGGCCCACTCCCGACAACCATACCCTGTAGAGCAGGGGGCCAACCCTAATGAAAAGAATGGCACTGGAATCCAGTGATAGCAAGTGGACGATCTAGGAAACTAAAAATCCCATATGCTCCTAGTCCAAAGTACTAAGAAGGCCTTTGCGCAGAACAACTACATTTTAATCCAAGCCAGCCACCATAACCCCCACAACTGACAAATGGGGGCAGAAATATGACCATAGGGGAAATACAACCACCTGCAACTTAAAGAGAAATGGAAGGCCTGACAACTGCAGGGACACAGCCACAGCACACATTTTATAAGCCCCATGACCAAGAGGGAGGACAGCATGAAGCCCAAAGTCAGCCTGTCACAGAGGAAAAAGCAGGGGGACAAAACTGACCAGGGCAGAAAAGATCTCAAAACGTGCAATACCTGCACACTCCAGAAAGCAGCCAGCACTCAGGAGATAGCACCCACCACCCCACCTTAGGGAAGAGGGAGACCACATCCATGGCGCGGAACTGCACCGCATCGCCAAGCCAGGGTAGGCTAGGCCAAACATAAGAAACAGCACCAAATACCTCTCAAGCCCAGCAGAGAGGCAGGGAAGGACAGGCCAAATACAAAAGGATGTCCTAGAAAGTTCCCACCTTGCCCAACCAGGAGGAAATCTAAGCCCCTGAATATATCCTATGGTTAAAAAAAGACACATGGGTAAGACAACCTTTGCAATGGAGACCATAGCCAGGAGCCTGGATAATAGAATGCAATTAGAAGAAACATCCACGAGCCCCAACAAACCAGGCGGCAGGGACCGGCAATATATAGAAAATTAGCCCAGAAGACAGAACTAGGGCACAGACCCAAGAAGCCCCAAGTTAAACAGGGATCAAGGAAGAAGTTGTGCCCTCACAAACCACAGATAAAAGGGGCACTGTCCATGCAACTCCTTTTAGGAAGAGACCCACTACCAAGCACGTTAACCGTGAGGCATACCAAAGCAAGAACAGGCCTCAGCTGGGTGCAATAACAATAACACACAAAGCCAGGTAACAATGGCATACCCACTGTGGAGAACCTATTCCCTCAGCCAGAAGCCCCAAAAGGTCACAAAAAAGCGTTAAAAATACTGAGAGGATGTTTCCATATACACAGAGAGGCATTTGCACATAAAGGCAGTGTGTACACATCTCCGCTGTGGATGAAAGTATGAAACACCGAGGCAACACAGTATTTTCTAATCTAGGAAAGTAAGATTTTAGGCTAGAAAGTTTGGTATTAGCATACAATAACGAATCACAGTGCATGATTAGGTAGGAGTCTTTGTATAGAACGGAAATGTAATTCCTTCAACATATTGCCAGTGTGACGACCAACAAAAAATACAACCTCCCTAAACAAAAATTTCTTTTTGACTAACGTCAATGGAAGATTTAAATTGCAAAGCCTCCAAATTTGAAGGTCTCAAACATGAACCAGTCATCGGCATGATGGGAGAGCAATAGAAAAATGAAAAGTAAATGGATGATCACCTTTAGTCAAGCTCCCACTTGAGTTCTTTTATCACTCTAGTAGCTGCACACTGGAAAGGGTGAGAAGAAACAGACATCACCAGGGAAACTCAATCCTGGACAAACCTCAACAAAAAAAGGAGCTTGGCAGTATACAGTGCTGAAAAGGAACAATAAGATTCTACAGGATCTCTGGGGGGAATGCTGACATTTTTTCCATCACCATGTTCTAGAAAGAAGAGGTCAAGGAGCTACTGGTCAGTGAATTTTAGAGGTCGCTGATCACCATAATCCTCAAACCGAATTGAAATGCAACCGAATCAGATTGCTATGATTCATGCTACAGTGTTGGTCATATAAAGGTCATATATAAGGGTTATATGTTTATAAAGCACTACTGTCACTGGGTTTTCTTGGAGCCAAGACAAGATAGCACAACAGTTAACAGGAAGTCAGGAGAAGATTAAAATATTCAGGTTCCTGAATTTAATAAGAGAGGTGTGAGGATGTACAACAGTGATTGTCCAGTGGGCTATTCTGGAAAGGAAAAGGCGCCAGTATACGTAAATCCATACATGGGAAATCCTGTCACGTCTATAAATACCCGCAGCCAGTCTGCAGCATTTTGGTTGATCTGGGGGCAGTAGAACAGTCAAGTAGGTGGCACTGGCGTAGTGTAACCAAGACTGCCTCAGGGATTTAATACGAGTATGTGCCATTTCTTATCAATTGAGGGGAGTCATTTTTCATAGACTCTTGAACTGTCTGAAGCATATCCCAGATACTTTTGTCACCTGTGCTTGAAGTCTGAGGCTTGAATCGGGAGTAAGGCCTACATTGTGGACAGCTGGGACTGCACACAATTAGGCCATGTTGTGTTAACCTAACAGAAGATTTGTTGAGAATTAATGACTGTCAATCTAAAAACAATGATATCTAATTTAATGAGTGCCGCTCTGGAAAAACAACTAAAGGGTAGAACGGCACAGTTTTCTGGCCACGCAAGTGCTTTGTCATTCGCTACACACTACGGTTTTAGTATACACCTTACCCTATTCAGATGGCTTTACAAATGGCACTCTATGACAAAACAATCATGCTCATGCACAGTAAATGGGGCATTTGCTTTTAAAAACTGTAAACACCAAGAGACTGATTGGAAATCTGTGGACGGGTTCCTCCATCACAAATGCGACGAATATCCTGTTCGCCTTATATTACGCACTATATGGTATAATGCACTTGAAATAAAGCCAGCCGGATATCTATCTGCCAAACCATAAAGCAAGCCATATGTTTAAAAAGAACCCATTAATTTATTTTTCTCCTATTGTAATCTACCCTCCATTTACTTGTTCTATCCGTGGTTTCTCAATTTTCCTTCTCGTCCTCTCACCTTTGCCATTTCAACATTATAAATCTGTGAACTTTAAAGAGTTGTAATCTCCATCATTGTTTTGCTATACTAAAACTTTACATAAATGTTCTATTTAATTGTTCCATGGAAAAGAATAAAATAATTCCTAGTTTTGATTCCCACAGAGGGAGAGTCAGATGATCCTGGGCGATGAAGCCCTCTCAGATACACTGAGGGTGAAAAGGGAAAGTAGGTAGACTGGGTGCAGTGTGACACTGGGTGTTAAGAGCGCAGAAGTGGTTAAAGGTGGCATGTACCTGATGGGAACAGTCTTTAATTTGGGCACTGGGTGTGAGTAGGGCCATGTATGCAGATGTTGGAGCCATCTTTACATGACTTACCACTAAAACAAAAGGAGCCAGTTAGCTCTTTGAGGGACAGTGATAGAGTTCCATGCTTTGACCTTAACCCCTTCCGTGCAGCGCACGTTCAGCGGACGTCGCGTGCACTACCTCGGTAGTGCTGCGCACGTCCGCTGAGCGTTCCGGCAAGGCCCGCGCAATCGAACGTTCTGCACCAGCGCGGAACGTTTGGCGCAGCGGAGGCGTTAAGGCAGGGGTCTTCAAACTGGGGGGGCGGGCCCCCTAGGAGTGCCTCAAGTGATCCCAGAGGGCCGCCAGGCTCTGGCCAAAAGAAGCATTATGCTGATAACAATGCTTTGCTATCAGCTGAAAAAAATTAGTGGCAGTAAGCCGCTCTATAATGGGCCATCACTAGCATCATTTGTCATTTATATATTGACTGGGAGAAGGTGTCTAAAGGGAAGGAACGCCAAATATTCTTCAACCCCCCACCCCCAATTCTATTAATCACACTGTGGCCAATTTAATAGAATAATTGTGAAAAATTGACAGGGGGGCCCGAAGATTTTTTTTCCACTGGGAGGGTGGGGGGCTGGTGTGGGCACATTAAACATTAAAACGTTCGAAGACCATTGCCTTAAGGCAATATTTATTTTCAAAACAGTACCAGAGTTTTTACGGAAAGTTTGAGGAACAAAGAATTTGATAGCATAACCAATCACATCGACTTTGCTGGCAAAGAATGTCGTTTATCAAATGCTTCAAACTCATAAGTCTCCATCCTGTTAACCATAACTTCCGCAATCCAAAATAAGTGCCGGCTGCAAGATGCAAGATCATGCTGACTGAAGGCTTCCTTCCTTCAAACTAAGCCAAACCACTTGAAAGGCCACAGCTGAAGCGCAGCTGGGTGGACACATCTGAATCTTCATCAAAGATGGGTCAGCGTTTTCTGAATCAGAAATAGTGTTTGGAATTCAAGATGTCCCCGGCTGTGTTGGAACAGCTCCACTCAGCCAGGGTCCATATTTAATACAACTATATTCACCCACGTCCATGCTTCCAAACCTGATATTAAAGAGAGAGCACCCAGAATTCTTATGGAAGCCCTTCAACAAGAAAGTTCAGGCAGGCATTCGGATGATACCTATAGATTACAGAAAGGACCAGTGCTAGCAGCTGCGGGAATTGGTACCCAACACACAGAAATTATTACTTTATAACCAACTGTACTCTATGTGCTTACAAAAATCAGCGCATAAAACGAAGATTTATAATATCGTATGGGCTTATAGTTATACCGTGCTTGTTTTAGCAGAAAGTGCTGTTAAGAAGCACTGTTAATCGACCTCTGAAAGATGAAAGGCTGAGTCTTCCTGACCAAAACTGATATTTGTGACTAACGGTTTACAGTCAGATGTCGACAGCCCCCCGTGAATCCACTGCACCATCACTTGCCAACGTAAACGGACTTTAAACTAGACCAAAACTTTGGTCTTGCCTACAAAGAGATAAGCATTTTAAATTGTTAAATAAAAAAAAATATCCTTGCTGAAAATGGAAAATACGATCTTGGGGTTTCTCCAATGATTACCAAGTAACATATTAATTAAAGAACATTTTTTTTGTTTGCAAAATACTGCAGCATAAATTGAGGGCAAAATAAATACTCTTCCATTGAGCACCGCCTGTTTGACCGCATATGTGGAATTTAGGCGATTTATTTACTGTTGCAATGGAAGGAGGCAGCACAGCGCGTGTTGCTCTAACGACCAAGGTGATAAAACCGCTGCTCGCCTGTCTTGCAGCAAGTAGTAACTCCGAAAGATAAATGGCAAAAGCCCTTAACCTGTCAGGGTATTTAAATAAAACCACAATAAAATTCCTGCTGGTAAGCTTCTAACGCACCTCACAAGCAGAATTTACATAAGCGGGCCCGGAGTTGTTTCAGGGCATGTCATAACAGTTAGTCAACGCTGGAAAAATTGGCCCCAAGATAAAACGAAAGCCTGCAGATGGCGCGATTATGTGAAGCAAAGAAGGGCAAGCTACAGGCACTTAAAATGGCCTCTGGCTGCAGCTAGACGCCTAATTCCATGACAGAATTTCATACTGGAAATAATCATTTTTTTAAAGTCTGTTTATTCGAGGTGGGCTAGCAAGGACATGAAAATGGAGAGCTCGAGCCAGGGGTCTGCCTCTAAGACGAGCCGAGCCGTCGACTTATTTGGCAACAAACGTAAAAGACTCTTCATATATATATTTTTTAAAGGGGATATCTTTAACATGCACTTCACATTGGTTTATATAATTGCACTGAGTGGCGTTTGTTAGAAGTGATAGTTTCTAAACATTCATTTTGAAATAGTAATCTCCTAGGTGAGGACGAATGAACCATGAGGCAAGTCATATGAACCCCATGTGTGACCTAGATTTTTACTACAGATTGAACACAATTAAAATTCAGTAAAACATGTATAAAGGGGATTTGTGGTGCATACACCCCGAACAGATACGTATCAGAGAGTCCTTAACCCCTTCCCTGCGGGGGTAATTCCCCCACGGTGGGGGGGGGGGGGGGGGTACGACTGAGGCTGAGCCCAGCTCGTCATAGTGGAGCTGTGCTCGTCACGACTCCGCCCACTGATTAATTTGCCTGCACAAGCGGGGAATCAATCGCGCGTGGGCGGAGCGCAGCCGTTATGATGAGCCCAGATCGTCATGAGCGCAGCTCCACTGTGACTCATGATGAGCTAGGCTCGTCATGAGCACCGAAGGAGTTAAATGTGGTGATGTAGGAAAAGGAGGCCCAGTGGAATTATCTAGAATAACTCAGTTCACTCAAGCAGGGAAGGCGAAATTCATCCAAGGTTGCTGGTTATGGGGTTTAGCCATTAGATGCATATCTCTTTCACTGCACCGACTGCTACCTCATACTTTTATTATTACTATTACTATTTTTATGCTTATTTTATTTTTATTTCCCTATATATCTTTCTGTCTCTTTTCTTTGTTGTAAGTTGAAGCCATTCCACTCTTCTCCTTGGACTGCACCAATTACCACCTCCTATATTCTGATATTGTTGTATTTTGAGTCTGATTTTGACTATTGTATTTAGATTTTGATTTTGACTATGTTTATATCGACTGCTCAATAGTATCACGTTTGGCTCCATGTAACGTACTGTTTGCATCTGTTCTCTGTTTTCTTTTGCACACGGGTACCACTTTAGTTCATCCTCACCATCCTAACATGGATCCCATCGGCGAGCACACATATAGAATAAACTACCCACCCACACTCACCAAAAAAGCCGCTAAACGCTATAAACACAACTTCCTGAGATCTCACCCTGAAACACCCTTTGCGGACACCTACTTCTCACCAGTCAATGGATCCCTGAACACCGACATCATCTTCCACACCACACGCAGAGCTCAATGGAGAAAAACGTTCCACACCTTACTCACAGTCTCCACCACCAGAAAATCCGCTCATGGCCTAACTCTCTCCATCACACCTTCACTACTCTTCCCAGGTAGAGCCACCATTACTATTTACAATAACGGGATGGTCCTATCTCAAGCCACAGACAGGAACTTGGAACTACTAGACAACCTGTTCCCCACTTTCAAAGATCACCTCTCCAACCCGCGGTCCGACATTCACATTTCCCTCAGTTCCACCCCTCCTGCCCTCACCCCTGACCCCATAGCTCCCACCACACACAACACTTCTAACCTAGCACAGCTCCAGGCAGCCGCTACACACTCTGCATTCAGTGACACACCTACCACCCCAGACTTCTCAGCTCCCACCCATAACACCTCTCTCCCAGTTCAGCACCAGGTAACAATCACTCACGCCTCAAACACAGACACAGTTCCTTCAAACTCTCACAACACTCGCACCCCCACCCCTCCTTCCGGACCTAGGACCTCCACACATACCATTAACACGCCTCTCTCCCAGAACATCACAGCCAACATTAACACAGCTAACCTAGTTTCGCACCAAAATGACACGCACAAAGACAAATCCCACCCTCAATCTCCCCCATACTCAGCCCCCACCCCCCTCTAACTAACTACGCAGAACACACCTCTTCTCTTATTCTAACTCCCCCCCTCACAACAGGACCACCCCCAATACCATCTCCCCATCCACTCTCAGCCCCCAGTATCCTTCCTGCATTCCCAGCTCCACTAACATACACCCATCCTCCACTTTGATCTCTAACATACACCCATCCTCCACTTTGATCTCTCCGCCTACCAACAACGCCCACACTCACGACCACACTCATACCACCAACCTCCTACCTACCTCATCCACACCCAACACGCCCATACACTCTCCCCCTCCTGATACCATCTCTTACACTAACATAACGGAGTCCTACACCAACATCAGCCCACTACACCGCCTGCACGACAACTCCTTGGTCAGTCAGCCACCCTCGACCTCCACCCCCACCTCCATCACTCACCCCACATTGGACTTGATTATGGCCACCCTCATCCAGATCAAAGGAGACATACACAGCATCAAAGATCTACTCTCCACACACCCCATACACCCCCTCACTCACCTCCACCTCCACCCCGAAGACGTCCCCTACCCTACCGGCTGACACTCTCACTCAGCACTCCACACACCGGACCTCAATGCCTGTTCGTAATCGCTACAACGGCCCCCATCGCCCCTGCAACCCTTCACCCACCTCCACCTCCCCTCCCAACGAGTCCCGCACCTCTTCGGGTAACTCTCTCACTCGACACTCCCCACACTGGACTTCAATCCCTGCCAGCAATCGCAACAACCGCCCTCGTCGCCCCTGCAATGCTCTTTCGGACCTCAACACACTCACTCTCCTACGTGAGTATGACCCAACCCCCCAAAATAACACATCCACCACACATCTCACCATTCCTACGATACACTCAAATGCCCTTAGACCCCCCTCACTAAACAGCAGAACCTCTAACCCCAATAACCTTAGAAAAGTCCCTCTCTCTCTTGAACCCTCTCTTGAACCCTCTACCGCCCCCAACACACCCCGTCTCAAATGCACTCTCCTTAACTGCAGATTGGCCTCGAAACATTCCGCCGCCATCGCTGATCTCCTCCTATCGCTGGACCTTGACCTAATCATTCTGACTGAAACATGGCTAACTGAAGCCTCATCACCTATAATGGACATTCTGGTTCCACCTAATTACCACATAATTAGACTTGACAGGCCAGGCAAAATAGGTGGTGGAATCGCATACATCCACAGGAACAACCTCTCCGTTCTGAAAGGCAAGTCCACCCCTATAACATCCCCAACATCCTTTGAATACATTTGCCTAGACATTAACAGTGGGGACAAACCGATATGCTCTCTACACTGCATTTACCACCCACCCAGAGATAACCTTACCTTTTCTCAACAAAACATGGATATGATCTCAACCAACTCCGGACGGCAGCTCACCCAAATATACCTTGGCGACTTCAACCTCCACTGGAACGATCATAATGACGCGGTGGTAAATAGTCTTAAAAGTTTCCTCAATGCCCTTGACCTCACCCAAATATGCAACAGCCCGACCCACAAGAAAGGCTCCACCCTCGACCTTATCATCTCCAAAGAGGAATCTATTCAACTAGAGTCTATCCAACCTTGTGACTGGTCAGATCACCATATTGCCACATTCTTCATCAATGTAAAAGTTAAATCCAACCCGGCTCAATCCGCCAAGCCCAAAGTCTGGAAAAGAGACCTGAAAAAACTCAACCCAAGCTCTCTGTCTCCTAACAGCTGCAATCTCCTACTACCACCGCCCGGCGTTGAGGACGTTCAATCATTGACTGACCACTACCTCAATGCTATGTCCACAATAATAAATGAGGCGGCACCTATGCAGTTAAAAAGAGTCTCAACTAAAATGTCCAACCCATGGTATAACGGAAGTCTAAATGAGGACAGACGAGACATGCGAATGGCAGAACGCACCTGGAGATCAGCTCCCTCTGCACTGCACCTAAAAACTCTGAAGAAAAAGAGAAACGCCTATTTTAGGAAAATAAAACGCTCAAAACTAGACTTCTTCAGCCTCCAGCTTGACCAAGCAAAAAACCGTCCGAGAAAACTGTTTGAGCTAATCAAAACACAATCCAAGGAACAACCCCAACCACTCAGCACTGTACGCGAAGCTCCCTCCTGTGAAGACTTCTCCGCTTTCTTTATCCAAAAAACTGACAACATAAAGAGCGATCTCCTCGCGGACGCAAGCCTCTATTCCAAACCTCACTGCATAGCACCCATTGAACCAAAAAACAATGCTACATGGTCATCCTTTGGCACATACTCTGAAGAGGAAATTGGCAAACTGCTCAGCACCTTGAAACCATCCAATCACCTAACAGATCCCCTTCCTGCTAACGCTGTAAAAGACTTTGCCCCTTTGCTTCTCCCACTCTGGACTAGAATTATCAACGGCTCACTTCAACAAGGAACCATTCCCGACTCCCTCAAAGTTGGACAAGTCACACCCTTACTAAAGAAACCTACAGCAGACCCCTCTGATCTGAACAATTATCGTCCCATCACTAATATCCCCACTCTCGCCAAACTGCTGGAAAAATGCGTACAACTACAATTGACTAAACACATTGAACAATTTGATCTCCTCAATCCTCATCAATCAGGTTTCCGAGCAGGACACAGTACAGAAACTGCTATGACTCACATAATTGACGACGCACTTCAAATGCTAGACCAAAACGACACCTGCCTCCTCATCCTTCTTGATCTCTCCTCAGCATTCAACACCGTTAAACATGAGAACTTACTCGAACTATTAAGCACTAGAATGGGATTATCTGGAACTGTTCTCAAATGGTTCACTTCCTTTCTTCACAACAGATCGCAGAAGTTCAAGAGCAACAATCTGATGTCATCGCCAATACCGGTAACGCTGGGTGTCCCCCAAGGATCCTCACTATCCCCAACTTTGTTCAACTTAGTGATGGAACCTCTCACCACCTTGCTACAAGCATCCAACTTACACTTTCACATGTACGCCGATGACACCCAACTATATCTCAAATTACAATCCCCCAAAGACATTCTGCTCCTGAACTCAACGATCAGAAGCACCCAATCCTGGCTGGCCGATAATCATCTCAAACTCAATGCTCTGAAAACAGAGTTCCTTCTGATATCACCTCCAACGAAGATCTCCACCACTCAAAGTTGGCTTAAACACCTTACTGCACTCAATGTCCAACCCACCATCGTGGATTCAGCAAAATCTCTAGGCATAACCCTCGACACCAATCTCAACATGCAGCAACACATCAACAAGGCTACTAAGGGAGCGAATTTCCAAATCAATACCCTGAGGAAACTTAAAGCATTCCTCCCAGCCAATGACTTCCAAACCGCAGTACAAGCACTAGTCATCCCTCGAATAGAATATGGCAGCGTCGCCCTCTGCGGACTCCCGCTAACTACTACCGCACCTCTAAGAGCTTCTCTAAACGCTGCAGCGAGGCTCATAACTGGGTCAAAAAAGCACTCTCATGTTACACCTGACTTGAAATCCCTGAACTGGCTGCCTTTTGAAGCCAGAATACATCTGAAAATCGCCTGCATGACACACAAGGCGATACACCTGAACTCTCCTGGCTACCTCACTCAGAAGTTGACAATTTCTGGCGGCGCTAGAAAAACTAGAGGCACAAACAATCTTCTGCTGAAACCTCGTAGATTCCGGAAGGAAAAAACATATAAACGCTCCTTCTCAGGAATGGCACCCAGAATCTGGAACTCACTCCCCCCGAAACTAGGCTCATCTCGTCCACTACACTGTTTAAGAAAGAAGTAAAAGCTATCCTCATGGCAAAATACACCTGAACTGTTAAGTAGGGCACCTTAAGAAAAGGCACCGATCTGTATTATTTGTCTGACCCCGTTGCACATATGCATTATTTGTATTAGTGATTCACTGATTTACATGTTTGGCTATGCCCTCATTTATTTGTATTGTATACTGTATGACTTAAGTGTTTTGACTATGTTCCCTCATGTACCCTTTCTGTGTAAAGCGCTCTGATATCTGCAAAGATCCTGTCCGCGCTATATAAAACTTTCAAAATAAATAAATAAAATAAAACCTCTTTACGAAAGGATAATGCTTGGTTTTAAATTCTCTGAGGATCTTCTTCAATACATTGGGTTAAAAAACTACAGGCATTAAATGTATATTTAAGTTTAAACTTTAATACTATCTAAACAAAAAAAAGTGAGGGCGGGTGGCAAGAAGGTTCAGATTTTTTTGGGCAACGAGGCTCCAAGGAGACCCCTAGCTGAGCCACAGCCATAGCTTTCACTTGAGCCTTCAGTGATTCGCCCACCTCTACTCTTAAATGTAGATAACATGCGGTGCATTCGAAGTGGGCACACCACTAAAAACAATAACTACTGAAGTACAGCAAAGGTAACCACTATCGCTATCACGCAAATCACGCGGTTGGTTTAGAATAGGAAAAATATATGATACACAATGCATTTTGCATCAGGCATTATGTGTTCTAATATTTTTCTCACACACCAACTTAGCTAGTCAGAGTATTCCAGCAAAAAGTTCACCCCACAAACAATGCATATATCTACAGTAAAATGTTGCCCAAGGTTTTTGTAGGCTTACACATTTTTGGTGGGTTACAAAAGCCTGTGGTAGTGCATTGTATAATTTATATAATGCCTACTAACCGTCACAGGGCCCTTAGCACTTAGTTGCTCATGGTTGGTGGTGCGTGAGTTCAAAGAATTGGCTTAGGTGAGAAGAGTTTGTGATTTATATGTGAATTTCGGAGGGACACTCCAAACACGTCGTGGAAATCTTCATATATTGCACATAAACATTGAGTAAAATCAGAGTTGTGTTCGTGCATACTTCAAGTAAAAGGGCATTGCAATAGCTGTGCATAGTTGGTGGCTTCTGAGATTATAGCGTAGCCAATGTGAGAAGTGTTTAGTGTTGTATCAGAAGTTCAGAAGTGTCCTCAAAAAATGTGGTAAACTTGATGCTGCGCATAAGCGTGGAGTGAAGTTGAGTGGTTGAGTTGTGTATATTTATCTTCAGCTAGGACGCTTCTACATTTGCTGAGCATGGTTTGTTGAGTATGGGATTATGAAGTGACCCATGTAGGAAAAATGTTGTTGTCATGATACACTTACAAAGTATTGTTATTTTGCTCTATACTGGTGAGATCCAGGCAATGTTGGCTGTACTTTCCTATATACTTTTCACCAGGCCTCAAATGTGTGCAGGTTTAGTATTCCATGATAAGTGAGGGCCAGTGTTTTCATCAAATTTAATTCTGCATCCCATATAAGACTGTTTGATCCATTTCAAGAGATTCCACACAGATTCAGACCCCAAGATGTGAACAGCTCATCGCCGGTGCAGGATAACTCAACTAAGGCAACATAAGGTAGGTAGTCATATCCTATGCCCCTTTCGTTATTGGCATCACAAAGGGTCACAACTTAGGGAGACGTGGATCAAACTGTACACTGTGGATTGTGTAGAGCTCAGATGCTGCTTCTCCCAGATGCCCTGAAGCGACCTAGCATTAAAGGATTGATAGGAGAGGACAGAACTACTCTTTTGGCAAATGTTGCTTGATCAAAGCAACTTTCTTCTTAAAAGTTAAAATTTGTTGCCCTAAACTGACCTTTGCGATACAAAAGGGGATGATGGACGGAGCGTTTGAGCAAATCAAACACTCACCCCCAGTCAACTGATCTGGGTTTAATCCATCACCATTCTTTAGCCCACTAAGCCACTCCATTTCAGACATGGCTATATGCAAATCAGTCTGACCCTGTGACTCATGGGAACAGTCCAGCCCGAACTGCCAAGCCATGTCTTCCATGGACCGGAGACAAGCATCCTGGGACCGGTTTCGGATTCATAATCCTCATCAGCCAGGCTATCTTGAAATCAGTGGCCAAGTGAGCAAGGGACTCACGTCTGAGCATACCCTGCCACACTTAGGGCGAACAAAGCGATACAAAAGGGGATGATGGACGGAGCGTTTGAGCAAATCAAACACTCACCCCCAGTCAACTGATCTGGGTTTAATCCATCACCATTCTTTAGCCCACTCAGCCACCCCATTTCAGACATGGCTATATGCAAATCAGTCTGTCCCTGTGCCTCATGGGAACAGTCCAGCCCAAACTGCCAAGCCATGTCTTCCATGGACCGGAAACAAGCATCCTGGGACCGGTTTCGGATTCATAATCCTCATCAGCCAGGCTATCTTGAATCCAGTGGCCAAGTGAGCAAGGGACTCACGTCTGAGCATACCCTGCCACACTTAGGGCGAACAAAGCGATACAAAAGGGGATGATGGACGGAGCGTTTGAGCAAATCAAACACTCACCCCCAGTCAACTGATCTGGGTTTAATCCATCACCATTCTTTAGCCCACTCAGCCACCCCATTTCAGACATGGCTATATGCAAATCAGTCTGACCCTGTGCCTCATGGGAACAGTCCAGCCCGAACTGCCAAGTCATGTCTTCCATGGACCGGAAACAAGCATCCTGGGACCGGTTTCGGATTCATAATCCTCATCAGCCAGGCTATCTTGACTCCAGTGGCCAAGTGAGCAAGGGACTCACGTCTGAGCATACCCTGCCACACTTAGGGCGAACAAAGCGATACAAAAGGGGATGATGGACGGAGCGTTGAGCAAATCAAACACTCACCCCAGTCAACTGATCTGGGTTTAATCCATCACCATTCTTTAGCCCACTCAGCCACCCCATTTCAGACATGGCTATATGCAAATCAGTCTGACCCTGTGCCATCATCCCCTTTTGTATCGCTTTGTTCGCCCTAAGTGTGGCAGGGTATGCTCAG
The DNA here is from genome assembly GCF_964261635.1 of Lissotriton helveticus. Lineage (NCBI taxonomy): Eukaryota > Metazoa > Chordata > Amphibia > Caudata > Salamandridae > Lissotriton > Lissotriton helveticus. The sequence continues at coordinate 1,092,554,580 of NC_136070.1, forward strand.
ATGTGAGTCCCTTGCTCACTTGGCCACTGGATTCAAGATAGCCTGGCTGGTGAGGATTATGAATCCGAAACCGGTCCCGGGATGCTTGTTTCCGGTCCAGGGAAGATATGGCTTGGCAGTTCGGGCAGGACTGTTCCCATGAGGCACAGGGTCAGACTGATTTGCATATAGCCATATCTGAACTGGGGTGGCTGAGTGAACTAAAGAATGGTGATGGATTAAACCCAGATCAGTTGACTGGGGGTGAGTGTTTGATTTGTTCAAACGCTCCGTCCATCATCCCCCTTTTGTATCGCTTTGTTCGCCCTAAGTGTGGCAGCGTATGCTCAGACGTGAGTCTCTTGTTCGCTTGGCCACTGGATTCAAGATAGCCTGGCTGATGAGGATTATGAATCCGAAACCGGTCCCGGGATGCTTGTTTCCAGTCTAGGGAAGACATGGCTTGGCAGTTCGGGCTGGACTGTTCCCATGAGGCACAGGGTCAGACTGATTTGCATATAGCCATGTCTGAACTGGGGTGGCTGAGTGAACTAAAGAATGGTGATGGATTAAACCCAGATCAGTTGACTGGGGGTGAGTGTTTGATTTGTTCAAACGCTCCGTCCATCATCCCCTTTTGTATCGCTTTGTTCGCCCTAAGTGTGGCAGGGTATGCTCAGACGTGAGTCTCTTGTTCACTTGGCCACTGGATTCAAGATAGCCTGGCTGATGAGGATTATGAATCCGAAATCAGTCCCGGGATGCTTGTTTCCGGTCCAGGGAAGACATGGCTTGGCAGTTCGGGCTGGACTGTTCCCATGAGGCACAGGGTCAGACTGATTTGCATATAGCCATGTCTGAACTGGGGTGGCTGAGTGAACTAAAGAATGGTGATGGATTAAACACAGATCAGTTAACTGGGGGTGAGTGTTTGATTTGTTCAAACACTCCATCCATCATCCCCTTTTGTATCGCTTTGTTCGCCCTAAGTGTGGCAGGGTATGCTCAGACGTGAGTCCCTTGTTCACTTGGCCACTGGATTCAAGCTAGCCTGGCTGATGAGGATTATGAATCCGAAACCGGTCCCGGGATGCTTGTTTCCGGTCCAGGGAAGACATGGCTTGGCAGTTCGGGCTGGACTGTTCTCATGAGGCACAGGGTCAGACTGATTTGCATATAGCCATGTCTGAACTGGGGGGCTGAGTGAACTAAAAAATGGTGATGGATTAAACCCAGATCAGTTGACTGGGGGTGAATGTTTGATTTGTTCAAACGCTCTGTCCATCATCCCCTTTTGTATCGCTTTGTTCGCCCTAAGTGTGGCAGGGTATGCTCAGATGTGAGTCCCTTGTTCACTTGGCCACTGGATTCAAGATAGCCTGGCTGATGAGGATTATGAATCCGAAACCGGTCCCGGGATGCTTGTTACTGGTCCAGGGAAGACATGGCTTGGCAGTTCGGGCTGGACTGTTCCCATGAGGCACAGGGTCAGACTGATTTGCATATAGCCATGTCTGAACTGGGGTGGCTGAGTGAACTAAAGAATGGTGATGGATTAAACCCAGATCAGTTGACTGGGGGTGAGTGTTTGATTTGTTCAAACGCTCCGTCCATCATCCCCTTTTGTATCGCTTTGTTCGCCCTAAGTGTGGCAGGGTATGCTCAGACGTGAGTCCCTTGTTCACTTGGCCACTGGATTCAAGATAGCCTGGCTGATGAGGATTATGAATCCGAAACCGGTCCCGGGATGCTTGTTTCCGGTCCAGGGAAGACATGGCTTGGCAGTTCGGGCTGGACTGTTCCCATGAGGCACAGGGTCAGACTGATTTGCATATAGCCATGTCTGAACTGGGGTGGCTGAGTGAACTAAAGAATGGTGATGGATTAAATCCAGATCAGTTGACTGGGGGTGAGTGTTTGATTTGTTCAAACGCTCCGTCCATCATCCCCTTTTGTATCGCTTTGTTCGCCCTAAGTGTGGCAGGGTATGCTCAGACGTGAGTCCCTTGTTCACTTGGCCACTGGATTCAAGATAGCCTGGCTGATGAGGATTATGAATCCGAAACCGGTCCCGGGATGCTTGTTTCCGGTCCAGGGAAGACATGGCTTGGCAGTTCGGGCTGGACTGTTCCCATGAGGCACAGGGTCAGACTGATTTGCATATAGCCATGTCTGAACTGGGGTGGCTGAGTGAACTAAAGAATGGTGATGGATTAAACCCAGATCAGTTGACTGGGGGTGAGTGTTTGATTTGTTCAAACGCTCCGTCCATCATCCCCTTTTGTATCGCTAAACTGACCTTTGGCAGCTGGGTGAATGCTGATCCAGGCCTCATCATAGATAGTCCTGAGACGGGTACATAAAATGTGCTTGAACCATTGACTTGTGTGGAGGGAAAGGAACAAGACAACTAAGAAAACATCTAAAATCAAGACTGCTCCACACAGCATATTCTTGTTCCCCAAATAGAATAGCTTATAGAGGTAAACAGGTTTCAATAATGGATACCTGCTCAAATTTAGTAACCTTGCCTGAGAAGTGCGGCAATCTTCAGACAAACTAAGGCCCAGATTTACAAAGGTTCCTTGCAATGCACAGCAACAACCAAATTGATAGCAACGTGTTGCTCAAGAGGGAAATAATGTGTGAAGGTATGACAGACTATCGATAATAACAATATTGTGACACCAAAATATCATGTAAAAAAAATAGTCTACAAAAATATCAAGTTTACATACTCAATAATTTCTAATTTAAATAACTTCCTCCTCCCAGAAACCCACCCACCCACTGCGAAATTATACATTAGCATCTACAAGCATATACATAAAATATATGTATACACTTAATATAAAAACAATATGTTAACAATTTAGAAAATACATCAAAATATTAGTAACTCAAAATCCAGTTTAAGAAAAAGTGCAAAAAATGTTGGCATGGTAAGGATTAGATATACCATTTCAATTGCTAGTCTTTTAAAAACATTTAAATACCTAACATAAAATATTAAAACATATTTTAAATAAAAACATTAATTCATGATAAATAAAATTACATGTAAAAGAAAAAAATAATCTCGCAATTTAAAATAATTTAACAAATATAAAACAAAATAAATAAATGTTAAATAAATACACTTATACCCCAAAACCATAAAATATATCAAAATAAATTATGAATAAGATATTAACATTAAAAAGGTAATTACATTTGTAGGGGAGGGAAAGTTTTTGTTATTCCTGAATTTTATTGAAGTGTTTACTTTGTCAAGTTTTTCTACACAACGAACGAACAAAAACACAAAGAAAAAAAAGGGATGATGTGTTTTCATCTGGCCGTATAAGCGGCATGTTTATTGCTTTACCATGACTACGGAGTCCATGTTTCTGGTACCATACTGCCGCCCGGCCCCCGGGATGTGGGCTGAATGGCTTTGTCCCGTTGGTTAACGTCCAGGTCCTCGATTCAAGGAGGAGCCATGTACTGATATACTCCGATGTATGTTCTTGCATCACATTCAAAATAAAGTGTTTAAAAAAAAAAGGTAATTAAATAAACAAATACAAATAAAAGGAATAACTGTAAAAGTTAGTTTATTATTAAATATACTTTAGAATGAATTACCAATTAATTAAATTACAGCACATAGTTGACATAACAAGTATTCAATTAAATAATTTATATAATTACTAAGCAATCTTTTAATTACCCTAAAAACAACATTAAAAATATAACATAATAGGTAATATTTTACATTAAAAAAATCACAAACTACACTTGAATAATTATAATAAAAATTACTCAATTACATAGTTTACATATTTACCAATTAAATATATAACATAAAACATTAATTTACAATAAAATCATTTATAATGTAAATAACTTCCACCGTATTCCCTTTCATACACTATAACCCACTACTAAAATGTAAATGAGCAAATAATCTAGTAATTTAACTGTAGAAACATGTAACTACACATTCAAAATTACAAAATACACTCAAATTATTAAAATAAAAGTGAATTAAATAATCTACCTAGTTAATTACAAATTAAATTAACAAAAACGTTCAAATAAAAAATAAAAATGTATAATGTAAATAACTTCCTACCTTATTCCCATAGAAACCAACAACCTGGTAAAAATTCTTAATGACACATTAGGGCACACAAACTACACTACAAAAATAAAACTATTGTTAATACGTAAACATAATACACTAACTACTATATCATAAAATAAAAATATATTTAATGCAACTATATTAAACTAAAAAATATTATATATGATAGTTAAAAAATATTACAAACATAAAAAACAATATTTTACCTTCTATATTCTGCCCCTCAACATTTTTGACATGCCTATATTTGTTGACACGATATTGCTACACCACAATATTTTTGAAACAATATTTTGATCATACACGCAGAGCCATATTTACTAAGAGTGGCCATTGCTGCTGTCATCCACTATGCTGGTGCAGAAACTGGCAGCCTAACAATATGGTACTGAGCAGAATGAGTACTGTCTAGCATGTTTATGTTTTATACTGGAAGCATATCTTTACCGTACAAATTACTTTGCTCAGATAAACTCATAAGATCCCACACATTGACTGTCTAGTGTGCACTGTATCATGCATGCAATGCTTTTTTTCTTTGAAAAACAAACATATTTCTCCTTATTTATATCTGCTTCCAGTAGGCGTTAGTTTTTGACACAAAGCCCAGTCACACTATCTTAGTAGATCAGGCTTTGATTCTAAAGCTTTGGAAATTTTCTCTAATCTGTCCCAGTTATGCCTCCTTGAAGCAAAGTGGCACAAAGTAGCATAACATGCTTTTTGTTCTGAGAAAGAGGCACATTTTAAGCATGAAAGAACTGGAAATCAAAAACCATGGGATACCTTGCTTCACATTGTGCTGGTGTTAATCCTTAGTAAAACTTGCATTACGGACCAATATCTGTAACAAACTAACCAAACAACAATAGATATGAAGAAATAAATAGCATAAATGTCCACACCAAGTTTCATTAAAACATAAGATTTAATAAGAAACATGACAATCAATAAATCAAAAAATTTATAGAGCGAGCTACTCACCCGTGAGGGTCTCAAGGCGCTAGAGGGAGAAGGGGGGTGGGGGTGTGCCGCTACTGCTCGAAGAGCCAGGTCTTGAGGTGTTTCCTGAAGGTGAGATGGTCCTCTGTCAGTCGTAGGTGTGTGGGGAGGGAGTTCCATGTTTTGGCTGCCAGGTAGGAGAACGATCTTCCTACGGTGGTCGTTCTGCAGATCCGTGGGACGGTGGCGAGGGCGAGGCTGGCTGAGCATAGCTGGCGGGGGGGGTGTAGAACGAGAGGCGGTTGTTGAGGTATTCGGGGCCATTGTCGAGGAGTGCTTTGTGTGCGTGGGTGACACATTTAGAAAACGCATAAGGACTAAAAGGCAACAGCAAAGAAAAATAAAAAATAAAAATTGTGGGGAAAACTTTAAATAAACATCACTGGGAAATTTAAAAACTGGTAGAAATAAGTGCACGGTGTAGGACAGAAGCTTTAGGTTTATTCTGATGATTCGTTTTAACTTCATACTCTGGAGAATGAAAGTGTTAAGTGGCACCAGACTAGAGGCTCTGTCCGAACAGAGCTCAAGAAGGTCAGATATGTTTTGCAGGACTCTTTGCTGAATATTGGACCTCTAATATCAAAGGTTATGAGTGGCACAAGGTGCTTAACAACGCTGACCTATGAGTACACAAAGGGGTCGATTACAATGTCGCTCGGTAAGGCTCTGAATCAGATTCGAATCTGCCAAATCCAATTAGGAAGCCTTGTTTCCGACTGAATCTGAAACGTTTCTGAACGATCGATTACGATGTTCGGACTTTCCGAATCGGTCCAGTATCCGAACTGCTCGCCATTCGGAAAGATCGAGTCTTTCGGAGCCATATCGTGTGTGTCTACGGGCTGCGTATACAAACGACTCAGAAGCTTTCTGAACGAGCGATTACGATGTCAGATTCTGACAGCATTTCCGAATCTGTTGTTCCGACTCAGGTCAGCTGTCTGAATCTGACTTTGTGGGCCTGTAGCAGGCCCCCCTTCACCCGGGGCCTTCTGAATCGGGCCCATGGGGATACCCAAGGGACCACCCTTTTGAGGTTCTGTGAATTCTGGACCCGTGGGTTCCATTTTGTGTATGGCAGCCATTTTGTGGTTGCCCTCACATAGGCCGATGATTGTGGCTGAACTAGTCTTTTAAGGACATGTACACCTTAGCTCGAGTTCATGCTGACTCCTGTTTGACCTGAGTGAACTGACCCTGTTGCCTGAAGCTGACCTTGTTAAACCAGTTCCTGCCCTTTAGCTGATTAAGATTAAGGATCAGAGCACAGGACATCATAAAGTTTTACTGCACACAAACATGCCTTATCCTACTTCTATGTGTTTCTGTTTCTTCTTTTATGGTCTATTTACGATATGGGTTATGGTCCTTTTTATTATGGGTTTGTCCGGCTTGTCTAAAGAAGAATGTTGGGTTTGTTCAATGATTGATTATGGGCCGGACAACTGTAAAATGGGTTTGTCGTTTGGCAGACCTTGCATGTCCATGTTAGGCATTTTTTGCATGCTCGCAAAAGCAAGGACTGCCCTTTACTTTTATGCTGAGTTTTGTAACCCTGAGCATATATAAGGCCTCTGTTCTCTGTACTCCTCAGACTACCTCATTCAGTTGCTACGGCTTCTGTGTGACGTGGCCTCACTTCTAAAATTTAATAAAGATGTCTTTTCATATTTTCAGCTTCTGTGCCAAGTTCTTTTTTCTATTAGTAAGTATTCCCTGAGAATGAAGATTACAGTTCTTCACTTTCAGGCCATGCAGAGTTAGGAGGCACCATGGGGTGCCCGCCACAGGGTGCACGATTTTCCCCAGCCACCCCTTTCTTCAATGGAAGCATATGAATTCGGTCGGAACACAGGCTCCCCTTGAAGTCAATGGGAGTTTGAACAAATCGTATCCGAAAGCATCCAGATGCATTGTAATCAGTCGTTTGGAATCCCTGGAGTCAGAAAACACTCCGAGACCGCTTCGGTCGGAATGCTTTCCAAATTACACCGTAATAGACCCCAAAGTTGTCAAAAAGATTCTACATCGAGACATCGCCCAGTATTGGAAGAATAACACTACACCAACCCTGGGGAAATGGAAAAAAGCTTTAGACTGGTGCATGGGGATGGAACTCGCTGTGTTTCAGGCACGGAGTTGCCAACAAAAACACAGGAAGATATGGCAACGATGGGCAGATTATAGATGTATTGACTTACCTGTCGTAGAGTTACTGGATTCCCTCATGCAGCGGGAAAGTAATTTACTGGTGTAGTCCTCGTGAGATTAGACATGATCATCCAGACTGTTATGGTGCGTCAATGATTGAGTGATGCGGGATGGGGGGTAGCCTGATCTGTGCACAGTTTAGCATGTTAACTGTTTATGATCTTTGGTTTTCATTACTTCTTCCTTTCCGTACGATTCTTATTTGTATATGGCAGCATCTATATTGAACTTTATCGGTGTGTAGGCCTCTGGACTGCTATTGTACCACATACAAGAGTGAATAAATAAATGTGTTTAGAAAAAGATTCTGGTTTTTTCCCCAGTTTGAATATTTACCCTGAAACTTTGAATTTTTAATGTGGGTCTGTGCTCCAGTGTAAGAAAATCACACATCATAGCTGCCCTGAGATGAAAAAGTTGGGGTGACTTTGAAGGACTGCCAAGTCCACACTTGGGGGCCGATTACGATCTTGTGAGGAAAGCATTCAGACCAGCTCGGTTCAGGAATGCTTTCTAAACGACTCGGATCGGGGGAGTCCGACAGAGTGATTTTGATGCATCGGGATACGATTCGGTCGGACTCCCATTGACTTTAATGAGAGCCTGTATTCCGAACGAGAACACAGGCTCCCATTGACAAAAGGGGTTGTTGTGGAAAACCATGCACCCTGTGGCGGACACCCCATGGTGCCTGCCACATTGTGCATACATGGGTATGGGGGACCAGTGGGTTCCCCCACAGGCCCGATTCGGAGGGCCCCGGGTGACGGAGGGCCTGCTACGGGCCCCCAAAGTCAGATTCCAACAGCCTATTCATTTCAGAACAACAGATTTGGAAAGGTTGTCCGAATCTCACATCCTAATTGTTCGGCTGGAAACGCACTACGTAGACTGCTACAATTCGGCTCTGCCTGACTGGGTTATTCCCAATGCCTTTAGGAACCGAGTCAGACAGTACAAACACTTCCCAGCCATCGTAATCGCTCGTTGGGAAACGTGTCCGAGTCAGTCCAAAAGGCGGGTACTGAATCGGATTCAGAAAAATCGAATGCCATTCGAATCCTTTCCGGACAACATCAGGAATCGGCCCCTTACTGTACATTTCAAAATGTTGAGATTGAGCCAAGACTCTTCTAAAGTCTGCTGTACAAAGGCTTTGATGCCAATCAACCTCCCAATTCAAATATGGAGGTTACAGTTTCAGAAACGCAAAACATCACCATCTAAAATATGATCTTCAATAAAATGTCATGACTAGTCCAGTCCTAATGACCTAAACCATTTAAGGAAATTTGTTTGTGTGGTTTTATTCACTATGTCAGGATTGACATGGACAGTCCAGCAGATCAGCTCACTAGTATTCTTCCCAGTAGCCATAAACTTTGTCTGGAGCACGGTCTGCTCTAGTATCAAGAACACGAGTAAATGAAGCCCAAAGGAGGATCCAGAAGTCTACATCCGACCAGTTCTGCCCACAGAGGAGGAACCAGTCCATTCTATTTTCCCCAGTATGACCAGTTAGTCCTCCACTGGCAAGACATGGATACAAGAACAAACTCCAGGTAAACAGCATTCATGTTTATGTCCCCCCCAGCAGGCAAAGTATACTGTTTGAAGGAGACTCCATCACTACCCCAGGATGCCAACTCAGGAAACGGGGCATGCCAAGCCAGGTCATTTTGTGCACCTTCAAATCTTGATCTCAGGAGCATCGGTTGAGGATGAGTACTTGTTGATAAATCCTAGCATATCACTGGTAGCGACGGTTCATCCTTTTAAATAACAGTTCCAACACTCTACCCTACAACACTACCAACAGCTTAATGTCAAAGAAGTCTTGAGATATGTAATGGGTGAGTTTGAGTCTCTTTTTAGTCTGAGGCAAAAACACGTAATTCTTATGGTCCTTTGTTTATTTAAATCCCCCTTTGGACAGGACTGCTTTCAAAAGCAGACCTTTACTTTATGATATATAACTGCTTTGAACTGTGTTGAGTTGAAGAGTATCGTTCATGCCCTTTTATCTCCTACAAAGTTCAAGTCTTTACTTTGACCAAACTAGTAAAACAATGAGCTTGGGGTGATTAAAAATTCAGGAGTGATTAAAGCTTGGGTATTAAACATCATGCCTTTACAATATCTGCTTTAACACAACTTCAGACTTTAAGATATTATGAGGGACTAACCTCAGTTTGTCACTGTCAAACCTTTGGGTAACGCTGCAACCTAGAATCCTGGAAATAAGCATCTTTTATTATTGACGGAGACTAGGAGGATGTCCGAAATACCAACAAGATATTTGCCACAAGGCCAATAGCCAACAGCAGAGTATGGGTGGGCACAAAATACAAAAACAAACATTTAAGCTAGATGGACAAAAGGTCCACCTGGGATTTTTACATTATGATCAGTGTATGTTAGAAATATTTCCCCCAAGAACTAGAAACACTAGAATTTTTTTTATTTTTTTCAAATAAATAAAATTGGATGTAATATTCTTGTAATTCTATAATTAAAGAGATTAAGTATCATAAAATGTCTTTATAGGCAATTCATGAGACAGTTTTAGTCATGTTCAGTTTAACTGGATTGCAAGTAATGCATCTCAGATTTCAGCATGTCCCCCACGGCACATACGAGGCTCTTAGACTTGACATCACAGAATAAGTCTCAATAGGTAGTAGAAATGAGTGCAATGAGCGTAAAGTAGAACAGCGGACAAATTGTGGCCCACATATGTCCGATTTTATTAAAGGCAATATACAGTATTATATTTCAACAACATTTTGTACATGTTTCCTGCTGGTTAAAACTGCCTTCTGAAGACACGGGAGTCAGCCTGCAGCACTTTTATGCTAAGGACATTAAAGTAAAATAAACGGAAAACCCTTTGAGTTAGACCCTTGTGGATTATGATGACTAATTAATTAGTGTCAGACAGTGCCTTTAGATGTACGTAACTTACAATTTTCACTTTTATTTTACACTAGCCTTTAATACATTAGAAAAAGAATGTATTGAAAGTAAAGGTCTTGATCTAAAATCAATCTGCATTTGGAGCAAAATGTAAGAATGGGATAATGAAGACGAAGAAATGGCTTCCTTGAAATAATAGAAGCTATAACTTGCAAGTGGACGCATAAGAGTCCAGAATGATTTCAGTGGTGAGACCTTCTCAGCATCTCATTACAGCTGAGAAATGGCAGAAGGCTCGCTCTGCAACCAATAATGATGCAATCATGGGACAAGCTTCATTCCGGGACGAGTCAGTTTTAATCTTTTTCAGGCCAACTTGCCAAATTGATAAATATCTCACGTTTTGTTTACACAAGCTAATATCTTGCTTCTTAGGGCACCCTTTGGCTTATGCTTGGAAATTTGTGGACATAGTTGACAACAATACTGGTCTTTGTCTGTATCTTATTAGCTAACTTCCTGTTCTTCACGTGGCACCTCCTCTTTGAATTTCTAGATCTTTCCTGTAGGGTGGTAGGAATGTTCCATGTACATTCAGAGGGGTAACATGTGATCCAGCGGGCTATAGAAAATATATCATAAACTACGCTACCCAATTTCATAACCTATAAACAAAATTCTAAACTATACATGGACCCATTTATGAACCTGATATATTTTTGGGCCTACTGAATCAGGTGGTCAAATAAATCTATATACACATTATTTACAAACTATAAACATATTTATACATTTGCAGAAAGAATATTGTCATTAGAATAAAACCCAACCATTTAAACGACCACCATAGGCGACGTGATCTAGCTAAAGGTAACCTATACTTCTAAATAACCAAGACCAGCTTGTTTGTCAAAAGTAAGATTTTATTTTCTAGATTATGGTATATAAGTTGTAAGTTTTATAAATGAATTTTTATTTGCAATAAAGCAAGCATGATAGTAAGAAATATGTAAAAATACAATTTAAGCAATTTAATTAAATTTAAAGAAATTATATAAAGTTTAGCATTTCTAAAACCTATTTCCCTAACTGAGCTAAATAGACAGAAATTAAAGTAAAGTTCTTTGAGGATTCTTACGTGCTCCACGCAAAGTCCAGCAGCACATCACCCTCATCGGAAAGTCAGAAAGCAGCAGCCAGCCCAACCCTAAGGGCATGACTTTTTATACCTTTCTACGCTAACTAAACTAGCAAAGGAAAGTTTTCAGAAATACTCGACGTCCCATTGGCTGAAAGTGACAAGTGACATGTCACCCGATTCTTAAAAAGTTCCACAAAATCATGTCTTACAAAGACCATTGTCTCTTCCACGTGAAGCCAGAGGCTTCCTGCGATCGCAACTTTGTTTTAAGTCATCCTCGCAGCTTCCATAGCTTTTCAGAGCAACTTCCGCGGATGCCAAGTTAAGGACTGACAAAAAGTTCACTTTCGACCTTGGCCATGTCCGACAGAATGATGTCAGCTCATCAGTTTTTGCTTTGTGAATGCAGCTTCAATAAACGTTTTAATTCAGAATGGGCGTCTCGTGACTTTCTGCAGAAATATGAATTAGCTCTTTTTGTGCGGCTCAAATAGTTAGGCCTCAAAAGCAGGCAACTTATGATTTCTAGTATAAAACAAACACAAGAAAAGTATTAATGTAAGAAATAAAGTATATTCTGTATCCACCCCATGGTTTACTAAATAATTAACCCACCCGATTAATCAAAATGTTACCTAGCCATTGCAAACAAATAAAGCAGCGTTTATATTTACCAGTCTCCGTTTTTCTATGAGACCCATATGCACCTAGAATAGTAGAAATGACATCATACAGACAAGAATAAGCAAAACAAGCACATGCTTATTTTAAATATGCAGCAGTTAGTAATGACAAAAAACGAAAACAATAAATTATTTTATTATTTTGCACGAACAAAAAGATGCAACATTTATGCACGTTTATGAGCACACATGTTAGTCCCCCCACGTGTAAAGTTTAATCTAGGTTGTATTAGCACAACATATCACAAATCATTAATAATTTTATTCATGTTATGGAAATGTGACTTTGCGAGTTTAAACAAAATTTTGTTTTCTATCTCGCTCCATCAACTCCCTCATCTGGTGATTAACAAATCACCACACCAGCACTCAAAAATTTGGTAAATTTAATTTATAAGAAATCGATTCAAATTCATTGTATTAGTAAACCTAAAAGTCTGTTTCAGCATAATCCTTGCAATTAACATGACGCTCTCTATGTAACTCCTGCAACTCAATCTCCCTTTCCTCTTCTTTTCTGAGTTTATAAATTCTCTTCTTTTCTCTCAAATGCTTCTTTCTTTTATGCAACAAACAACCTACTTTAGTCAAAATAAAAATGAATATAATTATAATCAAAGGTGCCAGAATCTTGCCAAGAATTGAACTTCCGATATTATGAAACCAGTTTTTAATTGCTTGAAACCTATTTGAAAGTTTCCCAGTAAAATCTTCTTCTTCTAAAGGAATTATTTCAGAATGCATTTGTGTAATATTCTTAATATACATTTCAATATTTTTACTTTCATCCGGTATATATGTACAGCAATGTTGGACATGTAAAATGCCACAGACTCCTCCCTCTTTCGCTAAGAGTATGTCTAAAGCAAGACGGTCTTGAATTACCATGGATCTAATTGCAATAACTTCAACATTCACTAATTGAAATCCATCAGCAGTGTCAGTTGATAATCTATCAACTATAGTGGACAATTTTCTGATTCTCCCTGCATTTAGGGTTATACCAACAAAAGGTATTACAGCTTGAAAAATATCTCCCAGAACTTCAGTAAAAGTTTCTCTTTTAGCTCTATTTACATAATTATGGATTTTAAATAATCCTTCTGAATCTCTGTCAACATGAAACACTTTAGGAAAAACAATTCCCACATAACAAGTTCCATACCAATGGTCTGGAAGGTTGTAGTAGGCTTTGTCACCACAAACAAAATAAATTCCAGGAAAGATAGGATCTTTTCCACCTTTAAATCCCCAACCTCCCATAATCTGATAAGTATCTTCACAGTTGCTTGCACCTACAAAATAATTATCAAAAAGTGTGTTATCTCTTCTAATGCAAAGCTTTCCACTAACAGGTTTGTCTATGTGAATTGCAATATTTTCAAGCATTTTACCATTTAGTTTCTCATCCTCTTTTTGCCAGAATGATGACTTAGTCTGCTTGACTAATTCATTTCTCTTATAAATTGCTCTTCTCTCCTCAACCATATTCAGAAATTTCTTCCCTTCAGCACTTAATTTACATGTTAGATTATTCTTATAAGCATACTCATAAGTGAGTTCGTTAGTAACAAGGAAATATTCTCTCAATTGTTTAGCTTTCTTATGCTTATTTAAAGCATTATCAATCTTGATATTAGCAAAAATCTCATCATAATTTGAATAGTAATATTCTAAACGACCAGTTTGATAAAATAAACTAGTTAATACACTACATGTAACAGCATAAGTGAGAGGAAGCATATTATATGTTACTCCCTCAGAAACAGAAGCGGGTAACTTAACGCACACATAACAATCCTTTGCATCCATTACCTTTACATATTCACTCAAAAGCTTTGTGAATGTATTGCTTGAAAAATCACCTATTGATTTATCTTGATGAATGTTAGGTTGATGATCAATTACTTTAGCAGATGCACTATGTTTAGTTTGGCTAACTAGAGCTTTGCTTGTTAAGTTAACTTTGTGTAATTCTCTATTCATTTCTAAAGGTATAATCACAGCTAGTATCAACCAGAGCAGAACTAAAATGAGCAGACATACCAGAGTCATCTTACAGCATCTTTTAAAAACAGAGCATTTTGAAGTGCTCTCCTTAATGTAAGGCATTTTTAGGTTAGTTTTAGCCTCAAAAATAAAATTAAAAATAAAAATAAATTTTAAAATTTATATACACCCCCCTTTTAAAATATTTTTCTTTTTATAACCCTAAACAAGATTTCTTCGACCTTATGTCATACATAAGTTTTTCTTCTACTAGACAGTTTTTCTTCGACCTTGTGTCAACTAACAGGATTTCTTCAGCCTTATGCCAATTTAATAAATTTGTACTTCAATCATTGTCACTAATTTCTTGGATTTCGTTTTCTTCTTCACTACTATCATATATGTCTATAACAGGTGGAATTACTAAGTAAGTCCACTCAGGAGACTTGTATTTCTGGTTTGGTCTAATTATTCTCTTCCCTTTTCTTGATATCACTTCTATTTTCCTCCCAACTCCAACTTCTGTTCCAGGACTCTTTTGACTACTTATTTCTTCAACTTGTTCTATTGGCTTTTTAATCAATCTGACTCTCAATCTTCCACCAGGCCAGTAGTCTGCTTTTCTCACGTACTTTTTCTTTGGTTCAGAATTATTCGATTCTGATTTCCAAGTCCTTTTCTTTCTGTTTTCACTTCCACCTTCCACGTCACTTTCCTCAGTTTCGTAGTCTGAAATTTCAATTGACTCAGGAACTTCTCTATATGGCAATTTCACTCCTTCAGGAACTTCACTTTGTCTTCCATCACTGGTACTCGGTAATTCGTTCTCCTCCTCTTCCTCAATTACCTTTAGCTTCCCAGATTTCGGATTTTTGTTCCTTACTTCAGAGCTTGTTCTCTGCCTTTCGATACTCTCCTGGTCTGAAACTTCTTTTGGTTCAGCTTCTTTGTCTTCAATATAGACAACCGAATCCTCAGTTATCTTTCCTTTTAACAGATTCTCTTCACCTTCAGAATCTATTTCAATTATTTCTAAGTCTTTTCTTGCCAGATTTCCATTCACCGGCACAGTTTCCAGATGTCGACTTTCTTGTCGATCTTCAGAATCTGGAATTACTTCACCTTCTGTTCTGTCTTCTGCTTCAGAATCAGAGTCATCTGTGGTATCACTTTCAACATCAGAATTCTCAGGAGTTGGTATTGGAATAGTATGACTTGGATGAATCCAACGCTTCAATCCTCTGCACTTTACAGCATTTGTAGTGATCAAGATTACCTGCCTAGGTTTCTGCCATCTAGGAGATAGACAATTCCTCCTCCGATGTACTTTCGTTCTGACCCAGTCTCCAGGTCTCAGATCATGTGTCAAAACTTTGTCATTTGATTGTGCTTCAGTTCCCACCTGATTAGACACAGAAGTTACCATATCAGATAACCTTTTACAGTAATCCAAAATTGCACTGTCATTTATGCTCAACAGTTTACCTACAGGTACAAAAGCTTGCCTCATAACTCTTCCCATCAAAATTTCATGAGGACTCAAACCTGTCTTTTTATCTGGTGTACTTCTTATTGACATCAAAACAAGTGGAAGAGCATCAGTCCACTTCACTCCTGTCTCTAGACACATTTTCCCAATTCTGTTTTTGATAGTTCCATTTATTTGTTCAACTACACCTGATGCCTCTGGTCTGTATGCACAGTGTATTTTCTGCTCAATACTCATAGCTTCGCAAATTAATTTCAACAGTTTGTTATCAAAATGACTTCCTCCATCACTCTCAATAGTGACTGGAAAACCGTACCTTGGGATGATTTCTCTGAGCATTAGTTTTGCTACTGTAATTGAATCACAATGTCTTGTAGGAAAAGCCTCTACCCACCTTGAGAACAAGCATACAATTACAAGTACATATTTCAAACAGTTGTGTAAGGGCATTTCAATGAAATCTATTTGTAACCTGGTGAAGGGACCACCCTCTCGACCAATTATTCCTGTCCCCACCACTGATTTTCTGTTAGGATTCATTTGTTGGCATGACAAACACCTTTGACAAAAAGATTCTGCAATGGTTCTAAACTTGGTATCGAACCATGTTTCTTTAAACAGTCTGACCATAGAATCTCTTCCTAAATGTGCAGGACCATGATATAATCTGGCCATGTCAGAAATCATGCAATTTGGTAAAACTACTCTCCCATCTTTGTAAACCCACACTCCATCTTCATCACGTTGTCTACAATCTGATCTTAACCACTGGTCTTTTTCTTCATCATCTGCTTCGTTTTGTAAATCTCTAATCTCATTCCATGTTTCTACAATAGTTGTTAGCATTAATGAATTTGAATCAGTTTCTGTACTTCTATTCCGATTGTAAGAATAATTTTTCCTTGCGCAGTACTTTGCTGTTTCATCTGCGAAGGCATTTCCTTTGGAAATATAATCAGTTCCTCTAGTGTGTGCTGCACACTTGACTATGGCAATTTCTTTTGGCAATTGTATTGCTTCAATTAATCTTCTAATGAAAACTGCATTTTTAATTGGTGACCCTGTTGATGTCATGTATCCTCTCTGTGACCAGAGTTGTCCATAATCATGCACAACTCCGTACCCATACTGACTATCAGTAATGATGGTAACTCTTATATCTTTTGATATTTCACATGCACGAATTAAAGCAATCAATTCAGCCACTTGTGCTGAACGAACTCCTTCAAGACATGATGCCTCTTCAACATCTTCGACTGTACAAACTGAGTATGAAGCTTTCAAGACACCACCTTCGGATCTTAAGCATGAGCCATCTACAAAGTAGACAAAATCCGATTCAGGCAAAGGTCTGTCTTTGATGTCTTTTCTTGGTTTTGTGCAGAATTCCATGACATCTAAACATTCATGTTCTGTCTCGATGTCATCAACAATTTCAGAATCAGGCAGTAATGTAGAAGGATTCAGATTCAAACATCTTGAAATCGAAACATTATCTGCTCCCAGTATGATTTTCTCATACTTTGTCAATCTGCTACTTGTTAAATGTTGAGTCTTACCTCTTGTCAGTAATATTTCAACTGAATGAGGCACAAAAACTTTTACAGGAAATCCCATAATGATTCCTTCACTTTGTTCAAGACTGATACTTGTAGCTGCAACTGCTTTTAAACAACCTGGTAATGCTTTTGCAATTGGATCAAGAACTGCAGAGAAGTATGCAATAGGTTTCTTTAGGTTCCCATGTCTCTGAATTAACACAGATAATGCACATCCTTCTCTCTCACTGCAATACAGTTCAAAATCTTTCTCATAATTTGGCATACCCAAAGCAGGAGCTTGGCATAAGCTCTTTTTCAAGTTTTCAAAAGATTCCATCTCAACATCATTGAGAATAATTGGATCTTTTATATCTGATTTGGTCAGTCTTTGTAGTGGTTTCGCAATTACCGAAAATCCACTTATCCATTGTCGACAGTAACCTACCATTCCCAGGAACATTCTGACCTGTCTTTGTGTTCTTGGTGGTAACATTGCTTGAATCATTTTTATTCTCTCTATTGTTACTTGTCTTTTTCCTTTTGCAATTCTGTGACCAAGATATTTTACTTCCTGTTTGCAAAACTGTAGTTTTGCTGGGGACACTTTATGTCCTTCTTCTGCAAGGCGATTTAACAGAATTATTGTGTCTGTTACACAATTTTCTCTTGTCTTTGCAGCAATTAACAAATCATCAATATACTGCACCAACGTAGACCTACCTGGTAAGTCTAAATCTTCTAATGATCTTTTTAACAGTTCGTTAAAGATTGAAGGACTTTCTGTATAGCCCTGAGGGATTCTTGTCCATCCAAGGGTCTTACCTTGGAATCTGAAAGCAAAGATTTCATAACTGTCTGGGTGTAGAGGAACAGTAAAGAATGCATTGCAAAGGTCAATGACTGTGTACCATTCAGCATCATATGGAATCTGAAATAGAATTACTGCTGGATTTGGAACCACAGGACAACATGGAATAACAATTTGATTAACCTTTCTCAAATCTTGTACGATCCTAAATGTTCCGTTAGCCTTTTTAACTCCCATAATTGGTGAATTACAAGAGCTACTCTTCATTTCTTTCAATACACCTTGCTTGATTAATTTTTCAATTACAGGTGTAATACCTTCAATTGTCTCAGTTTTCATTTTATATTGTGGAGTGTTTGGAAATTCTATTCCCTGCTTCAATGCAATTTTAACAGGATCTACGTTTTTCATCAGACCCATCTCATTCCCAGTAAAATCCCATATTTCAGATTTCACTGTTTCTTTTAGCTCTTCAGGTAAATCTTTTTCTTCAAATGCAGGAAACAATTTTGTTTCTTCTGCTTCCATCATCATCATTGTCATTCTGTACAAACCATCTTCCTCCATTGTTTGTAATTCAACTCCTTCAGGAGAACAATATATTCTGCAATTCATTTTACATAGGATGTCCCTACCTAATAGATTTACTGGACTACTATTACAAACCACAAATCTGTGTTTGTCTCTGTAATTTCCAATTTCAACTGGTACTGGATCAGTTAAGTCTGTTTTAATTTGCTGATTACTTACTCCGACAACTTGGATGGTATCC
Source organism: Lissotriton helveticus (assembly GCF_964261635.1). Lineage (NCBI taxonomy): Eukaryota > Metazoa > Chordata > Amphibia > Caudata > Salamandridae > Lissotriton > Lissotriton helveticus. Next base: position 1,092,573,243 of record NC_136070.1, read on the forward strand.
CCAGAGAGAGGTAGGTTTTCAATTTCCACTGATCTAACAGTAGAACGGGTAGCACCAGTGTCCACTAGAAAAGTGATGTCTACATCATTAACTTTCCCGTTTACATAAGGACCAGACTGGTCAACCTCAAGAGTGGCTCCAACAACACACTCTTCCTCCTCTCTCGGGCACCGTCAGCAATAATCATCAGAATCACTGTCTTGGCTTTCTGTTAATAAAAATTGTTGTGAAGCATTTTGCATTTGAACCCTTTGCTGCTTTTGCTGTTTTTGTGGTTTTATTACCTGTTCACATCCCTGAAATCCCACTTTTGGATTATATTTTTGAACTCCCCCACAATTCGGAAAAGGTGGTTGTGGCAACTGGTCCTGACGATTATTCACCTGTTGTTGTTGCTGTTGTTGTAATTGTCGCTGAATATTAAATTCATTTAACCCCTGTTGCATCTGTAGCTGTTGCTGCACGTTAACACCATTCTGCATCTGTGGATTCAATAAGGGATTCTTTAAGTTTCTAGGAGGATGAGGACACTCGTCCCTCCAATGTCCAATTTCGCCACAATTAAAACAAGGTAATCTTTGTTTCAGCTCTTCTATTTTTGGGCTAAATTTCTTTTGGAAATTATTACCTTTAAACTTTCCTTGTATCTGGTTCGTATTTCCAGTTTGAACAAAATTAGTGTTCTTATTTCCCATGCTGGCAATCTGTTGCTCAGCTACCTTTACCTGTGCCCACATGGCTTTCTCCTTTAGCTTCTTCTGTTTTACTTCTAATTCATCGCTACAATATTTTGCTTTTCTCAGAATATCATCTATAGATAGTGCTTGCCATCCGACAATACTAGTTCTGATCATTTCTCCAATTTCAGGTTTTAGTCCATAAACAAATCTATAAATAAAATGACTCATGTCTTTCTCATCTAATTTTTCATAACCACTGTATTGTTTAAAGATTAACAGTAGCCTTTCATAAAAAGAATGAACTGATTCTTTTGTTTCCTGCTCTGTTCTTTCTATTTTAACCCAATCAACTTCTTTGGGTGGAATTTTGTTTTTCATCCAAACAATTACTTTCTCATAAAAATCCATTACAAGTGGATTTGGGGCGCCTGTTTCTTTAATTCGCTCAGGTTCTGTTTTTGGCCAACTAATAGATATTTTACATTCTGTCCAAAGATCAGATGGAACAACAATGTCAAAAAATCCATCCAAATCAATCCACAGAACTTTTGACACTTTGATAAATCTATCGACTTGCCTGTACCACTCAACAGGTTTCTCTCTTAATTTTGGAAAATCATTTGTAAATAACAGAATGTCCTGTCTCGACCATGGGACATGAACATATCCTCCACCTGCAACTTCTCTCATTGGAAATTGTTTTGACATTCTTTCTAATCTTTCATCTTCCTTTCTTTTGGTCCATTTTACTCTCCATTTGTTCAGTTCTCCTAGCTTTTTGATATAGACAATTAAATCTTTAATGTGAACTATTCTTCCCATTGAGTTCAAACTCTCAATGTCGCTTTCTGAGAAATCTAATCTGTAATGTTTTGCAAAATTCTTTTGTTTACTCACATCGATTTCAAGTTCTGCAGCTAGATCCTCTAATTGATCATATTTATTTTTCGTTTTCCACTGAATACTTTTGCAAATGAATAGTAGTTCATCATCCCGATAGTAATTTAAACTATCTGGGCCAATTGTTCCAATTATTAATTCTTCTATATTTGCTTTTAATTTGGCCACATCAAGCTTTGGTGTAGTTACCCTGACTTCAGGACTTCCTACATCTGACATAGCACCCATTGGTGTTTTTGGAGATAAATCCTCATTGAAAGTTAAATCAGGCATTCTCGATCTAGAAGTGTTTAATTCTGTCAAATCTGAATAAAATTTTTCAGCAGGCTTTTGAATTTCTGTATTTAAAGGAATAGTTAATCCAGTTTTGTTTGTATTTCTTTGTTCAAATACAGGCTGAACAGGACCTATTGTTACTGGAACTGTAACAGCTTCCATGCCTTTTGTCATTCTTTTAATTAATTCTTCTTTAGACCTTAAGTATTCATTATAATCATCATCCTCAACATTTCTTGTCTCTCTTGTATATTCTTTTGGAGGTTCCCTTGCTCTTGGAGTCATTGAAAAATGTCTACCCTCATTTCGAGCATTCTCAAATTCTGGTCTTCTAGGAGTTTCAGTGATTTCACAATTATTTGGATAAAGTTTAGGAGCTTCATTAATTGGAGGTGCACTCGGTGAAGTTTCAGTAGAAACCACCGGAGTAGACCATGATCTAGGAGGTCTCAAAGGCTGATTAGGCTGTTTATTTTTAGCAGTTGTATATATTTCTTCCATAATTGCATCCTCAGATTCACTTTCCATAGATTTTCCTGTAGGAGAACCCATTACCATTTCATGAATTAAATACAATCCTTCACTCATGTTTCCCTGTCTCCACATTCGTAATCTATCTTCATGAGTTTCTCTTTTCCATGATGGATTTTTAGAAGGTCTTTTAATTCCACTAGCTTCTCTTTGTAACTGATACATCTCATCTTCCCACTCAACTAAAGCTTCAAATTGAGTTGGTCTCGGTTTTGGAACAAGAGCATTCATTTTCTCTCGTAAGTTTCTTAAAACTCTTACATTAAATGAACCATCATCAGGCCAAGTCAAAACACCATCGTTTTTAGTATAACGTTTCCAACTGTCGAACCATAAGACAGTATGATATCCATATTCACCTTCCATGTATGCTGCAGGTGTTTTATACTTATGAAGTAGTTTACCACCTCGCGTTTCGATTTTCTTGTCAGGTGAAAATAAATTCTTAAATTTCTGAAATAATGTTGTCTTTTTCTCAACATGTTTAAAATGATAACTCATTTTCAAAAGTAAAATTTATTTCACAAAATCGTTCGTAAAATATTTCCGGGATGTTCCGCAAAACAACCAATCCGTGCGCGAAACACACCAACAAGCCAATGGCAGTTGAGCTGAGTCACTTTTCAGTTCGACCAATAAATTTAGAGTTTTTCTGAACTACCAATCAGCTCACTGGCCGTCAGAGACTCAGGAGCCAATCAGAATACAGCTTGTGACGTAGGTCACCCAATCCCAGCGCGGCTCTGTGACGTACACAGCAGCTGCGGTTTCTCGCTTCTCACTCCTGGCGCTTACCCCTCCTTCACAAAATCTTTTCACAGCGCCATTTTAAGAACACTTTTCAGTGTGAATTAATTCTTAACAATGACTTATAAAGACAACATCTGTTCGTTTCGCTAATTAGGATAGTTTACATACATTCAAGTATCCACACTTCGGAATAGACGGCGCTATTCACACTAAGGATAATATTCAATTGTCAGTAGAGTAACCTTACCCCACCCTTCTAACACGTATAATTATGAACTCGCTTTGCTCTGAACCCACCGCGAAGTGAAAGTTCTAAGAGTTCCACTTGAACATAAAATACAATTCAAACTCGCACTTTTACACGGAAAATTCCCTAATTTCAAACACACACGAAATCCGTACAGGACTCTCACCTGTTTATAGAAATCATGCACCGTTAGCAAAATAACGACGTTATCCGTACAGGGCTTTCACCTGTTTATAGATATGAAACATGTACCCGTACAGGACTCTAACCTGTTTATAGATAATCATGCACCGACGTTAAATTTTACCCTTCACTCAAGCTTGGATATAACTAATACTCTCATCACAGTGAGTTTTATGGAAGGCGCTTTGTCCCTATTCTCATGCTGCTTTGATTTCTTAGAAAATTCCTCACTATACAAGATTCAGACCTAGCCCTAAAACTGTGCTGCTCGGCGACAACACTATGGTACACGGCGATACCTCTTGTGATACTCGGCGATATCACTACAAACGAACAGATGGCTTGCGTGACTAATTTCTCGCCACACAATCTATACCGGTATAGCTTACAGATAGGCACGAAAAACGAACTTAACAAGTGTTAAAACATTAATCCTATTCGTATACCATGACGTAATCCTTAGCAACCAACATGTTACCTTGGTTACCCCTTAGCAACCATCAATTTCTGCTACCAGATAATTGATCCAGCGGGCTATAGAAAATATATCATAAACTACGCTACCCAATTTCATAACCTATAAACAAAATTCTAAACTATACATGGACCCATTTATGAACCTGATATATTTTTGGGCCTACTGAATCAGGTGGTCAAATAAATCTATATACACATTATTTACAAACTATAAACATATTTATACATTTGCAGAAAGAATATTGTCATTAGAATAAAACCCAACCATTTAAACGACCACCATAGGCGACGTGATCTAGCTAAAGGTAACCTATACTTCTAAATAACCAAGACCAGCTTGTTTGTCAAAAGTAAGATTTTATTTTCTAGATTATGGTATATAAGTTGTAAGTTTTATAAATGAATTTTTATTTGCAATAAAGCAAGCATGATAGTAAGAAATATGTAAAAATACAATTTAAGCAATTTAATTAAATTTAAAGAAATTATATAAAGTTTAGCATTTCTAAAACCTATTTCCCTAACTGAGCTAAATAGACAGAAATTAAAGTAAAGTTCTTTGAGGATTCTTACGTGCTCCACGCAAAGTCCAGCAGCACATCACCCTCATCGGAAAGTCAGAAAGCAGCAGCCAGCCCAACCCTAAGGGCATGACTTTTTATACCTTTCTACGCTAACTAAACTAGCAAAGGAAAGTTTTCAGAAATACTCGACGTCCCATTGGCTGAAAGTGACAAGTGACATGTCACCCGATTCTTAAAAAGTTCCACAAAATCATGTCTTACAAAGACCATTGTCTCTTCCACGTGAAGCCAGAGGCTTCCTGCGATCGCAACTTTGTTTTAAGTCATCCTCGCAGCTTCCATAGCTTTTCAGAGCAACTTCCGCGGATGCCAAGTTAAGGACTGACAAAAAGTTCACTTTCGACCTTGGCCATGTCCGACAGAATGATGTCAGCTCATCAGTTTTTGCTTTGTGAATGCAGCTTCAATAAACGTTTTAATTCAGAATGGGCGTCTCGTGACTTTCTGCAGAAATATGAATTAGCTCTTTTTGTGCGGCTCAAATAGTTAGGCCTCAAAAGCAGGCAACTTATGATTTCTAGTATAAAACAAACACAAGAAAAGTATTAATGTAAGAAATAAAGTATATTCTGTATCCACCCCATGGTTTACTAAATAATTAACCCACCCGATTAATCAAAATGTTACCTAGCCATTGCAAACAAATAAAGCAGCGTTTATATTTACCAGTCTCCGTTTTTCTATGAGACCCATATGCACCTAGAATAGTAGAAATGACATCATACAGACAAGAATAAGCAAAACAAGCACATGCTTATTTTAAATATGCAGCAGTTAGTAATGACAAAAAACGAAAACAATAAATTATTTTATTATTTTGCACGAACAAAAAGATGCAACATTTATGCACGTTTATGAGCACACATGTTAGTCCCCCCACGTGTAAAGTTTAATCTAGGTTGTATTAGCACAACATATCACAAATCATTAATAATTTTATTCATGTTATGGAAATGTGACTTTGCGAGTTTAAACAAAATTTTGTTTTCTATCTCGCTCCATCACATGCACTTTAAAACGGTCTAGCATTGGATGATTTCTCTATCAACAGCGCTACTGTGCAGGAATCAGGTCACTGGGTTGACCTGATAAATCATTCACTTCACTGGGTATGTCCCACGGTTTCCAGAGGTGACTGCCACACCAGATATTAGGTGCTAATTTGAGTTTTGTTTTGGTGGTCGTTTTGAGTTTTGTTTTGGTGGTCAATTATGTCAAAAATATCTGTGAGGAGTAGGAGGGTCTTCCCTCAAACTTTTTGTCTGTTTGCTTCACTTTTTGCTGGTCTGTTTTTGTTGGCCTTAAGACTCTAGGCACTTTACCATTGTTTTTTTTTTAAACTCTTTTTATTGAAACAAAGGGAGACATTACAGAAAGGGAAATAATTAAATCTCAGGTGAGCACATTACATTTCCAACACATGAGGTATGAAAGAAAGTACAAAATTAAATATATCAACATTTAGTACAGGGATCATAGAGAGTCTTGTGCCTCAGGGACTAATATTGGCATTGGTGGTTCACAGATCTCCCATCTATAACTGTTCCAAGCGGTCCAAATTTTACCCCATTTCTTAGGACATCCCCTGGCCACATAAACCGCTTTTTCTCTGATCATGCACCAATCAAGGTCCTCCGCCCCTTTTGTGACTCGGGCGGCTGATTAGCTCCCCAGAGCTGAGCTATATTTCGTTTAGCCACAATATACGCCAACGTCTCCCACTGTTTCTGGTATGCATTTAAATCTGTAGGCTCCCACACGTTCAACAAACACCTCCGGGCCTCCGGTAGTATCTCCACACCCATAGCTCCCCTCAGCTCATCATGAATCTTCGTCCAGTATAACCGTATCTCAACACAATGCCAGAGAGTATGCATTAGAGTGCAGATTTCTCCGCACTTTCTCCTGCACTCTCCGGCGTCAGCCCGTCCCATTCGCACCAGACAGGGTCCAGTTATATAGGACCTATGGAGTATCTTCAGCTGCACCAGGCGAAGCCGCATCTGGATGGCATCTATTCTAGCCACATCGCTGCTTGGTAGTTTCCCCTGCTGTGCTGGACAGCAATGAAAGTGGGTGTGGTCATGACGAGCTCAGCTCGTCATGAGCACCTGAGAGGTATATGCCATGACGAGCTGAGCTCGTCATGAGCATGGAAGGGGCTAGGAGAGGAGGCCGCCTCCGTCCAATCCTCATCATCTAGTTCTAAACCTTCTGCACACCATTGAGCTCTAATCCGCACCAGCGGGTTCTCCATATTGTTAATCAGTTTCCTGTATATCAGGGAAATGTTTTTTGGGGGAATAAACCCATCCAGTACTCGGTCCTTCAAGGGCGATGCCTCCGGAAGCACTGTGTCCTTAGGAATGTGAGTGACAATGGCATGTCTCACTTGTCGATAGCGGTAATATTCGTTATCGTGCAAACTATATTATTGTTTAAGGGACTCGAAGGTGTGCACTGTGTCTTTCCCCCACACATCCTTTATGTGGGCGATGCCGATAAGATCCCACCTATCGAACCCCTTCGACTTCCACAGACTGCCCAGCTTCTCCGAATTTAGCAGGGGAGTGGCCAGTGTTAATTTGCCTGCCCACCCCCAGAGCTTTAGTAGCTGTGTGTGCGGTTGGGCCAGTCAATGGAAATCTCCTAGGTCTAGAATACAGGGCTCTCTCTATCACCCCTCCCCTAAGGTAGGCCCTAGGTAGCCAATAGGATAGGGTGCTGTGTATGAACATTCCAGTTTTTCCAGTTTTACATGTCCTGATAGCGAGGCCCACCCATCTCATAGGTTAACATTGGGGATTCTTATTACATCTAATAAGTTAGAATTCCTGACTGAGAGGGAGTCGATCTGTCATGTTTGGTACTTGTGGACTAGTAATAATAAGTCCTATATAATGGCAGCATTGGATTTATGATTACAACTTGAAAAATGGCACTTTTAGAAAGTTGCCCTTTTTTTCTCCTCTGAAGCCCTGTGTTCCTGTTGCTGTCTCCAATACACGTCTGGGAGGGGTGCCAGCTGGGCCTTGCACATTCCCTCTAGACAGCCACACACAAAAGGGACTTTGGCATGAGTGGTGGGCCATCCACATCCTGATGGGCCATCCTGGGTAGGATGGGAGGGAGGATCTTGCACAACCTCACACTTACACCTGAATGGGCTGTGTCCTGCCCCCACAGAAAGGACTGCTTAACCCCCTGTAGTGAGTCTGGACCCAGGGCAGGAAAGGGAGGACCTCTGTGCACTTCAAAGCCCCTCCTTGATGTCTCCCCCACATTGAAGGCACAACTGGGTATAAGTACTGGCCTCCTGACACCACCAACTCAGTATATTTCTGGACTTGTGGATACTCTGCCAGGAAGCAGGACGCTGTGCTTCTAAAGGATTGCCACTCTGTTGGACTGCTGCTCTGGATGGATTGCTTGTCTGCTGGGCTGACCTGCCTGCTGCCCTCTTTGCCTGGGTGAGAAGGACTGGACCTACACCACTTGCACTCAGAGTTGCTCAAAGGGCTTGCTTGCCTCCTGTTGAAAGTCTCAGGGACATCGAAGACTTCAATCCATTTCACAACCAGCACCTGGACTCTGCCATCTGAGAGTCTTGCCCTGCCAAGTGGTGCCAATCTAGTGTTGGGCCCTTGGAAGTGTGTTTAAAGTGCTCTAGCTGCAAAAACCCATGCATCGCCATCCTTGCACTGCTCATAACCATCTCATCTCCCTTGACGCCAATGCATCACCTCTGCTGCCAGGATCGAGAACATCGCTGGCTGGGCGGCTCAATGATGATGCATCGCCTACAACAGAGGGGTTCGAGGAAGATGCATCTCCTACTTGAGCGGCTCAGAACTGACGCATCGCCTACATCCTAAGGATCAATGCTGACACATCACATCCGACTGCTCCTCGCATCTTGCCTGCAACGTCGATGCAACCCCAAACCAGGGTACTGTTTAGAGCGTAACATGGTTGGCCCCTATATCTGACCCCTGCTCTACCTCGGTTGGCCTGAACATTTGGATCTGACAAGGTCTAGCGCTTTATGAATTTAGGTACTATATTTCAAAATATTTTTGAAAAATATATAACTCCGGTTCAACTTATGAGTTTTTGTCATTTTGGTCTTGTTTTGTTCAATATCTTAAGATTTATTTTTCTATCCATGTGTGGTATATTTTTGTGTGGTGTTTTCACTGTTTGAAGTATTGCACAAATACTTTGCACAGTGCCTCTTTAGATAAACCTGCCTTCTCTGTGCCAAACTAGCAGAGGGTGGGCACGTGTTAGTTTAGGGAGTGTGGTTGGCTAACCCTAACTAGGCTTCGGGGCCGGGAGAGAGGGGGCCAGCGGGAAGCATGCGGAGGGAGCAGGCGGCAGGCAGTGTTATATATATATATATGTATATATATATATATTTTTTTAATCACTTACCCGGTGCTGCTGGCCACCTTGCGCACCTCTGCTGCAGTTCCTGGTCCCAGCAGTCCCTGGGACAGCATCATGACTCCCATCAAAACTCCGCACTGCTCTCAAGCATGAGAGCAGCGCGGGGACTGGCCTGAGTGGGCTGAAAAGATGCTCGCTCAGGCACAGGAGTCTGTGCAGTTTCTCCAACCCGGCTGTACAATACAGGCAGGTTGGAGAAACCTTAGTGCGCATGTGTGTTTGGCCAGCCAAACTGACATGCGCACTTGCAAGTGCACATAGCACTCCGCCTCCCCCTTCCAATGTCCCAGACCCGTCCCTCCCTGCACACATTGGCTCAGCCAGCAGCTAAAAAATAAAACTATAGTAAGCGGCATATAAAAAAAGCCCTTAAGGAATACTACATTCTTTGCAAAGTAGCTCGAGCGGAGTTCTTTACACATAAAATCTCTCAGTGCCAAAATTACTCCAAAACGCTTTTCAAGGTGGTTAAAGAACTATCCGGCGCAGAAACCCAGACTACCCCCCTTGCTCTTACCAATGTGAAGAACTCGCCCTCTACTTAATTGATAAAGTTGAACAAATACACTCTGCGCTGCTTAGTAAACACTCTCAAAATATTTCACCGGAGACCCAGACCACTACCAATGTCACCCCTGAGTTTGTGGGACTAGGGTCACACGTTAATAGCATTTCCTCCAATAATTTGGAAACTATGACCCTCTTTGAACCTAGTTCCTTCGGCAACCTCTTGGCAAACATGAAATCGGGGTCCCCCCATGACTTACTCTCCTTTCATGTGAATAAACAGCTGGACGCGCCCATACTCTTGATAATTATGGATCTCCTTAATATCTCCTTATTGCGGGAAGTTAAACCTGCTATGGTGCTCTCTCTTCTGAAGAAAGCCAATGCTGACCCCACAAAGCCATCAAACCTTTGTCCCATCTCGCTACTCCCAACCTTCTCTAAGATTCTGGAAAAGCATATAAACGGTGAACTGACCGCCTATGTGGAATCTCAGAACTTTCTCCACACCTCTCAATTAGGTTTTAGAGCTGGCTTCTCTACCAAATTAACTCTTCTTGGAGTTACGGAAATGATAAGGCACATGTAAGATGAGGGTGAAACAGTGGCCCTCATCTTACTGGACCTTAGCGCCGCATTTGACACAGTGTCTCACTCTGTCTTGTTGAGAGCCTTGCAGACTGTTGGCTTAGCCTTGCAGTGGATCGGATCTTTTCTAGCTGACAAAACCTTCCAGGTTTTCTCAGTGTCAGCTAATTTCAACTCTTATCCATCCCCTTATGGAGTTCCTCAAGGTTCGGTGCTGAGCCCACTGCTGTTTAATGTGTATGTCCGTCCTCTATGTTGTGGAAGAGGCTGGTCTCTCCCTCTTTTCCTATGCTGATGACACTCGGATAATTTTTTTCCTTTCCTCTGTTAAGGGGACGGACCCTTCTGCTCTTCAGTCAGGACTGAGTAAAGTTGCGTCTTGGATTCAAAACAATCTACTCAAACTGAACGGGGAAAAGACGGAAGTTATGATTTTAGGGAAAAACATGATCTGTGGGGTCCTCAGTACTGGCCCACCGAAATGGGTGCGCTGCCTTTGCCGGTACACCACGTTCGCAATTTGGGTTTCATCATTGACGAGCATCTTTCTATGGAACAACAAGTCACTAAGATATCTGCCATCTGCTTTACTATTTTAAAATGGCTGGAAAAAATGTTATGGCTGATTCTCCTATCTGCCCAGAAAATGGTAGCCCATGCCCTAGTCAAGTCTAGGCTGGACTACGGCAATGTTCTCTATCTGGGCTCCAATAAAGCTATAATCCAAAGACCTCAAGTGGTGCAGAATGCAGCTGTTACACTACAGTGTCAAGTACCTAAATCTTCATCAGTCACCAGCTTCCTCCGTAGCCTTCATTGGCTGACGGTGGAGAACCGCATACAATATAAAGCCCTCTGCTACATGTTTAAAATCAAAATTGGAGTGGCCCCCAAATATTTGCAAAAGTTAGTTCAACCCTACCAACCCTCTCTTCTTCTGCGCTCTGCCCACCAGATGAGGTTCCATGTCCCGAAATTCAAACTCTCTTGCATGTGTGGCCGGTCCATTTTTTAAATTTAGGACCAACCCTGTGGAACTCTTTACCTATCTTACTACGTGAGGAAACCGTATATGGTGTTTACGCAGAAGTTTGAAGACTTGGTTCTTCAATTCTTAGATCCCCCTTGCTAGATCACAGCTCTCCTACCAGGTCGGCGCTTTAAAAACCCCTCGGGGTAGCTGTGCACCCTACAAATTCAAATTCAATTCAAGATATTGTTTTATTTTTCAGCTGCTGGCTACGCCCCTCCACCAGTGACGAGTAGCCCCCTTGGCAAGGCCACATTTATTATAGACATTGATGTGGTGAGGGTATAGAAATATTAACATGACTCTTCTGAGTCCCACCTTGCCTCCATCTCCTTCCTGCTCTGAGCTAGTGCTAACTGGATTCCCTTTTCTCCACACTCAAACGTATCTGCAAAGATGCCCACAACTCTTGAAGAAGAGCTCTTTACTACCTAGCCTTTCAGTTCCTCCTATCCCACACAAAGCATGAATATCTTCCATGTTATTCCAGGCTACCTCCTGACCTGTGCCAACCAGGGTTTCTCTATTGCCTGGAAAAGTGAAACATGGGCCACAGTCGGAGCTCTAGCTCTAGTAATTGGCTCTTTGGCACTGAATTTGGATGAAAGTTCAGGTGCTTTGATGAGCTTCCATTCTCTGAGGTTGGAGGCAGCCTTATCAGGGGCTCTTTGCAGACCCTTCATAACAGCATATCATCTCATCTCATTTTCTGGTGCCAAAAGATTTAATAGCACATTTTCAAATCACAGATGTCTCAGTGGATGGGCAGGGGAATTTTAGTGATAACTTGACTTCTAGTGTTCCTCAAATCACTTCACAAAATATCCATGCTTTCTAATTTTGCTTTTTGGTTTAGCAATGCAATTTTAATTTTCCATATGATGGGTATCTGTCGCAGAGTGAACATTTTACAGCTACTCCTCAATCCAACCTGTTTTAGTTGCGCCTGCTCAACCTTTGCTACTTTCTCAGCCAGTGTCTCAAATTTAACCTCCACTTCTTCAATTCCAGCATTTGCCTCTCTGCGCGCCGCAGTCAACCCCCCCTTGCTACGCCACAGAGTGAGACATGCTCAGAGCTATTCTGGTCCTGGATGTAAAGTATGTATGCACCCTAGCTAAGGCATCACTAGAGCAACAGTAACGTGTCCCTACACAAAAGCTAAAACACACGGCTTTCCCAAGGAGCAGTGAAGGGCTTTTTGCCTTCATATGTATATACTTAATGGTGGATAACTGTGGGACTCCACAAACATTGCCAAAGATTTTTCAAACATAGTTTGAGCACCATGTGGCGACGCACTCTAGTGTTCAGAGCGTGCGCCGCTGCATTGTGGGAACGTGCGGCGGCCATTTTAGATGCCGCGATCAGCGCTAGCTGTTATTGGGAAACAAGGGAACCCGAAGGTAATGCACTAGGGACCTTGGGCGTTAGCTTATTACAAAAAAAAAGTGGACCCTAGTATTTGAGAAATCAGGGTAAGAATAGACATACACTAAATAGTTAGTATGTCCTTTGTCCAGCCGGACAGGAATTTATTTTGGAAATTACAAACAATAGAAATGAATCAGAAGTAATCTCAAGGAAGCACAGCCTGTGACCCACAAGAAACAACACAAAACATCAATTTCCAGGCAAGTGCGAACAAGGCGGTCTGTGTGCTAGTATTCAGTGTACAGACTTGATTGCTTTAGGGTACCATTGTACAAAGCATTGAGAGCATTATAGGAACATATGGTACTAGTGTGTCGAAATTTCGATGCCAGACCTCAGATACATGGCAATATCTTCAGGACAAGTATATAAACCATGTTTGTCTTGAATAATATATACAATTGCCTTTCCTACTACATCCATTCAGCAAAAATTCAGAGCAGTTAAGACAAATTGGAAGGAAGGGGGAAAAAGGGGGGGAAACAATGTGATTATGTTGCTAGGCATGTGGTGAAAGTTACCACTATTAGTGACATGAAGGCATTTTGTGTGATCATACCGGATAGATTAATGCTCATGATGGATGATATATTCTAGACATAGTCATTACCAAGATCATATCGTGCCATTTGGTACAGTTGTTATTGTACGAGAGTGACAATGTTCATTCTGGGCTAGGTGTGGAAAAACGTATTTCTGCGCAGTGACTTATTGGCGTGGCTACCATGCTCATGCCTGACTCAAATCTCAAGGTTTCTACGTGAGTAATTAGGGTAGTGAACGGCTGTTAAGTTAAATGAGCACAGCGCCTAGCAACCCAGTGGAGCATTCAGAACTGTGCTTCAAGGGTCAGTGACTTTCAAACATAAGGATCGGCACAGTGTCTGTAGAGTGGCATATGTAAAGAAGGGTGGCATAGTTAAAGGGCCGCACAGTGTCCAAGGCGTACGTTTGCATACATGAAGAATCGGCGCAGAGCGAGGGGTGACATATAAGAGGAAGGCGGCGCAACATTTATGAGCTTTACACTGGTTATTTATGCTGGGAAAAAGAGAGGTGATATAGTAAAATGCGGCGCGGTGTGTGAAGGTGGTTCCATAGCTAAATGGGGTGAGGCGTAACAAAGGGAGAGCGGGGGATATTACCGTGGCAGGGTAACGGGTGGACCGAGGATCCAGTCAGGAGAGCAAGTGCTTTTGTTGGAAGGAGAACCTGGGGGGATATGGAGGCAGCATTATGCCAGGGGGTGAGAGAAGCATACTGCATACAGATTGGAAAAAATTTTCCAATTACCCTGTGATGACGGGTCAGTTTTAATCCCGCGTTTGGTATCGATGCCGTCGAAGTTGCGGCTCGCTAAGAGGAAAAGGAAAAAGTGAAACAAGACCAAAGAGATACTAAATGCTGGGTCAATGGGACGGTAAGGGGAGCGGGGGAAGGTAGGTTCCGGGATCTAATTACTGAGTAGCTGCCGAAAGCAGGATTGCTTGTTCAGGCGTGCATTGCGGGAATCGCTGCCGTGCTGATGAGAACAGCCGGTTTTGAGTGGAGGATGTCACGTGGGGGAGAGGGTCGGAGAAATGGAAGAGGTACTTCCACCCTGATTATGGCGGCCATCTTGGAGTGGGGCACAGATGGGCAATAAGAGATGATTCCTTCCTAGTGCAATTTCAGCTTACTCCCTAAAAGCAGTTAAGGAGAGCAATTCTTTATTCTGTTAATTCTATTTTCCCCAAATGTTTTTTCCATTTAAACAGGTGTTTTCTATTAGGAAATAACACTATGGTATATGTACATAGGTAACCCGATGCTCACTGCACTTTACTCTCTGTCACCACACCACTTGGTTCTTGGCACACACTTCACACTCTGTATTAGAAATGCCACCACATTGCTCTCCTTAACTGCTTTTAGGGAGTAAGCTGAAATCGCACTAGGTAGGAACCGTCTCTTATTGCCCATCTGTGCCCCACTCCAAGATGGCCGAGATAATCAGGGTGGAAGTACCTCTTCTATTTCTCTGACCCCCTCCCCCACGTGACATCCTCCACTCAAAACCGGCTGTTCGAATCAGCACGTCAGCGATTCCCGCAATGCACGCCTGAACAAGTGATCCTGCTTTCGGCAGCTACTCAATAAGTAGATCCCGGACCCCACCCTCCTCCGCTCCCCTTACCGTCCCATTGATCCAGCAATTAGTATCTCTTTGGTCTTGTTTCCCTTTTTCCTTTTCCCCTTAGCGAACCGCGATTTCGACGCCATCGATACCAAACGCGGGATTAAAACTGACCCGTCATCACAGGGTAATTAGAAACATTTTTCCAATCTGCATGCAGTATGCTTCACTCGCCCCCTGGCCTAATGCTGCCTCCATATCCCCCCAGGTTCGCCTTCCCGCAAAAGCACTTGCTCTCCTGACTGGATCCTCGGTCCACCTGTTACCCTGCCACGGTAATATCCGCCGCTCTCCCTTTGTTACGCCTCACCCCATTTAGCTATTGAACCACCTTCACACACCGTGCTGCATTTTACTATATCACCTCTCTTTTTCCCAGCATAAATAACCAGTGTAAAGCTCATAAATGTTGTGCCGCCTTCCTCTTATATGTCACCCCTCGCAATGCGCCGATTCTTCATGTATGCAAACTTACGCCTTGGACACCGTGCGGCCCTTTAACTATGCCACCCTTCTTTACGTATGCCACTCTACAGACACTGCGCCGATCCTTATGTCTGAAAGTCACTGACCCTTGAAGCACAGTTCTGAATGCTCCACTTGGTTGCTAGGCGCCGTGCTCATTTAACTTAACAGCCGTTCACTCCCTTAATTACTCACGTAGAAACCTTGAGTTTTGAGTCAGGCATGAGCATGGTAGACACGCCAATAAGTCACTGCGCCGAAATACGTTTTTCCACACCTAGCCCAAAATGAACATTGTCACTCTCGTACAATAACAACTGTACCAAATGGCACGCTATGATCTTGTTAATGACTATGTCTAGAATATATCATCCATCATGAGCATTAATCTATCCTGTATGATCACACAAAATGCCTTCATGTCACTAATAGTGGTAACTTTCACCACATGCCTAGCAACATAATCACATTGTTTCTCCCCCCCCTTTTTCCCCCCTTCCTTCCAATTTGTCTTAACTACTCTGAATATTTGCTGAATGAATGTAGCATGAAAGGCAATTGTATATATTACTCAAGACAAACATGGTTTATATACTTGTCCTGAAGATGATGCCATGTATCTGAGGTCTGGCATCGAATCGTCGACACACTGAGACCATATGTTCCTATAATGCTCTCAATGCTTTGTACAATGGTACTCTAAAGCAATCAAGTCTGTACACTGAATACTCACACACAGACCGCCTTGTTCGCACTTGCCTGGAAATTGTTGTTTTGTCTTGTTTCTTGTGGGTCACAGGCTGTGCCCCCTTAACATTACTTCTGATTCATTTCTATTGTTTGGAATTTCCAAAATAAATTCCTGTCCGGCTGGACAAAGGACATACTAACTATTTAGTGTATGTCTATTCTTACCCTGATTTCTCAAATACTAGGGTCCACTGTTTTTTGTAATAAGCGATCAGCGCTAGCGGCAGGTCGCGTTTCCCGGCGCTCGGGAAATTAAATTCCCTTTAAATCCTAAAACTTGTCTGAGTCTTTATTAAAAACAGACTCTTATAACTGGCGACGAGGCTGGGACCCACACCATACTCCGCGTGGCACCGGATCTCGCCCAGCACCACAGTCATCCCGAGCGTGGCAGAGGAGCGTGATTCACCTCGAGGCAGGAGGGGCACCCCAGACATCCCCGATCTCTGCGCAGCTGAAGGAGTTTCCCCAGGGGAGAGCAGGAGAGGCGCAAGTCCAGCGTGGAACCACAGGAGAACAGTGAGTGTATCACACACTCCACGTGGCCAACTACAGGCCCGGGGACAACACGGGTGGGTCCAGAGACCAGCCACAACCAGACACCGACCAGCAGGAAGTGTACTGGGCTCATCCTAGGGACACATTTACCGCCAACCCACGCTAGTAGCAACTGTCACTGCTCGCAGGAAAGGCAGGCTGCTCACAGCGCGAATCACTTAAAAGGCACACACGTGGCCCATCAGCTGGAATCACAGCACCCAAGCCCCGCCCTGACCGGGCACAGCATTGGAGCTCCAAGGCTCATCCCGAGACGGGGAAGGGAGCCCTACGCAACTGCAAGCAAGTAGAACAAAAGAGAGACAAGCCCCGGGGAGTCCACCAGGAGTCGCCACCCAGCTAGTTCCAGCCCAGCGGGAAGGAGGGAGAATGTGCACGTAAACGTCATCCCTCACCATCCTGGTCCCGTTCTTGCCCAAAAGGGGTGAGCCAGCAATGCCATGGGAGGACTGGAAGCGATTCTTTCTGAACTACCTGTCGGCCTTAGAGGACAAGGGAGAAGGCGAGTTCTCCAGTGCGAGGAGGAAAAGATTACTGCTACATAACCTTGGCCCGAGGGCTTCAGAGTATACGACAACTTAGTAAAGAAAACCAGGCTCCCTAATGACACAGATGAGTTCCAACATGCCCTAGAGGATTTGGACTCACACTTCCGCCCGGTGGTGTGCATAGCAATAGACAGGTGCACATTTTTCCAAAGAAAACAAAGTAGTAGCGAATCAATAGACGAGTACGTAGCTGCTCTGCAGAAACTGGCAGTGACGTGCAAATTTGGCACACTGCACGACGAGCTCATCAGAGATCAGATCATTATGCATACTGTAAATACAGCGATCCAAGAGAAACTGTGGGTAATGGAGACGCCCCTCTCAAGGAAGTCGTGGCAACTCATAAAGAAGGAGGAACTATCGAAGAGGTGTGCAGAAGCAGCGAAAAGGGAGAGCATTAACAAAATTCCAATATGCAAAGTGACGGACAGGAGCAAACAAGAAGCAACCCAGCAGCATACACAGTCGAATACCAGGTTTCAGAACAAATACCCTCAGAGACCCACGAGAACACAAAGGCCGCAAGGAGAGAGCAAAAACAACTGCTACAGATGTGGTAGCCAAACACATGCCAGCCAAGACAAAGGATGCCCAGCGTTTAGAGCTAAATTCTCCTACTGCGGTATAATGGAGCACTACGAAAAGGTGTGTAGGCGGAAATCCAGGAGATCTGAGGTGAAGTACGTACCCCAAGAGATGGACAGAGAGGAAGAGGCACCTGAAGGAGAAGAAGAGGAGGACGAAGTCTTGTGTGTAGACGACCAGGTACTAGGAGTAAACTGCGCGAGGTCCAGGAAACCCATGTTACAAATGGAAATAGGAGGAGTGCCGATCAACATAGTGGCAGATTCTGGCTCACCATATATCATTATCCAACGAACAGTATGGGAGAGGGACTTTGAACCACGGGTGAACAGAGACTTACTCCCAACGGACATACACCCAGTTAAGTACACAGGCGAACCCATACCCATGGTGGGTTATTGCACCCTCAAGTTCGAGTTCAGAGGAAGAGCAGCTGAAGGGAAGCTCTATGTCACCGAAAAAGGACCATCGGTCCTAGGATGGATAGATCAAGGAGCTCTAGGGATCCATCTCAACCCAGGAGGGACCACACAAGTGATGATGACAGACACAATACAGGCATATGAAGAAGAGGCGTGGAAAAAGAGTACCCGGAGGTCTTCAGAGGAACGATCGGTCAGATGACGAAATTCACACATAAAATATGCTAAAAGGCGGGAGCAAAACCAGTGAGCCACAAGGTCCTCAATATTCCCTTCAGGAGCAGGGAGGCGGTACAGGAGGAGCTCCAACGATTGGAAAAAAATTGAGTTATTGAAGCCATTGAAAGTGCCGAATGGCCTGCGCCGTTGGTAGTCGCACAGAAACCCAACGGGTTGGTGCATTTGAGCGTGGATTTGAGGGAACTCAACAAGAACATCATAGTGGATAAGTTCCCGCTGCCTCGGATAAACGAGATGCTAGCTAAAACTAAGGGAGTAAAATGGTTCTCCACAGTGGACCTCACATCCGCGTACCACCAAATCGCCCTACATCCTTCATGCAATCAGCTAACATCGTTCATCACGCCCTTCGGATGCTATAATTTCCTAAGAATGCCGTTCGTGTTGGCATCCGCCGCCGCGGTATTCCAAAAACTGATGCACAGATTATTTCAAAAAGTGGAAGGCGTGCAGTACTTCCAAGATGACATCCTCATCATGGGCAGATCAAAGAGTGATCACGATGCCAAACTGCACGCGGTCCTGACCATCCTAGCGCAAAACGGTCTCACAGCGGAATGGGAAAAATGCAAGTTCGGAGTGGGATCAGTGACATACTTAGGCCACGAGATCAGCGAAAGAGGAATCGAACCAAAACGAGCCAATATGACAGCCATTAAAGAGGCACCTACACCAAAAAGGAAGGAAGACGTCCGCTCATTCCTAGGCATGGCTGAATTTTACAGCAAGTTCGTTCCCCACTTTGCGTCCAAAACGCATCACTTAAGACAACTCCTGATGGAGAAGAACACCTTCAAATGGACAAATGAAGAACAGACAGAATTTGAACTACTAAAGCAGGACATCTGCACGGCCGTTCCCCTCAAGAGATTTGACCAAGCAGCTCTGTCGATACTGACCACTGATGCCAGCGACAAAGGACTAGGGGCGGTTCTAAGGCAGACATCCCAGGAAGGAGAGATTAACACCGTCAGCTTTGCCTCCAGGTCCTTGGCTCCCAATGAAGAAAATTTCAGTGTTATAGGAAAGGAAATGTTGGCCGCTGTATGGGCCATGGAACGGTTCAGGCAATTCTTGTGGGGTTCAAAGTTCTTACTTCGCACAGATCACAAGCCACTGGTGAGAGTCCTGACTTTGAGCGGGCATGCACACGCAACGGCACGGATAGCAAAGATGACCTTGAGACTACTCGATTACGTCTACGAAGTGGAGTATATCCCCGGAACAAAGAACAAGGTAGCTGATTTCTTGAGCCTGAGGTTCCGTGTATTCTGAACCCGTTCTTTAAAGGTCATGGTTTCGTTATGAATGTGATATTAGCGAACCGTAACTAGTTAGTGCGGCAAGTATGAGTCTTTTCGTCATGTTAGACTGATGGATTCACTACGTATTTAGGGATTTCGTTCTGAACCCTTGGGTTCCATTTTGTGTATGGCAGCCATTTTGTGGTTGCCCTCACATAGGCCGATGACTATGGCTGTTCTAGTCTTTTTAAGTACATGTTCACCTTAGTTCCAGTTCGTGCTGACTCCTGTTTGACCTGAGTGGACTGACCCTGTTGCCTGAAGCTGACCTTGTTAAACCAGTTCCTGCCCTTTAGCTGATCAAGATTAAGGACCAGAGCACAGGACATCGTAAAACTTTTATTGCACACAAATATGCCTTATCCTACTCGCACCTGTTTCTGCTCCTTTCTTTATGGTCTATTTACGATGGGGATGTGCCCTTTTTTATTACGGGTTCGTTCGACTTGTCTTAAGAAGAATGTTGGGTTTCACCAATGATTGATCATGGGCCGGGTAACTGAAAAGTGGGTTTTACCGTCATGCAATACTTTGGGTGTGGATACATGTGATTGGACAGTTTGTAAATGCTCGGTATTTGTCTGGAATGTGATTTTTGGCATAAAAAGGGATGACTTGCTTTGTAAAATTGAGCAGTCTCCTGAGAACTCATACCGTGTTGACTTCTAGGACTTCTGTTACTGGCTGCAGCCAATAAATTTGATCTTAGACGCCACCAAGAAGAGTCCAGTGTCTCTGTATTCTAAGACAGGTGGAACCCGAAGGTTTTGGGCGTGCCCCTGGCGCCGCTGGGTATTAAATAACCCGGTTCTTCAAGCCGAGCAGCAACTATGGAACCTGCTGCGGAACAAGAGCCCTCAGAGTGGGAGGATTACGTAGTGGCACTAACGCAAGACATGAAGGAGTGATCAGCACTCAAGAATGGGAGGAGGCATACCACAATGATGACACCTTGAAGGCAGTGAAGAGCTACGTGACACAAGGACGGCCGGAAAAAAGGACAGCCAGCTGAGGAAATACTGGGATGTCCGGGAGGAATTGTCCATTGGAGACAATCCAGTGTTGCTGCTCCGAGCGGACAAGGTAGTACCCCCACAACCGCTAATAGAACATCTCCTAGCTATCCTACACGAGGGACATCTCAGAATAATGAAGACAAAAGCCAGGGCGAAGCAGGCGTATTGGTGGCCGGCAATTGCCAATCAAATAGAGAAACATGTTAGGATGTGTGAGAGTTGCAGCCGGGCAGACAAGGCGCAAGTCCTACTACGTCCACCCCTAGTGAAGTTCACTTGCCCCACAAGCCTGTGGGAAATGCTCTCCGTGGACATCTTGGGCCCCATACAGGACACCAATGGGGTATCCAAATATGCAATTGTCCTGATAGACAGATACACCAAGTGGCCAGAGGTGGACATTTGTGAGGAAGCCGATACGGAAGCTGTACTTCCCTTCCTTACTGCCACATTCTTGAGGGAAGGAATTCCCAAGGTAATCACGTGTGACAATGGACCACAATTCATCTCAGCCAAGTGGAACGCGTTCATGGACCGCAACGGAATAGAAGTCAAGCACACCCTGGTGTATCATCCTGCGGGAAATGGACTAGCGGAGAGGTTTAACAGAGTGATAATGGGCTCCGTTCAAGCAGCAATAAGTGCAGGAAAAGACTGGAAGAAGGAACTACAACGGGATGCTGTGGGCGTATCGCATTACCCCAGCCAACACAGGATACAGCCCATTCAAAGTTCCCAGAGGACGAGAACCCTTCACAAAGGACAACCTTGCCTGGAAACAACTGGTGGTCCAAAGCAAATGGTCCCCAGCTGTAGTACGTCGCAACATGGACAGAGCACAGGCCTTGTACACAGAATACTATAACAAACGTCGCAACGTAAAGGAAGTGACATTAGAGAAGGGCGAGTGGGTGAGAGTGAAGCAGGCGGTGATGAAGAAGAAAGGTGAAAGTAAGTTTAGTCCTCCGTTACAAGTAGTAGAGCCGTATGCCAGGTCGGCCTGAGGTTCTGTGAATTCTGAACCCTTGGGTTCCATTTTGTGCATGGTAGCCATTTTGTGGTTGCCCTCACATAGGCCTATGATTGTGGCTGAACCAGTCTTTTAAGGACATGTAGACCTTAGCTTGAGTTTGTGCTGACTCCTGTTTGACCTGAGTGAACTGACCCTGTTGCCTGAAGCTGACCTTGTTAAACCAGTTCCTGCCCTTTAGCTGATCAAGATTGAGGATCAAAGCACAGGACATGGTAGAGTTTGGTATGCACACACACACCCCTTATACTGCTTCTTATCTGTTTTCTGTTCCTTCTTTTATGGTCTGTTTATGACATGGGTTGTGGTCCTTTTATTATGGGTTTGTCCGGCTTGTGTAAGAAGGAATGTTAGGTATTTTCCATGCTTGCAAAAGCTAGGACTGCCCCTTACTTGTATGCTAAAGTTTGTAACCCTGAGAGCATATAAAAGGCCTCTGTTCTCTGTATTCCTCAGACTACCGCATTCAGTTGCTACGGCTTCTGTGTGACGTGTCCTCACTTATTAAATTTAATAAAGATGTCTTTTCATATTTTCAAATAACAGAGATAGATGCCTATACTGATACAATTTATTCATCAATACAAATCCTCATCCACATCAAGAAAATCAATTCAAGAAAGGGTATTGCTACTTAGTCGCAATTTTATTTTTTGAAAAATTCAACAGTTCATTACAAAAACTTTTTACTTTTTCATAAAAAAGAGAAGCATTAAGAAAATGAAACAATTACAGACAGGTATTTAGCAACTGCAAATCTAAATTTGTAGTTTATGGCATCAAATGCCCGTGCGACCGCCTATACATTGGCAAGACAGAGCAAGAAGTACGCCAACGTATATCACAACATAAGTCCAGACTCAAAAGAAACGTGGAGAATGCTCCGCTGGTAAACCACTGGACTAGGATGCGACATGGACTCAATGAGTTCAAGTGGACAGTCATCTCTAGGATGGAAAGGGACCCAAGAGGGGGCGATTTGAGTCTGAAATTATCTAAAAGGGAGGCTATGCTAATTGTTAAGTTTGACACCGCGGTGTCAGGCTTGAACGAACTATCAGAAATATTCAAATTATGATCAACTGAATTCTGTATTTTCAACCCTTTAAGATTTAGGGATCTGTTGCTTGCGTAATATATGCTCCACCCGCCAGGCACTTACACTTTATTTTCCAATCCCAACCACAATTGGCTGATGTGATTTTCCATTTATGATTCTGGAGCATAATGGTAATTCTCACTGTATGGCTGGCTATTGTTTCAATTGCTAGCATTGACGACCCGAGCTTCGTCAATGCCTATCCCCTCACCAGAACCGCCCCTTGAGGCCAGGCGCAAATGTACCTTCCCCGGTATAAAAGGAGAATTCCACGTGGTTAGGTAACGCGCCTGCGCGAGAGATTAGCGTGCAGTCAGACGCTGACTGACATCTCCCCGTATCGAGACTTGAGCATACCGGTAAGAATCCTGCTAGGCTTGGTGAATTTTGCAATCCCCTTCGTGCTCCTGGTTTTTGGCAATTTAAAAGTACATTCTGTGTGTACGGCATTTTATTTGTCGGTTTTTCTTTCTTTTCCAGCGCACGCATTCAAGCGAGTATGTGTTGTTGCTGCCCCTCCTCATAACGCAACGGAGAAGAAACACGAAATAACAGCCCATACCCTATCTTTTCCTAAAAAGGTGATATATATACAAGTCTCTGGTTTCGGGTTTATTTCGAAACTCCCTCACCACCCGGAGTCTCCCTAGTCAACTGTTTTTACAACTAGCATTTTGTTCCCCTTTTTCGTTATGCAGGAACATTCCAATATATTTGTGACCCCCGTGCTACCGGGCACACAGTGTTGCTATCTCGGCTGACGGTGACGGAGACAACTCCAGTTCAACGCGCCGAATCCATCCTCTCCGTAGAAGTGGCTGCTGGATTCAACTCTTATGAGGTATTTGCACCTTTAGATAGAGTTTAGAACATACAAGGCTCATATTATTGAAATGAGATCGACGTAGCCACCTTGCAACATTAGGCACCATGTGTTGGTCTGTTTCATCCTATACAAGTCCACGTATATCGCCATACACGCTATAAAGTTTGTTGAACTGGTGTTCACCTCAGCCATTTATTGGTAAGAATTCACATTCCATTTGCCGTGTGATGTCAAACAGCTCCAATTCTTTCGCCTGAGTTATACCATTCCATTTTTAAGCCTGTGTCAAGTTTGAGAAGCCCATTCTGCTCCCACCCCCATATGATTGATGTTTAGTCCGTTGGGTGGTAAGTATCCGAGAAAAACAGTGTGTAATATGTGTTAGGTGCATGTAACAAAACCTTAAAAAAGCTCAGAGACGGTGGCCACAGTTCTCTGTAATACGATGCGGCTATGCGACTATAGTTAAAGTGAAGACAGTGTGAGCTCACCTTCTGGTGATTGCCAAGTTGTAGACTCCTGATGTGTCTCTCCAGTTTTGAAGTGTTTTCCCACGTAGTATTTCTTTGTCTTAAACTATATTTTTCTATGTGCTTTTCTACCTTCTGCAGTGTTGTGAGGCCCTGACGAGAATCCCTGTTGACTAGAAGGAGATTCGAAACGCGTAGGCCATTCTTCCACTGATCTGCTTGAGAGTCATTAGTATCCTCAGACTCCACACAATTTTTTGTACATTACCTGTTAATTCCTTATTGAATGGTATAAAATTCAGGAATCTAATTGAATTCACTATTTTCAAATAATTGTATTGAATTATTATATAACCAATGCAGATCCAGTTAACACTTTTCTTTGTTATAGCAGAATGTTTTCCCTTGTAATAACAGTATGTGGTATGTTTGATTCAGGTACGAATGTGGTGAATGCTTGCTGACTGTGATATGATTGAGATATTTAAGTTAGTGAGATGTGTCTGTAATTTTTTCATTTTCTTAATGCTTCTCTTTTTTATGAAAAAGTGAAAAGTTTTTGTAATGAACTGTTGAATTTTTCAAAAAATAAAATTGCGACTAAGTAGCAATACCCTTTCTTGAATTGATTTTCTTGATGTGGATGAGGATTTGTATTGATGAATAAATTGTATCAGTATAGGCATCTTTCTCTGTTATTTGATATATAGGCTCAGCCTTGCTGATTAGAGCCAACCCCTTGCTTGTTTTTTATTTTCATATTTTCAGCTTCTGTGCCAAGTTCTTTTTATTAGTAAGTATTCCCTGAGAATGAAGATTACAGTTCTTGAAATGGCGCGGCCAACGTGGGCTTCATCAGAGAAGTGACTTTCTGAAGGAGTGATCCTGTCAGGAGACTGAAATCTACTGAGGAGGAGAGGATGGGACTCTGCTACTTTGTGCACAAGGATTCTGGAGATTCTCTGTCTTCGCAGCCCAGTATATTTCTGATCTTCCTGATTTTGATCCTCCACATGATGTCACTCTTGACTGAGAACCTTTTTGGCGTGAGTATTCTAAAAAAGACCGTTAGGTCATGTAGAACTTGACAGTTAGAATTTGGATAACCTTTTGATTAGTAAGTATAAGAAGTACAAGTGGGTCGCTCCCACGACTTTGTTTGGTTTCTTGGTTTTGATTTGGTTATTGCAATTACCAAAGCCGAGGGGTTTGGTGTCTTGGTTTTTGATTTGGTTATTGCAAATTACCAAAGCCGAGGGGCTCGTATATTTGCGAGTGTATTGGTAGAGATAACCCCTTAAAGTTTGAAGCTAGATTAGTGAGCTATAAGATGCCTAATCTTAGCAAATTTGGGACTGTAGCTTTGGAACTTTGGAATTTGTGTTGGCCAACTTTGGATTTGTATAGGTTTGTATATGCGAATTAGAATTTGTGTAGGCAGGCAATGAGGAGATATTTCTCCATTTGGTTTAGTTGAACGGTGCACGTACGAAAAGTACCTTAAGCACCACTTTGATTATAATACTTGCGTATTTCGCAGTATTTTTTGGCATGTCTGTTCTCAAGCTCACATGGAAAAATGTGTTGCTTTTTTGGAAGGTACCATAGTGTGATGTGAAATTAATTAGCAGGCTCTCCTAGAAGGAATACTTAAATAGGTTTAGATTTACAAACATATTTCTTCCTTGGTGATTTTGTATCCCCAGGCAATTAAAATATGGACATAATACATACAAGGATCCTTTGTTCTGTGCATTTTTGTTGATATGTACAACGATTTTTGGTGTTCTGCTAGCCAAAGCTAGTGAATTGAGTGTATTTTCGCTTCTTGGACATACATCAGTCTGTTGGGCTGTTTTTGCAGTCTTTTGAAACACAATTGAGAAGCGTTTCTTGTAAATATGACTTACAACTAGTATTTACAAATGGTTTGGTTTAAGTACAGTCTGTGGGCTGTCCTTGGTTTCTGTCCTGAGTATTGATTTGTGGGTTAAATGTGTGTTTAAATGTCTATGTGGGTTTCCCATTAGTGCAACTTCTGTAAGTACATAGCGATGGCGCTATTCACGAGATGCATGGCTAAAGCGCGCTGTATTGTGTGCCCTGAGTGTTTTGACCCCTTTCTGTTTATGTCTGAAATGAGCTCAATGTCTGTTCGTGGCTTTTCTTGATGTTTTCAGTCTATTAAGCAACATTTTGTAAGCATAATCTTGGGTCTGTTGCTAAATAAAATTGTCCTTTTTAGAAAGAAAACAATGGCGCAAACATTTTGTCATGTTTCAAGTTAGGCGTCTGTGCTTAGGCTTATAAATGAATGCGTCTAAAATGATAGGCAAGGGTTGCAGCTTGCTTTTATATGTGAAATTAGCAAAAATGATTGGTTATATTAAAAATAATTATTAATTATGAAAAATAATTAAAAAGAAGTGCTACAAAATTCGTTTTTTACTATTCATGAAGCTTAATGCTCATACTATGACATCCTAGCATTAACATTTTATTTAAGTTGTGCTATACCGCATAATGAGAACATTAGCATATGGAATTTCACTTAGCGCAGGCGTACAAAACTCATTTTTCTAAAGATTTACATGGGATATGTCTGATTAAAAATCTCTGTAATTTGTAAAGAACATTCTGAGGATGATTAATATGTATCACAAGTATAGGATATTTATTTTTAAGTGCCCCAAACATCAAAATCGAATGTGGGTAAAATAGACCATTTAAAACAGCATTCTTGCCATTTATGATAGCTTTAAAGTGCTTTAGGCTTCAGTAAATGCATACATTTAGGTGTAATACAAATTTGCAGACTGTCCCCATTTGGGGTTTGCTTTTAAATGGCCCAGTGAGACTCATTTAATGTTGCTGAAATGAGTACCATTGCATAGGGTAATAGCAAACATCTGTTCTAAAGATGATATGTTATGTTATTATGTTTTGCGAATTAGTCACAGTAACTGTTTTAATAATCTAAGTATAGAAATAAATTGTAGCCCCTAACAGGAGTAATATATATATCATGTGTTTTAAATAGGGTTGGTTATTGCAGGTTAGAAAGAGTTGGGAAGGTTTTTTGTCTTTTTTCAGCCTTAAGAGTGAGGAAGAGATAGAGGGCTGAGGAGCCCGCAAGGCAGATTTTGATCTTAAGGTCAGTAAGGTGGGAGTTAGGAGTAAGTATAAACAGATGGAGAAATGATTGCTTGGAAAAGCAGGGCCTCAAAGGGTGTTGGCGCACGGGACACGCAGAGTGTCAGTGAAAGAATTTTACTTTTGGAAAGTTAAAAGGGCTTCATGTTGCAAGCTGACTGACAAGATGGTAACAGTTAAGTAATAGAAAAAAAAATTGTGTCTGTTAATGTGTATCATGTTTTGTCTTCTGATTAAAAGTTCTAATTGATGTCTGTTTGTCATGAGAAATGTCTCTCTTTTGTGTGTTGTGTATTTTTTCTTTTTGCTTCTGCTCACAGATCATTCATGGATTGTTCTGGGTGATTTTAAGGCTGACAAGACACATGAGTTTGATTGGTTGAAAAGAGATGTGTTTTTGCGTAATTTCTTTGAAAATAAATAATTGTGCATTTTACATATTCTTGCATTTTATCCTTTTATGAATTGTTCCTGCTGGTCCTGTGTGTCAGAAGTGACACACAGTAAGTTGCATTTGATAGCCAAATCTCCACTACCTGGTGATTTGCTGTCAAAAGGAGGGTGAGGATTTTGAACCTGACAAATTAAGCAGGCCCGAATATTGTTAGTACATGACCTGGTGTTGTGCGTCACTGCTCATTTATATAGGCTATTGTTTTGTCTATGCTTTTTGTGCTTTATATAGAGTGAGTATATATGATGGCTTGACATGTCCGTTTTGTGCGTTTCTTTTGCATGTTTTTGTTTTATGTTGCTGCTTATAATACTATTACAAGTTTACCTGTGTTGTGAAGGGATATACATGACGATGTGTATCCTGCAAACAGTTGGGTAGATTTGCTTTGACAATAAATTTCACAGAAAAACAGACAACACTTCATCAGTGTATGTCAAATTTGGCTTTAATGGTATTTGAAGGAAAATAAAAAAGAGATATACAGAACCAAAGTGTGTCACATGCTGTTAGTCACGTACTGCCCCTCCCCTTAAGGAACAGGCAGCCCTAAAATTATGTATCCTGAATTGGACGTAAGGATAAATTATAGATCTGTGACTTTTGTGCATGGTGACCTAATTTTTATTTTACATTAGTCAGTTTTGTTCTGCTTCCTAAGTAGTGTATGGCCTTGTACCATAAAGGAAACCAGGTTTAATTTTTCCCTGAAAAAGGAACTGGAACGGTGAACAACCTTTACAACGAAACTTTTACAACGCACTACCATTACAACGCGGTCATTACAACGCAAACCATTACAACGCATTGCGCTGGGGGGCGCTATAGGATAGGGAATAAGTTTAATTTACTATCCAACACCTTCCCTAGTGTCCACGGGAACTGGTGTTGGAATAGTAAATTAAACTTTTCACTATCCAGCACCCCAAAGCGCTATGCGTTGTAATGGATTGCGATGTAAAAACCGCGTTGTAAAGGCAGGCGTTGTAATAGCCTGCGTTGTAACGTCATACATCCACTGGAACATTAGCGGAGATTACCGTATATGGTGTAGCGGCCAGCGGTAGAGTTAAATTTGAAAACTATTTTGACTTTTTGTGTATCACCCATACTCTTGGTATTGTGTCACAAACTTGACTATCACCTGAGTAATTTCTTGTTCTTCCTATAGATTTTTCTTTTGACATTTCTCCCCTGATTGATGTCACATTGTGCCTAGTAATTGGGGATTTTAGCTGTGTCCTAGTTCCATTTTCCCTTTTCCATATTCCTTTCACCAGTCAGCCCTTTTATTATTGTAGGTGTGTTGTTTAGGTTCACACTTCCAGATTGCAGTAATGTACTAGGAACCTATATTATGTATAATTTCCTTTTTTATGACTAGACTGTTTTTTTAAGAATTTTCTTTAGGCCTAACTCGATGTTTTTCAGTCTAACCGTCATGGTAGTGATGGACTGGTTAACTGACTCAATGCTATTATAAGACAAGTTTCCACATTTTGATTATTAGCCTGTGTATTGCGTGGTGCACTTGGTGCACAGTTATTAAAAGGGAGGTATCTACATGTCCCTGATAATCTATATTATGCACTTTTTCTTTTGAGATGTTCTAGATAAGAAATTTAGGAACACCTATATGTAATCATTGAGATAAAATGTGTTTACCCCATTAGACGATGCCACTATGTGTGAGGACATCCATTCAGATAGAATTCCCATGTCGCTATCTACCCTTAGATGGTGAAGGATATGCTCTCACACGGAAACCCAATTGAAGAGCCTAGAGGCACTGTTTTGCCTACTGCCTTTGTTTTTGTATTGCATTTGAGAATGACAGTGTATTTCAACGCAGAATTGTCCCATGGTGTATGGCCACTCCTTTGAAGATTGCAGGCCACCTGCTTGCAGTCCCCTTGTTATACAATGAACTGTTTAAAGCATCGCACTTGCTCCATCAGATGGCATTGGACATCACAGAACCAGAATTTCAATGCAAAAGAGCGCCTGTCATGTACTGGTAACCTCTGACAGTGTGCAGTCCCTTGAGTCCCTTGGCCTGAGTTTTGGCCACACCCCCCCCCCCTTTTCCTTTGCTCCAACGGAAGTGCAGTGCACCGGAGGATCCAAGATTGGCAAAAGGCACTCCATTCTGGTGCCCATGAAAGAGCAGCCTGGGCGTCCTCTGACACTAAATGATGAGTGTTGGAGTCTGAGAATGGTCCCGGGCCTGCACGAGATGATTTGTGCTCATGATCAATGAAGATCATGCTATCTGTAGTGTCTGCCGCAGAGGAGAGATACTGGTGCACTGCCTGGAGACATTTAGACTTTCGAATGAGCTATGAGTGTTTGCCAGGAGGGCACTCCAACGGATACTGAAAACACTATTTTTCATGGGAGGTATGAATCAAGAGGCCCATGTAACAGATATGATGGACAATAGAAGCCTCCCAGAGAGGCTTTTGAACGGACTCTGCGCATAGTTGGTTTCACAAGTGGTTTCCGTGTGATTGCATAAAATGGGTTTGAGGAGACTGATCATTATTGTTTTACTGGCATTGTTTTAAAGTAGTATTCTGTTTAGTAAAAGCAGAATAAAATCCATTCCCTGTGGAAGAGTATCCCTTTTCACCTCAGAGCATTGATGAGGATCACCACTGTTTCACCTGAACATATAATAAGTTACTGAAATGCATAGGAGCCATAAAAAAAATGTTACTAGATAATTGTAGGATTTGCTTTCTGCTTAGAGTTGTGAAAATTATAATTTTGTTTGTTATAGTGGGCATTACTTTCTCCTGTCGTCCATATGTTCTTAATAACATGTTTTCTAGTATTTTTAAGCATGAGGTTGTCTTTTGTGGGTTGGATCATTTTCACTACCCACTTGACTTCTGCACCCACCTCCCAACCTATGTCTTTTCCTACTACTACTTCTTTGCATTCTTTTCATATCTTACCTGAACACGAGCAGATTAGAAGGTCGGAATTTGTGAATAATTCCTTTGTACAGCTTCTGCATCAACACCAGTTAGTAGTGAACACCACTAATTGGTGGGTGTGTGGTCTTATGCCACATACTACAGATACAGGTATTCCCTATTTGGTTCTGCCATTTAGTTACAACGGGTCTGTATGGGCATATCAGACGATGTTTATTTATGCCAACGAAGTCTATCCCTTGTGTTCCATGAAAAATAACTCTAGTAATAGTGCCTTAGTGAAGGGAATAACGGATAATATTGATATCGATTCAGACACAGACTGAGTGATTGCCTATGTAAGGGCAAAAGGAGGGTCTGAGGTTCTGTGAATTCTGAACCCTTGGGTTCCATTTTGTGCATGGTAGCCATTTTGTGGTTGCCCTCACATAGGCCTATGATTGTGGCTGAACCAGTCTTTTAAGGACATGTAGACCTTAGCTTGAGTTTGTGCTGACTCCTGTTTGACCTGAGTGGACTGACCCTGTTGCCTGAAGCTGACCTTGTTAAACCAGTTCCTGCCCTTTAGCTGATCAAGATTGAGGATCAAAGCACAGGACATTGTAGAGTTTGGTATGCACACACCCACCCCTTATACTGCTTCTTATCTGTTTTCTGTTCCTTCTTTTATGGTCTTTTTATGACATGGGTTGTGGTCCTTTTATTATGGGTTTGTCCGGCTTGTGTAAGAAGGAATGTTAGGTATTTTGCATGCTTGCAAAAGCTAGGACTGCCCCTTACTTGTATGCTGAAGTTTGTAACCCTGAGAGCATATAAAAGGCCTGTGTTCTCTGTATTCCTCAGACTACCTCATTCAGTTGCTACGGCTTCTGTGTGACGTGGCCTCACTTATTAAATTTAATAAAGAAGTCTTTTCATATTTTCAGCTTCTGTGCCAAGTTCTTTTTATTAGTAAGTATTCCCTGAGAATGAAGATTACAGTTCTTCAGGCCTTGCTAAGTGATGGCAAAGTGTGGTCACAAGATAGAATGGCACGATGCAACAAAGTCATGAAGTGGGAAGGCTCGGAAGCTGGGGGTTCACCCACCCCAGAGGGAAGACAAGAACCTGGATGGACACAGGAATCGGAAGGAATTATGCAAGATATCATCATCACGGAGCAAAATGACAGAGAACTGTACAATCCAGCGGAGTTTGATGGGGGATGATCAACCTCCCCAGTCACGCCTCGCGGCCCAGGTACGGAGGGTAAGGATGGAGAGCAGAGGATAAAGGTGATGGGGTCAGCGACCGGCGAACAGGAGGCAGCCCGATGAAAACACATACCAGGTTGGGCAGACTGATCAAGGCACCCAAGAGGTTTGAAGACCATGACATGGAGACCAAGTAAGACTATAATGTACCTGTTACACTGGCTACCACGGTAGACCATGGACTATTCCAACACTTTCTATAGTTTTGTTAATTTTGTGTGTGTAATATTAAAGGGGGAGATATGTGGCGACGTGCTCTAGTGTTCAAGCGTGCGCCGCTGCAATGTGGGAACGTGCGGCGGCCATTTTAGATGCCGCGATCAGCGCTAGCGGCAGGTCGCATTTCCCGGCGATCAGGAAATTAAATTCCCTTTAAATCTTAAAACTTGTCCGAGTCTTTATTAAAAACGGACTCTTATACACCTCGCTTTATTATTAAAAAAATGCTTAAATATGTGTCTAAACTTGAAATTTTATAGGCCACAGGGGGTGCTTTTCTATGCATGCAAAGAAGATTCCCTGCGCAGAAAAAGAGAGAAAAATACAATCTTAAACTGTTCTTGGGAGAAAAGGAATATATCTGAAAATGCACATTTAGCATCGATTTCCGAAGTGTGCATTCAGAACAAGCATTGGCTAAAACCAACAGGTCTCGCCTGTGCGAGAGCTATTGGCTTTGGCAATGTGTTTTAGCCATGTTGTACACCAGTGTGGCTGCTCTTCAACATTGCTAAAAGTTAGTGGGGTGGGGTAGATAGGGGTAAAGTGGAATGGGGTTGAGTGGAGTAGATTGGCAAAGAGAGGAGCAGGGATAAAGTGGGGTAGAATGGAATAGTGTGGATTGGGGTGGAGTGGGATAGATTGGAGTGGGGGATAGGGTAGATTAGTGTGGTAGACTGGAGTGGGGTTGATTGAATTGGGAAAGATTCAGGTTGAGTGGGATAGACTGGGGTAAGGTGGCGTGGGGTAGAATGGTGTGGAGTAGATAGGGTTAGAGTAGATCAGGTCGATTGGGGTAGAGTAGAGTGGGATATATTGTGGTATACTGGAGTGGGGTGAGGTAGATTGGGGAAGAGTGGATTGGGGTAGATTGGAGTGGGGTAGACTGGGTAGATTATGGTAGGGTACAATGAATGGAGAGGGGATAGACTGGAGTAGGTTAGAGTGGACTGGGGTAGATTGGAGTGGACAGGGCAGATTGGGGGTGGGGCAGATTGGAGTGGTGTGGGGTAGACTGGGGTAGGGTAGATTGGAGTGAAGTGTAGTGGGGTAGACTGGAGTGCAGTAGAGTGGAGTGGACTGGGCATATTGGGGTGGGGCCGAATGGAGTAGGGTAGTGTGGAGTGGGATATATTGGGGTAGATTGGAGTGGGGCGGAGTGGGGCAGACTGGGGAACAGTGGAATGAGGTAAATTGGATCGAGTGGGATAGACTGGAGTGAGATAGATTGGGTAAATTATGGTAGGGTTGATTGGAGTGGGGTAGATTGGGTTAGAGTGCGGTAGATAGGAGTGCACTAGATTGGAGTGGAGTAGACTGGGATGGGCGGGTTGGATGAGGTAGATTGGAGTAGGGTAGTTTGGGGTGGAGTGATGGACTGGAGTGGGATAGATTTGAGTGGCATGAGGTAGTATGGAGTGAAGTCGAATGGAGTAGATTGCATAGAGTAGAATTGAGTGTGATAGATAGAGATAGAGTGGGGTCAATTGGGTGGAATGGAGTGGGTAGATTATGGTGGAGTGGGGTGGGGAGGAGTAGACTGGAGTGGGATATATTGAGGTAGAGTGGAGTGGGGTAGACTGGAGAAAAGTGGATTGGGGTAGATCGGAGTGGGGAGATTGTGTGGATTATGGTAGGGTAGATTGGAGTGAAGTGGGGTAAACTGGAGTGGAGTGGATATTTTTGGGTAGAGTTGAGTGCAGTGTGGTAGAGTGAAGTGGGGTAGAATGGAGTGGGGTAGATTGGGTGGACTGGAGTTGAGTATATTGTGGCAGATTGGAGTGGGGTCGATTGTGGTGGCTTCGGAAAGACTGGAGTGGAGAGGGGTAGATTAGAGTGAAGAGGAATTGGATAGATTGTACTGGAGTTTGGAGTGGAGTGTGGTAAATTGGAATGGAGTGGATACATTGGACTGGGGTGGAGTGGAGTAGAAGGGAGTGGGTTAAACTGGAGTGGAGTTGGGTAGATTGGAGTGGAGTGGATTGGATTGGGGTACATTGAAATTAGGTGGATTGGGGTAGATTGGAGCGCAGTAGAGTAGGTTAGAGTGGAGTGGAGTAGATGGGGGTGTAGTGGGGTAGACTGGGCTACAGTGGGGTTGATTAGGGTACAGTGGGGTAGATAAAAGAGGGGCAGATTGGAGTGGGGTGGATAAATTGAGGTGGGGTAGATTGGAGTGGAGTGGGGTAGATTGGATTGTAGTGGAGTGGATTTGGGTTCATTGGAGTAGAGGGGGGGTAGTTTGGCGTGAAGAAGAGAAGGATAGATTGTAGCGAGGAGGGGTGGGGTACATTGGAGTGGAGTGGGGTAGATTGACGTGGATTGGAGTAGGATAGATTGGAGTAGATTAGGGTGGAGTGGGGTAGAGTGGAGTGGCATGGGTTATCGTGGAGTGAGTGGCTTAGACTGGAACGACGTGGAGTCAAGTGGTGTGGCGTGTCATAGAATGGAGTGGAGCGGCATAAGCATGGTGCGGTAGCGCACTGCCATTACAGACAACACATTTTCTTTGAGAATAACCATTAGATTTGCACAAAAATTCTGTTTTAATGTACACAAACAATACTGTGTGCAAATATCATCTTCTAGTGTATTGATGTGTTTTTATCGTATTCAAATATTTGTTTCCACCATACTTCAGAATTACCAAAAAAAGTTTGCCATTTGTACTAATTCTGAAATATTCTGAAACATCACCACCGTTCATTTTGTTGTTGTGTGCTTGAAAAAACATACTACACCCTCTCCTCTTACATGAGTACTCATCAGGATTGCCACATAAATTCTCCCAAGTTGAAGTCAGAGATAGAAAAATATACACCAAGCTCCCTGGAAAAGACAGTCTGACATTTGGCCTCTGTCTTTGAATGCACAGCAAATGTGACAAGATAAGAACAATATTTAAAGGTCTGTTTACAGAAAGCGAACTAGTGGAAGAATACAGTAAACAAGGTTTGGGCAACAGGGGGGACAAACTCAGTCTGGACAGCCGCCAGCAAATAGAAAGCTAGAAAATGTGAATTACAAACCACAAAGCCAATGGCAAACAACAGGCAGAATGCATTCCCTAGTTTAACTTTCTGAATGGCCCCAAGATTTCTTTGGCAAACCAGACAGCTGCGCTGTCTGGTAGGCTTCGACCTAAAAATAGGGAAATCTACATAAACTGTAGGAGTAAACCTATGGGGCCTTAATCACAAAGCTATTCAAACACGTATATCTGACATGCAAATAGACCTTTTTATGTGTGCAAAACAACTTTTGTAGTTCACTGAAGTTAGTTACACACGCAGACATTTCCGTGTGGGTCAATCACCTCCTATGGGGGGTAGTGGGCATTCCACAGAGAGAATGGCATAGACATTTGTGAACATCCACAAACCTACACAACGACTGGTACTCAAACAATTTCTTTGACCGGTCTTAATTCTGAAAAAAGCTGTAAATTATGTAGATCCCTCCTACGGTTGGAGGGAAGATTGAAACAGCTGCAAAATTGTTGGAGGTGGAGAGGAAGGAGATTCTCTACAGAAAAAAAAAAATTCCCCAGGGGAAAAAATTGTTGTCAAACAGGTTGGTACTTGCTCTGTTTTTTCATACTTGAACACACGCACACACATATATATTTGTTTCTCATATATGAACACACGTGTGTATATATATATATGTCATGTGATCAAGGGAGGGATCTCCCGAAACGCGTAATGGCGGCAATGGCTGATTAAAGAACTTGCACGAATTTTGGGTCCAAGCTCGTTTTTTTCCATTTGGAGTGGAGTGAAGACCTGACAATCTAGGAGATATATATAT
Organism: Lissotriton helveticus; assembly: GCF_964261635.1. Lineage (NCBI taxonomy): Eukaryota > Metazoa > Chordata > Amphibia > Caudata > Salamandridae > Lissotriton > Lissotriton helveticus. The sequence continues at coordinate 1,092,609,199 of NC_136070.1, forward strand.
ATATATATATATATATATAACCTACTGGCGGTCGCCAGTAGGTAGTTATAGTTAGGATTGTTTTCCATAGGAAATCCGCAACATTCTATTGGGTATAACTTTGGCGCCGGTGGACGAATTTTCGCGAATTTCTCAAAGAAGATGGCCCGCTCCGCTCCTTCCCTGAAAATTTGGGGGGGATTCGTGAAGTGGGGGCCGAGATAAAAGGGGGGTCCCAAAACGTGTTTTCCCCATGTTAATTTCCATAGGGCGGTTGGACTCACTTTTAGCCCGAATGGCTGAATGGATTTCCACCAAACTTGGCAAAATTGTAGGGACTGGTAGCCCGATGTGCCTTTGCTATGTCTCAAGATATGTGCTCCAGTGGATTTTGAGTAATTTAGGTTCAAAAAAATATATATATCTATGAGCGCGCCCAGGTACGCGCACCGGGGAGCGCACCCGGCGCGTAACGAGAGTTCCCGAGCGGAAAGCTGATTGGCTCTCGGGTGTTTGTCAACATTCTAAACAGTCCGGAGCGGCCGCCATCTTGTGTGTCGGTAGGATCGAGACACCAGAGGTGGCAAAAACAAAGGGGGAAATGACTAAAAGGGGGCAGGGTAGACCCCCCCTGACCCCATAGGTTTGATGTGGGGGCCATAAAAGGGCTTCGATTTTCGCGGGGGGAGCGCCGGGGAGCGTACCGGGGAGCGTACCATGGGGAAAACCCAGTGAAACAGTAAAATAATAATTTAAAGTGCTTAGAGGTAGGGTAGCTCTGAATAGAGTTGTGTTGTGTGGGTGATTTAAGTACCAACATGTAGGTACCAATGCAGAGTCTTAAATTCAATGTACACCTTCTTTTCTGTAGATATCTTTAATGTTGTTACAGAAGTTATTGTGGTATATTAACACTTATGTGGCCCCCCTGGCAGAAATAACCAGATCCTTTGGTTTCTGTCCAGTGTCCTACGCTGATGATACGCAGCTACTCTTCCCTTTTAAACATCTCACCCCTGAGATTATACAATCTTTCTCTGATGGGATGAAGGCTGTAGCGCGTTGGATGTCTTCCAACTTTCTCCAATGTAATGTTGGGAAGACTGAACTGATGCTCTTCGGTAAAGCTAGGATCCAATGGTCCCCTGATTGGTGGCCACTAGATTTAGGCCCAGTTCCTGAACCCAAAGCAATAATTAAGAATTTGGGGGTACGCCTGGAACCGGAGTTGACCATGAAACAGCATGTTAACGTCACTGTAGGATCTTGTTTCCACGTGATAGGTCTCCTCCGCAGGATATTCCCTTTTCTTCCTGACTCACATAGAAGAACTCTAGTTCAGGCTTTGGTGATCAGCCGTTTAGATTACTGCAATGGTTTGCTAGCAGGAGCTAATGAAGAGGTTTTAGATCGTCTACAGGTAGTACAGAACACAGCAGCCAGGTTGGTGCTTAATGCACCCCCCAGATCTCCATCCAAACCTTTACTGCACAAACTTCATTGGCTGCCCATACGTTTACGAGTAAAGTTTAAGATCTGCTGTACTATCCATAAAAGTCTTCATGAATTAGGACCTGAATATTTGACAAAAAAGTTTGTCCCATATGTCCCTGTTCGCACCCTTAGGTCCAGTGAACAGCTATTATTAAATGTACCGAAAATCAGTAAAACCAGGCTCGGCGGCAGGGCCTTGTCCGTGGTGGGCCCTAAATGTTGAAATATGCTTCCATTGTCTTTGAGGCAATGTTCTGATCATCCCAGTTTCAGAAAGAACCTGAAAACTTTTCTGTTTAGCTCATTTTAGCGAATCTCCCTCCCTTTGATTTATCCTAAATAAATATTTTAGATGATCTGCTACCTCTATAGCTTTTTTCGGCCGGCTGTCATAAGCGCGGAGATACTCCTCTGGGAGTTTATTCATAGTGCTATAAAAACCAGCAAATAAATAAATAAATATGGAATCCATACCATAGTCTGTCAGCAAAGCAGAAACAGATCCTTTAAGCACTCCCTGAGAAGGCCTAGGGGATCATGGGTAGTCTACCCTGCTCCCTTATGATCTTTTAAAATTGCACAGTATACTGTAAGTCTCACTTTATATTATAATCATTTTGGTACTACTTCATGAATTACATATAAAAATGAATAATGTCTCAAACAATTTTTAATTACTAAATAAAAATTTATTGGTTAGAATTTTCATAGTTTAATAAAACTTCCAGCATCAGATGATCTGGAATCTCCTCAAAATTGCATGATTCAATATCTTGTAAACAGTCAATAAATTGTTGGTCCAGAGACTCATCCATAAAGTCCTCGTCAACAAAATCTTCTTGAACAATCTCCTCATCGGTAATTTCGAAAGAAATATTGATGATTTCTTGTTCTCCTTCCATTTTCTTGCTGTAAATTGCATAACAAATAACTATATCAGTAGAGTTAGGGCACTGTTGCGTTTAAGTTCAGAGAGGTACTTCTGAGTTTTTAACAGTGAAGTTATCTTTGGACAGTGTATGGTATCAGGCAGGAAGTAGAAATATAAAAAAGTGTATGTGAGGAAGCCTAAGTAAATTCATAATTATACCGGAGAAGCCTAACTTAATCTATAAGTAGAACAGAGAAGCCTATCTTAATCTATAACTATAACAGAGGGACAGTAAATAACTATCAGAAAACGTTTTTACAATTTAAATTAAAGTGTCCCTTACAAATTAACAACTTACCTTATATGTTTTCTCCTCTTTCCCTTACTCTCCTACCACATTCAACTTCTTTCAGTCCCCCTGCTTTACTTCCCTTACTCTCTGTTCCCTTCCCTCGCTCCCTCACTCATTCCCTTACTCATTTACTTCACTCCTCTCACTCCTTTTCTCAGTCCGTCTGTCCTCACAGTTCCTCACTTCTGTTCCCTCACTCTGTCTCTCTTACCGTCTGTGTCTGTCCCCTTAGTCTGTCACTACTCTTTCGTCATGCTCACTCCCTACAACTCACCCACACTCCCTTACTTACCTTTCTTTGCTGCTTCACTCAGACCCTTTCAGTTACTCCTTCCTTTACTCTCTCTGTCCTTTCTCTCTGTCACTCCCCATGTCTTACCCTTATTCACTTTTATCCACCCTCTTTCACCCCTCTTTACTTACACTCACTGCTCTTTTCTCACCCTCCCTCACCGTTGTTCATTTACTCCGGTTCCGTCACTACCCCTCATTCCCCATCCTTTACTGTCCTTCCTTTTACTTTCAACACCCACTCACATTCTCCCAGTACCTCTGCTTTAGTCTTCTTCCTCTCTCTTCCCTTCTTTCGCTCCCTTATTCATTTTCCTTTTCTCACTTACACCCTATTACACCTTCTCTCTGTCTTACTATCTAATACACAGTCCCTCTGTGTTGCTCCCTCTAGCTCTCTTTCTCTTAACATCACTCTCTCTGTGTCTTTCCCTCATGCTCACTCCTTTATTTTTTTTGTATTTTTTTTTTTGGTGCGCGCCCCGGTACAGGCACCGGGGAGCGTACCGATACGCGTACCCTGGAGAAAAAAGAATGACAGAGTTTCCAAAAATAACTGTTTTTTTAATTCTTTTTGATGTTTTATATTTTTTTTATTGTTTTTTTGAACATTTATTACTTTTTTTGGCTTTTCTGAACAGTTTTATATATTTTTTGCATTTTTTATGGGGAGAAACAAAAAACAGGGATTTGTAAATGGCTCAACTGGAGCAAAAAAAAACTGGAAAAAATTAATGTTTCTTCGGGCACTTGTGGTGATAAGTGTAATGCTTTGCTCACCATAGCATATTATCCCTCCACAAAATATGCAAACGATTTTAAAATTGGAAAACTTGGATTGAATGCTTGGGATCATCTCCCTTGCCTCTGGACCCGATGGGGTGGGTTGTTTACTTTGGGAGGTGCTGGCATAAGATTGGGCAGGGTTTCTGGCCAGTTCCCTGACCTCTGCCCTAGCATAGTTATTAGGGTGCCGGCGTTGCATGTGCCGAATCATGGTGTTGTTGCCAAAAGAGTATTTTTTGTTAGGGTTCCCCCTTGAAAGTTGAAAGCCACAGATTAAACAAGTCGCCTTTGGCGCATTAACTTTCTTCTTGTCCTTTGGGATGAAAAAAACTCCCAGATAAAGTGCTCCTTTGACTTATATGGGGTAGTATCTTCTGGTAGGAGCCTCCCCTCCTCCTCCTCCTCCTCCTCCTCCTCTTCTTGTTCTCCACCACTGTTGTGTTGTGGTGGTCCTGGTGGTGGTGGTGGTGGTGGTGCAGATGCTCCTGCAGCTGCTGCTACTGTAGCCATTTTTCAGACAAATAGGTACAGAGAGGTCTTTCAACAGGTCTTCCTCACTCAAAGTACAAAGTGAGAATGAGGAAAATAGGTGGGGGCTTTCATCATTTGGAAAACAAAACTGTCCTGAACCAATGAAAAGTGTTACTTTCAGGTCACATGACTCGGGCCTTCATCATTTGGAAACCAAAACTGATCTGAACCAATGATAAATGTTATTTTCAGGTCACATGACCCGACGCACTTACGCTACGCGCCCCGGGGCGCGCCCGGGGGCGCGTAGCGTAAGCGCGTCAGGACGCGCCCGGCGGCGCTTACGTTGCGCAATCGTATACGTTCGGGCGCTTCCGGGTGCGTTTACGCCGTGCGTCATAAGACGCATCACGCGGCTACGCGATACGTCACGATGATGTTTTCGTTCGCGGCAATAGCGCTAACGGGACGCTCACCGGTACGCGCACCGGGGCGCGCCGTAAAACTGCGCTCATCGGTGAGCGCATCGGTACGCGCCCCGGGAGCGCTCCGGGGCAAAAAAAAAAATAAAATAAACATAAAAAATAGTATTACATAATTATACAATATAAAATTCATTATAAAAAATATTACATTTCATACCTATAGAGATTTGCAATTAAAAAAACTATGAAATTCACTGAAAAAACCATAGGTTTCACACCAGTTATAGTTAGGAATTAGCATTTAAAAAACCTATTAAATTCACTGAAAAAACCATAGGTTTTACACCAGTTATAGTTAGCTGGAAATTTTACTCGCATAAAACCATTGAAATTCCCACGTTATAGTTAGTTGGACTCACTATAACTTGCGCGTGCAATGCACTGCTGATGACGTCACATATTACATCACTCATGACATGGTCAGTGACATCACTCATGACATCACTGATGACACCATCCTTGTGACAGAGTGACAGACCTCCTTTCACTGTAATGTAACCCTTGAAACACATATTCAATAATAGAAACTAAAATTTTCAAAAAAATGGAGATACCCATACCAGTTAAATGTAAATGTAAAGGAATTTATATAGCGCAAATCACCAAGCGGTTTCTAAGCGCTTGCTTAGGGAACCCGTCCTGGTATTCCCCTGTGAGATAACCCAGGCAGGGTATCCGCAGGGTGAAAGCCAGGCATCCCGCCGCGAGGGGCCGTTGTGGAGATTAAGCAAGCTATTGCCCAGAGTCGCAGAGTGTGAACCCATGAATTGAGTAGGCACCAGAGCGAGAATTGTCGAGTCCATGGACATTTTAGGACCCAAGACCCCACCGAGCCAGGAATTGAACCCTGGTCCCGGGCTGACCTCTGCTTCCAGGTCTGCCTCCTCTAACCAGTGAGCCACACTTCTCCACAGCAACCAATTCAATAATTCCACCATCTATATACACATCCACTCATTCACCAACAGTATGTAGTCACTCTTACATATACTCACTCATCATATGTAGTGATACACCTATGCATCCTGTTACACACCGACAGTCATCTAAAAGATACTCTGACCTATCCTCACACATGCAAATAAACTATTAAACATCCATTTATTTGCATATACAGCTATACACACACTACCACTTTACTTCTAAAGAAACTTACACATACCTACTCTCTTAAACAATCACTTATAGAAACACATACTAATTTAAACAGGAACTCTTACGATCTCTTACTCTCACATATACTCACTTATATACATCAATATTCACATATACTAGATTAAAACATATGTAGTTACTGATAAAGACACTAGTGAGACAGTCATTCACTCACTAACACACACATATACACACTCATCCACCCATACAGTCCTGCACATATGTTGTCTTTAAAACACATACAAAGAGAGAGTCAGTCATTCATGCATCTATGTGCTAGGTAATACCCCCACCATACCATACAAACACTCATACTGATACTAAGAAAAACATCTAATAACCCATATACATACACATGTAGCTACTCACCAACCCATGCAGCCACTTATACACAAAGTGAAACACTAATACATATATTTAAATATTTAAACATTACTCACTAATATATGTATTCACTAAGATACACTTAATAAGCCAGTTAACCAATCAATTTTTTTTTTAAATCCATTTAAACACTTATTTAAACAATTATTCTTCCATCAACTTTTACATATACATATATAACACATTTATTTTTCAGAAAGACACACATTCACTGGATGGTGTCATCAGTGATGTCATGAGTGATGTCACTGACCATGTCATGAGTGATGTAATATGTGACGTCATCAGCAGTGCATTGCACGCGCAAGTTATAGTGAGTCCAACTAACTATAACGTGGGAATTTCAATGGTTTTATGTGAGTAAAATTTCCAGCTAACTATAACTGGTGTGAAACCTATGGTTTTTTCAGTGAATATATATATATATATATATATATATATATATATATATATATCCCCTAGTGTGCTTCTCATCTCCCCTCCTTTCTCCATGTTGCTCTTTATTGCTTGTGTGCTTTTTCCCTGCCCCTTCATGATGCAAGCACCCTCGCATGCTTCACCCCTATGTTGCTTTTTCACCTGTGTGCTTCTCCCCAGCCCAGCTTCATGTTGCTTTCTCTCTCGCCCATTTGCTCTCAACGGGGCTCCATGTTGTTTTCTCTCTCACACAATTTTTATTTCTGCCAGCCCACTTGCGTCCTTTGTGTTGCATACCCCAACTAGTGCCCCAGTGTTGCTTCACATGCGCTCCGTGTTGCTTTCACCCCCTAGCTCCTCCGTTACTTGTGACTTCTGGGTTGCTTTCTCCTGGACCCAGTGTGCTCCCCCCTCACTTTCAAAAAGAAAAATAATTGCAAATGTTTTCACTTTTTATTTACCAATTTAACTCAGATCAGTAAAAATGAAAAGAAAAAAGCACCTGTGTCATTTTGTAGGTGCACAGCTCCAAAATAAAGTTGGCAGTTGCATCATAGGCTTTCCTTTTTTATTCTTCTACAGCATCGCTGAAAATGATGGGCACAGAAAAGGGGCCCTAAAGGTGAGAACTTTTGGCTTGGACAATGCTTGTTAAGACTTGCGCTCAAGATGTGTTTAGGTTGCAGCCTGCCAAACAGTGCAGATTTCTAGTCTGCTATAGACATCTTGGGGACATTCAGAAAGTTGACAATAGAATGCATTTTGCCCAATGATTACCACTGGCTTTGTAACTCACATTTGTTTGGCTATCTATTTGCTGTCTTTGTTTACTTTAGGCTATCCAGCTGAAGTAAATCCCTTTGGTTGCCCAAACCTTGTTTACTGTATTCTTCAAAGAACTTGCTTTCTGTAAACAGGCCTTTAAACCTTGTTCTTATCTTGTCACATTTGCTGTGCATTCAAAGACAGAGGTTAAATGTCAGGCTATGTCTTCCAGGGAGCTTGGAGTTTATTTTTATTTTTTTTCTTCTAAGTGAGAGGATTTATGTGATAATCAAGCTGGCTACTGGGGCTGCCTGAGGTAGACTGTAAGATGTTATACTGTTTTTCTAGCACAAAATAGAATTTAAATGTCAGTAAATGAACTGTGCTGACAATCAAATCAGTACATTGGGTGATGACATTTTCACACATTATTGTTTGTGCGCTGTATATTTTTATCGTTAAAACTGAATTGAGTGTGGATGTAATGGTTATTTCAATTTAAGCTGTTTTGTGTAATGGCAGTACACTACCATAACATGCATTCTCCACGTTACTCCACTCTACTCTGCGACTCTCCACGCCACTCCATTCTGCGCCACTGCACTCTTCTCATCACAACTGCAATCTACGCTTCACTACTCTACACCACTCCACTCAACTCTACGCCAATGCACTCTACTCTACACCACTCCGTGCCACTCCACTCTATGTCACCCTACTCTGCAACACTACACTCTATGCTACAGCACGCTACACCAATGCACTCAACTCTGTATCACTCCACTATACGCCAAGCCCCTCTAAGCCACTCTAATCATCTCTGAACCACTGCTCTCTACTCGGAGACAATCTACTCTGCACCACTGCGCTCAGTCCAGCTACACTGTACTCCCCACCACTCTAAACCACTGCTCTCTATACCACTTTACACAAAACTAATGCACTTTATGCCAATCTTCTCTGCATCACTGCACTCTACACCACTCTCTCCTACTCTGCTCCACTGCACTCTGCACCACTGCTCTATATGCCACTCTATTCTGCGCCACTGTACTCTACACCAATGCACTTCACACCACTGTACTACACACTACTGAACTCTGTGACAGTATACTTTGCAACACTGCACTCTCTGCCCCTCTACTTTATGCCACTCTAAGCCACTAAACTCTACATAGCTTCACTCTACGCCATTGCACCCTACACCGATCCACTCTAAGCCACTCTCAACCACTGCACTCTAGGACACTTTGCTCTATGCCACTGTATTCTACGCCACTTCACTCAACTCTGCAACAATCTACTCTATCCCACTGCAGTCTACATCATTCTATTCCATTATGCGCCACTCAACTCTACTGTATGCCACTCCATAACACCTCTACTCAATTTTATATCACACCACTCCATTCTACTCTTCTTTACCCCACTAATGTTTAGCCATGCTGAACAGCAGCCACTCAGGTGTACAATATTGCTAAAACATGTAGCAAAGCCAATAACTCTTGCATAGGCGAGACCTATTGCCTTTGCCAATGCTTGCCTTTTCTCGGGACTATCACAATAAGTGTATAAATCAATGGGCTGCAGCTTTGAGTGCCCCGAGCTGAGTCCACACTGATGCAATGCGCAATTTTGAACAATGTTCTGGTGTCAAGTAACTAGGTCCAACAGTATGGCACACTCCGTAAATACCCTGATTATTTTGCAACCACTTATGATACCTGTACAGGACTCGGAGTTATCTGATCACAGTCATTTTCTTTTTAAGAGAGATGTCAGATATCATTTTCACTTTTTCTCCAGCAACACCTTATCTTACAGCAGCTGTCAACTGTAACCTCCTTTCTCACCCTCCTCTCCCCAAGGCGCACTTGCAGCATTCCAGGGCGCAATTAATGGGATAATAAACTATACACCTTGACAGAGGGTAGAGTGACTTCATTAATTAGCACCTTTTAAATTAGGATGTTTAAACCTATAATTATAAAGAAGGATGAGCTCTGTCAAGTGCCGAAATAATTTACTACTGTGTGGGAGCATTCCAACCTCTAGCTTTTGTCTACTGCTTCACAAATTCCATGCCGCATGTCACTTTTTGTAAATGCACCTCTTCTGTGAGTTCTTATGTCATCTGCGAGATTTATGAATTTTATCTTTTAATCTTCAAGCTGACAAGAACTTGTTTACTTTCAAATCGGCTACTTTGTACAAACAAATTGCTTAAACTCGGGTTTTGAATTGCTTTCTGTGGATAATTAGATTCATAGCCTTAGTCTAATTGTGACAGCCAATAAAAGCAAGAACTCATTTTGAGATCTGAACTTTGCCTGGGCTTGCCCATTATGCATTTGAAAACAGAATCAGGCAGTACACCCTTTCCTTCTCATTGCAAGAAGTTAAATCTTCAACTCCTGTTTATGGAAGTACATAAGGCTGGGATATACCTCCTCACGGTCACGCAACACCACTGTGCAATACAGTATCTGGACACCATTCAAACAACCAGGGCTGGCTTTAGCGCTGATGGCGCCCAGTGGGACTATGCTTGTTGGCGCCCCCAATGACCTCCTCCTTTACGGATTCCCTCAATACAACCCTTTAACAGTGCCCATTAAGTCTCCATAACCACTCTCTCTCTCATGCATTTCGTTTTATAGTGCCACTCATACCAGTGTAGGGGGTCAGAGCACTTTACATCACACACACATTACACAGATATAATGGAAATGTTACATAAGACAGAGGAAGAAAATGTGCAGGAGTCACATGTCACCCATACTGATAGACAGTAAAGTTTAAGATAGTGTGGTCTGGAAAAACAAAAACTCAGAATGTAAAACGTAATCACCATGGTTGGGGGTTCTCTTTAGGGCCAGACTGTAGTGGGCATCAAGTGCTGGCCCCGGAGGCTGGAAGAGTGGGAGCCGGTTTTGGAGCAGTGGGGGAAAGTTTTGTTACCGGGGGACGGTTTTGCCCAGTTCGGCCGTGGTTCTCTTCAATAATAAGAATGGATTTATACTCAAATTAACCCTTTTGCCACATTAGGATAATGAAAGGCTGGGGAAGAATTATAATGCACTAATCTATACCCTGCAGTTTAAATGCAGCTCATTAATGACAGTTAATAGCTCACTGTTCTATATTAGGATTTTAACTTATAAACTGCAAGTAACAAAAGGATCTCTCTGACAGCAGGCATATTAACCCTCTGTGCTACCTTATGATGAGTCAAAACTTTCACCAGACCAAACTCCGACCTCCAGGAAGAACATTAATCACCGGAGTTATCTTGACATTTTTATTGCTGCCTGAAAATTGCTGGAGGCCAGGAAGGCAGCAGGTGCTTTTAAAACCATGATCTGCTTGCAAGCATGGCGCCCCCTCCCCTCCCCATAAGAAAGCGTCCGGTGCCATCGCCCTAGAGCCGGCCCATCCACAAAATTCATTCAGGCTGTAATAGGCCAATTAATTACCTATTACCAGAGCATTTAGGTTTAGTGTTTGAATGACTTACATGGATTTTAGCGCTATGGAAGGGAAATTATGATGATAATTAACTGATCACTGTGCAATAGTAACTTGCTGAGGAAGACCGATGTCAACAATGAATGAATGAGTAAACATTCACCATATCACTGCCATGGGAGTGACTTTGAAGCATTTGTAGTTGAGGAGAGTGAACTGATGATCTGACCAATTACACAATTAACATTAGATCTCAAAGGTTCAAGAGGTTTATCTTGACTTTTCTACTGACAGTGATAGTTTACCAGGCATGTTGGAGAAGGAACCAGCTGCCTCTTGAGTACCCTTCTACAAACAGGATCACCAAAAGACTGACTCAGGAAAGAGACGATGTATGTCTGCGTATCACCAAAATAGCTGCTGAATGGTGTTAGCTCAGACTGATCGCTTGGAACCTGTTTGCTTCCTTAATACAGGCCAGTCTTTCATCACATGCTTTCTCGGTTAGGAAGAGGTTCCCACTGTATTCTAACAGATATTATTAAATGTTTAGTTTAGTTTATAGTCAACCTGTAGAGAAATGGATATAGAAGACTGTGAGAAATGGACTAGGTCGCCATAGAGGAAACTTTAGGCTGCACAGCTGGATATTAGAAACAAAGATCACTACAGGAATACCTGATCCTTATCTCTATTTGAGTTTTTTTATTTTGAAAATACCTTGAAGAAGTGCCATTGAAGGTCTAGCAGGTTGAAAATAAAGAATTCCACACAAGAAACAACTTCTGTATTCTTTAGTCAATTGTGGCCCTAAATTATCCTTAGTGAAAAGAGCAGTATCATTGAAGTATGGCAAACCAGAGTCAATATTTAGCACAAGCGAGAACACGTCTCGATCACAGGCCTGTAACCAAAATATTTATGAGCAGAAGTAAGATCATTCCAAAATAATACCGGGTTCTTATTGAAATAAAAGTAAATGAAATAGAGATTGCAGTCTCAATAGTTCACTTGAGATGGAATGCAAAACACCAGAATACAAAGAAGGTATAACACAGTCTGGAGGTAGGTGGAAGCATAACACCACCTTGTAAGGAGGAAGGGGGAGAAATATCCTGGCCTGCAATGATATTGAGAATGTGTTCATGAATAGGCAGTTTCTGGATTTCCAAAGAGACTGTGCTAGGTATGTGTCTGAGGAGCTTTTACACTTTACCATTCTGTTTTCAACTTTTCCATTTAGTACTCTACATAAGGTAGTACAGAAAAAAATATATACTCCCATGTGTACGAAACAACACAAATAAAATAATTTCTACTGTGTTAAAAAACAATCTTTTCAAGAGTTCTTTCTTATCCAATAAGAATAGCGGAGCCAGTCTCATCCATTAATGTCTGCTCTGAAAGTTCACACTAGCTAGTGGGCATCATTCCTTGCTCCTCTGGTGATTAAAAACAGCTTCAGACGCTGTTTCAAAAATGGCCCAAGCTAAATCCATCAAATTATCATTTGACAGCCATGTTCAAAATATTTTCCAAAATATTTCCAAAGAACTGTGCAATTGGGCTCCTGACTATAACTTACTATCTTTTGCGTTAGCAGAATTTTGTAGAGGCCTGTAAGTATATATTGTGCAATGCACTTGTATGCACTGTTATGTCTGAAAGAGCAATAAAGGTGGGTCAACTGTCCTCTGTCATGTTCCAAGCCAGTAGAAAGGGGTTCATCACGCCATTCTGTGGAATTTGTAGGTGAGATGTATTACAATACACATGTCAGGGTAAGGATGGGCTCTAAACAACATATTAATAATAGGATTGACTGAAATGGTGGAGTAAAACTTGGACGTGCAAACATTTCCTTCCTGTTCAATCCCTATATAAGTAATTTCCAAATCGGTGACTCCTGTATTCATGCTCCCATCCATGCTAATGAAACAGATGTGTGAGGAATAATGAAAAGGGCTTTGCAAAAACATCAATAGCATTCTGTGGGTGTAGGTAGAGAAACTACTTGTGTGTTAGTATGATGTAAACATGGATCATGTCCTTGTGGCGTGGTAGAGTGAACAGCAGTTTGTGTGTCAATGATAGTGGGTAGTTCTAAGGCAATGAATAGTGATACCCTAGAATGCCCATCAACCTGAATCTCTCTTAGCGACCATTACCAAAACATAGGAGTAGATCTTCCCCTACTATAATGAAGGAATATATACATGTTTCGAAGACCTTTTGATACTTTCAGTGTCCCTTTGAAAAATGTATGCGTGGTTTTTTTTTTATTATCACGACTGCCCGCCCCAATGTTGAACTCAGCTGGCTGGAGGTAACAAACCAAATATGTTGTTATCGACTTGTAAAACTGGAATCAACATTGTTCACAATGTTCTTCTACATTTTTAAGCACAGAACAATCTGTCGACTTTCCTGATTTTGCCATTGATTACCTACTGTGTATTGATCAATGATGCTGTTTACTTTAAATATTTGCCACACACAGAGCTTAGTATAACACGTCTTTACTCTTCTGTGTGTAACCGCCAATTCAACATTCTAAACCTGCTTTCAATTTACCACGCTCCAACGCTTACGTCACAGTTTTACAGAGTCTATAAGGAGCCAAAAGAGTTCTGTTTTTGCTAACTCACACTACTGCTTAGATATTCGATCTTGTTGGCCAGCAATCAAAGAATGGTTTAAGCCAACAGACATACAATTGACCAGTGGAACTGCAAAATTTATCAAAGCGATTTTGGAAATCTGGAAGCAACAAGTTTTCTCCAACGCTATCTCCACAACACACCACTTTGCCATCTGATGGTGATGATGCATTTTTTTATGTTAGCACACGTTTTAATTTTCTATTTGTAACAGTTTATATTAATCACACAATAAAATATTTCTATATGTCAGGTGCCACACCGGGGGAAAAAAGGAGAAACGAAGCATGGAAAGAATGGTAATTCTCGCAGCAAACCGTATTGATCGACAATCCCATTTGTTGTGGTCTGATACAAATTACTGAACTAAAATCCACTCCAGAGACCTCTTCTGTACCATAGATGGAAGCCTGCCTCTAATTCTGAACATTCTTTCGTTTACTCGCGTTCCCTCCTTATTAAAGACACATGTTGCAGCCAGCTGAATCATTTTATGCTTCATTTGAGACAAACATGCAGAAAATGATGGGGGGGACAACTGCAGCACAGAGAGTTAAAAAGCGGCAAGAAGTTAAAACCAGGGCAACCTCAGTCACCATGTCTTACGATGCAGAGGCTCCAGAACTGTATACAGCTGTGGTTAAAAGCAAAGCATTCCTGGAAGAAAATTGACCACAATTGAATAGTCATAACCTCATAGATATCAAGACAGATTATCAACTGTGACACAAAGTACTTGTCTCGAACTCAGCGTTGTCTAGGGGATAAGTGCTTTTCCTGAAAAGAGTTTTCGCATAAAAGGTAAATACGCTAGTGTAAAAAAGGCAAATTACAAGATGAAAGCAAACAGAAGTTACAAGAATATGCTTAGACAAAAAGGGCAAAGTCAGTTGAGAAATGGCTGTGTGACATAACTAAGTAGTTCAATACCAGGCATTAAGGATTGTAAATCCGTTTACACGGTATTCCCTAAAAAAAGGGATTTCTTTCTTTTTTTGTGCCCTAACATTTTGCAGCTAGGTTAGAGATAATTCTTCGCCGCGGAATTCGTCTATGCAAACTACTTTTTTCAATACAGAGCTATACACCTGTCTGCCTTTTCACCATTTATAAACTAGCATAGTAGCGGATGTCTGCCAACCTAGCCAAACCAAGACATAATCTCATTAACAATTATTGTATTTTAATTTGGGATTTGTAAAGCACTGCTAACCACTGCATAGTGGCCTCAATGCCCTTACAATATGACGTGCGCAGACAGCAGCAAGTTCAAAGCTTCAGGTCATTACTGTTTCACTCCAAGCCAGATTCCATGAGCAGGAAACATTTGTCACACGTTTTCAAAGACCTAAAAGCCCCAATGGAAAGAGGAGCAACAAAGCCAAAAGACTTTCATACATTCCAGCGCGTTTACCATGTAAGTTACATCCGTGGAGACTCAGAGATGTGCAGAAAATCAGAAGCTAAGCAGACCGAGGCTTTCCTGATATTGGAGAAATGTCTTTTCGTGGAACAGGTTTTGCCTCCCACAAATCGAGAACGCCCTGAAGTAGTTCAAATGGAGAGTAATCAAATAATTAAGAACAAATAAAAAATAGAATTTTTTTTGCTGGCCAAAAAGAAAATATATACTCAATGAGTAAAAGAACACACCGTTCATATCAGCCGTACTCCGCATAAATCACTGCAGGATTAAGCATGCACTATATGTTCAGTGTGTGGAGGTTGTCGTGAGAGATCCTAGTGCACAGAGCATGTGGTACATACACATTGGTGCTTTTTAGACAAGTTGTGTGTGCTGGTAAATGTAGGCTTTGTACAGGCGCGGCAAGGGAATTCTGTGCAAAGATGTCCAATATTTTTGGTAGGGGATAACAATCAAAATGCTTTTTTTTTAAATTACCTGGGGTCTGCACATAATCATATCTCACCAATTTGTGTCTTGGATGCAACTACAGGGGCAACCCTGATGCTCTGATGTTTGATCAAATGTGTGGAGTGAGGGATTCCAATTTAAACACTGTAGAAGGTACTAGCCAAGGTAGTAACAACTGCTATCAACTAAGAAGGAGCACCAGATCCCTAAATGTTCCTGCATGCTATTCTATTTTCCTGTTTAGTTCTAAAGGTTGCAGGACCCGTTTCTAATTATAATTATGCATGGTATATTTTGCATCAGATATATGTTTATAATGTTCTTTTTTATTGTTATGGATGAGAACGTGTTATACTGTGAACTTGGAGAGAAGTGAAGGCATCCTGTTTTGACGTTACGCTTGGTGGTCCTATTTTCATCATGTTTTTACTGCTCTCTCTATTACGGTGCGTCACAGAGAGCATACAAACTGAAATGGAAAAGATGGAAGATTACACAGAACAGATCCGTGTAAAGGCGACTTGGCTGCAGACGTGCGTCACACTGGCAATAAGTCATATTAAAAGTACAAAGTACTATATTATCAGCCCAAGTTATGCAATGGCTGGTAAGTTTATGTGAAAAAAAAATTCACTCCACTTTTGAAAATATATATATATTTTTTTTAAATGTTAGAACTGCTGTTGTAAGAGAACTTTTGGGCAATTGGAGTAACTGAAGTCTTGGACAAATGACAACAGCTATAAATTAAACTCGTGTGGACTGTTTAATATCAACGCTTTGTTTTATTTATGCAATAAATACTAACTAGGAAAAATAATTTAAAAAATTCAAATATGCAAGGTGGTTACATGCCAAGCCATTTCTTGCCAAGTCCAGTAAGCCAACCACAGGCTGGAACCAATGGTACAGAGGGTTTTTTGCAATATTTAATCATCAGAAAGAAGTATGAAGTGAAAAGAAGACTAGCAATTGTGTACAATTGTTTAGGTATTGGAGGTCAAAGCATTTTTTACCATTTGCCTGAGGTTCATCCATTTTGCACATGTTTTGGGCAATGGAATCAACATTTGAAAGCTGTAGAAAGTTCTGCAGAGCCTAGTATTGCAGTTGAGACACAATAGTTTTATAAAAGGAAACAACTTCCTGAAGAATCCATTGACCGAAGCATGACAAAGCTACACAATCCTGCATCTACTACATGTGAATTTGACGGAATATTTGAACAATATTTTAGAGACCAAATAGCGTTGCATTGCTATGAGAAAAAAGTACAGGAATAATTGTCATGTTTGAAGAATTCAAGTCTTTGTGAGACTGCCGATATTGCTAAGAGTATTGAACGCTTTATGTAGGCCTCTAAGGAACTCGACAAAAATTAGATCAGCTTATCCAATGCTGTTGCTGCTGTTACACTTTCTTCTAGCTCAGTTTCAAACAGAAATATAACCAAGGAGTCAGAGAACAATTTGACTTAAGGGAGGAGTTACAGTTGTGGATCAAGATTTCATTTAAACAATGCAGGAATGCGGGAAACTGTCTTTTCCTAAGTAGGAAATGCAATAAGCGTGGGAAAACAGGACATTGTACTAAACTATGCAAAAGCAATCAGAAGATCATGTCTGTTGGCACTGTTCATGGTTTAAAAGATGATATAAGTCCAATGTAGTATTGACAGTTAGCGAACATCAGGAAGCATAACAGGAAGTGAGAAAGTAGGACCCTTGTATGTGAAATACAATTGGGGCGATCGATTTAACAGTAACTGTTGATTCTGGATCACCTATTACCATTTTAAAGACCAGTTATTTTACCAAGAATTGCAAAAGACATCCCTTTCCATCTGACATCAATACTTTAGCTTTCAGTGAGTCTAAAATTGACATGTCAGGATATTTTTTGGGAAAGGTCAAAATTGCGATGAAGGTGCATGTAGCCATAACGGGTAATAGTATTTTGGGCTGGCGAGATCAAGGTAGTTTTGGAATATTTTCGTGAAGCCAGTACATAAAGCCCTATTTCACCAGTTCCAATTGAGAATAAGTTCCTACAACAAAGACCCTGATGCTCACATCAAGGTATTTGAGGAGGAAAAATTTGGGTTTGTGAATGTTTATGAACAAAAATGATCTTAAAAGAAAATGTATTGCAAGTTAATCACACGGTGTGCTATATTCCACTCATTATTAAGAAAGATCTTCAGGAAAATGTAGAAAAAATTGTAAGTGCTGGAATAACTAAATACGTTGATTCCGCTTAGTGTGTTGCCTCTGTAGTCGTAGCAAAGAAATGTGGCAAGGTACACCAGTGTGCAGACCTCAGGTCTAAAAAAAACATTTTCATCAGTTCTTAAACGATACCAAAAATACTGGAAATTTTCAAGCAAATGGGTTGGGTTAAATATTTTACAACCATTACCTTAAGACTGGTATATCATCAGATACAGCTTTCGGAGAAGACCAGTATTTCAGCACTTTTATTACACCATTTGGGGCTTATTGCTAATTGTGTATGCCATTTGGGCTGGCCTCTGTGGCATCAGTGTTTAAAATAATGAATGTTTAATTTATTCAGAAATGTCTATGTGGATGACATTTTGATTAATGCGGGAACAGTCACTGAGCACAACAACATTTTAGACCACATACTGCATCATAGTTCCACCTTTTAAAAAGAAAAGATAAGTGCAAGTGCTCACAGATAATGCTAAATATCTGTGTCTTTCATAACCATTGCTGATTATGCAAAATCCATAGGTGATGTACCTAAACCAATTGATTTTCCCCAGCTCATAACATGTTTGGGTACGGGTGAATATTTTTCTCACTTTATGAATGGTTTTTCAATCATTAATGAGTCCCTAATAAAGTTACTGAGGAAAAATTTGAAGTTCAAATTGATTGAATGTGAACAGAAGGTGTTTGAGATAAGGCAAAGGATTGTTCAGGCTCCTGCATTATAATGACATGTTGAGGGGGATCTGTTTTTTATTACTGTAGATCCTTTTTCATGATGGTTATGTGCTGTGTATTAGATCATATAACTAAGGGATGTATAAAAATGATAGTTTTTGAATCAAGATGTTCATGCAAGGCAGAAAAGTACCATTAAGAGAAGAGGGAGGATTTGGTGTGTGTGCAAGCTGCAGAGCATTTTTGAACATATATCTGTGGTAGAAAATGTAAGCTATGTATAAGTCACAAGCCTTTGATATTTCTGATGGGTGAAATAGCATGGGTAAGGCTTCATGTAGATTAGTTAGATTGCTATCCAGAAAATACTAGTTCAATTTCAAGGTACAATATGTTGAGGAAAACAAGAATTCATTTCTTGTCTCCTTTTCCAACTGATATTACAGATGGATTAAGAGATGAAGATGTGGAATGTGTAGTAGGTTTATTAGATGTGATTGATATTTATGTTTAAACTGTCAGTCAGGAAGAATGGATAAAACAGTCTAACAATGACCAAGTAAAGCAGTAGGTCCAGAAATATCTTGTTCAGGATAGACCCAAAGAATGAGGTCTCCAAGATGAGTTACGAGTTTGTCTAATTTTCAGGATGTTTTAAGTGTTGAGAAAGATTTTATCACCAAAAAAGGTTGTCCATCACAACTAATAATGTCACTATCCTTGTTAGGCCCAGTAACTGAAACTGATATTTTAATGATTATGACAACACCAAAAATTCCATAAGGGGAACTGGAGATATGCATTTTTAAAGTTTTGAAAGAAAATAGTGCTAAAACGAGCACAACGACAACTGTGGGCGACTGGTCGCACTAAGACCCAGACCACGGTCAATTGTCCAGGTCAAAAAGTTAGGCTTTTTTCTTAGAAAAAATTCAGGATGTTGACAGGTTAACAATGGGTTCGTCGCTGTCGTAGGCAGTAGGCTAAAGCTGAAGAAGGAGTCAACGGCAATGTATAGCAGCAGGATGGGGTCCCGATGCGGTTATCACACGAGGTGGGAAGGCTGGAGTTCAAGTTGTTCACGATTTATACCCAACAATGGCCTCATCATCAATCGGTGGTTGGTCAGCGTCTATTCCGGCAAAGTTGTGGGAGGAAGAACTTCTACCCATCTCTGGAAGTAGGGATTTTCTCAATGGAGCAATGCTGCAGGCTAGAGCCAGTAAGGGTTCAAAGTCTTTGGATGTAGCTTTGACATCGGGCCCAGTGAAAAACGAGAGCTGTGGGAAGACAAATTGGCAAAGCACCCTCAGTGGATTAGCTGTCTGGTAGGTCCCAGTCCTACATCAGATCTCTTGAAGAAAAGTAGGCAAAATGTTTTTAGGTTCCCACTTTTAAGGTTAGGCAGGAGACGTTCACTTTGATAAGGTTTCAAGCGCCTCAGGAACAGCACTTGGGGGCCAGGCCAACAGAAGCCACCAGCGGGATCCAGTAATGTGGGCTTCTTGCAACATTTGTGTCCTTGTAGCTTAGGAGGAGAACAGCCAACTGACCCTTGGAGTCCACTACTCCGTCCTGGGTACAGGTGGGAGCAGGCCAATCCCTTGGGGTTCTCCTCACAGGTCTCAACAGCAGTTGCAATCCTTTTTCTTTAGAACATGTTTAGGAGTGTTTTGAAGAGGGTACCTAGGGGTGCCATGTTTATGCCTGGCAATACCCTGTGAGTAGGGATGACTCCTGGCCTCTCTCACACCAATAGGTACAACGTTTATTGGAGTAACCCTACCCATTTTGCAGCAGTTCCTGTATGCCCCACTGTAAACAACTTCATAGTGCCTCTATCTACCTAAAATCAAGATGGCAGAACCTTTCTTCCAATGTGCAGAACTCCTGTACCCACTGTAGAAGAGTGGCAAAGATAAAGAGCAAACTCTCCTCTGTGGTGACTCAAAACTGGTTCTGGTGACAGCTCCTCTGCCAATGGGATTGGTTCCCAGTTTACTAACAGGACAAAAGAAGGGCAGGCTCAGGTGCTCGCTACATCTGTCCATAACAGGGTAAGACTCTTTGAAGATAATTAAGTTCCTGGTCACTGCCTAGATGGTCATCCTATCAGGGGAACAGAACACCTTCCCATACCCCAGGCCTTTGTCTAAGCTCTGGGAGCAAGTTCACACCCCATCAAGGAGCAATTCAGATCCTGTATGACAGTTGGACGCTAATGCAAAGGTGATTTCAGAGGCTTTAGGTAGGTCAAAGGAGACTTTTTAAAAGTACCTGTGTAAAATATTTGCACCAATCAGATTTTGCCAATGAATTACTTGTGATTAATATTTTAAAAAGTACAAGAATTGACTTTTTTCTATCTGATTCCTAGGCAGAAAGAATATTTATAATTTTAATATGAACTCCCAATGCTTTCCTATTGAACAGCTACTTTTGTTGCAGTGAAAATAGGTTTTGGGGCCTTGTCACTGTAAGAACATGTTTTACATTAAATCTTTACATGTTTATTTTAAATATATGCACTCTGACTTAGGGGCACTTAAAGTTTTTTTAGGGGTGACTGATTTTTACATAAAAAGGATGGTTTAGGCCTGTCAAAAGGGGTTATTTTGACAGGTCGAATTTGAAATTTAAACCTGCACTGCCAGGTTACTGGTGTAAGACCTACAGTCAGGTTTTGAATTGTCACGTTAGCGGTGGCACAACATGAGCTGAAGTCCACTAGTCAAATTTAACTTACAGGACCTGGATTCACTTTGTATCATATACCAGAGACATACAGGTAAGTTAAATATGCCAATTATTAGTATAGTCAATTTCAACATGTTTTACGAGTTAGAGCACATGGACTGGCGCCTTGTTAGCAGATTCCCAGTGCACAGAGTAAAATAAATATAGCAGCATCTGTCCACAAAATGGGGTTGATTACGTAAAAAGAGGATTTTTTTCACAAAGGGTATCGAAAAAGAATTGTCTCTGACAATGGAGTTCAATTGACTTCTTGATAAATGAAGGAATATATGAGCAGCTTAGGTATTGAACACTTCAGACTGGTGTTGTATTCTCCACAGAGTGATTGTATGGTCAAACATACCAATAGGGTGTAAGCAATCGGATTATTATTTGGGGTGGCCTATTGCCCATCTCATAGAATAATCACAAATGTTATCAGGGTGAACCCTTAAAGTCACAAAACTAACCCGAGCTCCACACCCTGGTATCAATGGCAAGGAGAAGTCAGGCTAAACCTAGGGCAGAGTATAAAGTATTTATGCAATATCAAAACAGTAATAAAGTCAAAACACTGAGCAATAAAAATCCCAAACCAAATTAGAAAAATAGAGGAATATTTAATGAACAAAATAACACCAAAACAACACGATTCCAATAAGGGAAACCCGAGATATTAATTTTTACTGTTTAAGTAGAAATAGTGACAAGAAAATGTAAAGTAAAGTACCAATGATAGCAAATGGTCTTGGCAGACCAGGACCAAGGTGCAATTCCAGGCGGACCTCTATGGAGCCCGGGTCAGATACACCAAGTGCACATTGGTCTTGGTAAAATGCTGGAAGCCAAAAAGTTGGAAAACGTTTCTCTAAAAAATTGTGTAAATGTTCCCTGGGTAACCCTACCCTCTTTTTCAGCAGTTTCATTTTACCTTACTGCAAAGTAGCCCAAAATGTCATGTCTCAGGGCATTTTCAAGATGGCAGAATTCTTTAGCCACACTAAAGTTGCGTTCTGAGGGTAGTGGGTATATTGAGGAGTGACCTCTGTAATTACTGGTTTCCTACCACATCTAACATTAGACTCCAGGTTGAAACAGGCACAGGCGTCTGGTAGTACCAAAGCAGGCTCCTTCACCAACTAGACAGAGATGCACAAGAACTGTCCTGACATCCTGTTCTCTGTCTTTCATGCGCGTCAAAGTGTTACATGTGGCTCAACAGACCTGTCGGACAGGATTTGACACTGAGGTTTCAACAGCAAGCCCACAGTCCCCACCCTGCATATTCTATTGAGCTTAGAGGAGTCATCTCGGCCCATTCAGGCCAGCCTATCGTGGGTTCCTGTGAAGAATTTCACATCTCTTTCATATCTCTTCTTAGGTTGAGCACACACTAGAGTTTGTTGGACAGTAACACAAATTAGCCTCCAGGAACTTAAAGCAGGCAAAAGGTAACCTCTTAAAAGTTACTTTTCCTTAATATTTAATAAAAAATAGACTTTACCAAAGAATTGGACTTTTAAGAACTATTAAAATAGCTGTTTAATTATTTTTCTAGCTGGTTCCATTCCTGAGGTAGGTTATTAGCATTGTAATCTGTACTCTGATTTTGTAGATAGTACAGCTAGGCCTGCCACAGTGAAAGTAGCTTTCAGGGGCTTGTACGTGTAGGGACGTGATAATATAAATATTCTACCTGTCACACTTTTAGATACCATGCACCATGACTCGTGGGCTACAAAGGGTTGAAATTAAAAGGGTGAGGTCTTACCTATAAAAAGAAAACAGGGTTATTTTAACAGGTTGCACTGCAGGCTTTACATTCCACCAGTAAGGCTACACAGGGTATGCAAGTAGTTATGTTTACACGGACACTGTAGTGTATGGCACAAGAGGTGCTACAATCCATAAGTGGCATTTACCTTCCAGACCCTGGATGCATATTCCTATTGCACCATATATTAGGGACTTACAGGTAAGTAAAATGTTCCAATTGGAAATACATCGATTTAACCATGTTTAAAGGAGAGCAAAGAGTTAGAAAAACAGCAAAACAATGTCCTGAAAAAGGTGAAAAATCTGGGGAGGCCATGCACAAGCAGATTTCCTACATGGGGTGTTTAAAGAAACCATTCAATTGCCATTAGTTTCTGGTTTAGATATAGAAAAAGCATTGATGGAGAACATTTGGAGTTACCGCATTACACCACATTCTAGAAGCGGTATAAGTAATTTCCGTCTCTTGAGATTAAAGGAACCAGTTTTCAAATGTGTTCCTGATTACATTATAAGTCCAGTCTGTCTTGACAAATTCGATTTAACCAAGGTGAATGAAAGAGTGAATTGTTAACAAAAGGAGAGTAACGAGAAGTGTACCTCCTTACATCATGCAATAGAAAGGAGATTTGTGGTGCGTGAGTGTGTTCTTCTAGGGCCACATGACAATGCTTTCAAAGGTCAATCTATCTTGTTTTTTCTGACATATATAGCACAAGTCTGTAAAGGATCTGTCACAGCTGAAGACGGTCAAATTGTGAAGTGAAAACAGGATTGCAAAACCAAAAGAATGGAGTGCTAACCCTGTGACTTGCAAATGCAGAAATGGTGTACTGCAACCCGGAATGGGAGCGGTTTGTCTGTTCATGTAGAGCACAAAATGAGTGATAGAGGTTTTATCAAATATGTGAGGTGGGGGATTCCAATTAAAACAAGGTACCAGCCCTTGCAGCAACAACAGTCATGAACTAAGTAAAAGCACGAGAACCCTCAACTCTCCTGCTCGGTTCAGAGAATTTCTGTCTTATTAGTATTCTATTTTCAATTTTAGTTCCAGATGTTGTGGGGCCTGTTTGAAATTATTATTTTGTATGGTATACTTTGTAACAGATGCTCTATTTTATTGCTAAGGGGAGAATGTGTCATCCTGCAAACCTATGCCTTGTGTTATATAATTCATCTGTCATAGTCTTGTCGCACTGGCGCGAGACTGTGACCTTGTCTATGCGGAGTCTGGCTATGATGATCTCAGCATTTGATTCAACTGACAGTTGGGATGAGAACTGGGAGACCAGAGCAGCTGGAATTGTTTGGGTGGTGCTGTGGTTTCTAGGAAAAATAAATGACCTTTTATATTGACTCACTTGCATCTTCCCATCAGTTTAACAAACTCAGAAACATGCATCCATCTGTAACAAACTATCTAAAATTAAATAAATGATTGCTGAAACATTTAATTCAGACCCAACATCTGGATAAGTGGCTCAACAGCACAGCTTACATCCAGCAGATGCCTTTTTTAGCAATTTTAATAGATGACCGAGAATTGAGTTCGAATGTTAAGCATATTAACTTAAACTGGGTTATACTGCTTAACTATCTTTCACACTTTTGGGTATGTAGCAGGCCAGGTCCCAAAGTCCTAGTAGTGTAATTACTTTAATACTATCCAACTTCTAGTCAGATATATTTCGTGCTTATGAGTGTGCTCAGATGGCATGGATGTGATGTAATAATTTTGTAGATGTCAACTAAAAGCTTGGTGCTGTGTGCTCTACAACTGCTGAGTGCTGTTGTATGTGGTTCTTGTTGTCAGAGGGCTTGCTGCATAGGCTGTTTGGGCTAGGGTTCTGATTGGCTACTAGGACTATGGATTACTAATGCACTTGGAGATTAGGGCTTTGTCTTTGATTGGCTGTTAGGGCTTTGGTTTTGACTGACTGTTAGGGCCAGGTCTCCCTTTGGCTCTAGGATTTAGGATTAGGGTTCTGAATTGATAGGGCTAGGGTTCAATTGGCTAATAGGGCAATTGTAAGCATAGGGCTCAGGACATATCAGTCCAGGCACTGAGGCTAAAGATGGGGAGGACCAGGGCAGGTGCCTGCTTGGACTGTGTGGAGAGGAAAAGGGCAGTTGCCTGTTTGTGCTGGGGGGAGAGGACAAGGTCAGTTGCCTGTTTGGATTGGGCCTAGGGCCAGAGATGCTGCCCAATTTCCACTTCTGAGCTACCACCTTAAGCCCTCCACAGCCACCAACATCCAAACAAAATATCAGCAAAGGCATTCTACTCATGCACCACAAACCGCATACAGATTTTAGTGTGTATTGGACCACTACAAAACCCTACAGACCACACCTACACACAATTCTACGCTAACTACAACACTGTGGCATCTGCATTCTCACACAAAACACAAATCTGTCCTATATCACTAACACATCATCAACACAACAACAAGCCACATTATACATAACTTTAATGCATCCAGACACACCCTCCCTGTTCAAACAAAACACCAGCTCTATCTTCCCCCTTTACCATGACAAAACCTATAATCATCCTTCCATCACATAACTTTTGTCCTTAATGGCAGCAAAGGAAGTGACAGCATATGACTCTTCATCCTGATTTTTCAAGAAAGATAAGTCACATGACCCTAATCACAATAATTGACATTGGTGAACTTCCAGGATAACTTCATGATTAGTATGGCAACATAACACAGAGAAATGTCTATTTAAGATACCACCTATATTATGGTACTGACTTGCTCTTTAAAAGGTTTGGAGCGTAATACTTGCTCTGAACTCAAGTAAGGGAGCAAAGAAAGTCAGACGTACCTTTTTAGAAGGTTTCTCCTTGCAAGAAACATTAAAAAAGAATGAACAAAATAGTGCATTTTAGATCACAATGTTCACGTAATTTTGCTAGAATTTAATTTGCGCAGAAAGACCACTCTTTAAACAATCATCCCTGGGGATTGGCCATGCGGTAGGCTCAAAGACGGAGTCCAGGATAGGGGACACCCACCCCAGTGCCCTCCGGGCCCTGGTCAAAGTGTCAGAACCAAGTCAAGCGGAGGAAGCATCCCCGGGTTCGATGGACCCCCGTCCCAGGCCCTTGGCAGTATGGCAGGCTAGAGCCCAGAGTGGGATCGTCCGACCCTGGGCCTGGCAGGCCCCGGTTGGAGGTCCTAGACCCGGCTGGACAGGGGAGGTCTTAACAGGCCCGCAGGACCCTGTCCCAGACACTCTGCTACGAGGGAGGCCTGAGGATAGCGATCAGGATAGGGGGCCCTCACCCCAGGGGCCAGCCGTGGTCCCGGTCATGGCATGTAACCAAATGTCCAGGCTCAGGGGACCCTGCGCACGGGTCCTCGGAGACCCAGCTGGGTCTCAGGCACGGGACTGCGAGGAGGACGCTCATGGAGCTCGGACCCCGCGCCTGAAGGAACCTTATCATGCAGGCATTGCTGGGGAGGCCTCCCCGGGCCCGATGGAACCCCATCCTGGGCCCTGGGCGGTGTGGCAGGCCGGTGGACAGAGCCCGGGTGGGAGGGCCTGCCCCGGTGCCTAGTGAGGACCTTGGGCCCGGTCAGAACTCCTGAACCCGACCATGCAGGGGAGGGCTCTCTGGACCCAGAAAAATGATAATAACATCTGCTCTACCATTTTTGTTCCACTAGATGTTGGACCCTAGATCAGCCAGCACCCAGGGAAACCTAGCCAACCTAGGGCTATACAGGGTGGGCTGACTTGCATGGCTCTCACAACGTTTATTACCCAGAATTCCTTGCAAATCTCAAACTTTGACAGTAAAAAAACACATCTTTCTCACATTTCTATGATGGAAAGTTCTGGAATCTGCAGGGAGCCACAAACGTCCTTCCACCCTGCATTTCCCTATTTCTCCCGATACAAAAGGCAGGGTAAGCTTTTCCCCTGCTCCAGAGACTGAAAAAAAAATGAAATCCCACTGCTGTAAACAGCAGACGGATTTCCTGGACGTGTGCAGAAGACGTAATGGTTACGTCCTCCACACATGGTCACCTTGACAGAGGAAGTAACCGTTACATCCATGGCACAGTAAGGGTTAATTCATGGGGTACACTACATGACATACCACAGCATCCTTAGCCATGATCCATGACATGTTACAAGTAATAGGTCTGAATAATTGCAGCAGGCACTGGCTGGGCACGTGTTTGCCAGTCACAAAATTCTGCATTCTACTATATAAACACATAATTTTTCATATCATCAATAAATACAAGATACATTTCAGGCAGGTTTTATCTCTAGAAATTATGTTTATCTAAAAGTAACAGAAATGTCAATGGCATCATTGATCTGATTTGCCAAAATTAGCTGTTTGCCAGATTGACTGATCACAATTTCCATACAGGGATGCCATGCAACAGAGGGTGAGATCTATATAATTGAATATCTAAAACTTTGTCCTCATTCGCCACCAATCTCGCTTCACTATGCACCGATGATCTCTGTACCAAACTCAGCAAGCTGGAAGAAGGTGGCCGAGTAGTTATAAAAGCCCGCCTACAGGTACCAGAGGTCTACTTGGGTCCCAGTGATTGACCAACTGAGATAGCTCTTCTGCCAAGCTCCAAGAGCTGGGGGACCCTTGCCGTAAAGTTGGAGACACACGGCATAGTCCAGAGAGTGTTGAGGCAGCATAATCATAGGACTCAGGAAAAAAAAAAACATCACACACTTCCTGAGCCCAATCTGAGTAGTAACTGATCCCAGAATGCCAGCTTCTTCTTGCAGCAAGATCTAGCAAGATCGAGCTTAGAGACCGCCACAGCTGATGACAACCAGTCTGAGAAGATGGGAGGGGAAGGATCTGTCCACCTTTTGCAGATTTCTCTCCTGGCCATCAAGATAAGATAAAAAAAGCAATGAACTAGAAGGGCCCGTTACTTCATCTAAAAGTCCGAAAATGATCAGGGACAAGTCGATATGAATTGAACAACTCAAGACCCTTGTCAAAAAACAACCAACTTTGTCCAAAAAAATCTCCAGAGCGGGGCATTCTTTAAACATGTGGATGTCCGAAGCTGAGGCCAACCCACATTTTTTACAACAGACCAGAGGACGAGAAGAGATTTTAGAAAGCTTGAGTGGAAAGAAGTAGGCCTTACGAATGGCAAACAGGTGGTTTCTCTTCAACCATGCAGGTTTTACCGTCTCGTATAAAAGCTTACACGAACTCTGCCAAAGATTATCCCAATTTTGTGCAGGTAAGGAACCCCCCCACAGTTCCTCAGCGAGCTTAAATTCGCCATCTACGGAGTATGCAATGGCTTGATACCAAATTGAGACCTCCCTTCTCCCACATGGCTTAAACACCAACTGATGCTCTATAAAAAGTGCCTTCCCCCACAAAGTTCCTATGATCTAGCTTAGATTGGGCCCAGCTTTTCAACTGGAGATATTTGAACCTAGGGAGAACCTCACCGACTTTATCGTTAAATTGATCCCATAAAATGAGGGTACATCATTTTATGGGATCTAAAACTCTTTATAGGACACTCAATTAGAATAGGTAATTGGAGTATCAAGGCCGGATAAGAAAATAAATTGTCTAGGAACCCCACCTGCACTGCGTTGGCTGCACATGTGGACAATATCATCAGTGGTTCCTTAGTGAGTAATCCCTGTACTACAGTGAATCAGCTCACTGTATCTCCAAGAGCTTTACAGGCACAAATGGGATTCTCATTCATATTCAATGCAGAGTACTTCTTTTGCAAGCTGAATATGTAGTGTGGAATAGCTGTCCCCACCACTACACCTAAGTCTTCCACCATCAAGCCATGTTAGGTGCATCTCCTGCAGGAAAACAAAGTGAACATTTCCTTCCTGAGATATGTATATGTATGCCTCTTAGAGACATAAGATATATTCCTGTAACATTTCCAATTATAAGGAAACACAGTGGGGACGGAATGGGGGGGGAGAGTGGATGTAGCCAAACTCAGTTCGCCTGTCGGCTGCTACCTCTGGATTAGATGCATTTCAACTGCGATCCTATGAGTCAGTGCAACTATGACTCATTTATGAAGTGCACGTATCACATTATGGTAGATATTTCAAACTACATTTAAAAGAAGAAAAAGATAAAAGTACAGTGTAAGTTCAGATACTTGCATCCAAAACTCTGGATGTTCGAAGCGGCATTTTACCTATGAGATCTGTATTTTGTTCAATTGCATCTGAATAAATGAGACACAAGACGTGCCTGAGAGCCAAAATAGCAGCCCATTGCCACTGACCCTTGCTGGATTTTTGGTATGTGGTCCATGATGAGTTTGTATGTTCACTGCCTCTGACTCTTCTTCTGCGTTGATGTGGCTTGGGACTCTGATGAATCTACACTCTGTTCTTCCACCCATTCGTCAATTCCTAAACATCTCCCTGGTGTTAAAGAACACCGAATTTTCACCAGTGAGGACATTTAATTTGGCAGGAAATACAATGATGCATTGGTGGCCTAATTTGGCAAGCTTTATCATCACTGCTCAGCAAGAATTGCATTGCTGGACAGCCGTTGTGAAGTCTGGAAACAGCAGAACTTTTGTGCTGTTTAATTCAAAAGCCTTTAGTATGTGCTCAGCATCTCAGTAATTCCCATTCTATGTTGTTCAGCAGCATGGCTACTAGAGGTCTGTGTAGCACACCTGAGGCAGGAGCATTCCTTAGTACACTATGCTCTTCCCATTTGGAAAACACTGATAATCTCTTTGGGGCTAATATCACGCTAAACCAGTTCTTGAGCTTAATGCTTTAGCCCGCAATATGTTCAGAAGACTAACAACTCTAACATTGCTGCATCAGCAGTGCTCCTCTCGGTCATCTGTTCAAAATTCCAGAAAGCTAATCTATTTTTGCATGTCTGTGATGGAAGATTCCTACTCCTTTACTGATGGATGTGACCTACAGACTTTCCTTGTCGTGGAAAATGATCCTTTTGTCATCACCAGGTAGTTATTCGAATGAGTAGATCCCCATGTCGGATCCAGGTAGATTTACCTAACTCCTTTCATCTTAATGGTGACATATGTGTGTTGACCATGTGCTGTTGTTTTATGCTAAGGATCATGGAGACACCAATCTCAATAAGACCACATTGTTTAAATGTGTATTTAAAAATTACCTTCAGCTGATATATTGGCCTGGTTGTAGAAACATCAAATAAACGTTTCCTGTGATTTCAGTGTCGGTATTCGGTTTCTAGAGTATGGGAGACATCAGACCCAGTTTTAGATTGTTGGGGCAGATATTGGGATAGAGGTGTGTTGAATATCACGAGTTAGACTGGAGCGAGAATGTTCAATTTCTCTTTGATTCTCTTGGCTGGCATGTTTAAGAAATTTGGGGTGGGTCACATTTTTGCTAGAATGATTTCCTTATATTGGTTATTTTGGGTGAAGACAGGAGCGAAGAAGTTGGTGAGGTCTGCATTCAGTTTGGCAATTTCGCTCAAGAAAAATGTAAGGAAGCTGCTACATTGTGTTGTCGGATGAGTATTTTCAAGAGGGCACAAATAATTGATGAGGAAAGATCACCAGTTAGGGGGTTTGTTCATATCCAGTCTACTATGTGTGCAGTAGTGATTCCCTCCAATAAAGAACTTACACAATGATATCCAATTATCCGGCCTCTTTCATTTTTTTGGTTTGGACCAGGGTTCTCCAAAGTGGCTCCTGGAGGGCCAGATCCATGCCAGATTTTTAAAATACCTACATTTGTCTAAATGGGGATATACTAAACATCCGGCATGGATCCAGCCCTCCAGGACCGACTTTGGAGAACCCTGGACAGTTGATAATATTAGATAACATGATAACAAAACAGTCAACTCGGGAATGGCTACTTCACGATTATAATTGGATACTGGAATGAGATCGGTCTTACTAAAAAAGGAAACCTTATGGAACAAAACACGTTGATAAGTTGTGTTTATAAATAGGACCTGATCCTTGCAGCAAGTGATAACATTGGTTGCAGCCTTAGCAGCTAAGCTACCCTTGGTTAACCTTCGGCTTTCAGGGACACATCCACCCATTTATACATCTGTTTTTATTTTAACGTCTTCTGTCTCCTCCTCTCCAAGCTGTTTGTCTTTCAGATTTTAGATTACGTTTCTGTAGCTTGCCGATTCTGTATTTTCTATTCCTCTCATGCCAATATATTCGTTTCAATTAGAAATAATAAGAATTATTATAGTTTTTAGCGACTAATCAGGTAACTTTATTATTATTTACTAACAAAATAACATCTAAAGGCTTCGTTTTATTGCCAGTCTAGGAACATACTGGAGTTTTGGAGTGCAGACTTCTCGTCTTCTTGACGTGGAAACTAAATATAGAGCCAAATGGCGCAGATGTGAGAAGAACATGTTCCAAAGCTGAAAGTGATTCTCATCGAAGTACGTCAATCTCCTCTGCACGTGCTCGTTTGGTGTGTTTCTCTTTTTTCCGGTGCCCTGCTTTTAGTCACTAAACTTTTGCACTTGTTGCCTTCTAATCCATGATTAACACAAGTGATCAAATAATGGCTCACACTCGGCGCCGATTTACAAGGCCTGGCGCAGGTTTACAAGGCCTGTTAATAATATGTTTTAAGCGGGAGAAGAACTGGTTAAATGTGACTTAGATTTATATTTTCTTATATTGAAAATATAGGGGATTGAAGACTTTTTCATGATCATCCAAACGCTGCCAAGTAGTGAAAGCTGTAAGTGGTCTAGACATTTGCCCATGTTGATCCATGGGGGTCAGTTCAGGAAATTAATGACCTCTTTATTGCAGCACACATTGTTATCTGTTATGATTCTATGTGAGCTAACAAGCTCAAGTAGTTCTAAGCCTATCTGCCTACGACCAAGTCCTTAAATTGTTGTTAGTGTTCACCTCATTTGTCCAGCAAATACAAGTATTTTTATAGCGTCACAGCGCATTCTCGTAGTCCAGTGATGAATTTTGAAATGGTTCAGCGCAAGGCTTTAAGTGGGATGGAAAAACTGGGGGGGTCGCTCAAAGGGGCGTGGCCAATGTAATTAACGGCGTGGCTTAAAGAATCTGTGCTTAGCATAGTGACTTGTATTTTGCTGTTTCTGTCATTGCATCCAGATATATGATACAACAAGTAACATCACACCTGCAACAAGTCAGGACTATTGGCTTTGTCAATGGTTGTCAGTTGCATTAGATAAATAAGCAGCAACTATGGCTTGTATATAATATTGAAAAAGCTTGCACATAAAGCCCTGGTGACACCACCACAATGTTGCTGCTCCTGAGTTTCAAAAAGGGACGGGAAATCCAGAGAGAAAGTGACTCTCTTTAAAGGATTTCCCTTCCCCTACAACGCTCACCTGGCATGACGTCATGTTGTAACTTCTCCACTAGTGAGAAGTGAGCAGTGTGAGCATGCGCACATGATGTGCCTGCTGACACTACAGTCAGGAAAAAAACGGATTGCCTGTGCCAGGACACAAAACAGAGTCAGATAGGGACCCGTTTCGAGGACCCCTTTAAAAAACTGCCAGCGCTCAGCACCGGTGAGACCCGGCCCACTTAAAGCCCTGGTTCAGCGGTTCCATTTCAGACCGGTGTCTCATTTGGTTGGTGAACATGAAGGGTTTGTCAGGCTTTAGTTTACTATCTAAGGCGCTGCAGAGGTGCCATTGTCCTGGATTTCATTCAGGCCTACAGCGCAAATGCTTCACTACTGTTCTCGCAGCCACCCTCCAAGATGGCTGCACCACTTCACTTTAGAAGGGGGTCCCACTTTCGTCACCTGACAGTATGGTTGAGTTGACTAAGTTTAACCGCGTCGCTGTGGCATCTTTTTGCGCATGTGCTTGACCAGGGTGCAGGAAACAATGACTGCCTGGATGCTGATGGATACAGTGGTGTAACGAACCTTGAGGGGGCCCCCCTGCAGGGTAAGTAAAGGGGCCCCCTCCGGACTCAATCTAGAGCTCCCCAGCAAAAGTGCGGTGCTGACGGGGCCCCCTGGAGGGTGGGGGCCCCCCGCATCGCGAGGGCTGCAGGGGCCTGTGTTACGCCCCTGGATGGATATTTCCACGCTGATCCATCTATATGTGTGATGTAGTGTATGGGAATGCCTGAGGACGAAAGGTAGAAGCCAGGCAGGGGAAGCTGAGATTACGAAACAGGGGAACAGATAGGAGAGGGTGAAATAAGGCTCAATAAGGATATACAGATTGAGGTGGAGCTGAGGAGTGAGAAAGGCTTTTAGTTCCAAAAAGCTGAAGAGACAGGGGGAGTCAGCTGGCAGACGTAGGAGAGAAGAGGAGCAGTGAGAGTCAGGGAGTGTAACAAAAAAGAGGCTAAAGAGAGAGTGAGGTTTAGACAGGAAAGGCCGAGGAGATTAAAGCACTTAATGGTTCTTAAATAACTCTGCAACCATTGAACGGATTTACATCAAATCACAAAAAGGCACCTCCCTAGACCAACATTTCTACCTTTCTGCCAAATTTGGTGTCATTTCGTTCAGCAGCTCGGGCTGTAGCCCTGTCTAAAGTTCCTATGGAAATTAATAAGGGGAAAATGCATTTTGGGACCCTCCCTTTCTCTCCACCCGGCCTGACGGATCACCCCCGAAAATTTCAAGACAGCAGCTGAAGTGAGCGCTGAACTCGTTTTGAAAATTTCGCCAGGATTCATCTAATAACGTCAAAGTTATTGGCAAATGGGAAAAAACGCTCTTCCTATGGAAACTACAACTACCAACTGGTGAATAAATATATATATATATATATATATATATATATATATATATATATATTCACTGAAAAAACCACAGGTTAGAGACCATATATAGTTAGCTGGACATTTTATTGACATAAAACCAATGAAATTCCATATATAGTTAGTTGCACTGACTATATATCGCGCACCCGCAATCCACTGCTGATGATGTCACATATTACATCATTCATGACATGGTCAGTGACATCACTGATGACATCACTGATGACATCTCAAATGACATCACTGATGACATCATCTAGTGTCTGTGTGTTTTTGTAAAGTTTAAATATGTTTTACATATTGAAGAATGAGTGGATGTATGAAAGACTGAGTGTGTGTGTGGCTGGCTGGGAGGTGTGTGACTGTGCATATCAATGTGTACTTGTATCAGTGATTGTATAAGAGAGTAAGTATGTGTTAGTATATGTGTGAAAAAGTATGGTGTTCTGTGTTTAACTGTATAGATGAGGAAATCGAAGTGTGATTGATTCTTTACAGGACTGACTAGGTGTGTGAGTAACTCCATGGATGAGTGGCAGTGTGTGAGTGTCTGCATAGGTGTATGAGTGCATATGATAGTGTTGTAATAATGAGTGACTGTATGTATGAGTGATTGTATGGGTGAATGAGTGAATGTGTGTGTAGACGTAGGAATCAGTGAGTGCGTATGTAGTAACTGGTATTGGTGTGTCATGATGTCATTTGAGATGTCATCAGTGATGTCATCAGTGATGCATTTGAGATGTCATCAGTGATGTCATCAGTGATGTCACTGACCATGTCATAAATGATGTAATATGTGACATCATCAGCAGTGGATTGCGGGTGCGCGATATATAGTTAGTGCAACTAACTATATATGGAATTTCATTGGTTTTATGTCAATAAAATGTCCAGCTAACTATATATGGTCTCTAACCTATGGTTTTTTTCAGTGAATTTTCAAGGTTTTGTAAATGCAAATTCCTAACTATATATGGTCTATAACCTATGGTTTTTTCAGTGAATTTCATTGGTTTTTTAAAAGCTAATATCTATATCTGTAAAATATATTCTTTATTACGTGACGTATCACGTAGCCACGTGAGACGCCTCATGACGCGTCGCATAACCGTGACGTATCGGCTCTGCAGCGCAAACAAAACCTGTAACGTAAGCGCGCCGGAGCACGCTTACAGATATATATATATTTTTTAACCTTAATTAGACAAAATCCACACGTGCACATATCTTGAGGCCTTGCAAAGGCACATCAAACAAACAGTCCCTACAATTTTTCAAAGTTTGCTGGAAATCTATTCCCTTAATTTTTTTTTACTGTTTCTCTTGTTACGCTTACCGGGACGCTACCCGGTACGCGAACCGGACGCTCCAAAAACACAAGATGGCAGACTCCCGTTACGCTGCCGGTTAGCTGCCCGGTTCGCGTACCGGGACGCGCCTCTATGGCGAAAAATCGCACATTTTTTAAAAAATTTTTTTTGCCCCGCGGGGCACTTTAATATCCCCCTCATCAATCCTAGGGGGTCAGGAGGGGTCTACCTTGCCCCCTTTCCTTCATTTCCCCCTTCGTTTTTCACCACATCTTGTCTCTCGATCCTACCAAGAGACAAGATGGCGGCCGCTCCGGACTGTTTAAAATGTTGACAGACACCGGAGAGCCAATCAGCTTCGCTTCGCGAAGTTCCGTTACGCGTCAGGTACGCGAACCGGGGCGCTGCCCGGAGCGCGCTTACAGATATATATATTTTTTTGAACGTTAATTTCTCAAAATCCACTGGAGCACATATATTGAGACCTAGCAAAGGCACATCGGGCTACCAGTCCCTACAATTTTGCCAAGTTTTGTGGAAATCCATTCAGCCGTTCGAGCTAAAAGTGAGTCCAACCGCCCTATGGAAAATTGCATGGGAAAAACGCGTTTTGGGACCCCCCTTTTTTCTCGGCCCCCCCTTGACGAAACCCCCCCAAATTTTCAGGGGCTGCTCAGAAACAAAATGTTCCATTTTCCTGAAAATTTCAGCCAATTCAGTCCTCAAACGCCAAAGTTATTCGACATAGAATTTTCAAAAATCCCATAGAGAAAAAATCCTAACTATATATACCTACTGGCGACCGCCAGTAGGTAATATATATATATATATATATATATATATATATATACACACACACACACACACACACACACACACACACACACACACACACACACACGCGCACACACACACACACACACACACACACACACACACATATACAGTCACCATGTATATTGTGAGCTTGCCTGTCAAAACACATTACCTGGTGCATTAAACTTCACTTTGGCACTTCCTGAGAGCACGGACATTTGTTTCTTCACGTGTGGTGATATTGTAGAGTGGCTCCGCCGACCTTTTCCGTGTCACCTACCTAGGGCCAGGGATCAGAGTTGGAGCGTCTTTGTGTGGAAAAAAAAATATGCATTTATATCCTTTTGTTCACAGCTCATGTACCGCAATATCCTTGGTTTAAGCAGGCACGGACCACAGGTTGGTGCTTGAAAGTATATTTATTGAAACGGCAATTATGCGTTTTGGTCCAGCCGGATCACATGACAATTATATATATATATATATATATATATATATATATATATATATATATATTGATGATTACTTTTTCAAAAGCTTTTGAATAAACACACACACACTCAACGCCTACACACTCAGTGACAGGGTGAGGAATATTATAACATTGCATGTGCTCATCAGCCTATGTCTCGGCCTCTTTTTGCATGACTAACTACTCAAGCCTACCTCCACTTATGTATATGGTATACATTTTCGCCCTCCGAGATATCATCCGGGGTCATGGCTTGTTCTGTCATTAGCAGAGCAAAGCCAGAGCTATTTGAGGTCCACATAATGAAATTCCATGCAGTATGATCTCAGAACTGCTAGTCAGCCACATTTATGTAGCTGTTTGCAGAGCAGAACACATCAGGCTTTATGTGACCAAAGTACTCACATGGATGTTAGAGAAGTTTCCAAAGGTAGGTCGGTTAATGATTCTAATTTTGATAATTATTTCCAAGAGCTCCATTTTAAATTCCTGGATGATTCCTCTGTCTGTACAGATGTCACCCTACTAGACGCTGGAATACTGCAAATATTAAACAAACTAGCCCCGATGCGGGAATCTAGAAAAAAAGCTATAACGGAGAAATGGTACACCCCTCATTTAAAAAGTCTTAAAAGGGAATGTCAAAAACTTGAACATCTTTGGAGACAGTCCAAGGACAGTGTAGCCAGACTAAACTATGTCCTTAAACGGAAATCGTATATCCTTGCCATAAAAAATGCAAAGAAAGATTACTTTACCCAGCGCATCCAAGATAATAGTAACTCAGCTAAGGAACTGTTCAAAATAGTGAAGGAGCTTAGCAAACCTTGCATCTCTCAAACACTCACCCCCTCGGCTGAGGTCTGTGACCGTATTAACACCTTCTTTGCTGAGAAAATTAAGAAAATCTATTCTACCTTCACCCCCCAATACATGCACAGCAACACAGATAAACCCCCCAACACTGTGATCATAACAGAAGCTTCAACAGCCCTGCCACCAGACTCGGAACGACACCCCTTTTAGCTGGCTTTGAACAACTCTCAGTGGACTAGGTCCTAGCAGCCATGAACACAGTCAAATCCGGTTCTCCCTCGGACCCCTGCCCCCATTTTGTGTTCTCAAAGGTTGCGTCCACACTCTGTCCCCTGATCACACAACTTTTTAATAAATCACTACAAACTGCAATTTTCCCTGATGTTTGGAAGCATGCTTCGGTAATCCCCCTCTTGAAGAAAGCTGGATCTGACATTCTCAATCCAGAGAACTACAGACCCATCTCCCAGCTTCCCTATCTCTCCAAAGTTTTGGAGAAACTGGTCAATGCACAATTGACAAGGTACCTGGAAACCAACCTCCTCCTGGATCCCTCCCAGACGGGCTTCAGAATTAACAACAGCACCGAGGCAACGTTGCTGGCAGTGTCGGACAGTATCAGATCCTCCACCGATCAAGGTGGGGCAGTGGCACTGCTCGACCTGTCAGCGGCGTTTGACACAGTATCCCACAGTTGCCTGCTGAATATACTTCAGAGTAAAGGAGTTCAATCTACTGCATTGAGTTGGCTGCACTCGTTTTTGAGCAACCGTACTCAGGCAGTACATATGGGTCAGTTCCATTCCAGGCCTAATTCCATCAGCTGCGGGGTCCCCCAGGGTGCCTCGCTGAGCCCCACTCTTTTCAATGTCTATATGTCTTCTCTTGCCGACATTGGACGGAAGTGGGGCATTGGCATCTGCTCTTATGCGGATGACACGCAGCTGATGGTGGCCTTGGATGAGAAGCCTGATATCACAAAAAACAAATTACACGACTGCCTCTCAGAAATGGCCCAGTGGATGCATTCACACTGTTTAAAGTTGAATGCAGGAAAATCTGAGATTCTTCTGTTTGGTGGCGCCAAACGTGTGTGGGATGCCTCGTGGTGGCCACCCTCATTGGGTTTGGCCCCCACTCCGAAACAACACGCTAGGAACTTGGGGATCATCATGGATGATGCCTTGTCCATGAAGGATCACTCTGTGGCAAGGGTTTCGCAATCCTAAAACTTCTCGCTAGGTTATTTCCCTGGATACCCCTGGACTGCAGACATTCCGTCACACAGGCCCTATTGGTTAGTCGTTTAGACTATGGTAATGCGCTGTTTGTAGGGATGAATGAACATCTGTTCTCTCGCCTACAAGTATTACAGAACTCGGCGGCCAAACTTATTTGCAGCAAAGGCAAGCTAGACTCGGCTTCGGAATGCTTGAAGAATCTTCATTGGCTCCCGATGCGTCAGAGGGCTGCCTTAACTTGCTTAGCCATGCCCACAGGGCTCTGCATAAGACTGGCCCCACTATCCTTCAAGGGAAGATCGAATTCTATGTCCCCACCAGGAACCTACGATCACTTCAATCGGCACTGGTTAGGACTAAGCGCATTTATAAAGTCAGAACAGGTGGCCGTTCCTTTTCTTATTTGGCAGCAAAGAGGTGGAATGAGCTTCCCGTCGACTTAAGACATACCACAAACTATCTTCTGTTTCGGAAAAAGCTGAAAATCCACCTTTTCCCCAATTTCTAAAACTCTCCTCAGTATCAGTCATCAGTAGTTTCTGTTTGGTATAAGCGCCGTGATATCCCTTGGGATGAGTGTTGCGCTCTATAAAAATCGCAAATAAATAAATAAATAAAATAAATAAGTAGGACCTGCCCTATCATAGGTGAAGAAAGGCAGAAGACACAGTGGTTGCAAATAAAAATTTCTACCACAGAATGCCCTGGGACCAACCATTTTTCATACCACACTGCTATAATGGGCTCTACTGTGACACCTTTCATTACTTGTGTTTACCTTTTATAAACCAGTGCTTGCATTTCATTGTATGTTCCCAC
Source organism: Lissotriton helveticus (assembly GCF_964261635.1). NCBI lineage: Eukaryota > Metazoa > Chordata > Amphibia > Caudata > Salamandridae > Lissotriton > Lissotriton helveticus. Next base: position 1,092,648,359 of record NC_136070.1, read on the forward strand.
AATCATAAAGTACACTTCTGGTAACGACGCCAAACATCCTGTGATTCTGGGCAAATCACTTAATTTCCCCGTGCCTAACAAAAATGAATGTGTGTCCTCATGTAACGTAACTGGTGCTATGTAAAGCGCTCTGATACCTGATTCAGTTCGGGTCAAGTTCGCGCTATATAAAACTCTGCAAACAAAACAAAACAAACTAAGATACACAGCCACTTTTTCATAATGAACCAAGTTGGTTTTGGTTGCAAGCAAAGTGGCTGTAAACAGGAGTGACTAAATGTCTTGGTAACTCTCTTGAGGATCTCTGGACTTGCAGAAGGTTTTACTCATTAATCAATTATATTTTTACATCAGGTCAGGCAAATCAGCAGACACTGCCAATCAATTTTAGTTCAGATGATTAGATCATGCAACAATTTCAACAGATGACTGGATCATGCAACAATTTCAATCAATCATATCAGATGTTGTGAATAAGGCTTGCCTACAGCCACAAGGTACATATCAGCAGGAGCTAAAGGCTTTCCAAAAGTGCCCCGGATGAAAATGCAAACAGGCAAACTCATCCTACTTGATCGTCGATTTTAATGCTGGGAGGCGCTATACTGAGACTGTTGTCAAGGTGTGAAATTACCAGTAGTACACGAACACCATGACAAAGTAGACAAGCAGCATATTTTGCTTTTATTCACCTCCCAGCTAATTAGTAATTTTCTAACCAATGCCTGGTTTTAACCGAAGTCTAATCGTGCAATTAACGTAATGTTACCCTCACCCTATTAAAAATATTCTCTAACATTCACAAGTAAGGTTACCTGATTTGAAAATCTTGTCTAACAGTAATGATCCAAAAACATGAGGGGTTTTGATCCATAATCTTTTTATCCAGATGAGTCCTCGGCTGTTAATGATTTCTTTTTTCCCCTTAAATTTCAGCTTTGTGGAGATCATTTTAGCCTTCATTTATTGATGCAATTGCTGATGGTATTGCTCCCATGCTGACCGGCCACAGCCTTCTAACAGTTCTACATGAATGCAATCTATGATCGAGGACAATACCTTCCCAGCTCAACAAGAACTACTGATAAGTGTATCTCCATCAATCTGAAATAACAGCACCACTAGTGCCTATTCAAAGCAGGCAACCCAAAACATATTTATTTGCTGGAAATAGCCTGCTTGCTGTGGAACCTTGTATGCTTACATTGTTAGACTACCCTGCACTTTCCCTACACACATGATTAAAAAAATAAAAAACAGTCTGCTGAAACATTCAATAAGGCACAATCTTTCAATTTTAGGCCTCAACACGAAATACTGTGATATTTTGATTGCTTATGTACTGTCTCCACTGACTAATGATTCTCTGTTCTTTCACGTCATTGGTTTGCACATGCCCTCATTCAACAACTGTGATATCTTGCTCCAGGGAGCCATTTTAGGAGAGTGACCGTGAAACCAAGCACAATGACATCAAAAACGTTTTAACAACGTTCAGGTGAAATAAATGCATAGTGCTGAGTCAGCAACAAAAAGGTAAGCTGGATGAAATCAGGGGCGGTTCATACTAAAGGGCGGAGGAACTTTGCCTTGCCTGCTGTGAGCGCAGCAGGTAAAAACAAATAAAATGGCATTTGCATGCTAATTTAATTGCTGCCGGCTTGTGCTGTGAACAGCGTGAGTGTGAGGGCGGATCGGGGCTAATTCCTGTAATTGCAGGATGTCACTGCTGCCCCTGCAATGCACGTCAGATTGGATGGCTGTCTTGAGACGGCCAGCCCGACATGTGTACTGTAGACACAGCAATCCCAAGGCTGTGAAACAGCCGGGGGACTGCTGGCACAGGCCACCAGCCTCAAAATTAAAACTGGGTTAGCTTGCTCCAACCAATCCTGGAGCTGCTCTCATGCTGAAAACAGCACAAGAGCAGCTTGAGGATTGGCTGGATTTGCATTCACTAGGCAGGAAGGGAGACCTTTCCTTTCCTGCTCGTCATCTCCAGGATCCTACCAGAAACACATCGGAAGGGAAACAATCTTTATGGTAAGTTTTGGGGCATCGTGCCTGACCATATTTTCATGGTGCAAGCCGTCACTGGGTTATAGGTCTTTCCCGTTCTGAGGACCAGAGATGCTGGATGACCTCTACTCTTTCTGCGTAGACTGAAAACTCATAACACTGGTAGGAGAGAGGTTTAAGGACCATGGAAATTATGTGTGCAGAGATGAAATGTATTACATGAATTGTAGTATAACACATAATTCCCATTTGGCAGTATTTTGGGACATAATATGTCAGAGTTAATAAAAAAACGTATATTCTATGGACAACACTTAAACTGCTTTGCATTTTTTGTTCTCTGGTTGCAAAGGAATATTTATCTTTTAATGAAAGTGCGAGGAAAATTGAATCTATGATTATTTGCCTTTTAAGCCATGAAGCACCCTGATGAACACGCAAAGAGAGGCTACATAATCCCTGTAAATTAAATATTGATATGGTTAAGGCTGAAGAATTTTACGTATAAATAAATAACATATACCGTGAATTAGAGAGTATTATGAATTATAATTATTGGCTTTCAAATGACTATATGGGCCAATATCAAAATATTATTGGAATAAAAAAAGCATTAAAAAGTTTGACATTTGTTTTGGGCATATGTGATAAGCCGAGAAGGAAGAGGTTTCAAAAGCATGATAGAAAAAAATTCAAATATAGATGTAATAATGGTGCGAACATATAATTGTTTTGGCCCGGGAAGATTTCCATCCAAGGACAACAAAACTGTATTTCCCTATAGCTAATAATATAAAATAAGCAATTTAGTCAAATGCTCTACAACCTTCAAAACTATACTACAGTTTTACATTACAGTTTTGATTGTTAGGCAATTCTACTACAAAATTTATTGATGCCATATACCAAGGTTTATCTGAGCACAAATGGAAAAATCTGAACATATTGTTCAACAAATAGACTTGACCACAAATAGCTCTTGACTGATGCTAAGGTTTTAGCTAATCAACGATGCCCTGCAGTTTTAGAATCATGTAGCCAACTTGTAATCTGCTAGATTGGCCAAAACACATGGTTTTCCTTTCATACAATTATCTATCTTGTTTCTTGTCTAGCAGGACAAAATGTTAGCTTTACCATTATTGGAACCTTATCTGTAATTAATAAAAAAATATTTAATTAGAAAAGAACAAGATCCATCCAAATTGTTTGGGAGTTAAAGCTCTGGTCTGCTTTAACAATTACAAGGTTCTGTGATCTGTGTTCACGTTTGCAGTGCTTTAGGCTCCTAACAAATAAAGACTCCACTCCTCACAAGTTCTTTAAAATAGCTAAAAACTCTTTGCCAGTGATGGGATGAATTAAATGTGCTGGAGAAATTTCTTGAGAAATAGGCGACTGGTTGGACCTACCCAATATCTGGATTTCCCTCAGATAAACCACCCTCATAGCATTGGATTTGGCCTCCGTTTTAATAATAAGTGAATGCCCCTAACCAAAAGAAAGGTGCGCACTCCCGTTCTAAAAGTCAAGGTCACCAATGGTTTCCACTTCACTTCGTTCCTACACCTACTCACAATCACCTGAATGAGTTTACCCTCCTAATCACTGTAGGAACCTCCAAGAGACTTCTATTGAAGGAACGAAGATACCTGATGATGGAACATCTTTAATTTTTTTATTTGAAATACCTACTCGTGTTGAATTATCTGGTACTTCATGGACTGGGTCACTGTTAGAAATGGGGGCCTCTAATTGGCAGAGGTATACACCTTGCCCAAGTAGGAACCCTGCCTTCTAGTCAGGGAAAGGGAATTGCAGACTTAGATAACCTCTGCTCACCCCCTTGGTAGCTTGGCACGAGAAGACAGGCTTATCCCAAAGGCTATGTGTAAAGTATTTGTCCCCATACAGTAATACAGTGAAAACGCCACAAATGGACACCACACCAGTTTAGAAAAATAAAGTATCTTTATTTAAACCAAAACAAGACCAAAACAACAAAAATCCTACATACATGTATAAAAATATTTCAAGCAATTCTGTCCATAGAAATCTATGGAAGCATGATTTCTTCACAAGTACTTCAAATACGTCAAACTCAACAAGGCCAAACAGCCACAAAGTTGAGAAGCATTGGAAAACACAGTGACGTGTCAGTTCCTGAGCTCTTGGGGAGGCGATGCATCACTTCTACTGGCCACGCAGGGCTATATGAGGAAGTGATCATCAAGATCTAGGCGGTACAGTCTGCTGTGCTCTGTTGGAAAACTTGCCTCACAGGTGCGATGTGTGGAAATCTGGCCCCTGCGTTGATTTCTTCAGCAGCGCTCCTGCGATGGGTCGATTCTTTCAGCCGCACAGCAGGGCCTGCTTAGGAGTCAGTGCGGTGATCTCGGACTTCAGAGATCGATGCATGGGACTCGGTGTGCGGCGGATGTTTCAGCCAAGGACAGGTGCTGTGTTGATTCTTTGGCCACACGGCAGTGGAGCGTACCAATGTCTCCAGCTTGTCGTTGCTACGTCAGAAAAACAAGCGCTGGAATGACAATCCGTTGATTTTCAGGTTTCATCAGTTCTTTGCAGGTCTTTGAAGCAGGTCAACCTCCAAGGGCCCAAAACGTGTGTTGACACCACAAGAAGGTCAGAACTCCCAGTAATGGAGTTCAAGGATGCTACAGGTGAAGGCTTTGTGTCCCTGAGACTGCAGAACAGGAGGAAAGCTCTGCATCAACCGCATGAAAATCTTCTTTAAGCAGGATACCACATCAGGGAAAATGGGGGGTGAGCCTTCTCCCATCTCGCTCCCAGTTCCTGGAACAATCTACCCGAGAAGATTCGGTCCTGGCTGAGCAATCGAGTTTTAAGAAACTGTTAAAGACCTGGCTGTTTTAGGTGGTCCCTGCTTATGAGTACCCATTTCTCGAAGCGCCGAGAGATCCCCCTGGGGATGATTAGTTGGGCTCTATAAATGAGTAAAAGCAAAGTAAAGGGCAAATGTTTCAGTCCTTTCCTCTGCCCACAGACTGAAGCAGCAACTGCAGGCCAACCCAACAAAGCAACTCACAGCAAAGGGGCAGTACTCCTCCTGGCAGTTCCTGAAGTGATCTAAAGTTCTGAGGTTTAAGGTCTACTACTTATACCCCATTTTCTCTTTGTAGTCTTTGTTTCAAGAGTCTCTGAGCTCAGTAAAAAACACTTTTGTCCTCACTGGTCCAGCTTGTCTACAGGTGGTGGAGATCGCATTGTGCAGAGCAGATACAGCCTATTCAGGTGCTAGTGAAAACTCCTCCCACCACTGAGTCACCAGGAAAGGCGGGACACACCTCAACCTCCCTTGTGACTGTATAGAGTGAATTCACATCTCCAGCTCCTGTCACTCCAAAACCAGACGCTGAATACACAATCCGGCAGAGTTACACAGGATGGTTAAACAAGAAAATGTATACTTTCTAAAAGTGGCATTTTCAAACACACAATTTAAAGACTACCTTTACTAAAAGGTGTGTAATTAAATTCTGAGTTCAGAGAGCCTAAACTTCAAATCTCTAGCTGTTCCCAATTGAAAGTTACACATGTAAAATGTTACAGTGCAGCTCTAATGACAGCCTACGGGAGAGCTATTCCTTGCAATCGTGAACAACAAAATATAGAGTATTTCACTATCAGGACATGTAAAATACCAGTACATGTCCTACCTTTAACATACAGTGCACTCTGCTCATGGGGGTACCGTGGGCCTACCTCAGCAGTGACTTGCATTTAAGACACAAGCATTGAAAATGCATTAGGTCTCGCCTTGAATTAAGTTAAATCCATTTGCTTTGCTAATGGTATTGTATAGCAACGCAAATGGCTGTAACTTAATTAAAGGCGAGACCTATTGCATTTTCAATGCTTGTTGCTCCTTTGCTCTGGGTCTCTCTATGCTCTTCTTCAGGTTTTTTTGTGTCTTTGGGTCTAATGTCTCTCAGCTCCACTTATTCCCAGTCTCTCTGTGCTGAGGGACTTATGCCTCCCTTTTTGCAACTCTTTTCTCCGATATTGGCAAAAATCATTCACAGCAGTGTGTTCATTATCCAACTCTTTGCATCGCTCTGTGGATTGTCCCTGAGGGTTTCTGCAAATGCTGGTGACACTGTGTGGACACAAGAAATAACCAGTCTGATTCCAACATTTCAGCAAAATTGAATGCTCTGTAATATTTGACTGTGGTCTTTCGTAGGTATCAATATACACAGAAACCTACCCAGCTACAACCTACATCTTCTTGCACCTACAGTCTAGTGCTGTGTTTCATTCTTGGCATAGGGGCTCACACAACCCAGTCTTATCAGTGGATCTAGAGTGCAGTGTAGATACTAAGATAAGACACCACAGCTTCGTGGCACCTTCCCCGAGGATCACAAGAGCTTGTCTGGACACACTAACCTAAAGGAACTGGTCTAGGGCAGGCGGCTTTGCTGAAACAACAACAACATTTGAATTGCTCGTTTATGGCTTTTTTGTTTGGAAAGTGTAGTCCAGGATCACGTTCATATCTACTTTACTGGGAGTAAAAAGGAGTGCAAAAGGTACACTAGAGGGAGCTCAAACACAAGTTAATGCAACAGTGAAACCTTAAGATGTGGATCCAGCCACACCACCACTCATATGTCCCCCCGTTCCCTCGCAGCACCGCGGAAGGCCATCGGCTACCAGACAAGCAAAGTACATGCACCCGGCCAAACATATATAATAAAAACAAAAACAAACAAGCAACGCCTAGAGCTTTGCGGGTGTGTCGGGAGAACCGCTCAAAGACTGAGAGGGCACAGGGCGACCTCTATTCAGCACCCAGAATCCTACTAACAGACTGGATGCAAACGCAGCCGCGTGTATATTTTGCATCGCGCTTTCACTTTAATTGAAAGCGCAATGCGGAAATAAACATGTGAGAGTCAAAAGTAATGCTACAAATCCCACCCATGGAGAAGTCAGCATAAAACTTACCTGTTGGAACAGATTGCGTCCTGCAAACATCCAGCGGCGATTTTAAGCCAAGTGAGAAGAAAAAAGTGCGTGGTGACCAAAAAATAGAGAGAGTGTCACGCCGCCAGTAAACGATCTAATCCCGGTGGGCGTGGCCAAAAGGAGAAAAGGCAGCAACAAGGAGGGACTAAGATGCCTCCTTTACAATCAGAAGCCAGCGTTTTGCAGGTAAGATGACGCTAACCAATTAAAAAGATGGGCGGGGCTTCAACTCCGCCTCTGAGAGCTTCGGAATCTGAATTGATTCCAAGAAGCCCTCGAATGCCAAGAGCAGCGCATGCGCTGCTTTCGACATCCGAGACCTAAAAAGAAGGTTAGGGCCTGGCAAGTGGGTGCACTTGCCAGATCAACATGGCATTTTAAACTGCCCACACAGACAGTGCAGTGTCAGGTCTGAGACACATTTGAAAGGCTACTGGTGTTGGTGGCACAATTCGTGCTGCAGACGTCCTAACAGCCTACTAACAGCGTTTGAGTTACAGGCCCTGGCACCCTCAGTGCACTTTACTAGGGACGTACCAGTAAATCAAATATGCCAATCATGGATAACCAACCATAATAACAATTTACACAGGGAGCACTTGCACTTTGACACTAATCAGCAGTGGCAAAGTGCCCAAAGCATCTAAGCCAGCAAAAATGTAATCCAGCACACAGTCAAAAATGCAGGAGGTAGAGGCAAAAAAGGGAAGGGAAATCACGCCAAGGATGCCATGTCAAACAGTCACACTTTCAGAAATTTCTTCTGCACAGATTTATCGTTTCTTGGAAGGAAGTATGGGAAATGTTTTTTGTAAATGTCTTCTTGTTGTACACATTTTGCCAACAATGCCAACAGCAGAAAACATAAATGACACATTTGGGAGTCCTGGCGTTTATCTGTCAACCACCTACTAGAAAAAGATTGAGACTAAACAGAATTGCTGTCTGATTTCCCAGTTGTTAAATCCGGGCACATATGATTTGATTATGGTTCATATTGTCAATGAATAAACTGGCTGCCACTTGAATTACGTCATGCTGCACAACTCACAGTACAACCTCAGATCACAGGTTCAAAGCCCAGCCTTTCATCCTTGTGATTAATACAATTAAAACTACTGAATTGCATAATAGCAATAATAGACAAAAGGCCTTACAGAATAAATATATTATAAATACTATATGTTACATGCCAGACAACATCTTCACTATGTTATATGCCCTAGAATAAGGTTTAAGAAGGTCAAGCTGAGATTGGCTGGGTTTCCGTTCCGATTAAGCTTATTAGTTTAAATATATTAGTTTAAATACTTTTTCCGCTTGCTAACTCCTGAAGTTCCAAAAATTGTTATTAATCAATGAAGGTCATTCCTTAACATACCGCATTTACATTTATTAATTGAAAGTTACAGAAAACACAGGGAGAAAGTCAAAGACCTTTAATAACGGTTTTACCCCAAAACCTCCATCTCAGGAGCATACATGTTGTAAAAGAAGGGGTCACTTCAGCCCCACAGCGATGTCGCATAGCTTCGAGTCCACCACCACTGACTACCGATGTTACATTTGAGACTGAAGGCTAATGTGTATAAACATAAATAGCATGTCAGTCAACCACAATACCCTAAATGAGGAAATGGTTGCATATAGGCAGTCCGAAGGATAACATGTGATTTTATTCTGGAGAAAAAATCTTTAGAAGATTAATCAAAATCAAAAATCTCTAGAAGATTAATCAAAATCAATATTCTCTAGGAGATTAATCAACTGTGATTAATCTCAGTGCGATTGATGTCACTAACATTTGTATAATAATCTTCTGGAATTCTGAACTAAATCTCAGATTTCCCTAGGTCTAAATTGCTTTCTAGTTGATGGTGGAGGTCTCACCTGTACCAACCTTAATATATGCCTTCCGGTTTATGCGCCCATTCTTCTCATGTACCTTTTTCCTGCCTGTTACTCTTTCCCTCACCATGCCCCAACCGCATACGCAAGTCACGCCCTTACCATTATTTTATTCTTATCACTCCCCTTTTCGTTAAACTTAAATATAACCCTTAACCGAACTTAATGCAAGTCTGACAGGGATACTATTATGTCCCCCAACTGATTTTGGTCCCTTCAATGTTTTTATTCTCCCATTCCCTCATTATTATTTATACCAACCCCTTCTCCCTAGAATAATCATAAAACTATTCCTCATCCCAACTTTAATAGTACTCTGATACACCTGTGCAATTCCTGATTTTGCTCGTTTGAATGTTTTTGTTCCCCCAGTACATGGATTTGACTTAGGGAATCAAACAGTTTGCGAGAGAAATCTCTCATTTAGTGTATGCCTTTTGAAAACAGTAGAAGTGAAATACATTGGCGATCAAAGAAAAAGAGCACCTGCTTGAACTATCAAAGACTGCAATGTGTTCAGTCTTATTTATGAGCTCTCCATATGCCTTTCTGATCTGGTTAATTGCATAAATGATCAGCATACTTAAATAATTATCCTTCCTAATGCTTTAAAGTTGTGCTTTCTTATGCACAAAATTGTACTGGTCATCAAGAATGTTATAATATGGAATAAGTAAGGAGTGGATGAGTTTGATCATCTTTGATGAATACGTGGGTGTATTGTGGATGTATAAGACCACCGATGGGTTAGTACACTGTTTTTTACCAGACTCTCATCTCTTTGATGTTACTCTCTACTTCTGCTGGAGCTTGTCTCCACCCATGCTGCCCTACTTTACTTACCCCCAGTTGCATCAACAACCCAATTTGCGATTCCTTAATAGCGAAAAATACCGATTCGCTATTAAGGAATAGCAAAATGGAATGCATCAAGAAATCACTTAAAAAATAGCGATTTCTTAGAATTCCTTAATTGCGAGTCGCAAATTGCGAGTTGCAATTAAGGAATACCTCCCTATTCATTCCTATGGGCCTACAGGCCCATAGGAATGAATGGGAAGACAATCTCAATTTGCGAATCGCAACTAGCGAATCGCAAATTGAGATTGCGATTTCAAGGGTGCAGGGGTGTCCAAAGGACACCTTGTTGCACCCCTGAAATTGATATGTGCACATATGTTGCGCACACACATGCCCTTAGGGCATGTGTGTGCGCGCAACATGAAACTTTGAAAAATGCACTTTAGTGCCTTTTTCAAAGTTTTTGCAAATTACCATGAAGTTGTACTTCATGGTAATTTGCGTACCCTATTAGCGAATTTGCTATTTAAAAAACTTTCATGCATTGCATTTAAGGAATCTCAATTTGAGATTCCTTAAATGCAAATAATCGCAATTTAGCGATTTCTAAAATTGCGATTTTTGCATTTGGGATGATGCATCCCAAATGCAAAAATACCGCTCGGAAAGGGGCAGATTCTGAGACTCTGCCCCTTTGCGAGCGGATTTTTGTTTGATGAATCTGGGTCTTAGAGCCTGATTCATCAACGGGCCGTTTTGCGAGCCCCTAATAGCGATTCATAGCGAATCGCTATTAAGGACTTGCAAAACGGTATTCATGTAGGAATTGCTAAATAAATAGCGATTCCTACATATTCCTTATTTGCGAGTGGCAAATTGCTAATCGCAAATAAGGAATAACTCCCCATTCATTCCTATGGGCCAAAAGGCCCATAGGAATGAATGGGGAGTATTCCTTATTTGAGATTAGCAATTAGCTACTCGCAAATAAGATAGCGATTTAAAGGGTGCCAGGGGTGTCCAAAGGACACCCTGTAGCACCCCTTAAATGCAAATTGGAACAGGTGTTGCGCACACACATGTCCAAAGGACATGTGTGTGTGCAACATGCAACTTAGAAAAATGCTTTTAAAAGCATTTTTCTAAGTTTTTGCTATTTACCGAGAGGTCTGACCTCTCGGTAAATAGCGGCCCAAAATTGCGAATTAGCAATATAAAAATGGTTGATGAATTGCATTTAAGGAATCTCAAATAGAGATTCCTTAAATGTAATTCTTCGCAATTTAGCGAATTAGCAATTACCGATTTTTGCATTTGGGATGATGAATCCCAAATGCAAAAATTGCGCTCGCAAAGGGCCAGATTCTCAGAATCTGGCCCTTTGCGAGCGCAATTCGGCTTGATGAATCAGGCTGTTAGTCCCCACCCTTACTGCCAAATCCATCGGGCAGGAAGGTGTCCAGTCTTAGGTGCCACATTTATTAATAAAACACTGCCCATTTGTTTACATTATGCTATTCTGGAACAGCCGAGAGTTTGTATGTGGAAAAAGAATTTGTGTAAGATTAACAGGTTTTTTCTAACATCGTTATTATTCATCTAGTTGCTCCAATAATCTTTCTATAACGATTCCGGCAGTTCTTAATTTTTTTCTAAATAATCTAGTTGCTATTTTAGGTTTTTTAGAAGGGTAAAAATCCCGATTTCACTCTTTTTCTCAGTATTTTTTCAAGCCTAGATCTAAAAATACAGGTAAGGCTGGTAAAAAAAACAACCGCACCAAAAAGTGTTCTGGCTGTGGACATGGAGAATGCAGTCCTTCAGGGTCTACGGCCCTCACAAGGTGACTTCCTTTACAAACAGGCAAATGAGAGGGAGTCGCTAAATTTCAAGGAACACAGTCCACATATTAGGGCCAAACAGAGCTTGTTGTGGCCTATGGGAATGACCAACGGTGCCGGTCTACTAAACATAAGTGGCTCGATCTGAAATAGTCTGATATTTTTATTCTAGGTAGGTAGGCAACGCTGACACCTAAATATGTGAAGGATATCTGGATATCACAGCACATTCAAGCTGGTCGTGATGCAGCTGTGAATACATAAAAAAAAACTTTGATATCTATAACCTGTAGGATACAGGCTCAAAATCCTGCATGGACGTCTCATACTCACTGCAATTACAATTTATTAAAACACTTTCAGCCAGCGCATTTCATGTAAAGTTTAAAAAGAAATGCGTATTTGAAAACAAGATTGTCTGGCTGTCTGTGATCTCCTAACAATAAAGTGCAACAAATGATAAGCGCCTGGCCTATGCTGCAGGTAGTGGGGCTGCAATGCCAATCTCAACATAATTTTTAGGCAGTGTTAATCTCCTTATAATACTGTCTAACAACAATCTGTGCCCACAATATGGTCAGGGACACATCAGAGTGGCTTTCATTGATATAATGAGTAACTGTTTTATAATGTTTCTTACTCAATTTCTTCATAATGCATAAATGCTCTTCTTTCTGAAGCACCCGATACCCAGGGACCAGGCACACAATGTAAATGAGCAACATAAAATACAACTGCTACCACAGGTGGTGTCACAGTTCATTGGGAAATCTAGGCTACAAACTTTAAACAAAAAATGATGAAACATGCAAATTAACACTTAAATTTCGCAGTAGTTTTGCAGATTTTCTCTTGCCTGTAACCATGACACATTAGTGAAACCTGTCTCACTGAAAAAAATCAAACAGAACACTTTCACCCGCATGCAACACACCTTCATTTTCCCACAGAAGCTGCTGGAACTTCAGATGATTGGAAAAGTCAGGAACTACACACACTGCACTAGAGTTTATAAAAGAATAAGCCATATCACACAGCCCATTTTTTTTCTTTCTTCCTCTTATATTAGGGATACTTAGCAGAAGACATTTCAGCATTTGGCAACTGTAGTGTCGTCTGCCTGACCCTGTATGCAGACAGGGCAGGCGGAACAGGATAGGGAGGGACCGGGGGAAACAGGAAGTTAGGGCATGAAAGAAGGAGAATAAAGAAGCATACAGCCCAGCTCCCGACTCCGAGTATCATTTGGGGGGCCAGATCACGACACTGGCGATGAGGGTGGGATCCGCCGATCCACCGCTTGCCCCCCCCACTGTGACTGCAGCGTGTAGCTGCCACCCATGGCAGTAATCAGCTCAAAAGCGCGAAAAGGCGTGAAAAAAATGGCGCGATTATAATCGTGGTAAAAAAAACGGCGCCACAGAAGAGCCAACAGCCAGGAGCAGCAGCGTGCAACGAGGGTGATTCTAAGCAAACACTTGCCAAATAGCTGCCTGAAGTCTGAGCAATAAGCAGTAAGTGAAGCCCTGTGTCCCCATCGGCGGGCATTTTAAAGTCAGGCGCTGGCCATAGGATTACATTGGCTCTTACACGGCGGCCATCTTGAGGTCAGGCAAGTGCCACAAATCTCACAGAAACGCGGAAACTCGCAGAGATAAGGCGCCCCAAGGTCAAGTGAACCCAGAGAGGCACTCAAGATGCCTGGGGAACCCGATACCTCGCGCTCAGAGGCCACAGGATCCACCCAGCAAGCCCCGCAACCACACCCGATGATGATGGGGGTGTCATATTTACGCCCGCCAGAGCCCCTGGAACTCACGTCTGGAAACAGTATGGGGCCGAAGTGGAAGAGCTGGGCAGAGGATTTTGAGGATTTTATGACTGGGTCCCAGGTGCGAGACCCCAAGCAGAAGCTCATAGCACTGCGGAACCTGATAGGAAAGGACATTACGCAGATCATCAAAGAACTACCCGCGGCCACGACCCTTTCATATGAAGAAGTGAAAGGAGCCCTAGATCGGAAGTTCTTACACAAACGGAACTTGGACTACGAACAGTACACGTTTAACCTCGCCTCCCAAGAAAAAGACGAACCAATGTGTGACTTCATTGCTCGCATTCGGCGCCTAGCACGGTATTGCGAATTTTACGCGTTCAACACCGAAGACACTCTACGGCTGCGCATCATCGAGGGATGCCAATCAGAATCACTGCGTCGCAGATTGTTGAAGAAACATTACACGCTTGAAGATTTCGAAGAACTCACGCGTATCAATGATCAGGCCGAAGACCATGCTAAAAGAATGGAAGCCAGCAAGTCTGAGAAGAAGGAGCAAGCCTTTCGGATACAATCACACGGGGACCCGAAACGTCCTTCAGACCGCCGCAAGTCGGACAGGCGGATACAGAAGACCCGAGCGACCTCATCACGCCATGGAGCCCACCTCAAAATGCTACAGATGCGGTCAAGACTACCCACATTCGGGACAATGTCCCGTCTTAGGACAATGATGCCACCGTTATGGGAGAGAAAATCACTTCAAAGTAACCTGCCAAACGCGCCGGTCAGAAAAAAGGACAGCCAAGTCAAGCTCAGAAACCCGACACCACGCCAGAGCAGTCAAAGGGAGGGAAAATCGCTCCTCCAGCTCATCGAGGTCAAGCACTCGCTCAACTATTTCACGGAGGTCTCGGAGGTAAACGTCTCGAGAATCGTCCTCTCCCACGCCTGTGTCACAGGACAGTGACGAGTATGTCCTCATGGTATCGGACCCCGACAGGCTAAAAAAATATCCACGACTGAACATTCGAATAGGAAATCACCCGGCCAAATTTGTACTAGACTCGGGAGCATCTTTAAACTACATCTGTGCCATGGAATATAACAGTATGAAGCCTCCGCCAAAGTTAGAACCAGCCGCTGTTCGAGTCTACACGTGGATGTCCAGGAAACCTCTACCCTGCCTCGGACGGTTCCACACGACTCTAACATACAAAAACCGACAGATCCAAGCCTATGTTCATGTAATTGAAGGTCCAGAGGCAGCGGATTGCCTCCTCAGTTTGCCGACGGCGGAACGCCTCAAACTTGTCGAACTACTATATACTGTGGATAACTCCCCGAACATTGTCAACAAATTCCCCAACTTATTCAAGGGTCTCGGGAAACTCAACCAATTTAAAGTCAAACTGCACATTAATGAGCGAGTACTGAGGTTCCGTGAATTCTGAACCCGTTCCATAAAGGTAATGGTTTCGTTATGAATTTGATATTAGCGAACCGTAACTAGTTAGTGCGGCAAGTATGAGTGTTTTCGTCATGTTAGACTGATGGATTCACTACGTATTTAGGGATTTCGTTCTGAACCCTTGGGTTCCATTTTGTGTATGGCAGCCATTTTGTGGTTGCCCTCACATAGGCCGATGACTGTGGCTGAACAAGTCTTTTAAGTACATGTACACCTTAGCTCCAGTTCGTGCTGACTCCTGTTTGACCTGAGTGAACTGACCCTGTTGCCTGAAGCCGACCTTGTTAAACCAGTTCCTGCCCTTTAGCTGATCAAGATTAAGGATCAGAGCACAGGACATCGTAAAGTTTTATTGCACACAAATATGCCTTATCCTACTCTCACCTGTTTCTGCTCTTTTCTTTATGGTCTATTTATGATTGGGTTGTGGCCTTTTTTATTATGGGTTCGTTCGACCTGTCTAAAGAAGAATGTTGGGTTTGACCGATGATTGATCATGGGCTGGGCAACTGAAAAGTGGGTTTTACTGTCATGCGATACCTTTGGTGTGAATACATGTGATTGGACAGTTTGTAAATATTAGCTATTTGTCTGGAATGTGATTTTTGGCATAAAAAGGGACGACTTGCTGTGTAAAATTGAGCAGTCTCCTGAGAACTCATACCTTGATGACTTCTAGGACTTCTGTTACTGGCTGCAGCCAATAAATTTGATCTTTGACGCCACCAAGAAGTTTCCGTGTCTCTGTATTCTAAGACAGGTGGAACCCGAAGACTTTGGGCGTGCCCCTGGCGCCGCTGGGTATTAAATAACCCGGTTCTTCAGTTGGCGCTTCCAACGTGGGGCGACTTCAGCGGTACCGGTGCAAGCCTGAAGATCGTGAGGAGCTTCGTGAGGAAATTCTGGAGGACGGCCACCACTTCATCGACCCCGGCATGTCGAATGTGGACTGAAGGTCTTTTCTGCGAGGCTTCCCGTTTTCCTGACGGCTACGAAGGAACGCTGCCCTGACTGTCGCCCTGTCTTGGACCCATTTGTCATGCTTTGTACGGCGAGACGATAGACGGGTCTTCTGGTGGCGTGACTGATTACCTCAGTTAAGTATAAGTGGGTCGCTCCCAGTCCTTAGTTTTTGGTCCTTTGGTTCTTAGTTTGTTTGGTCCTTAGTTTTGATTTGAAAATTGCAATTTCCGAAAGCCGAGGGTCTTGCATATTTACGAGTGTATCGGTAGAGATAATCCCTTGAAGTTTGAAGCTCGATTAGTGAGCGAAGATGCCTAATCGTAGCAAATTTGGTACTTGGTTTGGTTGTGGTTGCAACAGGGATTCACGATTGGAGGATTCGTGTCCGATACCTCCGGTTGGAACTCCGACTTATGAGCTCTATTCTAAACACGGCGTGGGCCCCATTACGTTCAATGGAGTATGGGTCCACAACACTAGAAAAGATAGTGTCTTACAATGGCCCCAACATTGTAGCTTTAATACGGAGATTTTAGACAATTTAGAAACTAAATTATTTAGGAAGAAAGCCCGGCCGGCAATGTTTGACTCCGTTCGCCTTTGGTGTAAAGAAGCCAGACAACGAGAAATTAAACAAGCTAAAAGAGATAAAAGAGAAAAGGATGTATCAATAATGCAAGCTGCTAGGCAGTTTAAAGAAAACGAAGAAGATAAAGCAATTGAGGTGTCAGATAGGCAACGTTGCATGGCCATAGATAAATGTTATCCAGCCTTGCCGTCTTCTCCTCCGAAAGCGATTGAAGATCTTGAGAAAGATCCTTTGATGTCTCATTTACTGAGATTACCACCTCCTTATGTGCAGGGTGCTACTGCGCCTCCATTACCACCGGTTGTTCCACCCTTTGTTGTTCAACCTCCTGCTGTTGTTCAGCCACCTGGTACTCCACAGATGGTTTTACCTCCTCCTGCGCAACCCGCTCTAGGGTTGCCAGCTTTGCTATCAGCTTTGCCTCAAACTCCTTTGCCTTCCGCTTCTGCATCTGAGACTCCTACTGTTCTTATCCCTACACCTTCTTTGCCTCAAAACACGTATTCTCCTGTTCTTATGGCTGCTTCTTCTCCTTCTGTTCGAAAAAGAATGACAGAAACTTTTTCTAGTTTATTGTCTCCATTGTTTGGGTCACTGAATATGACCCTGTTTCGGAACGTAAGCAGAGTCGTAGTGAGCTTTTCTGGTTCCGAGGAACGGGCTGTGTTGGATTTGTTGGCTCGTAAATGGATTATAAATGCCTCAAGGTATAGTTTGCCAGCGGTTATGGATGTTTTCTTTCAGTGGGAACCGCCTAAGCAAAGGTATGTTTTTAATGTAATGTATATGTTTCTGCGTCAGGAATGGGAAGATAATGATTTGGGTTTGATCCCACAGGAACTACTTGATGTTCAGTCGGATTTTGCTAAAGGGATGATAGTGGAATCTGATATTACAGATGCTGTAGAGACGATACTGGCTTTTAGATCTAGCCTTCCGCCTCAGACATTGTACGAACCTGATTCCTCTGTTAGAAGAAAAGCGAGACAATATCCCATGAGAGAAGTTCCTCCTGTATGGAAGGAAGCAGTTCAGGCTAATGTAAATCAGGGTATTGTTGCCGCACCGGCTCATTTTCAGCGAGTATGGGTACATGTCCCTTGGAAGAGAGCAGAGGTCTTGGCTCTTAAGCAGACCATACCTGATCCCCGTAAGAATCCTGCTGGCTATTACAAAGAATTGTCCCAGACAGTTGACGCATGCATCATGAATTTGGCAGACATAGATATGCTGTTGGGTAATGTAGTACCTCAACCTCTATGGGCAAATATTCGTCATGAGAATCATGCGGTAGAATTAGGAGATACTTGGGCAAATATTATTGCTGCGGATGGTAGACAACAGGGAGGTGCTAAACCTGAACCTTTGGTTACGGAATTGCCAGGTAGAATTATTAATTTAATGAAGACGATGATGCCAGCGTTACGAGTAAATTGGGACAAGTTAGCAGCATGTATGCAGAAGAAGGACGAAAGTGTATCTGATTTCTTCACTAGATTTGAAGAAACATTTATAGATCATAGTGGTCAGGATATGAGTACGGAAGGTGGGCAAAGATTGTTCGTAGATAAGTTTGTCTTTAACTTACTTCCTGAACTGTGTAATAAGTTGAAAGATTCTGAGAGTTCTTGGGCTGTTTCCTCGTCGGCCCAGATATTAGCGACTGCACAGTACTACGAGAATAGGGACAAGGACGAGAAAGAAAGAGTAGAGAAAAAGACCAAAGACTTAAAGACAAAGGTTCTTTTGCAGCAGGCGTATCCGCCTCGCTTGAATCAGCAAGAGTCACAGCAACGCCCACAGTTTCAGCAACCTCCCCCATTTCAGAGACCGCCACAGAACGCTGGGTATTTTCCTCCAAGACCACCCTTGGGTTTAAATCAGTGTGCGTATTGTAGGGAGGAAGGCCATTATAAAAATGAGTGCCCTGTGTTGCGACAGCGCGCGAGTGGTATGACGGCCCGAGAGGCCGTGGTGGTTTTCAGCAAGTGTCTAGGGGTAGAGGACGTGGTGCGTTTCCTCAGAACGAACGTTCCTTTCCCCCACAGAATTCTATGAATTGTTTTGATCAACAGAAAATTGCATCTGGTCAGTCGACTCAGTACTATGCTGATGACTATTATGTTGAGAGTGAGAACGCTGATTATAATGATTGCTAGGACAGCCATGGACAAAGAGAGGGAGTAGTGTTGGTTCCAGTAGATCAGAGTGGGCCTTATGTTGCAGTAGCCACATCGGGTGTGGTAGAGCCTTTTCTTTTGGATACTGGGGCAGCGAAGAGTTCTATCATGCACTCTAAACTCCCTGGCGCACCTTTGTCTGGCTTAACTAATGTTTCAGTAGGATTCTCTGGCGCCCCAGTTCGTAACCCAGTTTCTAGTCCCTTGTCTCTTTCTATAGGGCCTTGTGAGTTGGAAGCACCTCTCATTTTAACGACAGGTTGTGGTGAGAATTTGTTGGGTTTGGATTTGTTGAAAAGGTTGCATGCAACATTACGTTGTTCTCCTGCGGGAGTACAGCTTACATTGGGTAAGAAAGTGATCTCTCCGATGTATTTGTCTAAAGATCGGCTTTCACCGGAATTGCGTTCTCTCCCTGATACTCTTTGGGCTACTGGTCCTAACGATGTGGGTCTTTTGGAGATTCCACCTTATGTTGTAACGCTTAAAGCGAATGTTAAAATGCCGCGGATTCCCCAGTATCGGATTTCTAGCGATGGTGAAAGAGCGCTGTGGGAGCGCGGGCTTAACAAACAGGCGAGAAGGCTGTATATATGATCCAAAAGGAAGTGGTTTATTTGTAGTAATGGGAATATGTAGCGATACAGATGGTCTAGGATCCTGGTCTTCTTCTTCTTCGGAACTACTAGATGAAATGTGGCCAGGTGTTCCCAACTCCTCTTCTTCGGACAGGATGGGGTCTCCCCGGAGGCTCATAGAAGAGAAAGACAAAGGGAGCCGTCAGTCACTCTGTAACGCTTTTGGTCAGAATAAACCAGGTACCACACCGTAGGTGAAGGGAGGTTGAGTCAAGGAAAACGTGCTCGAATGAGGGTGGGTAGGAAATAATGGAAACCAAAATAGTGCGGGACGTTATCGGCTTCGTGGTTGGGCAAACAAAAAGAGGGATTGTGAAGTACCAAAACATGAAGCTGTATCCTAGCCGTCTACGAGTAATAGCAGACAAATGCAATGTGACAAATGGGTAACATAGTCTCTGTTTACCCACCTCCCGACTCGAGTACAGCTATTCTACCCGCTACCCTCCTTTACACCTCTCCCAAGTCCCAAGTCCCCTGAGCACGCCCCACTCACCGGCTCCGCCGCAACTCTCTCCGTGAGTTGCGGCCGCTCTCCAGCCTCCTCCGGCGGGTACAACCACTCCTCGGTCCACCGGTCTCCCGACTTGTCGTCCTCCTGGTCCACGGCAGGCACCGTCCCCTTCTGGAACTCTGCGGCGTCCTTCCCAGGTTATTTCCGACGTTCGGCGTCTCTCCCTCCTTGTCCGTCCTCGCTCTCGTTGCTCCAAGAGACCGCCTCTTGGTCTATGTCCTTTTTCATTGGTTCGTCCTGTGTCCTTCCCGGGTCTCCTGCGTCAACTTCCGGGTCACGACTCTGGGGAGACAGAGCATACGGGAATGACAGTCGGCCCATCTCTATTTCCTTCAAGTCCCAAGATGCATTAGGAGGTAGTGTTGGCAACGCAGGCTCGTTCCGATCACGAAATTCACAGGTAGGGTCGCCGTATTCCTCACAAGCTTTTAGCGATCATCTATGATTTGATTGAGAAAGACGTGATTGAAGAAACGAGAGGTAATGTGTGTAACAGTCCTGTTTTGCCTGTCCTGAAACGCACTGACTCTTCTCAGCCACCGGTTTACAGGTTTGTGATCGATCTTAGAGAGGTTAACAAGATTGTTGTGCCACAGTTTCCAGTTGTTCCGGACATTACTGCTTTACTGACTTTGATTCCTGCTTCAGCCACTTGGTTTTCAGTTATTGACTTGAAGAATGCTTTCTTCAGCATTCCAATTGCTGAGGAGAGTAGAGATATTTTTGGCTTCTCTTTAGGAGACCGAAGCTTCCGGTTTAAGAGAGCTCCCCAAGGCTGTTGTGAAAGTCCTTCAATCTATAGTCAGGCTTTGAAAACTCAACTTGATGCTCTTGTGTTGCCTGCTGGTGCTGCTCTTATTCACTATGTGGATGATCTGTTAGTGGCCGCTGATGATGAGAAAACTTTTAAAGAAGCTACTTTTTCTTTGTTGCGACATCTGTCGGACTTGCATCATAAAGTATCGCCTTCAAAGTTGCAATATTGCCGCCAAGAGGTAACCTACTTAGGTCATCTCTTGTCAAAGGAGGGATGAAGGTTGACCCCAGAACCAATTCAAGCGATTGCGCAAATGACTGTACCAAGCACACAGAGAGAAGTGCGTGCTTTCTTGGGTATTACATCGTATTGTAGACAATGGATCCCTAATCTAATTTTTCATTGTTGGCGAAGCCTCTGTTAGCATTGACTGTGAAAGATACTCTGTATCCTCTTCCTTGGTCTGATGAATGTCAGAATTTTTTTTCGGAATTACGTGATGCATTGTGTTCGGCTCCTGTGTTGGGTACTCCAGACTATAACAAGCCTTTCACGTTGTATGTGCACGAGAGAGAGGGATGTGCGTTGTCAGTGTTGACACAATCTTTTGGGGACAAGCAGCGTCCATGCGCGTATTTTTCATCAACATTAGATCCGGTAGCTAGAGCGTTGCCGAGTTGCATGAGAGCTACAGCGTCAGCGGCTGTTTCTATCCGAAGTCTGCTGGACTGGTGATTGATAATACGTTGATTGTGATAGTTCCACATGCAGTGGATACTTTATTAAATCGGACAAAAACTCAACACTTTACTAGTGCAAGGTTGTCGGGTTATGAGTTGACACTTTTGGCTAGTCATGTGCATATTAAGCGATGCAATGTATTAAATCCAGCAACATTGTTGCCGACGTCTGTGAATACAGATGGTCAGGAACAGCACGATTGTTTTCTGAGGACGGAAGAGGAGACGAAGGGTAGGATCGATTTAAAAGATTCTCCTCTTCCGGATCCTGATTGTACGTTATGGGTTGATGGTTTATGCTACAAGCTTCCGAATGGTGACACGACTGCATGATATGCCGTGACGACATTAAATACAGTTGTTGAAACTGCACGAGTGAGCTATAATTCAGCACAAAGATAAAGGAGATTGGTCGTTGATCGGATGGTTTTGGGAACTATTATCGACCTGGGGATGGAAGATTCTGATGATCATTGGGATGGCTTTAGCGATTCTTTTCCTGTTCTGTCTTTGTGTGCAGTGCGCTCCTGCTATATGTGGCCTCTGTGCTACTACGTGTGCAAGGGGACCTGTCCCAAGAGAGGTACTAAGTAATAGGATTATGCTCCAGCAACATCTTGATGATCTGATGAATATAGACCTGGATTCAGATTGACGTGAGTTTAGGTTATTGCCTACGTAAGGGCAAAAGGAGGGTCTGAGGTTCCGTGAATTCTGAACCCGTTCCATAAAGGTCATGGTTTCGTTATGAATTTGATATTAGCGAACCGTAACTAGTTAGTGCGGCAAGTATGAGTGTTTTCGTCATGTTAGACTGATGGATTCACTACGTATTTAGGGATTTCGTTCTGAACCCTTGGGTTCCATTTTGTGTATGGCAGCCATTTTGTGGTTGCCCTCACATAGGCCGATGACTGTGGCTGAACAAGTCTTTTAAGTACATGTATCCTTTAGCTGATCAAGATTAAGGATCAGAGCACAGGACATCGTAAAGTTTTATTGCACACAAATATGCCTTATCCTACTCTCACCTGTTTCTGCTCCTTTCTTTATGGTCTATTTATGATTGGGTTGGGGCCTTTTTTATTATGGGTTCGTTCGACCTGTCTAAAGAAGAATGTTGGGTTTGACCGATGATTGATCATGGGCTGGGCAACTGAAAAGTGGGTTTTACTGTCATGCGATACCTTTGGTGTGAATACATGTGATTGGACAGTTTGTAAATATTAGGTATCTGTCTGGAATGTTAATTTTTGGCATAAAAAGGGACGACTTGCTGTGTAAAATTGAGCAGCCTCCTGAGAACTCATACCGTGATGACTTCTAGGACTTCTGTTACTGGCTGCAGCCAATAAATTTGATCTTTGACGCCACCAAGAAGTTCCGTGTCTCTGTATTCTAAGACAGATGGAACCCAAAGACTTTGGGCGTGCCCCTGGCGCCGCTGGGTATTAAATAACCCGGTTCTTCAGTACCCCCAGTAGCACAACACCATAGGAAGGTACCATTTCATCTACAACAGGCAGTAGACGAGGAACTCCAAGACTTACTACGGACGGATCCACAGAGGCTGGCAGAGCACCTTAGGCACCCTTCCAAGCGCCCAGGACTGAGGTGGCACCACTTGGCAGGGTAGACCCACAGATGAGAGAGTCCAGGTGCAGGAGTAAGGTTGTTGGAGCCTTCTGTCCCTGAGGCTCCTGTCAAGAGACCAGTCAACTAGCCCTTGGGGTCACTCTGGTTTTCTGGGTTCAAGAGATGCAGATCCAGTCCTGCTCACCCAGGCAAGAGGGCAACAGGTCCACTCAGCACAGCAGGAGTCCAGCAGGGCAGCATTCTGACCGAGTGACAATTCTTCAGCAGCATAGTTCTTTCTGGCAGAGCATCCACAGGTAAAAAAGTGCACTGAAGTGGTGATGTCTGCGGTCCAGTATATATACCTAGATGTGCCATTGAAGTAGGGAAGAAGTTTTAGAGCTTTACCTTTGAAGTCCCCAGGCATCCTGTCTTTCCTGACCTGGCACCAAACTACAGGGGGTATGCAGCCCTTTGTGTGGAGGCAGGACACAGCCTATTCACGTGTAAGTGGGGCTGTGCTAAGCTACTCCCTCCCATCCTGCCAGTGATAGCCAATCCAGGCACAAATAAGCTCACAATTGTTCGAGGCTGGATAGGAGGAATACACAAAGCCCAACTTTTAGCTACTCTGTCATGAGACCAAAGACACGCCACAGGCAGTAAATGGCTAAGGCAGGAAAATGCCAACTTTCTTAAAGATTTACAACAAGAAGGGTTTTGGGCCCATTTGTTGTCAGCATGGCTGGGCCACTGCAAATTCAACACTAACCAAAGAGTGCCAGTACTGACAATAATCTTGAATAGGATTCTTTTTGTGGTCACAGCTGTGACTCATCGTGTTCACTTTTTTATTACTTACAGTGATTCACACATTTTTCTGTTATGAACTTGAAATACTGTCAAACACATTAAGGCACCACAAAGAGAGAACATACACATTTTATTGATTTTTGTCAGGATACTAAAGCCTATCTTCCAAATGAACATAAATCAAAAATGGACCACGAGGTGCTGCAACACTGCCCAAACGGTGTGATCATAACATGAGAAAGAGATGCCAAAAAATAACGCTTTCAATGCGAAGCACAGCTGAATAAAGTCAACAAACCAAACTTGCACCGGAAGGTTTTGAAGTTATTTGAATTGGCACTACAGGATGAAAAAGACAAGATTTATAGATGTTGCTTTTCTAACATATGTTCAATAACTATTAAGGAAGGGCAAAATAATTTCCAAGCCCTTAATGAGAGCCTACAAGGGAATAATGTCCCTCAGTTTGATTTCCTGAAGAGAACCCTATAATGGTTTAAGGGTTTGAAACACATCGACAATTTAAAGACCACCAAGGAGGTCTTTTTTCTAAAATATTGACTGGCTCTTAGGGAACCCTGAGAAGGACTTTGATGGACTTTGTTGGAGAAACCTGATGCTCGTTGCTCTTAAAAATGTCTGAACTGGGACTACTTTGATGTTCTGCTGTTCATATTGCCAATTGAATTTGTTGTCCTGTGTTGGTTGCATAATTTTTTTATTTAATTCATTTAGAAGATATGCTGAAATATCCTGAAAAAATGCATTCAAATGTGTATGTTAATTATTTGTGGTGCCTTAATGTGCTTGACAGTATTACATATTGAGTAACAGAAATATGTTTGAATCACTGTAAATAATAAAAAGTGATCACAGCCATGACCACAAAAAAAAGAATCCTATTCAAGATTACTTTCAGTACTGGCACTCTTTGGTTAGTGTTGCACTTTCTTAAAGTGGCATTTTCAAAATTGTAATTTTAAATCAGACTTCGCCATGAATTAAGATTTTACATTAGGATTCCAGAGAAATCAAATATGAACTGATGATCTATTCCCTTTTGGAAACGACAAGTATAGAATGTAAAAAGGTAACACCAATGTTATCTTATGGACGAGGTAAGCCTTGCAGTGGTGAAAAACAAATATAAGAGTTTTCCACTGCCAGGACATGTGAACCTTAAAAGCATGTGTCTCACTTTTTGAATACATTGCACCCTACCCTCTGGGCTGTTCAAGGCCTACCCTAGAGGTGACTTAGGTTTATTAAAAAGAAGGTTTGGGCCTGGCCAAAAGGTTTATTTTGTCAGGTCGAAATGGCAGTTTAAACTGCCCACACAGGCTGCAACGGCAGGCCTGAGACATGTTTAAAGAGTTACTTAAGTAGGTAGCAATATGTGCTGCAGGCCCACAAAAAACATTTAATTTAGAGGCCCTGGGCACATGGAGTACCATTTAAGTAGGGAATTATAAGTAAATTAAATATGTCATTTGGGGATTATATGCACTTTATCACTGGTTAGCAGTAGTAAAGTACGTGGAGTCCTAAAGGCCAGCAAAAACAGGATCAGAAAAAAGGAATGCATAATGTTTGGGGAAAGATCACGTCTAAAAAACTCATACAACACGGGAAACGGTAGAGCCGTGTACAACAGTGTGGACGTCTTTCAGAAGATGGAAATGGCTTGGTGGAGCAAGTATGAATCACTATGGTAGGATGCAGTGGGACATTAAATCATTTCTACACCTCCGAATTAACAGAGTTTAGCACTTTTAAATTTGAATTGGAAACATAAACACTGCTAAAATACCCAGCCATTAATCCTGCTTTCACAACGGATTTTGCTCTTTCTTTTGCTAGATGCATATAAGAGATGCAGCGGTGATGCAAACCCAACAGAATAGTAGTTGGTACAAAACATCTTTATTTAGAGTTTTTAGGTCGAAACTTACCAGACCGCGCAGCTGTCTGGTTTGCTTACGACTTCATGTGGGCCTTCTGAAAGCTTCCCTGCAAATGCATTGTGCCCATTGCTTACTATTGGCTTTGATGTTTGTAACTCACAGTTGCTTTCATTCTATTTGCTGGCTTTTCTTGCTTTAGGGTGTCCAGCTTATGTTCGTACCTCTTGTGAGCATCCTTTGAATACTGTATCCTTCCGAGTACTTTCTGTAAACAGAGCAATCTTGATCTTATCTTTTCACAGTTGCTCTGTATTCAAAGACAGAGGTCAAATGACAAGCTATGTCTTCAGAGGGAGCCTGGTTGTTTATTTTTCTTTCTATGACTTCAAAGTGAAAGAATACATGTGACAATCTTGCTGAGTACCCATGTGAGAGGAGAGGGTGTAGTATGTTATTTTTCTAGCACACAACAAAATGTGAACTGATACAGTTTCAGAACAAATGAGAATTAGGTAAGTACAAATTAAGTATTTTCTTGTAAAATTCTGAAGTGTGGTGGAAACAAATAATTAATAGTGATCAAAACACATCAATACACCAGGTGATGAAATGTGCACACATTTTCGTTTGTGCACAGTAAAATTGTATGTTGGTGCAAATATAAGGGTTATTTCAATTGAAAATGTGTTGTCTGTAATGGCAGTGCGCTACCACACCATGCATACTCCACTTTACGCCACTCCACGTTACACTACTCCACTCTAAAACACTCTATTCCACTCTATGCCCTTCCACTCCACTCCACGCTACTCCATTCTACAACACTACAATCTACAACACTCTATTCTACGACATTCCACACCACTCGCCTCCACACCATTCACTCCATGACACAACACGACATTCTACTCTACTCCCCTCCCCTCAACACAACTTACCACACTCCACTCCAACCTACCCCACTCTATTCCAACCTACCCCACTCCACACCAGTCCAGTCTACATAATTACGCCACTCTATTCAACCCAATCTACTCCACTTTCTTCCACCCAATCTACCCCACCGCACTCAAATCTACTCACACTGTACTCCAATCCAATCCACCCCACTCTACTCTACTCTACCCCAACAAAAATTAACTGTGATAAAGTTTCAGAACTTAACAGAATTAGGAAAGTACAAATGAAGCATTTTTTTGTGGAATTCTGAAGTGTGGTGGAAACAAATATTTAAAAAAATTGTCAAAACACATCAATTCACTAGGTGATGAAATTTCCACACATTTTCGTTTGTGCACAGTAAAACTGTATGTCAGTGCAAATGTAATGGTCACATCAATTGAAAATATGTTCCCTGTAATGGCAGTGCGCTACCACACCACGCACACTCCACACTACGCCACTCCACTTTACACCACTCCACTGAAAAGCAGTCTATTCCACTCTATGCCCTTCCAATCCACTCCATTCTATGACACTCCATTTTATGACACTCCATTCTACGCCATGCCACATCACCTGACTCCACGCCACTCACTCCATGAAACAACACAAAATTCTACTCTACTCCCCTCCAACCTATGCCACTCCACTCCAGTCTACCCAATCTACCCTACCCCACTACAGTCTTACCCAATCTATCCCACCCACTCCAGTCTACCCCAATTCACTCCACTCCAATCTAGCCCAATGTACTCCACTCCATTCTATTCTATTCAATCTACTCCACAATCTTCCATCCAATCCACTCCGCTCCAATCTACCCCACTCTACTCCAATCCAATCCAATATACCCCAGTCCACCCCTCTACCCCTCCTCATTCTACTCCACTCCAATCTCCCCCAACCTTCTCCACTCTCTTTTACTCTACTCTACTGCATTCTACCCCAATCCACCCCATCCCAATGTGCCCCTCATCACTCTACCCCACTCCAATCTATCCCACTCTACATTAATCTGTCCCACTCACCCAATCTACCCCACATCACTATACCTCACTCAAGTCTACCCCACTTCACTCCAAACATCCCCACTCCAATGTATCCAGCTCCAATCTACCCCACTCTACTCCAATCTACCGCACCCCGCTCTACCCAACTTCAATTTACCCCAATTCACCCCAATCTACCCCACCTCTTTCCAGTCCAATCAACCTCACACCAATCTAACACTCCTATCTATCCAAATTCCAACTCCAATCTAATCTACCCCAATCCAATTTACCCCATTCTACCCCACTGCACTATACCCCAATCTACCCCACTCCATACTACTCCAGACTATTCCACTCTACCCTAATCCGCCCCACTCCAATCTACCCTAATATAACCCACTCCACCCTACCCCAGTTGAATGTACCCATTGCATCCAATCTACCCCAATCTCTCAGCCTCCATTCTACCCCAATCCACTCCAGTCTACCCAAATGCATGTCAATCTACCCACTCCAATCTACCATGCAAATATAGCCCAATCCCCACTTCAATCTATCCCAAAACAATCTATCCCATAACATTCCACCATATTCTACCCCACTCCACTCTATCCCAATCTACTCCACTTCACTCTACCCCAATCTCCTCCCCAACCTCATTGCACACCACTAATGTGTAGCCATACTGAACAGCAGCCACGTTGGTGTGCAACATGACTAAAACACATTGCCAAAGTCAATAGCTCTTGAATAGGTGAGACCTATTGGCTTTTCTAATGCTTGTTAAATAAGAAATTCTTTTTTACTTTTTACACTTCCAAAAGTGTGGTTTACCTGCCTGGGTTTTAAATAACAACATTAGCAATTTTTTGTTCGACAAAATCAGAGGGATCCTATAGGATATTAATTTGAACCTGATCAGTTAATACATTGCTTAAACATTCTCAGCCACTGCAGAACCACCTGGTATACTAATTAGATCTCAGTAGTTCCCCTTATGGAAGTTGATTCCATAACAGCACAAAGCTACACGACTCACTTCATTCTTTTTTATAATGTGTTATATCCTATTTAGGCTCCTTTGAGGCTGAGGCTGCCAAATGCCTCTGAGTGACCATCATCACACTTTGCAATGTCTCTCTGCATCAAAGCAATGCTCAAACCGCAACAATCAGTCCTTTCACTGAATACTCTGTATTCTGCAGAGTACAACCTTTTCAGCCACCAAGAAATCTGCAACCAAGGGATGTATGACGGTACAACGCATACCGTTTCAACGCGTGCCTTTACAACGCGTCTTTAACAACGCAAGTCGTTACAACGACTTGCGTTTTTGGGCGCGGATAGTGAATAGTATAATTTACTATTCTAACACCAGTCCCCGTGGATAGTAGGGAAGGTTTGGAATAGTAAATATACTATTCTTTATCCTTTAGCGCCCTCCAGCGCAAGTCGTGGTTACGACTTGCGTTGTAAAGGACGCGTCGTAAAAGCACTGCGGGGTAACATCCGCGTTGAAAAGTATGTTCCCCGCAACCAAGGGACGAAGTTTCAATTCCACTTTTATAGTCGTATTTCAGATTTTTGATTCCACTCTCAGGGTCATGGAACCGGTCCAACATGTTTTCTTCTCTTATTAGATCTCTCCTCTATAGAGCAGGCACAGTCTTCGCTTTAGGTTTCCAATGATATCTCAAACTGCAGCACCATAAACATGAGCACAATTATGCATAAAGACCTTGCACCTGGCATTCATCACTCTTTGGTAATCACATCAGTGGGATAGAGAAAAGAAGCATACCCTGTCTAGATGATTCTCTTTGCACAAAAAAGGAGCATGCTGTTGCTACCTCTCTCAAACCTCCCATCAAGCCAAATGGTCATGTTCAGGAAGAAACAATCAGCAACCCTATGCTAATAAGGTCCCTGCTGCATAATTAAAGTAGTCCTGTTTCCATCATCTTACTGGCCAAAGCCACAGCTCAGGAAATCCAGCGCTACACTTTGCCAGTTTGGAAAGACAGTCTCTCATCCTCCATCGTGCGTCATGCTTTACCAATGGTTATCTCCAACAAATTCCACTGGCCTCACAGTCACACATTTAAATTAAACATGAAGTTGCACTATCTGTCTATATATACACTGCCCATGCACACACTCAGGTATGTCAGCGCAGAGTTTGGGCACACCATGGTCGTGGAAATGTACTAAGTGAGGTTGGGAGGCATCTCACTTTTCAAGGATAGGAAAAAGTTTGGTCATGTTTAATTAATGGCATGCTACCACCACCACCACTCTATGTTTATGTTCTTAGACAATGACAGAAGCCCAGTGCCTTAGGAAGACATACTTGGTGTGCTCTTCGAGACCACATAGCCACAACTGGTTCTTAAAACCTTTCACACAACCTAGACCTCAAAGTGTGGGCATTATTCCTGTGCTGGCAGAGCACAAAATAATTCTAGTGAAAGCTACAGCTGAGTTACTCAGGGCAGTGGTGTTTATCTATACGCCTATGCAAGAAAATGTCCACCCTTACAACACCAGTGAGTAAAATGGATTGGATAGGATTTCTTTTACATTTAGTAAACTATCTATAAGACGGACTTTGCTAGGATTCTGTTCCTCCCTTTATTCTATCAGTCTGCCACCTGTAACAGGGAGTTCCTCTCCAATAGTCAAAGCCCCATGTATACCTCAAGCACATCTGGTGGTCCAAATTTTCCATCCTCACATGTAGAAACTGTGCATAAGTAAACCTTGATTGTACATGGTTTGGTATTTACTGAATGCTCAGTTTGAACCCGAATACTCTTTACGCACCCCAAAATATAGTCTTATAGCCAGTTGTTAAAGGCCCTGAACCCTAGTTAAAGGCCCAGGCTGCAGGCATTTAACTACTGGTACAGCTTGAGGTAGAATGGCTAGAAGGCTACTAGAACATGCCATCCAATGAGGGTACAATGTTCCAAACTACAAACGGTGAAACGGATAGATAAACATTGTAATGTTGGAGCGGAAGGCTTGTACCAGCTATTATTATCCCTGAGCTAGGTCATTGTATTCAATGGTGCTCGCAGCATTCCAATGTTCTGATATAGCCTCACAGCACGCTGTAGCAGGCTATAACCTCCATTAAAGGCCAGCTCCAGTATTAACAAGTGAGCGGGCCTTTAAAGCCAGTATAGCCTGCTAAAGAGGGCTAGAGGATAGAATGTTCTAATTAGCAAAATAAAGGCCTCACAGAGCCTGAGGGGGTTGAAATCCCCTCAGACTCTGAGGCTTTAGTTCGCAGCAACAGTTGTGAAAGGAAAACATTGGGATGTTGATGCTCCGGCCTTCTACCAGCCATTAGTCTTCAATGGAACGCTCAACATTCCATTGTAAATGGGAATGACATACTTCTAAGCATATTTTACTCAATTTGCAAATTATCAAATGTGTCTTGTTATCTGCCACATTTTCTGTAGCCTTGACTGCGAAAGATCTGCCAGGTATAACACTGTGATGTTCAATTTGCACTAGACTGTAACACGTGTGATAGGAGCAAATACAGGATTGTACCTCAACTAATATTACCGCAGCAATAGAGACTGAGGCCTACACTTTTTTTTTCGTTCTACATGTTCCGGAAATTTGTGAAAACGTGACTTTAGCACAGCAAACTGTTAGTTGACTTTTTTAGGGGGAAGAAACAGACACTTTTATCCAGATCACTTTGTATCTACTTTTCCCCAAAAACTCAAACTTTACATATCTTTTCCCTATTTTCTTGGTCTGCTCCAAGGGAATCCATAAACCCAGGGTACCTTTAGACTCCCAGGATGTTGGAGAAAAAGGACATAGCTTTGGCGAGGATACCTTATGTGGAAAAAACGATATGGAGCCCTATGCATAAACTATCCAAAATTGCCAGAAAAGGGCTCAGCACTTGTGGCGAAAAGGGTTAATGGGTTAATTTTTAATTACAATATCAGATCTAATCCTAACAAAATAATGCTGTGAATCGTCATAAGAGGAACATACATACGGCAAATATCAGGGATACGCATGGTGTTAGAACGGCAAATACTAGAGGAAGAACGCAAACTAGCAGCCCTGACCCAGGCAGTAGATGGGGCAAGGTACCGTTGACACAGGTAACAGACACAAAAGAAACGTACGCAGCAGTGCTAGCTGACCAATTGTTGTCTACATATAAATCATGAAAATCGAATCAAAAGTTTTTTTAAATACTGTGAAGAGTACAAGGCTAACAACAGATCGGTGGACAAGACACAACCTAAAAATATAATTAAAGGAACAACAGGAGGATTGATAGGCACAGTTTACGCTTCTAATTCTTAAACAGGACAAAGTATTGGCTCAGATTACAAACCAGGGGCCAGATGTAGGTAAATCTATTTTACTGACTCATAAATACCGAATTTTACCGATTCGGTATTTATGAATCGGTAAAATAGAAGGAGGGAGATGTAGGTAAATCCAGATGTGGATTTACCGAATCGGTAATATTCGGTATTTACAGATTCGGTAAATACCGACCGGTAATGCCCATTCATTCCTATGGGCTTTGAAGCCCATAGGAATGAATGGGCATTACCGATTCGGTATTTACCGAATCGGTAAATACCGAATTTCACAAGGGTGCAGGGGGTGTCACTTTGACACCCTCTAGCACCCCCAAAACAGGTTCGGGTGCCATGTGGCAGGCATACATGCCCTAAGGGCAGGTCTGCCTGTCATATGGCACAGGTGTGCATGCACACATGTGCATGCACACCGGAATCGATGGTAAAATACCGATTCGGTAAGGCTTGTGGGACTCACAAGAGTCCCACCTACATATCAAATTTACCGAACCAGTAAAAATACCGATTCGGTATTTTACAGAATCGGTAAATTTACCGATCGGTAAATTTACAGATTCTGTAAAATTCTGCCCCCTACATCTCAAATTCCATTTACCGGTCGGTAACGGCCGAATTCGGCCGTTACCGACCGGTAAATGCCTACCTACATCTGGCCCTAAGTCATTAAAAAAAAAAAGACCAATTCAGTAGCGAATTAAAAATGTGAGAATGTTAAAAACAATTAAAGTGAAATCAGCATCATGTTAACAATTTAAATTGCACCGATGCAGTGACACCTAAAAATAACTAAGTATACACTGTTCATTCTACCTACCTCCAATCAATCCAAAGTACTGTTTACCGCCACGAACAAAATGA
Organism: Lissotriton helveticus; assembly: GCF_964261635.1. Lineage (NCBI taxonomy): Eukaryota > Metazoa > Chordata > Amphibia > Caudata > Salamandridae > Lissotriton > Lissotriton helveticus. The sequence continues at coordinate 1,092,681,027 of NC_136070.1, forward strand.
ACTAAAGGCCACTCAAAATCTCCCAGATGTGTAACAGGTTGCCTCAGGTCACCTCAGTATCGTCTAGAACATCCCATCCAATCAAGAAAGCAGAACCTGACTGTCTAAGTACGAACTAAAATCTTGTTCCACAAATTATAGGAGTTAGAAAAGCATTATCAAAAGGACAAATACAAACTGGATGCATGATTGGAGGATCTCAATCCCTGTAGATGAAGGGTTCCACTAGACTACAACTTGAGGTGCATCACTTTTAAAATCATGGTACAGGTGGACATAATGAGACATCTGTAGTAAAAAAGAGATCAGATCTGATAGTGCAAGGGAGATCATTTTTTATTAAATTGTTTTTATTTAGTTTTCAAATGCATAGAATCACCTTATTTAAGGGAACATGAGCAGCCAATAAAACTATGACACTTACCGTACAGTAAACTTTGGATGACACAATACAGCATGCAGTTTGCAATCTCCAGCTGAAAGCCCCTGTTCGATCTACCTCTCAATTCATATATATTTTTCATGACACCTTAGCTCCAGCTCACGGTGGCCTGCCATTTGGGCGGGCGATAATACCAGTGTATTAAGTCTTCCTCGGCTTTTTCATCACTTCTAGTGAGTTTTATATGTTACTCATCAGTTATTGGCCACTCTTCCAAGCCGGTACATCTAGGGCTTGGTTGCTATCAAATATATGGCAATCCGCCTTCTTGACATCACCATATCAAGCACCATCATTCGTGTTTTCATTTTGAAGTGTTTCTGATGAAGCATCACATCCAACAAGCAAAGTTTTATAGGGCCCTCCAATTACAATTCAAATATATTTGATAGTACACTCATTACTCTCCCCCAGAATTCCGCCAACTGTGGACAAGTCCATGTGATATGCCCAAAAATCTTCAGAGGACATTTTTAAATGTAAGGCATATGGCTGGGTAAGCCGGATAAATCTTTGTCAATTTTAACTGGCGTCAAATAACATAACATGTGTATTTGTAAAGCACAAGAATCACCCAAGGGTATCAAGGTGTTGAATAACAGATGTTTATTGTTACATAACTCAACGGTACTCATGTTATTGACCTCAGAAGTATGAAAGGCTGTCTTGGCCCGCTGGGATTTGAGCCTGTGACCATGACCTCAAAAACAGGCCCCTAGGCCAGTTATAACCGCCAGAGCCGGGGACTAAAGTATGGCCGAGACCCGAAGGGCGGTGCGGCTGAGACGGCGCCGGACTTCGGTGGCGGCCAGGAAAGCAGGCAACGTGAACCGGGACCCCACAAAGACGCCAGTCAGCAGTGGGGGATCCCTCCTGAGATCCGGAGCGGGCACAGGCGGATCCGAAATTGATGCGGTGACGGAGCATAAGACCGGAGCCCCCCCGGGGCCGAGGAACCACTACGAAGAGAGGCGGAGGCCCATTCATTGCTCCACTGCAACAGGCTGCCCCTCTGCGTGAAGCGGAGGACTACTGACCTCACACCTGCAGCAGGTACTCAGCGCCAGCAAGAAGCCTGGGTGACACCACTGCACAGGCCTCATCACAAACGCCGGTATACAGCACAGGAGTGGCATGCCACGTTTGGGACACTGAGACCAGAGACACTCACGGACCACCGAGGGCCCCCAGCAGAGAGGAGCAGAGAACGGCACAGGCCCGGATAGAGGGGTGCCGGGCAAGATTGGCCGACCCTGGCCCCGGAACGGTGCAGATGAGGTGAGAACGGCGCGGAACCCAGATTGCATATTGCTACTCCACAGTCCCACGCAGGCCCATTTAAAGTGCATCACGACAAGTGAGAATGAGCGGCAGGGGACCTAGGGTGCAGCAGGCTCCCTGGCTAGAGAAATATGCCTACAACAAAGACAGCGCTGACTCGGCGAAAGGGGAAACGCCGCAATCCTCCGCCCGGGAGTTAGGCAGCTCTGGCGCCACTGGGGAGATCACACTCAAGGATGTAATGGCGACGTTGCAGTCAATGCAGTCCTCCATGGGCACCATCTCCGCGTACATTTCTTTCATGCGTGCGGACCTGGCCAAAGTGTCGGACCGCTTGGGAGAAGTGGAGAAAACGACGACAGGACTATCAGCAGAAACAGCAGACCTACAAACCAAAGTGCGCAAACTGGAGCAGGATAACACCATGCTGAAAACCAAGCTGGATGAGCAAGAAGGTAGATCCCGGCGCAATAACGTTCGCCTGGTTGGCGTACCGGAGACGGCCGGGGGTCCTGCCCTTGACCTCTTCGTGGAAGACATCATCCAAAACCAGCTTCAGCCAAGAGGGCTGTCTAATTACTTCTCAGTGGAATGGCCCACCGCGTGCCGGAGGGGCAAACCTCACTCAGGGAATCCGCCACATCCGATTTTGGCACGCATCTTTAACTTTCGTGACCGTGACGCCATATTACAAGCCTCACGGATTGCCCCACCGATCAAAATCGAGAATTCAGAAGTCACCTTTTACCCTGATTACACGGCGGCAGTGGCACAACAACGAAGGAGCTTCACAGAGGTGAAAAAGGAGTTCAGAGCCAGAGAAATCAAATACTCAGTGATCTTTCCTGCAAGGCTCAGAGTGGAATCCGAAGGGAAGACATGGTTCATTGAGTCGCCGGGGGAAGCAAGAGACTGGCTGGAGGGCTGGCAGCCGGCACGTGGACCCAGGAATCGGGGCAACACACGCAATAATCCAGACGACGAGAGGCACCACCCGGATGATGGACTATGAGGGATGTGCATCACAGTTGATTTCATCATAGACTAATGGACTACAGGTTCGACCGGCATCCCGGCCGCGCTGTCCTGGACTAGGGATGCGGCCTATAAATGGGTTCTACTGGGGGTAGCGGGGGGGGAAACGTTGACAACGGAGTCTACCACAGCATACGGCAGGCACTGCCGGCACGAAAATGAGAACTGCAGCAGGTAGGAACTATCGAACCTAAGTAGCTCTGTTGGGACTCATTCCTAGAGGGGAGCTTCGCAAAGGTCACCGAGGTCTCACCCTCACATGTTATGCTGGTTACTGGGAATTGTAAGCGCTCTGCTCAGTTGGGGAGGTGGACCGTTTTAGATCCGGCGGGCAGGGAGGCAGGGTGGGGGTATGGGTTTTAGGTAGTGTAAAGTTTATGCAGGTTTGTTTGAAAGTTGCAGTTACACAGTCTCTCCTCAAAACAACACTTATATTGACACGGGCACAGGGTGCACAATCAGGGAAGTTGTTTACTAACAATGTCAAACCTACGTACAGATGGGACGTCCTTATCCCCCCATAAACGCAATGCCAACAAGCGAAGTATCGGGTCATAGCTCCCAGAACCCACACATGGTCACCACTCCCCTAACGGTCATCTCATGGAATGTGAATGGGTTTGGCCACAAAATTAAAAGGCGTCTGGTACTGCAATATCTAAAGAGGAAGGCCCCCACGGTGGTACTGCTTCAGGAAACGCATCTGACGGGGTTGGCCTGTGAGGCGCTGAACTGTTGGGGGTTCAAAATGGCCACGCATGCGGAATTCTCCTCCGTATCCCGGGGGTTGGTATCCTAATTCACAAAAGCTCTCCGCTGGTGATCACGAAAACTTGGCAGATGACCAGGGGCGGTTCGCCACACTTACTTGTCAATGAGAGGGGCATATATACAATATGATCTCAGTGTACATCCCCCCGACACTCCACCAGACAGCCCTCCACGATATTGGGAAATTCTTACTGGACTTGCCTGAGGGGGAACTGATCATGGGGGGGGGATCTAAATGCAGTCTGTGATGTGGCCATGGACCATAACCCACCTAGAGAGGAAAATAGATCCAATCAGGTCCTTAGGGAATTTCTTGACGCCATGGGACTAACTGACATGTGGAGACTCAAGCACCCTAACGAGCAGCAATACACCTTTTACTCTGGAGCACATAACAGTCTCTCCCGTATACATTATATACTGACATTAGCGATAGCCCCGGAGAAGGTCATAGCGATTGAGCACTTGTCGAGAGGGATATCAGACCACTCCCCGATACAACTTACCTACACAACACAGCTCCCTAAACGAGAGAGAATCTACCCTCTCTATCCTGGCTACCTACAGAACCGTAAAATTACGAAGGCCCTGGTAACTACCACTGACCACTATTTTGCCGAGAACACATCAACAGTAGATTCACCATGCACGCTCTGGGAGGCGTACAAATCAGTAATCCGGGGGCAAGCCATCTCGACTATCACCCAACACAAGCGGGAACACAGACAAACCAGTGAGTCCTTAGAAGCGGCAGAGCTGCAGGCAGAAAAGGCTCACACCATGAATCCCAACGAGACCACAGCACAGACCATGGCATTAGCAGCTCAGGAATTCAGAGCCTAAGCCGAGCAAATGGCAAAGACTAGGCACGCAGACACCATACACAGGGTATACGAACTAGGAGATAAGACCGGGAAAATGCTCGCCTGGCTCGAAAAGAAGGAGAGGGCTGATAGATGTTTAAACAAAAAGAAAACAGGCCCCTACAGCGGACGCATTAGTCCACTAAGCTACGGGACCGAGCTTCTGGTCCTGAGCAAGTAATCAAATTGTATTAGTTTGAATCTGGCATTATCGAACACCTGCCTAACTTGTTCACAAACCCCCCTCTAGTCAGATGTACCCAGGGTATCCGGGCAGGCCGCACTCCAACGATCTTTAGCTCAGTCTGTTGTGTCCCTTTTTATCCATCATCAAGGCGGTATGCAGATGTGTTATTAAGCATCTACATTCCGCTAAGTCCAGTAACTGTTGTACAGCGGCACACTCCCTAGATGTGTTTGGGAAAGAAAGCTAACCTCCCTCGGCTACATGTGTGTTACGGGTGCGGGATGAATAGGCAACAAGTGTATTTTTGTCTTCTTATCTTTTATTTTATGGAACAATAAGTCCGAACTTTTCTTTCCCTTAATTATCGTCCCACGTGGTGACCGGCTTCTCGCGGTTCTCCTAAGGCTGGGCTCTGTGGATTCTGCTCGACGGCCTCTCTCGGGTGTCCGTCGACGAAGAGTCTTGTCCGGGTCCGTCTTGTTGCTCGAGGCAAACAAAAGGAGAATACAGAGTATGAGTTGTATGCCCACTCTTTATACTGCGTTTAAAGGGAAGGGGGTGAGGACCTAACAACCCGTGCCACACATCTAGTACTACTGCCGACGTAAGGGGTAAGTGCTCAGGATAGGGACTCAATACCAAGGATGTGGGAGTGCGCAGGTTATTCGGCGAGCTTCCCCTTATAACTGACCCAGCCCCTGATCTTGTCTCGTACCTGGGTGAGCCATACACCTCCCGCGGGTTTATGGCTGGGCAAATCACGGAGTCGTTGGCCTCCTGGCTTCTCCCGTTTCACGTCCTCTTCTCGACGCCTCGTCTCCGTCTTTTCGAACTCCTCGAAACTCTTCTACGTGTAGCCTTCTCTCTCCTCTTCGCTCCGGTCTCCTACTCGCTCCCTCCAGGTGAATAAACACACTGTTGATTCGTCCTTCTCCGTATAAGACGCCTCCTCGTCCTGATGTGACTCCTCCCACTCCTGATTCCAGTCCAAATTAAAGGGCCATTGACCTGTCTCCTTCTCTTGTAGTTCAAACTCGCTGTTGACGTTCTGTGGGGAGTATAAGGGATGAGAGATGGTACCAGACTTCTGTCTATGCGATCTTTGTATGTCCCCCAGTTTTTGCGACAGTCCCAGGCTGTTACAATGTGCTAACCTGGTACAGTTTAAGAACTATCCGAGCAAATGGTTAGTGACTGAATATCACAACCCTACCGATCGCACAGCAGTGCTATTATTTTAACTCCTCTTCAAATTTTAAAAGATTTTACTCTACTCTTATTGAAAAATGTTCACATTTATTCAAGTGATTCCATCTTATCTTTAAATTTCTTTTCAAGTTCAAATCATGAAACTTTACATTCAATAATTTTTAAGCCAAAATTACATTTGATCATACATTTGTATTGTACTTCATACAAGTGTTATTAACATTATTACGACGATTGTTGTGAATAATGGCCCGATGCATTTCGGGACCAGTGTCCCTTCTTCGGGGGCCTGTTTTATTAATGGATTTCTTTTTGTGTAAGGGTCAAAGTACTACAGGCCTAGTACGGGTTCTGAAAACGGAAAACAGAGAGACTGTTGTAGCTTAACTAGCGTGAAAAACGTTGTGCCTGACTAAACGGTAACGAGTGAACATGCAGTGCTGGTTATAAAGATACCTTTTTAGAAGATCAATCGTAATCTTAATGTTGTGTATTTCTTGGCGTGTATCATCGTTCATTCATTTAACCGGAAATGAATGAACGATGATACACGCCAAGAAATACACAACATTAAGATTACGATTGATCTTCTAAAAAAGGTATCTTTATAACCAGCACTGCATGTTCACTCGTTACCGTTTAGTCAGGCACGGCGTTTTTCACGCTAGTTAAGCTACAACACTATCTCTTTTTTCCGTTTTTAGAACCCGTACTAGGCCTGTAGTACTATAACCCTTACATGAAAAGAAATCCATTAATAAAACAGGCCCCCGAAGAAGAGACACTGGTCCCGAAATGCATCGGGCCATTCATCACAACAATCGTCGTAATAATGTTAATAACACTTGTATGAAGTACAATACAAATGTATGATCAAATGTAATTTTGGCATAAAAATTATTGAATGTAAAGTTTCATGATTTGAACTTGAAAAGAAATTTAAAGATAAGATGGAATCACTTGAATAAATTTGAAATTTTTTCAATAAGAGTAGAGTAAAATATTTTAAAATTTTGAAGAAGAGTTAAAATAATAGCACTGCTGTGCGATCGGTAGGGTTGTGATATTCAGTCACTAACCATTTGCTCGGATAATTATTAGTCACCTAGGGACAGGCAGCCCTATGATACCAACCAGCACGCCATAGTAGGAAAACTTGTTCAAAAAAATAAATAGACGACTTGAAACATCTTTTAAAAGGAGTGCCAGTGGCCACAATCTGTTGTTTTTAACAGTTTAAGAACTGCCTAGTTCGCAGCCAAAACTGCTCCTGTGCTTGTGTAAAGGATAAGAATCTATTATTGAGGAAAAGGTCCCCTGCATGTTTGCAGCTCCCACCACTCCATCTGTAGTACCCCATTTATTTCCATAGATTATAGAAAGGTTTTAATGGCCATAGTGGCATACCATCCACAAAAGGGGCCTTGCGAAATATTGTACTAACCTCTCTATGCCCTACCTCCGTGGCTAGGCGAATAAGGTACGGGAAACTTTTAGTTATTCCTTTCTCCATCATGAACAATTCTAGTAGTGTGTGTGGGTTATTTGTGCCCACCAGAAGAGTCTTTGACCAATTAGAATCGTCGGCAAACCAGCTCACTGCATGCTTTAGTTGAGTGGCTGCATAATAATAGGAAGTGTGTTTTAAGGCATGGGCAAAGTGGGCACTGGCCCAGGGCCACAGCCGTTCGGTGGTCCCTCTGATAGATCCACCTCTGTTCTGCAGAGAGTCTCTTGCCTTGATGATCTTGAATAATTTGTAAACAGATTGTTTTAAATACCATTTTCCTTTAATTTATTTTCTATATTGGTGCTGTGTGCGAGTCTATTACAGACATTTTGCAGAGAAATGTTGTGCTTATGTTTCATGCAGCAACCATTAAGTCTGTTTTAGATCAAAACAGGGCCTCACATATGAAAAATGGGAGGGCATCACAGCGATTATTAATAAGCTGCCGCTGTGTTACAATATTGAAAACACACATCACAAACCCTGAACATTAGATGTAAACATATTTAGAAATTGGAAGAGTGTGCCTGTGCAGTGTCAGTGACCTGGCCAAAAAGGGCACAATAATGTTGAAATTGGATCATAAATTCAAAGCTGTTCAAAAGAGGGGCCCACAAAATGCGTTTAGCCCAGTGCTGCCAAAATCCTTAAGATGTCCCTGATAATAGGAATAGGTTTGGCATTCCCAGTCTCCTTGAAGCGTGGCTCAATGGTTAGAGCGGCAGACCCTGATGCAGAGGTCTGGCCCGGGACCAGGGTTCAATTCCCGCCTCGGCTGCACTTGGACTCAATCTCCCCGGACCTCGCCTCGGTGCCTAGTCTAATCATGGGTCCCACTCTGTGACTCTGGGCAATAGCTTGCTTGATTCTCCACAACGGCCCGAGCAGCGCTTGGATGCCTGGCTTCACCTTGGGGTTGCCCAGGAGTGGACATCTCACAGGAAAGCCAGGAAGGGTTCCACAGTGGTATGAATACAGCGCTACAAGACCTCTGGGTAGAAGTGCGCTATATAAATACAAACACGTTTACATTTACACATTTACATTTACATTTACTTTCACTCATGGAATGCAAGGGAGAAATTAATTTGCACAAAGCATCAGAGTAAGGAAATATCCGTAAAATGGTGGTGCACGGGGACACTGTAAACCACAATGCACCACTAGAAGAAAGAAGTGATTTTGGGACTCTGCACTTTCCTTCAAGAAACAAAATTAAATTAACTTTGGCTGCAAACCCATTAATATGGAGGAAATTATAGGCCTTCTTCACCAAAAAACGTTTCACGTAGTAATCAAAATACTTCAGTGTTGTCAAACACTAGGCAATAGGACCAACTTTGGAAACAGTGTTGAATGCCTGGAGCACTATACTAACAAATGAGGATTCTCTCCATTAAACCTTGTTTTCATCATGCTGTGAGCAGCTTCGTGACCTCTCGCCTAGCTCGAAACCTTCTTATGGGAATAGGTTATTGGAGCAAATGGGAAGACCAGATGGTTTTGTGAGAAAACTTCACACAGTGAGGACTATGACAGCCAGGTGCAAGTTTAGTATTCGCTGTGAATTCAATCTTTACAACCTAAACATGACCACATTTAAGAAAACTGCTCTTATGGTATCTGTGAAACAAACACGTCCTATTCTCACCCTAACTCTCAACCACTATTTTTAAATCTTTTCAGTTCTGTGATTGTCCTCGAGCCACAAGAGTTAGAAAGCAGGAAGACTAGAAGAAGCTTTCTGTTTCCAGACAACAAGAACATCAGTAAGTAACACCAGAATCTAGACACAGATCCGCGCCTGGATATTAAGTGCAAAGAGGCAGCCAAAAGTAACACCTGCCTTGGAAATGTGAGCTTTTTATGCAAAAAAACAATGACAGTACAACGTTTTACAGAACAGTACACCGAACGCCCAAGACATAAAAAATGGAAAATGCAGGAATAGTTACGAGATTTCCACTTGAGAGGGTGTGATCACACAACAGTGTATTTTTATTGCCTTTTTTTCAGATTTCTCAGGAGGTTGTTTGCTGTACTTAATCTCAGAAGGAGGATATCTTGAGTTGGCAGCAGAAACTAGCAGGTCTTAAATTCCAATTGCATCCTTTGTAAAATGATGTATCGCTTGTCTGTGGCTTAGTTTAGGTCTGGGAAAAAGCAATGGATCTTGGTACTAACCACCAACTCTTTTATGACGACTGTCATCCTTCACACCCAATGTTCTCTTAAAGCTCAGCACGCTTGCTGCAGTAGCATTGTCTTAGTCTTGAGCAGAAGTTGTTTTTTCTAAGAACAACGTTTTCTAATCCAGCTCTAAACGCCTGGATCTCTTTTTTCATACATGATTAAAATCTTGCTTTTATCCTAATTCGTTTGTTTGGCTTCCTATAGTGCTTATCACATTTTGCCAGAATTCTATAGTCTGCCCTGTGTCAAGCCTTCTCTCATTAGTCCCCCGCTGCTACCTTTCCATCCAGTATTACTTACACCTAGAGGACAATCACTAAGATATTGTACAAATTAGTGTATCTGTTCCAACCCAAGGGTTATCATTTCATATAGGATGCTCCCACCCAGCAAATGTATTTGATAGCAGCAGGGACCATGACTGGATATCAAGAGCCAACAAAGTTAGGGAGAAGTCCTAGAAGCACCGTCTGGCAGTAATAGCCCAAGTAGACCCTAAGTAATCAGTTTCTTTATATTGTTACTAATCAAATTTAATTTTCAGGACTTAAACTTAAGTCACAAAAAAGCCCCAAATGTTTGTCTCATTATTGAAATAAGACTTAATCCCTATTTTTTCCTGGCTCTAGCAGTGCCAAGAATCTGCAATTATGTTTGTATCAAAAGCCTGTTTATGTATGCATATTTATTTCATAGATTACTTAAAACTGTTACAAAAATACAGCAATTAAACGAGACATTTTAAAAACAAGAATGGGCAACTTCTTCTAACTTGTGCAACTGCAATTAGCCACAGATTCATAAATTCACTTCACATACGTCTTATTAGAAAGGTCTTAAGGCCGCCATGTACCATAGTCTTACAACATGCTGGTTAAAACCTCCTATGTCCCACTACCGTGGATGGTCTAATGACGTGGCACCTAGTAGAACGCATGCCAATCTTCGACCACCTAAAATAATTAAAATATAGTGTGCGTATAGTAAAATCGTGTAATGACATCATCTGATTAAATTGGCTCCAAGCTTTCAATCTATTCAGTATTATTATTGCGTATTTTCCAAATCGAGCCAGCATCATTATGTCACCTGAGTTAAGACCGAGTGATAGTGCCTCCTTGCAGGTGCGTGCAAAGGAGCACCTGCAAGGAGGCAGGATATAGTTCCATGCAATAGCAGAGAAGGTGAGTGATGGATTCTCTTTTGGGATTGTCAAGAAACTGGCAAGCATGATATTTCTTCTATATGCCCTGCTCCGTGATTCTTTCAGGTAGTGCTGTATGTATGACGTCTAATAGGAGGGAAGTATGGGTCTAAACTGGTCATAAGATTCTAAGGATTCTACGTATGATTTCCTCAACATTGCCACAACTTGTCTCTTCAAGATCCACTTTACAGCCGAATCAGAAAGACTGTTACTTTGAAGAGTATTTAAGTTTGGGTCTAAGTTGTAGAGTGCCGTATCTAAGAATTTATCCCGGTCGTTGTCTCCTCCCTTAAAGGTCTCTTGTAGCACCATCTTAAGTGACCCATCTTGGCGTGTATTAAGGATGATAGTATTTAAGGAAGGATGACTTGCATACTATCTATTGTTTTAATAATCGAAATTCCAGAAATACCTGAGCATACAGGGCATACTGGGGAAACTGAAAAATGCATTTGTAGATAATGCATTTCAGCCTATCTAAAGTTAAATCAAATTTGGACGAAAAGGCTTGATGACCGAATGAGGTTGTAGAAACCAGCATTGCCTCTATAGCCCGTGTGGTGGCCTCCACAGCAGGTCTACATAAGTTTGTGTTTAGTCAACAAAGGCCAAAAGTTAAATGACTTGTTTTTTTCTTGATAGATGTTAAGTAAGTTAGTGATTTGCTCGATCCCGTGAACCAAACTTCCAAATAGTTATATGTTGAAGAATAGGCGACCTTAACTAAGTCCAGTTTCCACAAGAACTTTGATTTGTTTTGATAAATCTCCACAATAACATTACTTTTGTTCTACTTGCTTGCGCCCAAGCTTATTGCTCTAGTTGTATTTGTGAAGTTCTTCTGTAGCCCAATTTTAGCCTGGTCCAAAATTACACCTGCGTAGTTTAGAATTGGAATATTATGAGGATCTATTCTTGTTAGAATTGTTCTTGCCTTTTTTAATGCACTGCCCAGGTCAACAGTATATACATTGAACAACAGCTGGGCAACAGCTGGGCAAAGAGGCAACCTTGCGTAATGCCCCTGTTTATGTAGATCTTCTTCTACGCCTTGTCTCCATAGCCCAATATAATACGCACCCATGTATCCAAGGAAAGTGCAATGATCAGAAATGCTTGGGGAATACCGCAATTGCCTAGTTTTTACCAAGTATTTGACAGTCTCCCCGTCATATGCTGCCAAATAGAATACAGAGCAGACTAATATACATGGCTGGAAAGGTCGGTTCGAGAGATGGGCCAAATAAAGTGTGACCATGTTACCTATGGTTGATGAATTTGTGCCTAAACCCAGTCTGATAGAAAGGTGTTACATTTTCATTTTCAACCCATTCTTTTAACTCTTAATAGGATTCTCACAAATGCTTTCGCCACAATGTCTAGCAAGGCTATCAGATGAAAGATTACCAGGTCCTTTGTGTTCCCCTTTTTGCGGGTCAGATGTAGAAGGGAACCTTGCCAAGCTTGTGGGAAATGCTAGTATATAAATGAAGCTTGAAATAATGGTGTTAGCTGCCTTACCCAAAAGTCAATGTATGCTTTCTATAGCAAACCTTGTCTGCTATTACCAGTTCTGTGCCTTCATCTAATTATGCCCCATCCATGAGGTTTCTTGAGTCAACAAGGATGGTAGAGTGAAGATTTGTGGTATTGAGTGTATCAGTGAAAAATATCTGGGATCCAAAAATAAGTTTACCGAATGATATATACCGTTACCCTTAAAACCAGATAAAACATAAACATAAGAACTCAAAGGCGCTCAAAGGAACAACTACACGAAAATGTTCATGGGAGTGACTGTTTTCCTTCAAAGGTTTGGAGGCAACTTTGACTTTAAATGGCAAGTTGATTTGGAGCCAACTGCAACTGTTTCTGGCTATATACAGGCCATTTTAGCTAGATCAGATGTGCATATTTTATGTAAAGAAGCTGGTTGCATGAGCAGAGACAAATTCGAAAAAACTTAGCTCTAAGTAACCCACTTAAGCTAAAAACCTGCATTTGATAGGAGATAAGCTGATTCACCTGGAAGATTAAAATATCCAATGTGCCTGTGGAATCATGCCCTGCTACTTACAAAAATTGTTTTTTATACTCTGTAGCAACCACCATGACCAACAGGAGAAAATCATCTTTGACAGCTTACACAATCCCTGGTCAATTAAAACACACAACTATCTCCTCATTCATAAAATAAACCCACAGCAGACCCTTTTGTAGTTGCAAAACAAGAAACCAAACTATCATAACCAATCAAAATCTGAAAAGCGTAGTGAGAGGAAAACTAAAATAATATCAGCTGGTTCATAACCATCACCTGTATTCCAATTTACAAGACAGAGAGAATAAGAGATTGATGAAAGACAACAAGCAACTCTGACCATTCTCTATACTGCTGGGACTTAAGACCACAGATCATATCATATTGCTGGCCAGACCAAGAGCCTGATTAGGGGTTTGGCGCTGTGAGTACCCAATAGCAACATTTGTGAATCATCGCAAACGGAGTAAATGCAAATCTATCTAATCCCTTCCAGCCCGGCTGAAACGTATCCACCACTGGAGAGCAGTACCAATGAAAAAACCAACAAAGAAACCCTAACTCAACAAACCCCCCCGCCCCGTCGCACTAAAGTCCACCCCAGAGCAGCACAGAACACATGAAATTTGATGCCGTGTGGAAACCACTATTGAGTTATATGCCGGTGGCCTGCCACACCAAGAACTGATTTCTCACCTCCAAGCACTATCCTTTCACCTGCCTCTAGAATCATAATAGGAGGCAAGATATATGCTAGCTGGAGAGATCAGATTTCTGCTCGGCGCTTAATAGAATTGGTTGATGATTAGAACATTTGTTCAATATCCTGAAATTGCTTGCCAGCGGGGTAGAGTTTTGGTGAGAAAATTGAGGAATAGCGAAGTTGTTGTTTCCCCTTTGATTCTTTTCCTGAGTTTATTCCTTGAAGAGGCATTAGGTTGGCAGGCTGCATGATTTGTGTTGAGGTTCATCCAACAAATAGATTTGTTTTTGAAATGCAAAACAAATATAGTTAAGAAACGCAACCACTCCGAGATGGTAAGGAATTTAGCACCAGTCAAACAGTGATTTTCTCCCTTGTGTCTTCCTGCGGTGTTCAGTTGAGCACCACATGCTGGCATGTAGCTGGAACAGCATGTGCATGCAACCACACCACTCCAGGAACGTCAGTAGTGATTTCAAAATGATGAAAGTTATATTGACAGATGCTGGCAATGCGTTGGGAATCACAAACTTGAATGTGCAAAACCGTATGAGGGCAACCATAGATGATGATTGCCATGCTGAAAGTAAAATGATAGCTTCGATGCTATTTTAAATTAGGACTTTGCAGAGAAAGTCCAATATAATGATATCCCCCTCTGCTGCCTTGCGCAACTGCATATGCACATATATTTCTCCAAGACTGACACCACTCCAAAATGGCTCCTCTACTAACATTCTCAACATGGCGCCCATTAAAAATATGTCTGACAAGTGAACAGTCTCAGCCTTCTTTTCTACTTGCGCTGTAAACACAGTTGGCGACAACGATATTTTAGAGGTCACCAGAGGCTGGTGTCTGGTATTCATGGACTATTAGAGTACTGCTGACTGAGTTGAACTGAGGGGCCAAAGACCCCCACTAAATGATGTTTTTCTCTTAGGGTGCCATATGTTGGTGGAAAGAAAGGTGAAGTGTTTTTTCTAAGCTCGCTGACAGAGACAGGCACAAGTGAGACCATTCCAGTATCTTGTCAGCAACACGAGGGAAATAAAACGGAATGACACGCTATGCCTGACCTTGCAGGTTAATATGGACCTCTTCTGAAGTGGATGCTGAAGCTCACTGAAGAAGTGAGTGCTACCAAACTCCAGCGTAAAAGGTCATTCCAGTTCTAAAACGTGGCACTGCATGCAGCAGTATGGATCTACCTATAGTGCAACACAAAGGTCACGGCTGTGGTGAGGCACGGCCTGTGTCACATTAAAGAAGGTGAATCACTGTGGAGCAAAGTTGCCTGAAAAACCTTTCTGTGTTTGAGATTAAATGTAAGTTCAGATGGTTACTATAAAAGCCTGGTCTTACGCTCGCAAATAAAACAGCTAATGATGGGAGACTTCATCAATTCGACAGTGACACGCCCACATCTCGGAGGCCACATTCGGATAGGTTTAGAATACTTGCATCAATGAACGAGAAAAAAAAGTCAGAGTAACTCACGTTAATGTCGCTACACTCATATGATTTGAAGTGCCTTCTGCCTCCTACACTTCCTGTCCTTTGGTCGTTGACAAAGGAACAAGTGTACAGGGGTACAATCATCTGCTCCAGGATGCCAGAGTAAACCCTTACATAATGGTGTAACATGCGGTACCATATAGGTGGACCAGTTCTCGAGAGTCCTTTCTGAGACAAGGTTTGGATTATGGATTTAAAAGTAGACCTTTAAAAGGAAGACAGCAGTACTTAATTTGGCATTGTCACATATTTTTAGAGATGAGACTAATATTCCACAAGCAGAATTTAACCCAGAACAAGAAAGAACATATCAGAAACAAGGGAAAGAGGAGAGAAGAGAAAGAGACGAAAACAGTAGCAGGAAGAAGATGGGCATGAAAAAACCTGTAAGCATGAGATAAAGAGCCAGAAAATATAGGTGGTAAAAGAAAGAGGCAAGAGGTGGAATCAAGACAAAGCAGCCTTGAAATTTGGCAACTCTGGCATTCAGCAGCTATGCACTCCTAAGAGAATCTTTGGGCCCTGCACTAATTTTTATTTATTTATTTGATCAAATTAAGGTCTAGGCGAGCCAGCGCATTTACCTTAATGCAGGCAGCTAAATGGAAGATGCATTTGTTCTCTCCACTGCATCTGTGTGGTATAGTTAGCCTAACTTCAGTCAAACTTACCTCCTTACTTCAGCTCTCTCAACACAATACTCATTTTACTGCACAGTGATTACTTTAGTTTGCAAAGGTATTTCTTTGTGCTGTTTTGGAACACAGTGTAAGACGCTTGCACCTGCCCTCGGTATTGGCCAGCCGGTCAATACAAATAGCAGAGGGGCGCCATTAGTCGCTCCAAGGGCACAAGCAAAGAGGCAATCCCTCATTGGTGTTGCCACAAAGCAGGGTCCCCTGTGACGTCATCTGGGCGCCGCATGGGACTGCAGAATATAAGGCATCATGTGGCAAGGGATTGGGCTCTTTTCCCCCCACTCCCACTGCGCACCGGATTCCACCCTACCTTATTTTCACCACCCGCCCACCGACTCCTGGATGAAGGCAGTATTGGCAGAATTTATTGCAGCAGAAAAGGGGGTATACCCCAAATGTGGACTGAATTACTGAACTTTCCCCTTGGAGGGGTGTTGATCTGTGTGGGCACTGGGCAAGTAGGAAGGGGGACTGACCTGCTGGTGGTCCTGGACTTTTTTTCTCTACCCCGGGATGCCAGGAGTTAAACATTTTGGGGGGTTTGCCTGGTGACAGGTACCCCGGCAGGGACAGAGCGCTATGCAGTGCCCTGGTTATGTGTTCGTATGGAATGGCTGGTATTGCCTGCCCATCCTTCTGAGAGATGAGGAGAAGTTCCTACTAAGGTATGGATTCCCTTGGTGGAGAGCGTGGGCAATGAATAAGGAAAGGGGACTTCTGGCACTTTCCATCCTGAAGTGCTCAGCTGTGATGGAAGGTTCAGACACCCCTGTATCTTTGAACGGCTTTGCTGACCTGATGTCATGCATTCTCCTAACAATAATGTATGCCTTTGCTGATCTTATGTCCTGAATTCTCATAGCAATGTGTACTTAAGTTCTGTATTTGCATAACAATGAGCTTAACTGTGGCTATCGTTTCTCAATGATGCTATGTGAATAAAAGACTACGCATTTGGTTAAACCACAGTAATGGCCTTTGTCTCTCTCCTTGGGAGTTGTTGCAGTACGGGGGTAGCGAGTTGCACATTGTGCGTGCATTATTCAGCTTTACAAAACACATTTGTAGCCTGTGCCACGTTCTTTCTGGAACTCAGGCTTTTTTTCTTTACTCCCAGCTAGTCAGTTAACTTTGGGACTGCTGATTGCCAGTTGTTCAGACTGGTGAATTTCCACGCTATTGCTCAATATTGGCCATCTTTCAGACTTACCTCATGCTTGCCAGGTTCATCTTGCCAACCACATGCTGGGCAGATGCTGTTGCTGACAGTGTGGAAGCCTGGCCTCAGTGTTTAAAGAGAGTGTGACTAGATCAAATCCCACTGGACCGAGCTGGTCTCCCTTTTATCTGTAATCTCCCAGCGAGCTTTCACATGACCCGGTCTATATGCAGCTGGCATTCCTGCGCCTTGCATCAAATCTGGTTCCCTTGATGATCTGTGTAAGCAGCTGCTCTTGTCCGTTCCTATGAGAGGCCCCACCAGATGCAGAACACCCCACTCTCGTCCCACAGGAAATTAAAGGGCTGCTGAAAATGTGGGGTTCATTGTTATTGTGGAGATTGGCTAAGATGCTTCTTGATCAGTTAGGTGGATACTCTCAAAGGCACCTCTGTCCTCAATTGGCTGAAGTTTAGCTTTTTCCTCACCGTTCAGTCGGGTATATTTTTGCAAATTCAGGTTTGGCCTATTTTTATCTCCTAGTTTTTTACCGTGCCTATTTGCTCTGTCTGTCCCCCTTACTTGAGCATCCTGTACCCAGGGCTTTAAACTGGGAAGAGTCTCTCATAGGGGCGTGGCCGCTGTAAATAAGGGCGTGGCTTAAAACACTTACGCTAAAAATCTGTGCTTAGCATAGTGTGCTGCCCCACTGGCTGCTTCTGTCCATTCATCCAGATATATAACACAAACAAGTAACATTACACCTACAACAAGCAAGGACTGGTGGCTCTGTCAATGGTTGTAAGTTGCACAAGATAAATAAGCAACAACTATCACTGTGGTGTATATAATATTGAAAATGTTACTCGCTTATGTGGGCGAGGGTGTGGCGAAAGGCTAGAGCAGCTGACCTTTGAGCTGAGAAAACAGGTACCAGTCTGACTTCCCGTGATTCAAAAATAAATATGCCCTTGTGTAATGTGACAGGTGCTCATGTAAAGCACTCCAATTATGCGCTATATAAAAAAAACTAAAAAACTAGTCTTATTGAAGTTACTTCAAAGGCAGTGACGGGTTGTACTATTGCAGAGTTAAAGGTTTTTTCCCCCACCCGGAGGTTAAAAATGGAGAGCACAATAAGGACCCGTCTCGGCACCTGCTTTTAAAAACTGCCAGTGCTGAGCACCGACAGGACCCTGCCCACTTAGAACCCTGCCTGTACCATCTCCCTGTCCTGTTCCTCCTACACACGAGTCACACACTCAACACACTTATGTCTTCCTCCGATTGTTGTATGATTATATTTTCCATCTATGTTGCTTGTTTTTTCTTTTTCAAGGCCATTTAACGAAATCCTAAAGCAAACACATGTATGGCAGATCTAATGTATGTGTCCCATAGTGGCAATGCATACAGCATGCTGTTCTCTGCATTGTGTCAATATTACTCACACTTCAACACAATTCCCACAGTAAAATCAAGTCGTTCTGTCACTATATTTTAGCAAACAATTCTTTTCATGGGTTTGCAGAACGGGTCGCAAAATATTGTTATAAATTAAATATTTAGTTGGAAGTCACTTGAAAAGACAGGTCAACTATGTACACAGTTCAGTAAGCTACCTAGGTCTTTGTTCAGAAACAGTCCAAATGAAGCAGATGATTTGCAATTGGGGGCGCATATCTGAATCGATTATAACCTCTTTTTTATAGTTAAAATGTCATGTTTCCTCATCTAAAAGTTGCATGTCCAATTCATTAATATACAGAGAAATTTAAGTAATTAATTTCAAGCAAAACATATGCTTAGAACAAGGCATAATTTACTCATTTTGTCAACTTCAAACACATTTCCCTGAATAACTTATGTTACACAAACTGCTCATGGCTTGTGTGTTACTTCCATACATTACGTGTATTCTTGACAGCCCTTTCAAAGAGACTTCTCTCTAGATAAGCTTGTTTTTTCTTATCTTAGCTTTGAAAAAACAAGAGCACCTACATCCAAGAATAACAGGCTCAAAAACTGAGCTTTTTTGATGAATTATCAAAACAGCTGTTTGCCGATTATGAGCCGACACTTTTGTAGCTTGCATATTGGTGTAATTTCACCCACAATCATAAGGATAGTGAAAGAGACACCTCACTAGCTTTTCCTGCCCTCTATGTCCAAAGGAAGTGGTATTACACAACCATTGACCCAGATGTCAGCAGAAAAGATGAGACAAAGCCTATGGCAACAATGAACCTAAAACAATTTCAGAATTTCACATAAGCAGGAAATACGTAGGCAGGAGCAGAGCTGTCAGGTTTCCCAGGCCCTTTTGTGAGTAGCTTATATCATAACTGATGCAGTCCAAATGTTTGCTGTGCATTATGGGATTTATAGTCTTTATTTTATACCTGGAAAAACAGATGTGCAATTCCAGAGAGCAAAGATAAAAACTGGACCAGATGTGTTGTTAACGCATGAACCCACCAAACGTGACAGCTGTGTAAGAGTCACAAGGGGCTGCGGCAGCTGTCATTAGTGCATCATATACATTGGTATTAGGGTCCATAAGTGTGAGAGGCCTGTTGCACCCTGATTAAGGCTGTATTGTGTTAGTCTGCCAGAGGACAGGAAGGGCCATATCTTACTTGTATTAGGACCCATTGTGCTCTTGCAATGCCACTGCAAATGACGGAGTAAGAGCTTCAGTCGCAACCACAGGTGATCCATAGTCAATCCCTGCCACGGTTACTGTGAGGTGGAATGTCTGGCCCACCATTAGCTTGAATTAGTGGGTGTTACCCAAACTTGTCTGTATTTCTGCTTGCGAGTGGTAAAAACTTTGTAAGGGGCTCATCTCCAAGGTGGACGTCATGTGAGCTTAATGGTTGGAACAGTAAGCCCTGACTAGCCCTTTGTATGCTGGCCCTTTGAAATACTGCATATACTGGATTCGTGAAAGGGCCGCATATGTCCTATATGCATTCCCCAGGGGCATAGCTAGATCTACTGCCACCTGGGGCAACCCCGAAGTTTGCGGCCAGTACAGATAAGAGGGGAAGACGGGTGGCGGCCGTTGGACAACTTGTTCGGGGGCCGGTGAACGGTGGGGGCCGACAGGGCCAGACTGGCCATAACGGGCATCGGGCGTTTCCCCGGGAAGCTGAAAGGGTGAGAGCCGGCTTTGCAAGGGTGCTGCAATATCTGCCCCCACTAACAAAAGAAACATGCAAGCGTTTCCAGCAACCCGTGGCCAGGGAGGGGCTGGTGCAAGTAAATTGCCTGGCCTGCTTTGGATTCCCAGTCCAGCCCTGGCGGCCGACAGGCAACTTGTTTGCGCGGGGAGGGGGGAGGGGAGGCGGGGGGTGGTGGTGTTAGTCAACATACACAACTTGCTCACCATCGCCCCCAGGCTATGCCACTGGCATTCCCAGGCACGTCTTCAGAGAGTAACCCCTAACATTCACTGTTTGCCCACAACAGGGGTGCCCAATCACTCTGTAATGCACTGATAACCTGAGGTACAGAGGTAAGTCCAATTTTCATTTGAAGCTTGGGAATAAACTTTGAAATAACATGGAATCTTATCGACTTTCAAGAGCCCTTTTCAGATAGGTTTAAACAGTGTTTTCTGCGACATCTCTGTAGAACTTTTCCCTTTCAAGATCTTTAAGAGGTAGGCTGCTTCCTGTACTCAGTCCACGACAAAATTAGAATAAAATCAGAGAGAAGCATTCATCAGTGTGGGTCAGGGCTTTAAGTGGACTGAGTCCTGCCAGTGCAGAGCACCAGCAGTTCTTAAAAGCAGGTGTCGAAACGGGGCCCTATGGAGGAAAAAAACCCTTAACTCTACATCCGCAACTGCTTTTGATGTAGCTCAAAGCAACTCATTTTCCAGTTTTATATAGCGCAAACTTGGAGCAAACACGAGCACCAGTTACGTTACACAAGGACATGTTCATGTTTTGAACCACAGGATGTTGGTGCTTGTTGTGTTATATATCCGGATGAATGGACAGACGCAGCAAAATACCAGTGGGGCAGCACATTATGCTCAGTACAGATGTTTAGCTTAAGTGTTTTAAGCCACAGCCTTAACATCGGCCACGCCCCTATGAGAGACCCCCCAGTTTTTTCATTCCACTTTTCCACCCACCTAAAGCCCTGGTGTGGGCAATCATTACAGAAACACCCTCTCGGTGTTCTAAATACATATGCTCATGGCAAAAAAGCGTTCCATCGTCTATCAGAAGCTTAAATCAAAAGAAATATGCAAATTCGCGTTCCTTATTCTCTCAAAAATACCAAGGACAATAAACTGTACTGAAAACTTTGACACGCTGTGACACCTCATACCCTCTTTATAGCCACCCACCCCCGCCTTGTGTGTGCCAAAATACAACGTAAAAAAATATCAATGCTTACATTAAACAGGGAGAAAAAAATAAACCTTTCGTGTTAGCAGCGGTCGAGATGAAAACACACCACCCTTTTTATGTCATTTTTTTTTTTAAGAAACAGAACAAATCAAAGTTAAGCACAGTTCTCGCCAACTCCGTTCGCGCCCAGAAGGGATTCGTTGAGGGCTTCTCTGATACATGCC
Organism: Lissotriton helveticus; assembly: GCF_964261635.1. Taxonomy (NCBI): domain Eukaryota; kingdom Metazoa; phylum Chordata; class Amphibia; order Caudata; family Salamandridae; genus Lissotriton; species Lissotriton helveticus. The sequence goes on from NC_136070.1 coordinate 1,092,702,438, forward strand.
TCATTTCACTGGGTCTCAACATCCCGTGACGCGGCCATTCCTCTCAGCACGTCAGCCGTGACAGGAGGGCCGAGCGGGAAGAATGGCGCAGTGTCGGCGAAGGCCTCGGCCGCAGTGTTCAGACAGGTTCAGTCACACACTGCGACATTCTCAAAAGCCTTTCCCACAGGCCAACAAGAAGCGACTCAGACGAGAGGCCCGCAGTGTTCCACTTCAAATAAGAAAGGCGGCAAATAAAGGATGGGTTTTTGCACAGGATCACACACTTTTTTTTTTATTTCAGCAACGCCAAGCGATAGAAAATAAGGCAGGAAATGGGAACAAAAACGCTATTCAATTACATTCAAAGTGGCAAAAAAAGTTTGAAATTAATTTGGGAACATAATTCAGAGACTGGGAGCAAAGGCTTGCAGCGCTACAATTTACTTTTAAAATAATTGCATGCTCCTTTTGATGTGTAGAAAAGCACTGGTCTGTTGCAAAAAAAACATCTTGGGGGAATAGTTTAAACGCAATTAAAAAGCCATCTGCAAGGAAATTGTAATAAGCAGTTTTAAAGGCTAGTTTGCTAGATAATACCGTGACAAACCGGCTCTTGAAGTACAGACACACATCTACTTCAGGAAGATTACTCGGATAATGTGCCGGGCTCTGGGATTCAGCGTACTAACTCGACACCACAATTCCTGCACAGAAACAACTAAAACGATGGTGGGGTGTTTAAGAGGGGAAGGCCAACACCTTCCTGGTTATTTACTAGTTTTATTATACAGATGCTTGTAGCCTCAGTGCACTCAGTTTTGCACTGGTGGAAAAAAAACGGCAAATCATCTGTACTCCTTAGAACATTTCGGCGGGGTCCATAATGCAGAGACACTTTCACACCATGGCCCTTATATTTCATTTCCGATGTATAATATGTTATTCAACAAAAGAATCCGGGTTCGTTAAAAATAATTACAATACCGATTTCGCCTCAGACTCGCATCTTTCTAATTTGCAACGTGGAAAATCTACTTCCACTGTTTTATCGTATGTTGAAATGACAACAATAGTGTGAAACCTGTTTGCTCTGTGTTTTGGCTCTTGTCGAAACTATATTTTGAGGGAATTACCCATCGCTCCATTCTTTATGACACACGCAGCAAAGGGGTGCACAAGGATTTGCTGATTTTTTCACTAATGACGTGTTTCGGTAATATGATGTTAACTTTACACAATTTTTCTATACTAAATTGAATTACTAACATATGTTTTAATGTCATGATGTTGTTTTATAATACATTTGTTTGAAACAAAATGTAGCTCGAAAGGGAATGGATTTTCACTCTAATGTGAACGCACTCATGCTACTCAACCTGTATTTTTAACTCACAGTTGCTACCATAGTTTTCCTAAAAGCACAGTACAGTGAATTATCTCCGGATTCAAGATGGTGAGGGTGGTTGCATTGGGAATGAGAGGGAAGAATGTGGTGAACCTGCTTCTAAAAGGATTTTTAAACCTTGGCTAACTTTGTGTACCAGGTTACCAAATCACAAAGACGGGTTTAGAAATCGTTAATAAATTGCTACCTGGAAGGGGCAAATTTAGGGCATCCATTCCATATTGCCAATTATTAAGGTATGTATTGATGTTTAACTGTCAAAATCTAGTTGCAAAACATTAAGGCCCTGATTACAATATCGATTGGTCGGACCGCTGACCTCTACAGCGGCGGCCAGGAGACTACCCGACAAGCAGTTGGTGGTCCGACTGCCCAATTACGATAAGACCACCGTGCTGGGGGTCGGAAAGGGCTCTTTAACACTGCGGCTTGTACTGCGGCCCAGGATAAGGGCAGCAGCACAATCCACAGTGTTAAAGAGCACTTTGTGCACATCCATGCACTGTGTGCCTCGGCACCACCTCTTGTTGGGACTACGATTCCGACCAGCGCCCCGTCTGGCTCTGAGATCCTGGCAGAGGCGGCGGTCTTCTCCCCGACTGCTGACTGTTTGACCGCATGCATCAAAATGCTGTGGTCGCACTGAATGGCTGTCGGGCGGGCGGACCGCCAATGACGGCTTGTCTGTGGCGGTCCGCCCGACATCATAATCAGGCCCTGGTTATTTACTGGCACCTCAAAGGAGGTGGCAACCCATTTGAAATTGGAAGGGGCCCCCTTCCCCTTTGTGAATGTAAAAAAAGATTTGTTGGTGAGTAGGCAATGGTCCATAGGACTTCTGTGAACTCTCAAACAAACAAAAAATACATTTCTTTTTAAATGCATCCCCTCATGTCCTTTAAGGAAAACAGGTTGCGTCAAAAGAAAAAAATGTACTATTTAAAATTCGATCACAGACACAGTGGTCTGCTGACCCAGTGGTCCACCACCCCTGTGACGGCATCCAATCGTAATGAGTTGAAATTTGATATCTACCTCATTAACATTAATAGGTAGGTTGGATTGTGAGCCACTACAATTTGGAATTTTGTAAACTGACCTATTAGTACATAGGTTGGTTCACAAATTTCTTTCCATTTGCAAAACTCAGTACACGATTTGTGAATACTTTTTACCAATGGAAAGTTTGCAGATACGGCCATTATATCACAGTAATATGCCTGGTACACAAAAGGATTTATGGCTGAGCATTTGGCCATCTCCAGGATCGTCGAACAACATCAAAGCACCAGGAGCCTGAAGTCAGTCAACCTGGACTTTAATTTCATTTGTCTATAAAGATATAAATGATTAACGGGCAGATCCATTCAGTAGTATGCTGTTCCGTGGTTTCATCGACAACTCTGAAGCAGATTAAGCAAAATTGATCATAAAGGGCATTCTTTAGTGGATGCCCTGGCCCTCACCCACCAAAGTGACATGCTTCATCATGGGCGATGCTCCTACCTGGGTGGGTGCTGCAATAATTAGCAAGCCACTCAAAGGGGCTCTTTAACGGAGATCTTTTGATCTCAGTGTTTGCCAAATGAAAAAGTAGTGCCCTTTGTCAGAGGTGCTGGGAAAGTGGTAGGTTGGGTGGTGTATTTAAAATTGGCTATATGCAAATTGAAGAATGATATCACTAAAGAAAAGCCCATGTCAAGATTAAAAACAATGACTTGAACCAATTGGAACAGCAATGAACCCCTGGTTCAAGTGAGGACTAACATATTTCTTCCCTGTTTTTCCCATAACGGGGTCAGCTGCAGTTCTTCAGGAACAAGTACTTCCTTAAGTTACACAAGCGTTAGGTTGGCGATAAACTAAGATATACCCTCAAATAGGGAAGATGCTACCTTCGAATTTTGTAGAAGAGGGATTACTCAGAATGGAAATATGATATGACCTTCTGAGACGTGCAAAAAACAAAATGATAAAACAGATCAAGGCTGTAAATTCTGCTTGGGCACATTCAAGATGCCCATCATGTGACCGACGTGATCACTGCCAATTCAATGCTGGCTGTGAATTACAATTGTTTCATATAGATGATAAAATGTGCTTGCCAGTCTCATTTTATACATGTGCCCATTAGTGTCCCTTGGAGCAGCCTCTTGTATACATGGACAACTTGAACAAAGCGTAACTAGTCAAATACTGCAAGTATGACAACAGTTAATGCGGTTTAGTTTGAGCAAGTTGTCCTGTTCCATAAAAGGAGGCCTGGCACTTACTTGAGTCCTGGAGAAGCGTCACCGTTGTTCTACCTGCTTCCAAGGTCTCCGGAAGTCAGAGTGGTTAGCGGGACATGTTTTTAATTTGTTTCCCGTCTTTGTTTCACCAGGCAGGCAAATGAAGTGCTGATGTCATGTAACACGGCACGTTGTACAGGTGCATTGCGATATATTACAGAGCCATCTTGGAGTGTATAGCACTCCCTATAGAGGCCGAGTGTTTTATATGTACAGCAGGTACGAGGCCTACAGGCTAACAGGAATCATCCTCCTTAGTACAATCACAAATAACAGATAGAAGATTATGTCTACGTTATAACTGCATATTAGGTTACTTCAGCACCATCTTAGAGTGCATAATATTCATCATTGCGGCTCTGTATCCTAGATTCTAGGTAGTGTCACAATAAAGTTAACAGACTGGATTGAAAATGTGGCTGCAAAAAAAAGGAGTAAATAAAATGTATTGGAGAAAAAAACTCAGAAAACGAATTCCAAAGACGATCATGCCTGTTCTGATGGTACTCAAACATAATTGCTTTTTCTCCATGTAAAGACTAGTTACTTTTGTAGCTGTTATTTGGCATCTCATTGTGCTTCGATGTTCCTTTATCCTTATTTTGACTTGTCTGGCGGCCATGCCTATATATTTCAACTTGCACATACATCGTATTAATTATGCACAGTTGTTAGTGTTACAGTTTGCACGGCTCCATAGTTGCCGCTTCTGGGAGATACCAAGATCAATTACTTTAGTAGGTTCAGTCAGGTGACAGATGTTGCAAACCCCAAACAGGTAATGTTCTTGAATTTTCGTAAGTCCCCACAGGGTTGTGACTGTAGTTGTTTTCCATTTCTTTTTTTGGTCTTGTATGGATCAACACGTCACAGAGATTGCTGGAATGTTTAAAGGCAAATAGTGTTTTCCCCAATATTAGTTTCCCAGTGTTCAGTATATGCCATTTTTTTTATTTATGATTCTTTTTATATCATTGGACATGGAAGTGTATGTGGTTATGCCGTCATTCGCTAATTGAAATTGTTTCCAATAGTACGTCTCTGTTGTTTATTTTGCTTTCTTGTATTACGAATAATATTCTTCAGAGGAAATTGTTTCTTTATTCGTTTCCTTGGTAGATCTGTCACTTGTCACTCATAGTCTTCCATTTTGTTGTAATTTCTGTGTATCCGCAAGAATTGTCCGTACGGAACATTTATTCGTAGAGCACGAGGATGGTGACTGCCAAAGGCTGTTACTGTCTTTTTTCTTGTGGTGTATACAAGTATTTACATTATTGATTTGTATGCTGATTTTGAGGTCCAAAACGGAGATTTCTTGGTCTGAAAGAGTGTGAGTAAACTTCGAATAGGGGTCTAACATATTGATCCAACTGAAGAACTCCTCTGGGCTTGGCACCTTTCCAAATCACAAATATGTTGAGCACCACATCTTCTCTACATGGATTATTTTCAGTTTAGATGCAAGTCTTCCCAGAAGGTGCACAGAGGACAGTGAGACTTGGAGAAAATGTGCTTCCCGCAGAAGTCTCCTGGGTCTGTAAATATAAATGATATCCATATTGAAAAAAGTTTTCTTTTAGAGCGATTGTGGAACAATCGATGACAAAGTTGATCGGAGTGATGGATGTCCAATCTGAAGATCTGAATAATTCCGCTATGACCTTTATGGTGGCATCTTGTGGTATGCTTGCAAAGAGAGTTTCTAAATTGACCGTAATGAGTAAATAGTTGGGTAACATTATTGAGGAACTTCAATATGTCTTTAATGTCTTTTAAAAAGGATGTCATGACTTTTTCCAGAAGTTGCAGAAATTAATCTCAGGAAATACATAATGACTCCAGAATAGAGCAGATGCCAGAAAGAATTGGTCTCCCAGGTGGTGCTATTCTTGCTTCATGAATTTTGGAAAGAATTTAAAAAATGAGGAGTATTTGGAATCTATTTCTGAAGGAACTGATTCTTTTTCAGTAATCCAGCCCATTGTTTCAGGCTCGTAAACTCTTGTTCGTATTCTCTTGCTTAGAACAGTGGTAGGATCTTATGAGATTCTCTTTTAATTTCCTTTATCTGTGAGGCGTCCCAAACATTCTTTTCTGTAGTCTTTTGTTGAAATACCTTCTATTAATCCCCTGTGGTTTTATAGTGATTGATGTATTAGTGGAGATAGTGTGGATCGCTGCCCATTCTTCTTTTGCAGTCTTTTGAAAGCTGTGTTTTGGACCTAATTTAGAGATTTCCTTCAAAACTGCTTGTTCAAAACGTTGACTTTCATAGAGCCAAAGTGAGAGTGGGGGCGAACAATTGTTTTGCAAAACACTGTTCAAATTTTCCATTCTCTCAGCTTTTTCTCTGAAAATAAACTTTAACCATATCTTTCTAAAAAAAAAGGTTGAAAGTTCACAATTAAGTAGGAACAAGTCCTCTTGGTGTGGGGACAAATCCTAGACCACAATGTAACACTTGCTTTTCAACATTATTAATTTTTCTTTGAGATAAGTTGACAATTAGGTTATCTTTCTTGTGCTGGTGTCCTTGGTCTTGCTTCTTGTTTGTATCTGGGAAGTTCCCGTCCATTGGACATAGGGTTGTGGTCCTCTTTGTTGTGTTCTTCCTCATCCTCTTCCTAAAAAAAGACTGAAAATTATGTTTGGAACGTTGGTGGGTAACTTCCCATCGGAGACCCAAATGATGGTGGGGGTAAAGAGGTCAGCCTGTCTTATATCCAGAGGTACATGTTGTTCCTGGAAGGTCATCGCCACTGCTCCATTCATCTGAGCTGCAGGTTTTTCTGTTGATTTTTGATTTAGTTTTCTGGGAGATGCTACTTGTGGTGTTTGTTAATTGAGGAGTACAATTTCCTTCTCTTGCACAAGGATTTCCTAGGCTGAATATCTTCACATCCTTCTGAAGTTTTGTTGTTTTTTGCTGAGTGAGACAATCTTTTTTGCTGTTGATGTCATTGTTTAGCTCTTCAAGTTTTTTTCACGTATAGAGATAATTGTACTGTGATTTTCAATGCATTTTCAGCAATCTGGATTTTGACCAGAACGTCGTCATATACTCTATGCCCTGTGTTTATAATAGTGTTCACCAGTCCTTTGTTCCATTCCAGGCTGTTTGTGCTAATTTCTTCTGAAAGCTCATGTCATCTAGGAAAATCCTCAGTTCGTTGGTCACTAAGAGACTGGTAAGGGCAGTATTTGCACGCAGATATTCCATCATTATGGTACTATGTATAGCTGTCTTGACTTGATTTTTCTTCATTAATTACAAAGTGTCCCACTAGTCTTGAACAATGCTATATGAAGTGCTTTAGTCCTCCCCCAAGAGGGATGGGGTTTGAAGGATATACATAACTGCTGGGTAGATTAGGGAAATACTTGGTCCTGAAGAACTATAGCTGAGCCTGGTAAGGGCAAAACAGGCAATAAACATATCGACCTTCATTTGAACCAGGGGTTCTCTGCTGCCCAAGTCGGTTCACTTCATTGTTTTTAAACTTGGCATGGGCTTTTGTTTAGTAATAAAATACCTCATGATTTGCCCATAGCCAATTTTAAACACACTATTCAGGCTACAACTTTCCCGGCACCTCTGACAAAGGTCACTAATCTTTCGTTTGGCAAACACCAAACACTGAGATCACAAAATCTCTGTCAAAGAGGCCCCTTTGACGGGCCCTCTGGGAATTGCAGTGCCCACCCAGCGAGGAGCACAGTCCAATTATAAAGCATGCCACTTCCGTGATAGACCTGCCAGAGCCACTCAACTAAGACCTCACCCGAGTTATCTTCTCCGTTCCTCGCTGCGACCGCTATCAGCGACGGCTCATCAACCCCAAACGTCCCTATCCGACTTAACACCCACGATAAACTTGAAATACATCATTTGTGGAACTCCAGAGACACCCCTGGTTGAACAAACAGATTGTCTATTGTTTGCATATAGGCATGTTCATTTCTACTGTCCTAAAGATGATGCCATGTATCTCACCCTAGGGATCGAAACGTCGTCGACACTAACTGTACCACATGTAACTAAATGTTGTGGAAAAATGAACAATGGTACTGCTATGAAAACTAAGTCTGTCTAACTATACTGAATACAGACTGCCTCCCCCTTGCCTGAACCCCCCTCTTTCAAAAAATCTTTTTGTTGTTCGTCTATGTTCGTGAGTTGGACACAGGCTGCATCCCACTTGTATTCTGTCACTGATTCCTTTTTATAAGGCTTATTTAAAAAGAAATACTGTCCGGGTGGACAAAGAACATACTGTCTATTTAGCATATGTTGATTAGTTGTTTTCTACCGGATATTGTCTAGGGACCACTGTCTTTGGTAATACACTTCTGTGGGTGAGAGCCAGTGCATCCACTAATGGATGCCGTCTGTGATCAATTTCACTTCATCTACTTCAGAGTTGAATTGATGAAACTACGGAACAGCATGCTTCTATGCATACATATTACAGATACGACGTGCTGGACCAATAAGTACCTCTCCATCCCCTCTTTTGCATGAAGAACAGATCCTTTTGTATACAGGTATCGTCTCTAAGACACAACTTATTGGCCCATCTAATACTCAGAAAAGACTTCCTGAAGGGTCTGAGATCCACATTTTTCACTTGTTCTGTTCTTCTGAGAAATTAATTAGGATCTCAGGCTGCCACGCTCTACCACCCACCCTCAGATCTGAAGCTCTTAAATAAGAACTCCTAACTTATTTCCACTATAGTCTTTTCCATCATGACCAGTGTGCCATGTATCTCGTCAAACTCAACAAAGAGTTCAGAAGGCTTCATGTTAGAAAAATATTGTTTCCCTGAAATACAAACTGTAGCAATGCACATGTGCAAATATTAACTTTTGAAAGGGATTTGGAAATTGCACAAAGATGCATCATCTCCTAAGCTTCATGCATATTAGAAGAATGCAAACAATTAATTTATTTAATTGATCTGGGCGCTTTCTAGTCAAGGACCTTGCTCCAAAAATGTGTTATTAAAAAAAGAAACTTGTTCCAAGAAGCAACGGTGCTCATTGGAGAACAAACTTTAAATCCAGCAGGAGTATCTAAGTCATGAGATGGACAAAGAACAGCATTGCATGGTTAGGTTCCTGAAAGGGACAACAGCACCTGGACATGAAGGGGATGGAGTGGAGGCATACATATGGAAAAAAACTAGAAAGCACATGTATACTTTCTCTTACATACCAGTATGAAACCTATTTATACATTGCACTAGTTACATTTACAATCTGAAATTAAATTATTCCGGTACAATTACAGTATTTTTAGTCAAGCTCTGAAGCAGGTGATGAGATCTTAAGTTTAAGTGTATCAAAGGTCAACAATGTAGCCATTAGATCATATCTTCTCCACATCAAAAATCCTCTCTGTGCCAGCACAGCTTCGTACTAGAACCCTCTCCCCCCCCCCCCCCCCCAACACGGCCGGTAAGTAACCATGCAGTCATAAAACATAAAAATGGTTGCCTAAAAAGCAGTCTTAAATTTATCTTATGATGCAACTTATATTCGTGACGCTTGTATCTTCTGTGGGGAAAAAAATAGATGTTTCCTCCACATAACATGAAAACGTGTTTGCCCCCTACACAACGGTTGAGGTCATGGACCTTTTTTCGGGTACATTTTGGGAAGGTTTAATTTCTCATGTACCCACATTCAACAAAAAACCAATCAGTTCTGTTATCTGCGCTTGAAATTATAACGCTTGTGGAGCCACAAGCGATGATCAAAAAGATACAGGAAATCGTTATTAGTCATGGACCTGTCAAGGCCAGGGACCTGAACTTGCCTGGAGGCAAGGAAGGCACATTTTCAGTAGGGCTGAGAAATGTGACTGTTGCCAAAAAGAATTAAGGGCATCCTGACAAAAAGATCACTCCCAGTACAAAAACAACATAAAAGTTCTTGAGCACCGTAACTCTTAGAATTCTTCTTAATCAGAAATTGTTTTTGGTGCTGTGTTGGTAAAAAAATAAAGGGTCATAATTTAGCATGCCACTGCCAGTGGTGTATGTTGACTGCAGGTTGTAAGGAATCTTCATAAAAAATATTTTAAAAAGTTTGAAGCCCTTGGCCATGACTTTGCTTGTCATGTTTTAAGGTGTAGGTCAGAAAAAAACTCCCTTTGCAAGTAACCTATAAAAGAATTTGAAACCCGTAATTAATTATATTGCTAATTGAATATTCAAAAACAACAGAGTCAATTGTGTCCCATAATACAATACAAACAAGACCTGAAATCAATTTAAAAAACGGGTGGATAGCTGTAATTAATTATAGGACTCAAAAACTGGCATGGTTGAAACATTATGAAAGTGGCACAGTTCAATCCCATAGACTGAATTAAATCAAACCCAGTGAATTAATGTGTAATCAAGGTGCTCACATGAATAATGTATGAATGGGGAAATTCTGTATTTAATCATCAAACCACGTCCATAACAAAATATTGTGACAGGCATCAATTATTTGAAATGTCCCCAACCCTACAATACATTTGTTCACACTTCAGCAACTCAACTTGCAAAACTATTGTACCTGTCAAGAGATGTTAATCATCCCTTAATACAACTTTACAAAACCACCATGTCATGTAGATAATACTTAATCAATTATGAATATATTCAGTTCAGAGGATGTGCTTTAGCGGCTAAAGCTGCCAATTTGGAACATTGGAACCTGTGTCCTAATCCCTGCTTTGCTACTTGGCTAAAAATTGTGTGATTCTAGGCAAATCAGTTAATCTCCTATAGCTGATGGGAATAAATCTGAGGCGGCATGGTGAGCTAAGAAACAATGGACTGTGATGTGGCCTGGAGAAATTGCCAGTGGCTGAGATTAATTCAAGCATTTCATCCATTTTTCTTAAAACTCTTTACTTTTTTATATTCTTCATGATGGAAATAAAAGGCAATCTCAGCAGAATTTTCTTAAAATCTAAGAATAAAGTTGTCTGGAAAAGGCTGCTTTTCATGAATTGTACTAAGGTCGGATCCACTATTAAAATTTTGAAACATAATAATGTGACAGCAAATTCGGGGACAATGTTCAAGGCTGGTATACTAAATACAATATGAGCAGTGGGAATAATAAAAATCTGAAATCCAACTTAGTATAAAGGATATCCAGAAAAATCAAGCAAACTTATTTTCATATTAAAATCTATGACAACAGCAACCATGGTGAATGCATGGGCACTGCATGACGCTGAATGGACTTTTGTAACTAGCCAAAAGTGTATTGAGGTGAAATTCCTGGGTAGTTTCTGTGAGCAAAGTGGATTCAAACATGGAAGTTTGTACCTTCAGGTCTGGGGAGCCTGTCCTTTATCCCACCAGGGGAGTACCTTAATCAGTGAGAATAGGAGTTGTGAATCTCAAATCCCCCCCGCGAAAAAAAAATAGTGGACTGCAAGGAGGAGGGGTGAGATCACCAAGGTTTGGGTTGGTTTGAGCCTGCCCTGGGATCACTTTAAATGCACCTTTAGTGCATGCACTCTTCTTCATCCTCACTGCAAGAATCCTTGATGGTAAAGTTGTCAAATTAGTGGCTGGTGGCAGGGTTCCATGTTTCTCTTACAGAACATTTAAACAAAAATATGATACAATATCATACAAATTCCAAAAAGTGTCTTTCTTTACCTTGTGGAAGCCTTTCACCTTAGTACATCAGGTAATATCACTGCATAGACAGACATTTATTAAAAGTGATTGTTTTTAATAACATTCATGGCATGCGACTAACGTCAATGTCATTAGTAAATTAGGAAGCAAGTCAGTAGTCATGTAAACCCTAAACTTGGCCTTGATTCTTATAATAGATGGAGCAACATTACATTCTATCAAAATCAAAAATAAGAGGTACTTGTACAGTGAATGTCCTGAACTCAAGTATTTAAAAGTGCGCTCAGCCAATACGATGTGCATATGCTAGACCTAATAGCGTTGTGAATGATTTTAAAGATGTTGGCAATCTATGCAATAAGTCTTGAAACCGCGATGAGGGGCGGTGTTGGGTGTGTTAAGCAACCCTCCCCTCTGGGTAGAGGATGTGGCATTATGGCCAGAACTGCTGACAGGGGAATCAGATTCTAGTCTCAGAATCGGCTCAACGTCCTGTGATTCTGGGCAAATCACTTAATCTCCCCGTGCCTAAAAAATGATGTGTCATGTAACTAGTGCTCATGTAAAGTGTTTCAATAGCTTCAGGTAGAGTTTGCGCTATATAAACCTGCAAAAAAAAGCAACAAGAGGGAGGAGGATGGGAAACAAAGGTGGTGGGGTAAGTGGGTTAAATAGAATGACGGGGGTGCTGCTGAAAAGTAAACAAAAGACTACCCGATGGAGCCTTTAACTAGTGGAAGAACACTGGTCACAGAAAACAGTTTTTGGACCATGCTCCATGACAGGGACAAAGACTGAAGCCCTTGAATAGGCTTGAGGCGAGGAGAAGGCACCCACTAATAGGAAGCAAGGAAATTAGAGTGACCTAGGAGGCAACCAATGGTAAGTAATGGTAAGTCCCTTTTAAGTTTTTTTTTTTTTTTAAAGAATAAGTGCTTTTGATTGCATGTGTGTTGTAGGCAAAACCTAATAAAGAAAAAAAGGGCCTCTGTGAAATAAAATATGTTCCTAGGATCACACAATTTGGACAAGCAGGGAAGCCAGTATTGATTCCAGGTTCACATTTGGAAATGTAACCGCCAGAAGGGTATCTCTGTCTCTCTCTCTCGTCGACGCAACTCCCCAGCCAAGGATACTTTTATTTTGCGAGTGTCATACTCCAAATACCCCACTTTAAGTTTTACCCCTGTATCCCACTTTGCTCCTCTGCTCCCACAAAGACTAGACTAAAAAATTAGGAAGCATGCTGAATATTTCTTTTTCCATCAACCACTACTGCCAGGCCTAAAGGGCGAGCACCTGCTCAAGGATGCACTTTCCCCAATGGATTCACAAACGTGTATACTGCCATCTGCTGGCAGAAATACAAACCCTTTCTAAAGAGCAGCTAAAACAGAAGTAGGACCATTCATCACCAACCACTTCCAACTTGCTCCAGCTACTAAATCCCACATGATGATACCAGCTGTAATATGTTTCTTTGTTTCGAATGGTGAAAAAGAAACAGTAGGGGCAGCAGGGAGCGTCGTTTCACTTGATCTTAGACAATTAACGTAGCGGCATGTTTTCAGTTAAAAAAGAGAGTCAAAGCAGTGAATACCACCCGACCTATAATTTATTCATGGGCTTGTTCCACCTTTGACACACCAGGCAACAAATAATTGCTGGAAAGAGCAGAGAAGCCCATCAATCACAATTAGGCGGGAGATGTACAGCACCATGCATTTCTCCTCGAGGCAAGAATAGCTTTCTCTTCTTCTGTGGTGAGCATTAGAAGGACAGACAGGCTTTAGCCTGCGAACATTTCTTGCCCTTCCAAAAATAGACCACGAGTCAGAAGTGGAAGTAACATTTTACAAAATGCTAAAAGGGACAGTTCGGTTTAATGATTTGTTAGGATTTATCTTTTTTTAATTTTTATTTTTTCCCCTCTTAAAAATAAGTTCTGAACCTGTATTACTTATATAAAAGTTGTTGCTCAATTTAGAAGTCGTGACTTGAAAAGCCTGAAGCACAAGTTATTTTCCATGAGAAAAGGAGGTACAAATATCGAGGTGGTGCAAACACAAAAATATTACCCGACACTGTTGCTTTTTCCATTCATGTGACGGGAGTAAACCTTTTGCAGGAAATGTAAATGAAACCCTGTAAATTCCATCTATAATATTGGGAGTCACTGCATTTCAGGCTCTCCATCAAAAGTCGCTGCATCACAGGTACGTTTACTTACACTTACATTCAGGGTCACTACATCGCAGAAGACATTATCATGCAATATATATTTGTAAGCACACGCATATATATGGCAAAGTTAAGGACATAAAGAGAAAACAAGGCAAAGGCAACAGGTCTTGCCTTTTGGTTCCACCACTGCAGAAATACTGGCTTTACCATGTTTTTTGGAGATACTGTTACACAATGGCACAAAGCAAAAAAAGGACCAGCATCAGCCCCCAAAAAAAGGAAAACGGATTGATGATGCGTATGGTCACATGCATCAACATGCATGCAGACTTTTTATTAATGACACTACGGCATCCTAGAATGATGTATATGCCTGCTCGTATCACCATACATGCACATGCATATGGTATGAAGCCATGGCCATTTTTATTTACTGTTCCAAGACAATATATGTATGACCACCTATGATGGATAAAAAAACAGAATAAAATTGGGCATAAAATACATTTAACAAAAGGAGCAGTATGGCAGCAAATTACAGCTGCTGGGCCCTCAAAAACACATTAATTAAATATAAGGTGATGGAGAGAGGACAACAGAAAAGTGGGTTGGATGATGGGCAGAAAAAAACGACAGGGTGGGGTGGAATGGCTTTCAATGGAATGGTGTCAATGGGAGAGCTTAGTAGGGGTGGACTTTCAAGAGAATTTTTAGAAAGTTGGACTGATAGGGGGAAAGGAAGAACTGGAGAGATGGGAGTGAAGGGATGCAACATGGACAGCACACAGTTTTCAAGGGGAAACACAGCATACAAGGTAGAAAGCAAGAAAGCACATGGACTGCCTTGGGAGTGGTGAAAGAAAAAGAAAAATAATAGATCCCTGTTTTAAGCCTTGGAAAGACACAAGCGGAAAGGAACAAACACATGCTGTGGAAGGATAGTAATTAAATAAGAAGTAAGCGAATGAAAGTGACAAAAAAGCGAACCAATTTTAAGCAATGTGCTGACTCAAAGCCCACTTTAAGCATTGGTACTGTCCACAAAAGTTCTTCATAACAGACAGCTAAAAGATGTCGTTAGCGAGACATAAAAAAAATTAGGCAGGGACAAAGATTGATAAGGTTAAAAAAAATGATAAAAGATTATTATATATATATAGTTCTACATTTATTTAAAAATTATTCCAAAATGTTTTAGGATATTTATATGTAATTTAATTATATATATTTATTTATAAATTAAAAGGGTATTTTGTGAAGCATTTTAGGATCCAAGCGTAATTTACCGATTCATGCCCTTATATAGGTACAATTCACATTGCTCTTATATAGGCATAGAAATTTAGACATAACCCATCCAGTCCAAATACAGGCATGGCTACTTCCACTAGTTCCAAAAAGCCACAACGATTTCTTGGAAAACTCGGTTTCAGCAGTCAGGGACATCCCCTTACTTGAATATTGATTTGTCCTAGAAAATGGCGTTTTTAAAGAACTACCATTCCCTTGGGGTCTTTGGTGGCGTTATTATGTCCGACTTTACGTCAAACTAGGCACCTTCAAGGTATAAATATGCCTACACTTGCCCTAGCAAACACACGGTGGTTCGGAGCAGCTCGACTATCTACTTTCCCGACGCAGCTCGCTACAGCAAGTGCCGAAGGAAGCCGACCCTCCAGCTGACGCACTGACAGAGAAGCTGTCCTTTCTCTAGCTAAGAATCCAGCTCCAGTGTTTCCAAGCTCCCCTCGCGGGGTATTGGGAAATCGAGTCCCGAGACAGAGATACCAGACCTCCGACATTCTAAACCCAAGGAACGGAGCAGATTAGACCCTAAGAGAAATCTTGGTTAGCTTCTTGGCAAAGGAAAACTAAGCCTATGCTACACCTCACTTACTTTTTCCCTGGTCCTAGACTTAGGTTAGGTACATTGGGGTAGGCATATTTTAGAAGCACCAGTTGAGTACTTTTAGCCTTAGTTATTTATGTTATTTATTTATGTATGTATTTATCTATGGTCTAGGAACCATACAATGCTTTTACAGTATTATTTTATAATACTCTTCTTACTGTACGCATTATAGTTTGCAACCAGTATTACGATTGTAGCAGTTCACTTACTTGCTTGAGAAAGAAGACTGTTCAATAAATCCTTTTATTGAAAACGCCCGTCTCTCTATTTCTCTGCACCTCTGATGAAACGAAGCATGCACGATTGACTGAGTAAAATATCTATCTATTGTTTCCACGACTCTGGAGATCAGTTTTATTCTTGGGGAAACAAAGTTGTCATGTTTATGCGGTTGTCAGAAACTAACCCCTTCTTGTTTATTCGAGAAAGTTTCTAGTGACCTCTGAGCTAGCTGGCAATCACAATTAAGTCTAATATATTCGATAGAGACCTAGTAGACATAAATCCTACGTCAAAACTATAGGATATATTATTCCAATGCGCAGAGCCTATTGGGAATATAGGAACTACACTACAGGTAGAGAAGCGAAATAGGGATAAGGTTAAGGCTACATGCATAGGAAAGTATATATTTATAGTTCTCCATATATCTTTCTATATATTTATCTGTATGTCTACATGCATATATATATTATATACTTATATTGGCGACCAAAGGAGGAAGCTTAAGGGGTTATTCCCAATAAAGACAAAAATAACAAATATAGTAAACCAGTGGTTCTTAACCTGAGGTCTGTGGACCCCTGGGGGTACACAAACGCCTACTCAGGGGATCCATGGCTGTTTATACATTTATATAAAATTAGCAGACTAATAATGTAAACTTAAATTAAAAAAAGCTAATTTTAACATTTTAAAATGCTCTGTAATCAAGGCTAAGAAGTACGTTGGTATCACTATCCTGATTTATGAAAGCAGTGAAAGGACAGTAAATGGAATGTAGTAGAGATGATTAGTGGCCTCTATTGAAGCACTGGTAAACAGTGACAGATAGCATGCATTAGACAAAAGTTGATAAGTTAGTTGCGAGAGTCTCGCATATCACTTCTCTCTTTTAGAAATAATCCCCTCAAGCTTCCCATTAAAATTCTATTTTTTATGTTTGTTAACCCATCCCAAAAAAGTCCAGTAATAGAGGGCGCAGCATTTTTCATCATACTGAGCCAGCCAATCACATCACTCATTCCTGTGGGACTAGCCAATCAGAATTATTTTTTTTTTGTTCTCCCCCGCCCCTCACCAACAAGAGTTATGTGGCAATAGATACTGCTATTTTTTAAACCGGGGGCTTGGCCCGTCATTTCTAGCACAGTACTTTCAATGGTACCGGCCGTGTAGACACCTTAGGTCATCCAATCAGGGGCTGATCGCGATCCCTCGAATAAGGAAAGCACGTTGGGGTGGCAGAAGCTTTATCTTGGGGGCAGTGAGGGCTTGGAATGCTCTCCCTTTGGCTCTTAGACAGATCACAGATTTAATGACCTTCCGTAAAAATTTGAAAACATGGCTTTTCGTTCATTAAGTTCAGGCCAGGCTAGGGGAGCTTTCATTTAGCGCCAGGACACCGTTTGGTAACAGCGCGCTCAATAAATATCATAAATAAATAAATAAATAAATTCTCTAAAATGGCTGAGCGAATTACACCAAATCACAACAAAGTTCACCCACCTTAGATCCTTGCTGCACAGTTTCAGGTTGATTCGTGAAGCCTAAGGTGCTGGGAAAAAAGGAGGTTCCCATAGCACAATTCCCCGTGCATTTTTCCATAGGAAAATTGAACAGCGATAGAATGAAATGGCTCCTAGAAATGACATCAAATTTGGCAGAAAGATAGCTCTAGACAAGAAAGCATGCTTTTTATGATTTGGTATAAATTGGTTCAGTAGCTTTTAAATAAACTAAGGTTAAAAAACATTGTATATCTGGATGGCTGCATTAGCGGAAACTCATGAGAGTTTCCTAATCAATGAACGTACAAAAATAAAACGATCTGATTAGCCGAAGGGGCCACCTAACTCCAGCGGGCATGAGGGCTTCCATGGGAGCTTGCACTCTGATTAACTGACCGCAATCTG
This sequence comes from Lissotriton helveticus, assembly GCF_964261635.1. NCBI lineage: Eukaryota > Metazoa > Chordata > Amphibia > Caudata > Salamandridae > Lissotriton > Lissotriton helveticus. Next base: position 1,092,720,005 of record NC_136070.1, read on the forward strand.
AAAATAAATTTTGCGTCTGTAATTACAGGACTCACAGACTTGGTGTCTTGTCCTGAAAAAGTTTTACAAAAAAAATAAAAAGGGGCTGAGTAGGGTTACCCCCCTTGCTAGCCCTTGCAGGGAGTGTCCCAGAGGGAACCCCCACCAGAGCTAAACGTTTAAATTAAAAAAACAGTTACCCAATCCCCAGGGCTTGATAGAATTTTTAAAATGGGAAGGGGTGTGGGCTCAGTATCGAAGTCTTTTGAGGCACCAAGGACCCCATTCCCCTGGGTTATGTGCTTCATTAGAGGAAGGGGCATGCAGGGACCCCATCTCTCTGGGCCAAATCTAAGCAGTGTTTTGGGTAACGAAGACGTTATAGTTATGTTTACGCTTTACCTACACCAAACCATAGAAATTCAGCGGTTATAGGGCTAGTTGGCCCCCAGGGACCCTCAGGATTCATATAGCCCCTCTGCTCCCACAAAGCACCGCTCCGACTGTGGTGGAGGGACAGCTTCAACAATACCATCCCACATGGCTCTGCTCCACCACTGAGCGTTAACCCTTTCACTGCGGGCTGTGGAGTTGCGCGCCTTGCGTATCCTCTAGCCTCCAATCGATACCTCGCACTCTGACCAGCCCCCTTCTCGGCCTCCCTTATCTGAGCCCAGGCCGCTTGTCTTTCATGTCTGATTCAGAGTCGCACAGCACGCCGGAAAGTTGCCCGTGCCTTCCCTATTGCTCCCCTCTCACCGGCTTTGATCCCGCCCTTACAAGGCTCTAAATCTGTGAATCTGACCCCCTCCCCGAACACAGCCCCTCCTTCTCAAATGCCTCTAGTGGCCCTCACCACGCGCTCTCCCTGAAACAGACAAGACCCATTTAACAAGCACGGGAGTGGTGCTTGCCGACTCGTACTAATCAAAACAAGACTTCTGACACATGAACCATCCTTTAGATAAGAAATTCCTTCACGACAGCCGTGAAGCTGACATTCCAGTTCGGGTGGGCCGTCCAAAAGGGAGATAGTGCGGTAACCAAGAAGCATCCTTTTCAATGGGAAGCTAGCGTTTAGCATAAACGCTGATGAGACCCAATGAAAATGATGGGCAGGGCTTCAAGTCCCCTTCTGAAATCTCCTGATCACAATAGCCCTCGCAGAGCATGCATGCTGCAACGCTAGGAGAGACCTAAAAAGGGGGGGGGGGGGGGGGGTCGTCCCAAAACGTGTTTTCCCTATGCAATTTCTTAAAGGGATTTTAGACAGGACTACAGCCCGAACCACTGAACGGAATTACACCAAATTCGGCAGAAAGCTAAATGTTGGTCTAGAAAGATCTCTTTTTTGTGAATCGGTGGAAATCCGTTCAATAGGTTTGGATGTATTAAAGAAAAAGGATTTATGTAGATCTAAAGACGCAGAGGGTTTGCAAATTAGACAGATCTAAAAATTAGATCTGATTGCCTCCACTACCTGGTTGAAGTGGTGCCATCCAGTCATCTTTGAACTTGAACGACTCCCAAGAAAAATCATCAAAAAAAGACAAGGGGGCCGGATAGAAATACCCTGACCCCCAGGACTAGTAGTGGGGTCCCACAGGGAGCCAGCAACGTTTTTTTGATTTAAACTTTTCCTGCGAATCCGCAGAGGACTCCACGAGAACATTACAAAAAAAGTGCAGTTTCCCTTGCTCGTTTTTAATACCCCTCCTGGGTAGGTCAGGTCTCGGATGGGAATTATTATATAATGAGGAGGGTGCACAAGTGTCCCCTCCCTTCCTCCAGGGCCGCTTTGGGCGCTGGGAACACCATTACCCAGTGTCGCGATCAAATAATGTGTTGTAACGTCACGCCGGTCTATAACTCATGAGATAGGATGCACGGACGAGAGTACATTATTTTGTTTCTTTTGCTAGGAATTTAAAGACATAAAATGAGCAGAACTTTAAAAAGTGTTCTTCCAAAAGAATACGGCGAGTACATTGTTTACTTTTAACTTGGTTACTTTACTATACTACATTGTTTGTAAGATTTGACATACCTCCTTTGAATTCCTAAAGCCAAGGCAGACGTCGCACAAAACCTAGACCTACATTGCCCTCTAGTGGGCATTTGACATGAAGCAAGCGTTAATAAGCTTGCCGGTGGAATGGATATGTCCGAGGACAACCTTATCGAAACTAAATCAAATTTAACGTCTCTAACCAAAAAAACGTTCGTTTTAGTGGTATATTGCATGGCTAAATAATATTCCAACGAGTGGTCCTTTTAATTTATTTTTTTGTGGCAGAGTGCGGTCCTAAAACAAAATTCACATTTTGTAATTAGTAAATTATTTTTTTTTTTTAAATAATTACACAACATTAAGACATCAGCAAAATATTTTCATAACCTGTATCACATAATTATTTCCTCAAAGGTAAAATAAATGAAATGTTTCTTAAAATAGAGGTTAATTTGCGGCCATGTTCAAAGTGACGCCTGGCATATTGTTTCAAGTTTCAAGGGCAGTATTTCCCGATGACATGAATACAAAGATAGATTTGCGACAACAACAATGAAAATATGAGCAAAATAATCGGTTTTGTTGAGTCTAGCCCAATAACAAATTTTAAAAGCGTATCAGCTTCAATTTTCCAATAAAAGCTAAATATCAGAAAGAGAAAAAGAGAGACAGAGTATGTGTGTGTCGGTAGTGGGGATTGAGGAGCTGTTAAAAAACCGTGAGAGGTCACTTCCCCTGATGTCATCAAGTGCTTCAAGTCTAGGCAGTCACAGTTTAGGTATTGCTATGTTTTGGTAAAATGATGCTTCTCGGGTGCTTACCAAAGCATGATTTAAATGAAAATGTTGTCATTGTTGCACTTCATCATATATTGTCAGTTTGGAAAAACTCACTAAATGTATTATATTGAGTGATAGTGTCTTTCCAAGCACCCTATGAAAATTATCGAGGCTTTCAGCGGTGAATTATTCTTTTCAATAATTCATATGACTTTATTATCTATAACTGCGATAGTGCAATTCTTCCAATTTGAAGCCCAACATAATAATGTAATCATTAAATGGCGCACGCATTTATTTCAACTTCGATATATAAAATTCGAATCCTACAATGGTGGGGCACTGTATGGGGTAGTTTAGGGCCAGATGTGCTAAAATACTGGTTGCAAAAAGTGGTCGCAAATTTCAAACCGACTTTTTGACACAAGTATCTAATTTTGTGAACCAACCTATATATACTAATAGGTCAGTTCCAAATATAAGGCATTGTAGGAGGGGGGCGCCGTATGACCTGCCCAATTATTATTAATTCAGCGGGACTCAATTGCAACCCCCCTATGATTTGCTCCAATCACAGGGATGGTGGCGTGTAGGGGACAGCAGACACCATCCCAATAACTGCATTTCAAAATTATAAACTTTTTTTAAGCAGCCAGATTCCCTTAAAGGATACCAAGCTTCTACAAAAAAACACATTTTCGAACAGCTTCAGTGAGGGTTGGCAAAGGTTTCCGGCACCTATGCCTATTGCTCCTGAAGCTGCCACCCCAATTCCCAAAGAGCAAGGGGTTCAAATGGCACACCTTCTTTATGAGTCAGCTAACCAAACCATCCACCTCCCAAAATGTAGACTCAGTAATTTATCAATGGTTTGCTACTGGAATTATGGCTGCATTGATGCATAGGGTTTAGATTCGGTAATTGCAAGGGATGCCCAAAACATGCCCCTTCCAAATACCGAATCAGAAATCATTTCTACGGCCATTGTGCAATTCCGAAAAAGTTTTCAGAACCATAAACTATGTTTAGTACATTAGAAAATACGTTTTACCACTCACACACCTCTAATTTACGGAAGTGGATCGTGTGCGAGTGGTAAACTCGTTTGCACATCTGACATTTAGATCCCTAAACCCACAGGGACAAACTCGGACTGGCTAAATAAACCCAGCAAACAACTTGCAGATGCGGTCAGAAGACTTCATACATTTCTGTCACCCACTTTCACTGAACAGATAAGGAAACGTTCAGTTATGTTAAATCGGATTCTAAAGTACAAATAACCACCATAAAAAGGGTGTCCTGGTGCTAACCTTATGGGGAATCACTGTTCATCAATCTCACACTAATCACTCAAAAAGGATTTTACGACAATTACATATCATGTGAAGCAACATATGTGAAGCAGCGCATGAGGGGGGCTTAAGGGTCAGTAGAAAGGGAAAGGAGTGCGGATTGTGAGAGGTACTAAAAAACGGCATTTTGTAAAATAACCATGTTTTAAGACCTTCAAAACAGAGACACAAGAGTGTGCGTATTTGTGTTTTTGTCTTAGTGAGTTTAAAAATCCCAGGTAAAATCCAACAGACACCTTACCAGACACAACTGAAGCTCCTGTACCCAACTATTAATTAAATGATACATTCTTTAAGGCAACACCCCAAACACCTCTCCCCCCCTTGAAGCCATGCCCCTGTGTCCAGGTTTAATTTTTTGCAGTAAACCGATATGCCAGGAATTAAGGACTAGGCCACCGCTTTCCGACTATTCATGGGGAGGAATGGGAAAATGAATTTCACAATTTAAAATAGAAATGAAAAGACGACAAGGTTGGGGTGATATGAGAAGGTCTGTTGGTGTTTCTGGTATCAGAGGACTTTGTGTTTGTTGTTGACTGAATCTTCACTGTTATTATGTTTGTAAAATAGTTGAGCATTTTTGTATTAACATGTTTAGAGTGAAGAATGGATGTTTTTCAATGAATAACTCTCTCTTTGGAGTTAGTTTTTGGAGAATGAAAAAGTTTGCTTAATGTCTGCCTGAGCTTTCAAATATGGTGGGTTGTACTCCACCAGAATAGTGGAGTACATCCCTCCCCTGATTTGGTGGAATGGAGTACAACTTGTGAGGTTCTAAATAAGGCCAGTCATTTTCTGCATATGTCTCACCTTATGAATATCCTTCCATCGAATGACTGGTTCAGGAAACTGTACCACAGCAATAGCTCTCCAGTGTCACCTGGTGGCACCATGAGTCTTCAACAATGACTCTACCTGATTGTCATGACTGAGTATATAATGAACCAACTGTCAATTCTTGGTACTGTTCCACACCCAATCTAGCCTTGCAGAGATTAACAGAGAGAGTATTAATACCAGATATAACAACATTTAACTTGTTTCCATAGCTTTGCATCTTACTGTACACAACACTAACTCATCGGATGAGGAAAGAGAGCATGGAGAAATCTGTGGGAAGACTGTATATCCACCGACAATTTGTTACCAAAGGTAACATTTTCTTCTTATGGATACATCTTTTCACAGATTCCTGACCTTATGATTACGTCACAAAGGAATACTTTCCTGAGAGGTGGCAACAAATAGTGCTGCTTAAACAAGAAGCCATGTAACACAGCCCTGGCAAAGTACCCTTCACTGCATTGCTTTGATTATGAAGCAATAATGTTAGATGTGGGAGCAAGATGGTGTCAGTTTGATTCTATTACAGGACCGGAGGCTTCGGATTATGCTTCTCTTTCTTATATTTGCTACTCACAGCAGCCAATGAAAAACGTTTTGTATGTAAATAAAACGACATTTCCCATGATGCTTGTACATACATCACATCCTGTATAGCCCCATAAGAGCTGCTGTACCCTGTGTCTCCTCCTCTTTCTTTGCTGCTCACGCAGACAGTTAAGTGCTCACAGCATTGTGCCATGATTAATGTCTTAATTGACTGTTGGATGATGTTATTATCTGTATGTTGCGCTCTTATCGCGCTATATTGAATGCTTTGCGCTTATATCGCGCTATGTAAAATGCTCTTCGCTTTTATCGCGCTGTATTTACTGCTTGTGGCACGAAGGTGTTTTTGATACTGCACGTATGTTTTTGACGACTTAAATCAGAATTGCCATAACTTTGTCTTGAACCAACGCTCGCGGGCGCCATTGCTTTTATGGTTAAGGCGGAGCGGCTCCTGCTGGGAGCGGCGTACTCCGTGGACGCTTTTGATTACTTGACGGTTCGGCCTCTCCGGCCAAGTTTTCCGTCCCCCGATGGCCTGCGGGCATGGCAGTCTTTATCGAGGGGAGCGGCGTACGGGTATTGAACCTCCTCCCGCAGCGAGTCGGTGGATTCCTCTCTTGGCCCATTTGGGCGCGGCTTCTGTCCCTGTTGGCCGCTAAACACCGCGCAGCTTCATGGCTCTTTAATAAAGGTAGGCGCGCGTCGCCTCATGGGCACAGCCTGGGACTGTGGGTGCGGCGGTGTAGCTGCTACGTGGGTGGCCTTATCAGGCATCCTGTACTCCCGCTGTTTCTCAAATGCCGCGCTTCCCTGCAGGGGTCTTCAGGCCTCATCAGGTTCGCCATGATTGGTTTACAGGTGTCCTCGGGGCAAGGCAGTTGCCTCTTGTCTCCAGGGTGCAGGGTTCGATCCCAAGTGTCCCGAGTCATGTTTTTCCGATTGTCAAATGATGTTAAATGTTTATAATTTCTATTTTCGTACTTTTATTACAATTTAGGTTTAATATTCTCCTGGTGCATGTTTTCATTATTTATACTGGAAGGCAGTAGTGCGCTTGGTAGCGTTTTTTGTTTCACCCACCGATACAAGTTTCAGATCGCTCCTGCAGAAGTGGTGAGGTCGCTCTGCTCTTGCCGGCGACAGTAAACCTCGTGGGAGGCCTGGACTCGGCCGCAAACTGAATCAATCGCTCCCTCTGGAGCTGAAATGCAGCACTAGCATGACGCCATGATGAAATGGGTAACGATGGTTTGTGTCTAGAATGTTTGCTCCTAGATTAGGTTCCAACGATGCAATAGATTTTACTGTCACTTCCATAGGGTTGGTTGAATTATGGCGCGGTCTCGCGCTTTCTCCACCAAAGGCTTTCCCTAGTAGCCGAGTGCGGTTATGGAGTCATAACGCTCCGGTGTGCGTAACCCACTTGGGCACAATTTTGGGCTTAATTTTGGGCACTTTGGCCTACGCACGTCGCATGCGTCCCATGTTTGTTTTGTTTCGAGGTCTCAGTGCCTCCTGCTTTACCTGAGCAGATTGCCTGGTAGCCGCTAGGCTTTAACAATAGGCTGGCCCTCGGAGTGCGCACACGCTCCTTGTATTTTACAATGACTCCGACGCCCTTTGGGCTGGTATAATGACTACAGCTTTGCTGAGGAGCCGCTACATTATTCATTCTCTGTTTTAGTGTGCACAGGGTTGGCTCCCCCTCTACTCCTCCATTGCGCTGTGCTTTGCACTACTATATATATTGAATACGGATATCCCTTGAGGGTGATGGTGGTATATATATATATATATATACCACATCTAAAAAGCGTTTTGGATTATTTCTAGGTATTTCGTGGTATATATATATATATATATATATATATATATATATATATATATATATATATATTTATACCACGGCGAAATGGGATTTGAATCACAATTTCTTGAACTCCTTAGCTATTCAAGCAAGCTGTGGCAAATAAAGGCGAGTTTAAGAATCTCCCCGTGAGTGTGGCTGTGTCTTTACACGCGAGCGTCAATATATATATATATATATTACCTACTGGCGGTCGCCAGTAGGTATATATAGTTAGGATTTTTTCTCTATGGGATTTTTGAAGATTCTATGTCTAATAACTTTGGCGTTTGTGGACGGAATTGGCTTAAATTTTCAGGAAAATGGCACATTTTGTTTCTGAGCAGCCCTTGAAAATTTGGGGGGGGTTCGTCAAGGGGGGGCCGAGAAAAAAGGGGGGTCCCAAAACGTGTTTTTAACATTGAGTTTTCCATAGGGCGGTTGGCCTCACTTTTAGCCCGAACGGCTGAATGGATTTGCACGAAACTTGGCAAAATTGTAGGGACTGGTAGCCCGATGTGCCTTTTGTAGGTCTCAATATATGTGCTACAGTGGATTTTGAGAAATTAACGTTTAAAAAAAGATATATATCTGTAACAGCGGACCGGGCAGCGCTCCAGGACGCGTACTTTTCGCGCAACGGAGCTTTGTGAAGCGAAGCTGATTGGTTCTCCGGCGTCTCTCAACATTCCAAACAGTCCGTAGCGGCCGCCATCTTGTATCTCGGTAGGATCGAGAGACAAGAGGAGGCGAAAGCGAAGGGGCAAATGACCATAAGGGGGAATAGTAGATCCTCGCTGACCCCCTAGGTTTGATGTGGAGGTTTTAAAAGGGCCCCGCGGGGCAAAAAAAAAAAATAATAATAATAATCGAACGGCTGAATGGATTTGCACGAAACTTGGTAAAATATTAGGGACTGGTAGCCCGATGTGCCTTTGCTAGGTCTCAATATATGTGCTCCAGTGGATTTTGAGAAATTAACGTTCAAAAAAAGATATATATCTGTAACAGCGCTCCGCTTCGCGTAACGGAGGTTTGCGAAGCTGATTGGTCATTCTGTCACTGGGCTATAGTTGGGCTACATCTGGCTGATATTTGGGCTACATTTGTTTTTTTTCGTCTCTGGCGGCCATCTTTGGGCTACATTGGGCTACATTGGGCTTCATTGGGCTACATTGGGCTACATTGGGCTACATTTGGGCTCCAACATATATATAGGCCAATGTAGCCCAATATATATTTTTCAAAGTTAATTTTCGTAAAAACCACTGGAGCATATATCTTGAGACATAGCAAAGGCACATCGGGCTACCAGTCCCTACAATTTTGCCAAGTTTCGTGGAAATCCATTCAGCCGTTCGAGCTAAAAGTGAGTTCAACCGCCCTATGGAAATGAAGGAAATGAATGGGTAATTTGTAATTAGCAAATAGCTCATCGCAAACTAGGAATGGTAAAGAATCGCTATTTATTCCTTAAAGTTCGCTATTTAGGAAATGCAAAAAACTTTGATGATACATATGGCGGTTCATCTCTAACAAGATAAGAAGCATAGGGATAGATTTATGATGACTGGCACATCACCAGGGATGTGTTAGTCATTCTGTGCCGCTGTTCCGTCACCTATGGTGTGCTGCATTTACAATGCGGCGCATCATGGGGCAAAAACAGCACAGATGCGTGATGTATCTGTGCCGTAAAGGTGGCGCATTGCTGGAGTTGTATCGCAAGTGTGATGAAGCTCCAGCAAGGGTCGGGGGTGCCCCTGTCGCAGGGTTTCTGTTCTCACACAGAACTGTGGACAGAGGATTGGAACCTCGGCGAATTAGGGTGTCCCAAAACTCACCTTAGTAATCAAAAACCCCTTAGCAAGCTAGGTACAGTGTCACATTGGATATAACAAACTCTCAATGTTTAGACAATCCAGAATATGAACTTATAGTACCTCAGGATACGTGGAACTCATGAACAGTCGGTCGTTATATATTTCTTAGAAACCAGAACATGGAGTTAAGAAGAACACATGTGTATTTGAAATGTTTATTTACTAATGCCGTCTTCTCAGGCGTAGTATCTTAGATAATACAAGTACACATATTATCAGTAGCAAAATTACCAGCATAGTTACTAGTACATAAAAAGCGAATGGTGACAGTATGTTAACATGCTGTAAATGAATAAGAGTTAGCAACACTTATAAGCAGCCGCGGGCCGTGGAGGGAGTTACGGTGGGGCAGGGAGGCGGGGAGGGGGAGGGGCAGGGTGGAGAGGGCTCCACCCTGCTTCTCCCCCTCCCCGCCTCCCTGCCTCACCGTAACTCCCTCCACGGCCCGCGGCTGCTTATATCTCACCCTCCCTAATACACATATTATATTATTTGCTAAGAAGGTCTCTTTGTGTTGGTTTAGGGCGTGCCCATACTTTAGTGTCTTAGATTTGAAGGAATCACATCAGCATACACCAGCTCTCTCTTCATGTGAACCGCATCAAGTGTTGTGTATGTGTGTTCGGCAAAGCAATATAAAACCCGCCTCATGCCCAGAATTGGCAGAAGTTGCACTTATGTTATGAGTATGAAGTCGTGGAGATCAGACCTCATAACAATTCTGTATCGTGTTGTTCTTGAAACTTTAGCACTCGCTGTACAGATATAGTTTAACAAGCAAAGCAGATAGTAGAGCAATAACATATTATTCTCATGTAAACCACGATGAACTACTAGGTTGAAAGCTAAAGCAACAACTAAGTGTCGTGTGCAGAAGTTGCAAAAAAGGAAAAATGGTGTTTAAACCGGTAATGAGCCCATGCTAACTTAACACGGTGTAAAGATATCCAGGACCTAGATGACACCTCCCCATGATCCGGAAACGAACTGAATAAGATAATAGAAGTGCCATCTCATGAGAGCAGATTGCAAGTTTATATGTGGACGGTCCATTAAAAACTAGGAAAATTTAATGCTAAAGAAAAATAAAACAGCCAAGTACTTTATCGAGTCTTAAGCCAATAGGCAAGGTAAATAATAAAAACTTGACAAATAAGTCAATGAATTGTCAATGAAATGCTAGTACTCAGCATATCAAACATGAAAAAGGTCTATGACATAACTGTGTATGCAAAATAAGCTGCAACAGCCTCCAATAGGAAGTCACCGTCTTCATCCGAAAACAGTTCAGCCATCCAATTTAAAAGCGGAAAAGAACATACGTGCTCTCCCAGCACCGGATCCGCTATCACCATCAGAGGACAGCTCGGTGGGTTTTCAAGAAAGCTCTGTTCCAAGAAAGACTGTGTTGCCGCCAGTAAATTCCAGGGACCAATTAGTCCATGCATCAATGCCACAGCCATAATCCTTTCGCCAGGACAAACCAACTCGTGAGTAATGATAGGAGTCATCAGCTGATTAAAGTCGACGTCAGGAGAAACCGGTCCGCAGAGACACAAATCAATGGCCCAATCGAAATCACAGGTCAGGCAGTGAAATACAGGCTGGACACAGGTGAAGTAGGAGAATCGAAAAGATAATCCATATGCCGTGCTTAATATCGCCAACGGCATTGTGCCATAATATTCTAGCATGCGATTGCGGAACAGTGTCAGCAGCTGCAGGGCGGGAGGTTGCATAGGAGGGACATCCATATTTAAAAATGTAAAAAAGCACAAGAGCGTCCGCTGGTAATGCAAGTAAAAATGGCAATCCACGAAGCAGAGTGGAAAAAATAGAATGAAAGAAAGCAGGGATGACTCCAAAGATTTTCTCAAATGAAGTCACGAGACCACTGGTAACAACTTTAAAAAAGTGTGCCAGGGCCTTTGTGGAGGATGCGTTAAAGATAGTCCGAACCATCTTGCTGAAATGGAAAGGCAAATCTGAATTGAAAAGGGTCTGCACCTCTGTACGGGTGTTCGCTATGTGAAGCACGAAAGTTTCACGGGCCAAACTCAAGGCCACCTCTCTCTGAGACAAAAGAGCTCTTATTCTTGCCATGCCGTTGAAATCTGCTCCCAAGGTTGGTATTTGTGGCGAGATTGAAAACTCCCTATGCTCATGTGTGGGAGGAAATAGAACATTTCTGCAGCAAATAACCCGTTCACTTACTGTTACGATAAAAGGAATACTTTTAATTAACCCAGAACAATCTTCATTATTGAGCATCAAATAACTACCATTTTCCAACAACTTGAACGTGGGGATGATAGCAGGAACTGGCGTGCCTTGCAACACGCAAGCCATATTTGGTCGGTGTTTGTTGCATGAACCGTGTAACTGTATGTGCCTACACATTAGTGAATGATCTGGCGTCTCAGTGCATTCCTCTCCATTCAGATAAACTTCTTGATCATCTTTGAAACATCTGTATGTGTATGGAAGCGACCAGACCTCATGAAGAAAAGCACTACCTAAAGGTTCATAACGACCTATTGGTATATATTTCATACAATTTGAAAACTTATATAAAGCAAAAGGCAGCGTTATTAAACCGTGGATAAGGCACGTTGCCAAAAAACCCGCAATCCTCTGCTGATGATGTCACTGAGCATGTCATGAATGATGTAATATGTGACATCATCAGCAGTGGATTACGGGTAATAGTATCTCTAGTTTACTCCCCTATAGCTGTCTTTCTTTTAACATAAGTGTCTGTTTCCTTCCCTTATACTTACTGTTTTTGGTTCGCTTCCGGTTCGCGTACCGGCGAGCGAACTGGGAAGCGAACTAAGAGAAATAGAGGTTGGCACAGTTCCAAATATTGTACCAATTTTTTAATAACGGGGAGGTAGTTCTGAAAAGAACTTTTTTTTTTATTGTTTTTGTTGTTTTATATTTTTTTTATTATTTTTCGGAACATTTTTTTACTTTTTTTGAATTTTTCTGAACAGTTTTATATTTTTTTGGGTTTTTCTTGGAGGGGCAATGAAAACGATTCATTGTAAAGGGCTCAACAGGAGCAACAAAACAAAAAAAAAGTATTTATTATTTGGGGCGTTTCGTACAAACTTGCATATGATAGTCAATAGCTCTGTTGATCAGAGTGATGCTTCTTTCTCCGTAGCAAATGAATCCATCGCAAAATACGCAGATGTGTTTTACTTCACCAAATCTCATTTGTATATTTGGCACCATCTCCCTGCCCTCTGGTCCCGTTACTTCCGGTACAACAGATCTTCTGGCCATAATAGGGAGATTATCTAGGTCGTTCCGAAACTGTGCAGCACTGTAGTTGTTAGGATGCCACCTAGTCATATGGCGATGCATTGTGTAGTTTCCGAAACTGTATTTTTTCTCGGTTCCTCTGGACAGTCTATCTTGACATATAAGGCAAGTTACGTATCTTGCATTTACTTTTTTCTGACCTTTGGGAATTTTAAAAAATTGCCAAATGAAGTTTTCTTTCCGGTGAGACGTCCTGGGCTCCTCAGGCAAAAACTGCCTCTCTTCGTGCTCGTCGTTCTGTTCCTCTTCTTCCTCTTCTTGTTGAATTATAACTTGAGCAGGTGGTCCACTCTTCCTTGGATGTGGTGGAGGTGGTGGGGAAGCACCAGCTGAAGCTACTAAAGAAGCCATTGCTCAGTGATCACAAAGGGTCTTTCTCTCACAATGATGAAAGTCAGAGTGAGGAAAGAAGGAGGGATTTTCATCATTTGGGAAAAACAAGAGTTCTCAACCAATGAAAAGTGTTCATTTTAGATTATATGACCTAGTCTTACATCATTAGGAAACCAAAAGTGAAATGAACCAATGAAAAGTGTTATTACCAAGTCACATGACCTGCTGTGTTTACGTTAAGCGCTTTGCAGGGCCTCCCGGTTTGCTTCCAGAAACCTGCGCTTTGCGACTCGCTTCGCGTACCAGTTCGCTAACGTAGCACGTCATATGACGTATCACGCGACAACGTGAAACGTCATGCGGACGGGAGGCGTCACGATGTTGTTTTCTAACGCGGCAGTTGCGGTAAAGAAACGTTTACCGGCTCGCGGTCTATTTCGCGGCATCAAGGTCAGCTAACGGGAAGCTTCCCGATTCGCGAAGAGGGAACGAAGAAAAAAAAATATTTTAAAAAAAAATTATTCATAAACATATAAAATATATTTTTGGATTTAAAGAAGAATACATTTTACAGCTACAGATATTAGCTGTTAAAAAACCAATGAAATTCACTGAAAAAACCATAGGTTATAGACCATATATAGTTAGGAATTAGCATTTACAAAACCTTGAAAATTCACTGAAAAAACCATAGGTTATAGACCATATATAGTTAGGAATTAGCATTTACAAAACCTTATTTTACTCACACAAAACCATTGAAATTCCATATATAGTTAGTTGCACTAACTATATATCGCGCACCCGCAATCCACTGCTGATGATGTCACATATTACATCATTCATGACATGGTCAGTGACATCACTGATGACATCACTGATGACATCTCAAATGACATCACTGATGACATCACTGATGACATCTCAAATGACATCACGGATGACATCATGACACACCAATACCAGTTACTACATACGCACTCACTGATTCCTACGTCTACACACACATTCACTCATTCACCCATACAATCACTCATACATACAGTCACTCATTATTACAACACTATCATATGCACTCATACACCTATGCAGACACTCACACACTGCCACTCATCCATGGAGTTACTCACACACCTAGTCAGTCCTGTAAAGAATCAATCACACTTCCATTTCCTCATCTATACAGTTAAACACAGAACACCATACTTCAGTGACATCACTGATGACATCACTGATGACACCTCAAATGACATCACTGATGACATCTCAAATGACATCACTGATGACATCATGACACACCAATACCAGTTACTACATACGCACTCACTGATTCCTACGTCTACACACACATTCACTCATTCACCCATACAATCACTCATACATACAGTCACTCATTATTACAACACTATCATATGCACTCATACACCTAGTCAGTCCTGTGAAGAATCAATCACACTTCGATTTCCTCATCTATACAGTTAAACACAGAACACCATACTTTTTCACACATATACTAACACATACTTACTCTCTTATACAATCACTGATACAAGTACACATTGATATGCACAGAGTCACACACCTCCCAGCCAGCCACACACACACTCAGTCTTCCATACATCCACTCATTCTTCAATATGTAAAACATATTTAAACTTTACAAAAACACACAGACACTAGATGATGTCATTTGAGATGTCATCAGTGATGTCATCAGTGATGTCATTTGAGATGTCATCAGTGATGTCATCAGTGATGTCACTGACCATGTCATGAATGATGTAATATGTGACATCATCAGCAGTGGATTGCGGGTGCGCGATATATAGTTAGTGCAACTAACTATATATGGAATTTCAATGGTTTTGTGTGAGTAAAATAAGGTTTTGTAAATGCTAATTCCTAACTATATATGGTCTATAACCTATGGTTTTTTCAGTGAATTTTCAAGGTTTTGTAAATGCTAATTCCTAACTATATATGGTCTATAACCTATGGTTTTTTCAGTGAATATATATATATATATATATATATATATATATATATATATATATATATATTTTATATTGGAGGATGACAACTACCGATAGGAGCGCAAGAGCCTCCTGAACTAATTATGTTGCCACCCAGGTTCTTCCCGTTCTTGTGTGGTCAACAGGGCCTCGAGTATGACGTTACCTAACTCAGGGTGACAGGGCTTGATTGACGCCCATTTTCGTTCTGCTACCACAAATCCTTGAGCATGATTTTGTCTTTTTATTTATTATTTCATTTATTATTTTTATTTCGTATTCCTTTTCACCAACACGTAAGACAGCAGCACGCGTGTGACGGGATTTAGCTTAGGGCGTTGCGACCCCCCCTTTTTTGGGTATAGCTGAGGTATTGCCCGACGGCGTCGCCAGACTTCTTTTTTCTAGTCGTCTCAGAAAGGGATTCCCAGACTTGACAGGCTGCAAATCTATGTCGTAGTCAGTCACGATCGGCGATAGGCGTCGGTAGGACGCCATTTGCGCCAGGTCGTCCGAGAGGCGCATAGCCTTTCATAAGGTTGGACACCAGCACACCAGATCCAGGTAGGCCTTTGCGACGGGTCCCTATGGGACAGATTTATTATCGTTGCGTGTATAAAGGGTAGACGTTTTTGCTTGTGGTCACATTCACACTAGTTGGTCGGTTCTTTTTCCATCGTTTTTCCACAGCTTCTGGCACATAGCGTTCAGGAGAGAGTCTGGTGATCTCCTCCTTCCCTACAATGGCAGTTGTTCCGGTGGCGGTTCTAATGGTTGACCGAGTTATTTTGCCTTTCAAGTTAACTGGATACATATATGTATGGATAGGTCTATCTTAACAGGCCTTGGCCTCACATTTCCAGACATCGGATCGATGTGCTGGAATAGCCCGGTTATTACCTTCATACATTTGTGGCTCTTAGTTTAGGTTTCCAGGCTTATCTCAATCCTACGCGACTCAGTGGTTGTACGACCGAATCTACATTGCGAGGATGACTTTCCGATGGTATCAGTGCAAGCGTTCCCTTCATAGGGGTGCCACGGTAGCGGTGTGTTGGGCACCGTCATTCAAACATTTTTCCGATCCTTCAGTTGTTCGGGCTCTTTTTATCGTGCACGCCCCTGGAGGCTTACTGTTCAGCATCGCAATATCTCGACTGCGAGAACGATCAGCGGATATGGGCACATAGATCATCTTCTTAAGTGGACTTGTTCCAGGAATCAGGCCATTCTGCCGAAACTTTCATATTTAGGTTGTTGCGGTATACCTCCTTAGCCTACATTACAGTAAAGGATTGTTCCATCCGGTTTCATTGTATTTCCGGCGACTGGGTCGCAACTTTCGTGCAGGGTGGACTCCATTTTTTGACATTCCAATGCCCCTTGGGTTGGCGGAAGCAGGATCGGTTTCCTACCTTACCTTACAAATTTCCTCTTCTCATGAAGTGGCACTCATGTAGATCAAGGCAGATGCCTTTATGGTTCACCGGGGAGCTACGGCCCGCAGATTCATCGTTGCCGTTTAGTAAGCACGGGTCTGGGTTTGACACATGGCGATGTGGTAAGTACAGTTTTCCCTAGGGGGTATGTATTCCGACTTTACTTTATTTACGATCAAGTTCTGGTATATACAATACTTTCCTGGTTTTCGAACGCGCTGAGGGCGTTCATTTCGTATTTCTGGGTCCTTCCATTCCCGACATACGTTTCAGCGATAGAGGGTCGCTTTGTTGATAGGTACGCCTTTTTGGCGGCTTTGTGAGGACTGATTTCTCTACTTGTGCATTATTTACCAAATATTGTACGGGGACTTCAGTATCGTTTACCTTATAGCGTCCATTTGGCCGTTTTCTGCGGCTCATTCTCGGTTCAGGGCACGTTGCTGAACTTGCGTCGGGGTTTTTCTTTCGTGTTCTTTTGGTGGCGTAAATATTCCAAACCGGACTGATTCTCGGGCTTTTTCCTTTTTTATTACTAGACATATAATAGTATGTCGACCGGACAGTGAATATTGTCAGGCTGTGTTACGAAGTATTCCACCTTCAGGTGTTCCTATGGCGAGGCAAGCCCGCGGTTTACAGGTACAGTATATACTCTAGGAAGTTGCTCTGTCAGCGAAGTCTGAACTGCATGTGGTCAGGGCCTGGTCACACGAATTCGAGATAATGCACTTTATGGGTGTTTCTTCACATGCCTCCTGGCTTTCAACGATGATTCTCGGATTTACTATCTGAGGTTTTTCGAGTATATGTTCATATGACTGTTGATGATTATTGACATTTTATATGTGAGTACGAGGCTATTACAGCCAATGGTTGAGGGCCTTTTGCCGGAATGGGTGTTAGAACCAATTGTGAGACGCAGTTTGCTCAAGTACAATACTTATCATTCTTGTTTTGATAATTCCCATTGTTGTGCAAGTTTTAATTCTTCTGATGGAGTTTCTCAGACTCTATTTAAACAGTGTATTATGTACCGGTGGGAGATTTAAGACTGTAGTTGTGTTGATAAGCTTAAACTAGGATAATCCGAAGCCTCCGGTCCTGTAATAGAATCAAAAATTAGCTAGCATTCGCGCCAAGAATTTTCAATTCTATTAAGGACACGGAGGCGAGGATTATCCCACCCGGTTTATTACAGTATTGGTAATAATTACCCACCCGCATGTACTTGATATTCTGTATCAGCAGAAGTTACGGGTTTTTCCTGTCTCATTCCTTTCAGCTTCGAGTACAAAGAAGAAGGAGCAGGTGTTCTTCTGGCTTAGAAGACATAATCTTCCAGTTTAACGGTGGTTCTCCATGTTGAAGGATGTTATTGAGACTCATTTTCCGTGGAATGGACTGGATTTATTAATGTGTGGACTGTATATGTTCGAGCAAAGAAAGAGGAGGAGACACAGGGTACAGCAGCTCTTATGGGGCTATACAGGATGTGATGTATGTACAAGCATCATGGGAAATGTAGTTTTATTTGCATACAAAACGTTTTTCATTGGCTGCTGTGAGTAGCAAATATAAGAAAGAGAAGCATAATCCTCGCCTCCGTGTCCTTAATAGAATTGAAAATTCTTGGCGCGAATGCTAGCTAATTTTTGATTCCTCGTCGCTCAGCCGCGCGCGCTGTGCATCTCGGCTATCGGCCATGCGGACTTATTCAAGCTGTCGAGGCTGAAGAAAAGCGGAACGCGAATGCAGCTGCTCCGCTCTTCAGGCCGAAGAAGCCTGGAACTCACCTTTAATTTCGGAAGAGATGCCGCGCTAGGGGAAACGATACTTTGTTTCATCCGCCTCCTGATTTCCTGCTACATTGTGCTACCGATCCTAGCGCTTCTTCTGGGGTCCCTGCCTTTGAGTGAGAGCAGGACACTAGAGTTGCACCTCTGCTCTCAAACCCGGGATAACACGAAAAGAAGAATACACGACCCGCTAGGAAGAGCGCTTTATTTTTTTTGCTACATTCTGCTGTTGTACCACTTGACTCCTTCGGTGTTTACTCCAGGATTGAATTTTATAAGCGGAAAACCACACCAAATCGGCAAATGTCATCCAGGGGCCCCTGAGCTGTGAAAACAAACAAGCCAAAGGTCCCCCAGCCTACGTCCATGTCAAACAACATTACTTTAGGGGAGGCTGCTGCACTGGACAGCTCAATAAAAGGTAAAAGGGAAGCTAACTGTTTAAAACGGGCTACAAGAAAAGTCGGAGAAGGTGGGGGGGGGTCAAGGGGGTTAAGGAGGGCTCTCAACCTACAATTGTAGACATGCTTGCAGGACCTAAGGCATTATCTATTAATCCTGACACTACTATGAACGACGCCCCAACCCCCACACCCCCGCTGGGCCAGAACTAGATCACCTGCTTACAGACGCATGGGAGCACCTGAACCCTGGAGTTAACCCGGGGGAGTCTCAAGAAAGGGGAGACTTTTCTCGGTGAGCAGTCCCTAGACATAATAGTTCAGAGGACCCAGTGACTTTGGAAAAGGTACCCGCCGTTCTGTGTACTCCTGCGCTGCCCTCCGAAGATACTGCTAGCCCTTAGACCCAATATCTATCAAGATGATGGCCACAAGTGAGACTGGGCTCAACCACCTCACAAAAGGTATTACGGATTACATCCTCAGAGTGGAACCTAAACCTGGCCTTAGAGCCCCTTGGACACCAGAAGTTGGTGGGGAACATTTCTATTCGGTCTCAGATGGCTCTTTGACCACCTCTGACGAAGAACCAATCAGCTCTAGCGAAGACATTAGTATTGATCTCTCTAAAAATACAGGGACGGTACAACGTCAGGTAAAGAATAGAAACCCCCCCTAAGAGACGGATCCAGCTCAAATGGGACTACTCAGATTCACAAGTGGCTTATCCCCATGTGAAGAAGACGGACAGATACCCATCTGGGAAAATACTAAATCTACAATTGTAATAGCACCTGTGACAGAACCTTCCTTATCTTCAATCTTGGCTTCTATTAAGGGTTTTCAAGAAGAGGTTCGCTCCGACAATCGAGCCGTTAAGGGAGCAGCTTAAAAGCTACAGGGGGGCTTGCGGAAATTAAACAAACTGTGCACGGATATAAGTGATCGGGTCAGCAGGGTTGAAGGGCGTACAGAGAGCTTAGAAACAGAGGTAACCACTTTGAAGGACCAGGGGTCGGTTAATGAGGCGTGTCTAGCAGCAGATGTCAGGATGAAAATGGAGGAACAAGAAAATCGACAGTGCAAGAACAACCTCAGACTGCTGGGCATTCCGGAAGGGGTTGAAGGTGATGACCCAAGGCGCTACATCGTACAATTACTACGCAAAACTTTCCTGACTCAAACAAACTGAAACTGGGACTATGAAATCTAGCGTGCGCACCGATTCCCTTTTAACATCAAACCGAATAGAAGTGGCAGCAACCCTTCCGATGGGAAGTCTAGGGCTTTTTTAGTGTTCTTTGGGAACTTCCTCCTAAGACAATTTGTGTATGAGTAGGCCCGTCCAAACTCTCTAAAAGGGGCTAATGGGGTGATGTTTTTTGCTAAACCGGACTTTTGCCATACAACAGTAGAGCGCAGGCAGCACCTGCACCAATTAATCACCTTATTCCAACAGTTAGGTGCCCAAGTCTTTTTAATGAATCCTGCCAGACTGAAAGTTAATATGAATGGGTCCACACAAATTTTCATGTCTGAGATTTAGGCAGGGGAGTACCTGGGGGAGATGAAGGCGAAAAAGAAAGATAATAAATAAAAGGCTAGAAGGGGTTAAAAGAAGGAGAGAAAAAAAGAACATTTTATCAAGGAAAACGTAATTAATAAAGTCAGGAAAAAGCAACTCTAGTAATTTGATGCGGTTATCTGATTGCTTTTACGAATTTTGATGATTTGTCCCTGGAAGCTTAGAATTTTTTTTTAGGTATAAGGCTGATTATATCTCCCATCTAGTCTAGGACGTAGGCTAGTGGCGATGCATCCCAACTGATAACCTTCATTCAGGGTCTCCCTGATTGCTCCAATTGTGGGGGTGGAGGGGAGAGGGATAGGGGGGTCACAAACGGATGCTGGTGGTGGGGTTTACAATACTGATATTGGCTAATGAAAATAAAACACACAAAAAGAAGGGTAAATCACAAAACAAGAGAAAGGAAAATAGGAAAGGGGGGAAATGTGCAAACTAGTATATTTTGGGATATACCAAATGCAAGATGGCACAGGATATACGTCTGGGAGAAAAGCAGCCCAAAAATGTCAAATAACATAAATAATCAATGTTCTTTAAAAATTGTGTCTGTAAACATCTGTGGTCTAAATGGTGCTGTGAAAAGGAAGAAAGTAGGTCTGGGGTTTACGTTTATTAGGTGCCGAGCTTATCACATTGCAAGAAACACACATTGAAGGATCCCATAAGCACTTAGTAAATACACTGGGGTACAGGGTCATCGGGGGAACTTCCCAGGGGACAAAGACTAGAGGAGTTGGAGTGTTGGTTCAAAATAGACACCCATTAACCTCCAACAGGGTAAAATCTGACCCTCTGGACAGGTGGGTCAAAGCAGAATGTCATCTCCCCTCTAACTCAGCCTTTACACTCTGCTCCATATACGGGAGCAACACTGATGATCCTGGGTTGATTAACTGGATCTCGGGAGAGCTTACCCATTGGCCTTTACCACTGATAATCTCTGGGGATCTAAATATTAATCTACCCAGCAACTGGAACGCAACTGATCACTGGCCCTACACAGGCAGGATGCCCAAAGTCTATCAGGCCCTACTTCACCGCATCGCTGCGGCGGCTATTCCGCCGCAACGCTAAGGGGGCGGGGCGGCCGCATGCTGGTGCCGGAACCGCTCCGTCACCAGCAGCGGTTGCACTGTGCTGATGACGGAGCGGTTCCGTCATGGCCCTGCCCGCTCAATAGAACGCCCAGCGCAGGCGCGGAATCCGCGCCACGCAGGCGTGGCGGCCGGGCCATGATGGAACTGCTCCGTCATCAGCACAGCGCTATCGCAGCTGATGACGGAGCGGTTCCGTCATCAGCATAGAAAGGGTTAACTTAATGCAAACCCATGGGCTTAGTGATGTCTGTCCAATTTAAAGTCTACTCACTCGGGGTGCCCATATTTCTCAGCCCCACATCTCTCACTTGCTAGACTGGATTATTTTCTTGTGTCTACATCAATACTTCAAAATTGCTCTATTGAGATGGCCCCACGATTTATGTCGGATCACAAAACCCTCTTAATTTAAACATCAATGGGTTAGGGAAACCTCAAATTGGAGTATTGAGAAAGCCCTATTGTATGATGAGGCCTACCGCTCACATATGCAGGAGTGGATCAAAGAGTTTTTGGAAATCAATATAGGATCAGCAGTAGTGAGAACCGTATGGGATGCAATGAAGGCCGGCATTCAAGGTGAGACCCTGCGGTATTCCATAAGATAAGCTAGGAAGGGCACATGACAAGATGAAAAAAGCTGAGGAAAAACTAATCCTAGCAGTCAATCTAGGGGTTGAAATTGAAAATGCTTTGCTAGAAGTAATAGCTAGTAAGGCGGAAATAGGGTCTTTATTTACTGAGAAAATTGCCAAGAAATGGGCTTCTGCTACGGAAAAAATATAAGATTGTGGTGATATCGGCCATCAACTCACTCTCAGAATTAGACAATAGGTGTCTGCTAGCGAAATTCAGTCCATTCAGCTTAGCTCTGGGAAGATCACAAACGATGCAAGAAAGATCCGTAACGCATTTTGTGATTTTTACCAGAAACTCTACCTAGAAGATAACATAGGGACATCCAAACAGAGAGAGGATGAAAGTCTGGTATATTTAGACCAGATTACCCTGGCAGCACTCAGTCCCGATGACTATGATCAACTGGAGGAAGTCTTCCGGATGGAAAGCGACAGGTGCAGACCATATACCGGTGGAGTTTTATAAAATATTTGCTCCCCAGAAAAAAGACATTCTTGTCACACTGGTAGAGTCTATCTTTAGTGGTGCACCCCCCCCCCCTGGATTCTTGGTCAAATGCCAAGATAGTGATATTCCCAAAAAAAGACAAATCTCCTCTAGAAATGGGATCATATCGGGCAATTACCCTAATTAATTGTGACTCTAAAATATATGCCAAAGTATTTACTTTGAGATTATCATTGAGAATAAATTCTTTGGTTTCACAGTGGCTTATCCCTAAAAAGAGCACAACCGAACATATTCACAGAGCTATTATCCTACCGGATGCAGCTCAAATAACTGGAGATCGGATCTCATTAATTTTACTCAAAGCTGAGAAAGCGTTTGATCGGGTCTCCTGGTCATTCCTTTGGGCTGTCATGAGGAAGATGCACTTTGGACCAAAAGCAGTATGATTTTGGAAAAAGGGGGTGGTGATGGACAGAGTTTCTGAATGATGCAGAATACTCTTACCAAGTCAATAGATCATGGTTTTAATCCATCACCGTTTTTTAGCTCACTGCACCATCCCAGTTTAGAACCTGGCTATATGCAAATTAGTCTGTTCCTGTCCCAGTGCATGATGGGAACAGGGCAAACCAAACTACCAAGCCAATTCTTATACTGGGAAGGGAACAAGCTTCCGGGGACCGGTTTCTGGCATCACAGCCTTCTTCGGCCCGGCTTGCTTGAATCCTGATGGTGCAATGAGCAAGGGACTCACGTCTGAGTATACCCTCCCACACATAGGGGTCGATCAGGATGGCGGACGGAAGAGCCACCGCGGCCCTGGAGTAGGCGGAAAAAGCCTTTTCCGTGTCCGCCTGCCGCGGATACTCCGTCCGCCATATCAGGATAGGAAAACGTGTCAAATTTCCGTCCGCGACGGAAAAGCACGCTCCGCCGGCCAACTACACACGACCACGCGGCGGACGGAACACATCCGGACGCTCCGCCGTACGCACTGACGTCTAAGACCGTCCCCCAAATCAAGATGGCGGAAAACACACATAAAACCGCAGCGGAAAAACAACCTGTCTTAACACGGCGGAATCCCCACAGCGAACATAGGTGACACAGCCGAGATACCCACCGCAAGCTGACCACCACCATGGACCCGGCGCTACACGCTTTCCCGATGCTCTTCGCGATCCACCACGTCCTAGTCATGGCCTACTATGGACGACGACGCAGGTAAGGTACAAACCATTGGCTGTCTGGAGGGGAATACCAGCAAGGGACGTGACGTAGGGAGGGGGAGTGTCATGTTACCGAAACCACTGATGAGAAGCATATACGAATACACATTTGCAGTACGCAAGCAGGAATGGCAACGACAGACCACGAGACTTGATAGACTACCTTTATTGTCCAAAATAGGGGTCAAATCACAGTGTATGCGTGAGCATGGGCAAAGTGGGCACCAGAGCAGGTACAACATAGCAGGCAACGAGAGGGCAGCATGCAGTATCAGAGCATCAACAGGGCATTGTAGAGTACAGAGCAGGTACATCAGAGCAGGTAACGAGAGGGCAGCATCCAGTATCAGAGCATCAACAGGGCATTGTGCAGTACAGAGCAGGTACATCATAGGCAGGTAACGAGAGGGCAGGTTGCAGTATCAGAGCATCAACAGGGCATTGTAGAGTACAGAGCAGGTACATCATAGGCAGGTAACGAGAGGGCAGGTTGCAGTATCAGAGCATCAACAGGGCATTGTAGAGTACAGAGCAGGTACATCATAGGCAGGTAACGAGAGGGCAGTATGCAGTATCAGAGCATCAACAGGGCATTGTAGAGTACAGAGCAGGTACATCAGAGCAGGTAACGAGAGGGCAGCATGCAGTATCAGAGCATCAACAGGGCATTGTGCAGTACAGAGCAGGTACATCATAGGCAGGTAACGAGAGGGCAGGTTGCAGTATCAGAGCATCAACAGGGCATTGTAGAGTACAGAGCAGGTACATCATAGGCAGGTAACGAGAGGGCAGGTTGCAGTATCAGAGCATCAACAGGGCATTGTAGAGTACAGAGCAGGTACATCATAGGCAGGTAACGAGAGGGCAGTATGCAGTATCAGAGCATCAACAGGGCATTGTAGAGTACAGAGCAGGTACATCAGAGCAGGTAACGAGAGGGCAGCATGCAGTATCAGAGCATCAACAGGGCATTGTGCAGTACAGAGCAGGTACATCATAGGCAGGTAACGAGAGGGCAGGTTGCAGTATCAGAGCATCAACAGGTCATTGTAGAGTACAGAGCAGGTACATCAGAGCAGGTAACGAGAGGGCAGTATGCAGTATCAGAGCATCAACAGGGCATTGTGCAGTACAGAGCAGGTACATCATAGGCAGGTAACGAGAGGGCAGGTTGCAGTATCAGAGCATCAACAGGTCATTGTAGAGTACAGAGCAGGTACATCAGAGCAGGTAACGAGAGGGCAGTATGCAGTATCAGAGCATCAACAGGGCATTGTGCAGTACAGAGCAGGTACATCATAGGCAGGTAACGAGAGGGCAGGTTGCAGTATCAGAGCATCAACAGGTCATTGTAGAGTACAGAGCAGGTACATCAGAGCAGGTAACGAGAGGGCAGTATGCAGTATCAGAGCATCAACAGGGCATTGTGCAGTACAGAGCAGGTACATCAGAGGCAGCACGTGAGAGGGGCAAAGTGCATCAACAGTCCATTGCACAGAACAGGCCCATCAGAGGCAGCACGTGAGAGGGCCAAAGTGCATCAACAGTCCATTGCACAGAACAGGCCCATCAGAGGCAGCACGTGAGAGGGGCAAAGTGCATCAACAGTCCATTGCACAGAACAGGCCCATCAGAGGCAGCACGTGAGAGGGGCAAAGTGCATCAACAGTCCATTGCACAGAACAGGCCCATCAGAGGCAGCACGTGAGAGGGGCAAAGTGCATCAACAGTCCATTGCACAGAACAGGCCCATCAGAGGCAGCACGTGAGAGGGCCAAAGTGCATCAACAGTCCATTGCACAGAACAGGCCCATCAGAGGCAGCACGTGAGAGGGGCAAAGTGCATCAACAGTCCATTGCACAGAACAGGCCCATCAGAGGCAGCACGTGAGAGGGGCAGTATGCAGTATCAGAGCATCAACAGGGCATTGTGCAGTACAGAGCAGGTACATCACAGCAGGTAACGAGAGGTCAGCATGCAGTATCAGAGCATCAACAGGGCATTGTGCATTACAGAGCAGGTACATCAGAGGCAGCACAACTACGTGTCCCTACCAACCCGTCACAGGGACCACAAGAGTGCCACGCAGTTCTCAATGGACACACCATGTGAAGTAACATTTGAGTGAAGTGTACAGCACCTCACATCACAGATTCAGGGGGACTGCGTGAACTACCTGCCTCGGACACACTGGCAGCACCAGCAACAGGAGTGTGAGACACAGCCACAGCCCGAGTGACACACACATGGGCCACGGACCCAGACACACTGGCAGCACCAGCAACAGGAGTGTGAGACACAGCCACAGCCCGAGTGACACACACATGGGCCACGGACCCAGACACACTGGCAGCACCAGCAACAGGAGTGTGAGACACAGCCACAGCCCGAGTGACACACACATGGGCCACGGACCCAGACACACTGGCAGCACCAGCAACAGGAGTGTGAGACACAGCCACAGCCCGAGTGACACACACATGGGCCACGGACCCAGACACACTGGCAGCACCAGCAACAGGAGTGTGAGACACAGCCACAGATGTAGTCACTGACACGTGAGCCACTGACCCAGACAGACTGCCAGCACCAGAAACAGGAGTGTGCAACACAGCCACAGATCTTCTAACTGACACGTGAGCCATAATCCCAGATACACTGCCAGGACCTGCAACAGGAGAGGGCACAACTGACACTGTGCCACCATCTGATACATGAGAGTCAACTGCACCAGCGCCACTGGGACAACTGAAATGATGAGCCACAGGGCTGTATGGGCCAGGAGGCAGGGTGGGCCTGGGAGCTGGGGATAGCTCACCTAGAGCCAAATCGGGGTTGGCAGGTGTCAATGGTGTGTGTCTGCGTTTCTTAGGGAGGTGTGAGTGCACCCTGGACAGGACAGGACTGCCAAGTGGTGGGGACTCCAAAGAATCACCACCCAGCATAGGTGGAGCAACTGCTGCCGGGGATCTGGTTTCGGGGGAGGTGCTGGAGCCTGCTTGTCGTTTGCTCTGTGCCTGCCGCCTGGACTCGGAATGATGTGTAATGGGGGATGCAACAACAGGGGACACCCTCCTCTGCTTCTGACTGGCCTGGATGGGAGTGGAGGTATGGGGGGACTCCGCCGCGGAGACATCAGTTTGGCGTTTAGTAGAAAACATCAGCCTCAGTGCAGCCAGGGGTGAAGTATGCCTGTCCTTGATAGCGCCATTGTCCATGCTAGATGCCTTGTCCGTAGGTTGTGCCTTATCCTTAGGTGGAGTGTTGTCTCTGGATGTAGCCTGTGCCCTGCTCGCCGCCCTGTTCCTGCCAGCAGACTTGTCGTCTGTGGTGCACCTGCCTCCAGCAGACACCTGCTCCCTGTGTGTGTCCCTGCCCTTGGGAGTGTTCCTATCCACTGCTGTGGGCCTGCTCTTGGGAGTCTCCCTGCTCTTAGTAGGTGCCTTAGTCTTCTCACTGTCCTTGGGAGTGTTCCTATCCACTGCTGTGGGCCTGCTCTTGGGAGTCTCCCTGCTCTTAGTAGGTGCCTTAGTCTTCTCACTGTCCTTGGGAGTGTCCCTTACCTCTGCTGTGGGCCTGCTCTTGGGAGTCTCCCTGCTCTTAGTAGGTGCCTTAGTCTTCTCACTGTCCTTGGGAGTGACCCTTACCTCTGCTGTGGGCCTGCTCTTGGGAGTCTCCCTGCTCTCAGTAGGTGCTTAGTCTTCTCACTGTCCTTGGGAGTGTCCCTTACCTCTGCTGTGGGCCTGCTCTTGGGAGTCTCCCTGCTCTCAGTAGGTGCCTTAGTCTTCTCACTGTCCTTGGGAGTGTCCCTTACCTCTGCTGTGGGCCTGCTCTTGGGAGTCTCCCTGCTCTTAGCAGGTGCCTTTGTCTTCTGACTGGCCTTGTCCAAGGAACAGTCCATGGACATGTGAGTATCCCTTGCCTTCAGAGTACCTTTCGTGTTGAATGCCTGTGTAGCTCCGGAAGGCATGTCCCCCAACAACACTTGTGGATCCTGTGTGTGTACTCCAGTGCATCTGACGTCGTCTACGTGAACAGATTTAGCTGATCTAGGGGATGGGGTCTGTGCCCTGCGTGCCCTGACGTGCTGTCTGACGCTGCTTCTAGTGCAATAACCTGTATTTGAGTCCTGCTCTGAATAATCACTACCCCCTGAGACATCCAGCGGTGTAGATGGGGAAACAGAAGTAGCACCCTGTTCATTCGACTGTACTATTGCAGACGACACACTGCTTGCCAATGACTGCACTGTCCTGTGTAGACCTGCAAGATCGCCATGCATCCCTTCCATGAATGCCACCACCTGCCCCAACTTCCTATCATGGTCCTGGAAAGCATTTGTCATATTGGTCTGACCCACACACAGCTGTCGCAGCAGATCAACGGCCTCAGCACACAGTGCATTTTGGCTCACCGTGGCAGGGGCAGCGGTGCCTGCACCGAACGCCACTCTGCTCCCCCTACTCCTCCGGCCACGAACAATACATGGTGCAGTTGGCGGAAGTGTGGGCCCTGTGTGCTGTCTTCCGACAGAAGGTGATGAGTGCCCACTCCCAGTCTGTGACAACAGTGCAGGCTCACCAAGAGTGTCCGACGAGGAGGACGATGGTGTCTCCACATGCGAGTCCTCAGGGACGGTCCTGTCCCCCTCTCCGGCGCTGGCCTCCTCCGTGTCAGTCTGCGTGTGTGCGAAGTCTGAGCCGGACTCATTTCCTCGGCTACTCTCCACCGTCTGTGGCTGAGTGTCCTCTGTCAAAGCTGAAATGCACAGAAAAGATGTGTGAGTCATGGGCACACTCACGTACAGAAGGAACAGGATAGCCAAATCACATAGCAGACAAAGGTTCATGAGCCCTCATCCTGCACATGGCCCACCCCTACCAGTCATCCTCACATTTTCTGCCATGGGGCCATGGACCACTAGGGGATGTGCTTTAACACTCAACTACTAAGCAAGTGGCGTGTCAACATGGCGGACCTGGATGTCAAATGAGTACCACCCAATGGGACCAAAATGCCATCACAGGCATACATACGCAACACGGAACTCAATAGTGTGTCTGTGCACCAATACATGCATAGCACTCACAAGTTTCCTACACAGACAGTATGCTCACCGCTAGTTTGCTGTTGATCGGCACTCAGACGTTCGGCCAGTTCAGGATGCGTCACTGCAATGATACGGTGCATGAGAGGGGTCATGGAGCGTCGGGCCAGACGGGGCGTCCTTGGAATCAGGCCCAGTGTTACTTCCGCTACATTCTTGCTCAGCCTGGAAATGTCGTCCCAGCGTTTGTGGCAGTGTGTATGTCGTCTGTTGCACACCCCCAATGCCCGTACTTCCCGTGCTATGGTCCTCCACAGGTCCTTGCGAAGGTGCAGCTTGACCTACCATGATGGGAGACAAAAGGGTTTAAGTCAGTGGACAGGTGGCCTGTCACACACATAGGGGCAAGACGTTACTGTCAGCAGCCATGCACAATCAGGAACATATGTCTAGCCCACACTACACAGCTAAGATATAAATAGGCCTGATCATTTGGCCCCCTCATGCACACCAACATGTCCCACACTGCACTTACCACCCGTCCCGGTGCGCCGTAGAGGCGTCCATAGTTGCGGAGTACACCGTCCACGAGGACATCAAGCTCCGCGGAGGTGAAGGGTCGAGACCGGATCTCTTTGCCACTCGACATGGCAAGATCACGGAGTATGGCACTAGAGCAGCAGTCGGTGGTCAGCTCAGCAGCAGCAGCAGCAGGTCGAGGTGATGGTCACAGGCAGCAGTCGGTGGTCAGCTCAGCAGCAGCAGCAGCAGGTCGAGGTGATGGTCACAGGCAGCAGTCGGTGGTCAGCTCAGCAGCAGCAGCAGCAGGTCGAGGTGATGGTCACAGGCAGCACTGGTCCCCAGGGTAGGAAGTTTCATTTTGGCCAAGACACATATATAGGGCCCTCAGCACGTGTCAGTGGCATACGTCGCCAGCAATTGGTCAGCCCTGGAAGCGTGATCGTGAAATGGGCCAATGACTGGCCCTGTTGTTGCGGTGCACAGCTTCCGCTACTTGCGATTGGCCGTATGCGGCCAGCGTCCCTCTTCCCATTGGCTGCATGTGCAGGGACCGTCACGGGCACACATCGGCAACCGCACGTGCAAGCGTCAGGCACGGATGCTTCAGTTGCAACAATGTACTATCACTGGCGCCTCCATGGCGGTGCACGTACACAGCGGGGGAGGTGCAGGCCTATACACCCTGCAGATGTACTCAATGGACATGCCAGTTCATGACCCCCCTTACAGTCACCTTGCATCATCCACCGTACACCGGCCGGAGCGGCCGGCCCATGAACAACCGCCGTGCCCGGCCATGAACAACCGCCGGTCCCGGCCATGAACAACCGCCGTGCCCGGCCATGAACAACCGCCGTGCCCGGCCATGAACACAACCGCCATGGCCGGGCACGGCGGTTGTTCATGGCCGGGCACGGCGGTTGTTCATGGCCGGGCACGGCGGTTGTTCATGGCCGGGCACGGCGGTTGTTCATGGCCGGGACCGGCGGTTGTTCATGGCCGGGACCGGCGGTTGTTCATGGCCGGGACCGGCGGTTGTTCATGGCCGGGCACGGCGGTTGTTCATGGCCGGGACCGGCGGTTGTTCATGGCCGGGCACGGCGGTTGTTCATGGGCCGGCCGCTCCGGCCGGTGTACGGTGGATGATGCAAGGTGACTGTAAGGGGGGTCATGAACTGGCATGTCCATTGAGTACATCTGCAGGGTGTATAGGCCTGCACCTCCCCCGCTGTGTACGTGCACCGCCATGGAGGCGCCAGTGATAGTACATTGTTGCAACTGAAGCATCCGTGCCTGAAGCTTGCACGTGCGGTTGCCGATGTGTGCCCGTGACGGTCCCTGCACATGCAGCCAATGGGAAGAGGGACGCAGGCCGCATATGGCCTTTGGGAAGTAGCGGAAGTTGAGCACCGCCATGGCGGCGCCAAATATGTGATCTTGTCAGACGCTGCACCGTGATGTGTTGTGTGCAGTTGCGTCATGAGGGATGTGAGCGTGATTGTGAAAGGTCATATGTCATACAATATAGCATGTGTGTCCATACAATGGACATTGGTCGGCACACAATGGGCAACAGATGTGCATTTGTACGTGTTGACGTCGGGTTTGACCCTACAGACGTTGTTACATCTTCACAACTACACAGTACATCACGGCTGTGTGGCCAATTAATGCATCTGTTGTCAGTTTCTTGTTGTGTCGAGGTGACTACAGTGGTGGTGGTACACATGCATTCCGTGTATGTGATTTATACGTTCTGTCACCATGCATGTCATTACCGTATGCACATCATCATTGGTGGTGGCATTTGTGCTTGATGACATGGCGTGTGTAAACTTATCGTTTGTGTGCATGCAGTTGCATGAGTGTCTGTGATGTGTCTACGATACATTAGGGTGACGACTGAAGTTTTGTCAGTAAGGTACACATGTGATGGAGTTGTACACGTATGCGTCGTTTGTAAGTTGACCTAAGTTACATCTCTCTCCCACACAGGAGGGCTTCAAATGTGCATCGCCCATACACTCTGCTGGAGGATATGGTAGACGAGGAGGTGATTCGGAAATTCAGGCTGGATCGACGTCGGTTGCTGGAGCTTGTGGCTCAATTGTCTCCTCATCTGCAGCCACGTAGAACGTATCCTGGCTCGTTTACACCCACTGCAAAGGTCATGGCGGTACTACATTTCTTCGCTACTGGCACATTTCAGTATACAGTTGGAGGTGCCGGGGGTATGTCACAGGCCATGTTCAGCACGGTTCTTCGGGATGTGTTAACAGCTATGATGCTGTACAAGGATGAGTACATACATTTCCCACGTCCGGAAGAGTTGCCAGCTGTCAAAGCTGGTTTCTATGCACTGGGCCACATACCTCACGTTGTGGGCTCAATTGATGGCACGCACATCGCGCTCATTCCACCACGGGCACGCGAACAAGTGTTCAGGAATCGAAAACACTTTCATTCGCTGAACGTGCAGGTGGTGTGCCTGGCGAGCAACATCATCTCCCATGTGTGTGCAAGATTTCCTGGATCCGCACATGACGCCCACATCATGCGAACCAGCAATGTCCCACGACTCATGGCAAATCTGCCACCCGGTCAAGCGTGGCTTGTTGGTGAGTGTGCAGTGGGGACTCTTGTGATCTCTGTGTTGCATGGGGTACCCACCATATCTTGTTCTGATGTTTGTCTCTGTCATCCCCCTACATAGGCGACTCGGCTTACCCAAACCGGCCCTGGCTCCTCAGTCCCCTACGTAATCCGAGGATGGCGGGTGAAATGCGGTACAATGAGGCACATGGAAGGACACGGAGAGTCATCGAACGTACCTTTGGACTGCTCAAGTCTAGGTTTCGGTGCCTCGATAAGACCGGAGGGGCCCTGCCTTACTCACCAGGAAAAGTATGCAAGATCGTGATTGCCTGCTGCATGCTCCACAACCTGGCAGTACGCAATAACATTGAACTGCTGTTGGACCCTGAAGACGAAGGAGTTCCTCGGCCTCCCATCCCACCCATGTCGACTGATGAGGATAGTGGTGAGGAGGAAGGTGTGGACCAGAGGCGCCAGCTCATTGATTGCTACTTCCCTTGAATGTGAGTATCTACCTCTAGTGGCGGTTGACAATGGCTCATGTATGTTTTCTGGTGTTGTGTGGATATGGGGTTAATCAGCTGGGTGTGGTTTGTGATGGTTGCACATGTGTGTCTTCATGTCTTTGGACATAGGAGTGTCCATGATGTGTGTGCTCCCATCCCATGCTTGTGTGATGGTTGTCGTTTGTGTAATGTTGCTGTGCATTGTGTTGTGATGTGTGTGAATCTCTTTAGTGACGTGTGTTTGCTGTCTCTGGTTTTCTCTAGGTCACTCCCGCAGCGCCATGATCATGTGCGACTATGATCCCTGTACCTGTTTACGTCTGTATCTGATGGCAATCATGTGAATAAACATGGAGGCAAAACATCATTGTGTGAGTAAATGCAATTTATTGACAGGTTGTGCTTTTGTGCTGGTGAATATTTACAAGTAAGTGGGGGGGAGGGAGTTGGAGTTGAAGGTAATGGCAGATGAAATGTCCGTGCTGACACCACATTGGGGGGTGTCAGGCTAGTCCAGCAGACCAGTGGCAATGATTGTCTATGTGGGACAGGATGGTTTGCAGGGTGAATGTCTGGCACAGGCAGTGGCATTGTCAAGGTCGTCCCCTCTTGGAGCGTGTGCCTGGCGCTCCAACACTGCTCTCAGCCACTTCCTGCCTCGGCCGCCCCCTCCGTCTCGGAGGTGGTACAGAGTCAGCTGGGAGGGCAGGTTGGTGATGGGCCACATCCGTCGCCAGGGGCTCAGGTGGTGGTGGCGGCGGTGGAGGCGGAGGCGGAGGCGGAGGTGACGGTGGCGGTGGCGCTGACACACTTGGTGGAGGGGGGGGGGTTGTTCCGGCCAACCCATTCCCTCCACATCGTTGCCTGCTGGCCCATGATCACCAACATCTGGCCAAGGATGCCAGAGATCTCGCGCAGGATGTTGGTGTTGTCCACTGAGTCCTGGTGAACACGATCAGCGTTTGCCTGGGACCGGTCGTATGAGGCCTGGCACCTGGCAAGAGCTTGTAGGGACTGTGCCACTGGCTCGGGTAGCTGTCCCTCCTCTGACCGGCGGTGTGTGGCTCGCCTGATTGGCAGTTGTCCCGTTGCCTGTGTTTGTGGCCCACTCACCCTGCTTGTGTGTGGGGCCGTTGGACCAGCGTTGCGCGCTGGGTCATGCTGGGTGGCACCGGCAGGAGTCGTGGTGCTGGTGGTAGTGGTGGTACTGGTGGTACTGGTGGTACTGGTGGTGGTGGGGACTGTGCAGATCACAGAGACAGGTGCCGCGGGAGTCACACATGCGACGTTGGTCGGTCCCGGGAGTCCCTGTGAGCCAGATGGCCCTGGCTGCGTGCTTGGTCCCGCTCCATCCTCCGCCCCGGAGCTGCCTGTGTCGTCGTCAGCAGAGAGTCCTGTAGGTGTGGGAGGCGAGGCTGGCGGCCGGGTACTGCTTTCCCCAGTCAGTTGACGATCACCTGAGGGACAAGATCGAGCTGGTCAGTAATGTGGACAGTACATGGTTACATTGATTTGTAGACATTTCTGTTTCCTGTCGCACACACCCCACCCTCCACCACCACCACCACCACCACCCTCCCCGTGCACATGGGGGCCTGTTGGGAGTTGTAGTTTGGGCCTCTCACACACCCCACCCTCCACCACCACCACCACCACCACCCTCCCCGTGCACATGGGGGCCTGTTGGGAGTTGTAGTTTGGGCCTCTCACACACCCCACCCTCCACCACCACCACCACCACCACCCTCCCCGTGCACATGGGGGCCTGTTGGGAGTTGTAGTTTGGGCCTCTCACACACCCCACCCTCCACCACCACCACCACCACCACCCTCCCCGTGCACATGGGGGCCTGTTGGGAGTTGTAGTTTGGGCCTCTCACACACCCCACCCTCCACCACCACCACCACCACCACCCTCCCCGTGCACATGGGGGCCTGTTGGGAGTTGTAGTTTGGGCCTCTCACACACCCCACCCTCCACCACCACCACCACCACCACCCTCCCCGTGAACATGGGGGCCTGTTGGGAGCCATGGACATGTTAGTGTGTTGGTGTCCGACGTGCATGGGTTGGGGCGTGGGGGATGTTTATTCTCAGTTGTGTGAGCCTGACCATGTCGTGCTGATCGTGGTGCTTGGTTTGTACTCACCAGTCTCTTCTCCTTCGTCAAGGCCGTCTAGGCTCTCTGGGTGTAGTATCACCAGCACCTTCTCCTCCCAATCGGTGTAGGGTATGGGCTCCGGGGGTGTGCCACCGCCAGTAAGATTGGCTCTGGCGTGGTTTTTCGCTCGGATGCCCTTGACCCTGGTCTTAAGGTCATGCCACCGCCTCTGAATGTCGTGCTTGGTCCTCGGCACAGTCCCCGACGCATTCACCCGAGTGACGATCCTGTCCCACATGTGGTTCTTTTGCGCCACGGTCGTCTGCTGGACTTGGGCCCCGAAGATGTTGGGCTCCACACGGATAATTTCATCTACCATTACCCGCAACTCTGTCTCCGTGAATTTGGTTTTTTTTTTGGGTGCCATGGTGTGTGGTGCTCAGTGTGTGAGTTGAGTGAGTTGGGAGGTGCAGGTGTGTGGTGTGTGATGTGTAGGATTTGTGTGGTGGGTGTTTGTGTGGTAGGGTGGTGGGTGGGTGTCTTCTATGTGATTTTATGTGAGTTAGCAGTGTCTCGAATGGCCCTCTTGCTGGCAGCAATGCTGTGGTGCAAGGGATTGTGGTTGTGTGGGGGTGTCTTTTTGTAGTCGTGTCTCAATGGTTGTTGCGAGTCAGGTGGTAGGTGGGCGTGTTGACTTGTGTGCATTATTGGATAATTGGGACGTGTCATGGTGGCTTGTGCTTGGGGGGGGGGGGGGCCTTGTCAATGTTCGTATGTTTGCTTAGGACTTGCGGTGCACTTTCATACATTTGTTAGGCGCTAGGGATGTTGTGCGTGTTGGCCTTCCGCCCTGATGCTGTGGTTCTCGTAGCATTGTTTCCGCCGCGGACGTGGATGGCTGTGAGTTCCGTGGTACGGGCGGATTTATCCTAATTGCGGCCACGGAGTATTCTCAGGTATGGCGGTACATGTTTTATTTTCCGCGGTCATTTCCGTCCGCGGCAGTGGTTGTTCATTGGACTCCGTCCGCCGCGGACGGACTTGGTTGTGTTCCGTCCACCGCGGACGGTGTTGGTTGTGATCCGTCCGCCGCGGTCGGAGTTTCGTGACATGAATATCCTAATCCCAACCGCGGTTTCTCCGCGGCGCAGCCGGGAGTAAAATTTCCCCCACCATGGCGGACAGTACCCATTTCCGTCCGCCATCCTAATCGGCCCCATAGTGTGGATAAAACCGATTTTGGAAAAAGGGGGTGGTGATGGACAGAGTTTCTGAATGATGCAGAATACTCTTACCAAGTCAATAGATCATGGTTTTAATCCATCACCGTTTTTTAGCTCACTGCACCATCCCAGCTCAGAACCTGGCTATATGCAAATTAGTCTGTTCCTGTCCCAGTGCATGATGGGAACAGGGCAAACCAAACTACCATGCCAATTCTTATACTGGGAAGGAAACAAGCTTCCGGGGACCGGTTTCTGGCATCACAGCCTTCTTCGGCCCGGCTTGCTTGAATCCTGATGGTGCAATGAGCAAGGGACTCACGTCTGAGTATACCCTCCCACACATAGTGTGGATAAAACCGATTTTGGAAAAAGGGGGTGGTGATGGACAGAGTTTCTGAATGATGCAGAATACTCTTACCAAGTCAATAGATCTTGGTTTTAATACATCACCGTTTTTTAGCTCACTGCACCATCCCAGCTCAGAACCTGGCTATATGCAAAGTAGTCTGTTCCTGTCCCAGTGCATGATGGGAACAGGGCAAACCAAACTACCATGCCAATTCTTATACTGGGAAGGAAACAAGCTTCCGGGGACCGGTTTCTGGCATCACAGCCTTCTTCGGCCCGGCTTGCTTGAATCCTGATGGTGCAATGAGCAAGGGACTCACGTCTGAGTATACCCTCCCACACATAGTGTGGATAAAACCGATTTTGGAAAAAGGGGGTGGTGATGGACAGAGTTTCTGAATGATGCAGAATACGCTTACCAAGTCAATAGATCCTGGTTTTAATCCATCACCGTTTTTTAGCTCACTACACCATCCCAGCTCAGAACCTGGCTATATGCAAATTAGTCTGTTCCTGTCCCAGTGCATGATGGGAACAGGGCAAACCAAACTACCAAGCCAATTCTTATACTGGTAAGGAAACAAGCTTCCGGGGACCGGTTTCTGGCATCACAGCCTTCTTCGGCCCGGCTTGCTTGAATCCTGATGGTGCAATGAGCAAGGGACTCACGTCTGAGTATACCCTCCCACACATAGTGTGGATAAAACCGATTTTGGAAAAAGGGGGTGGTGATGGACAGAGTTTCTGAATGATGTAGAATACTCTTACCAAGTCAATAGATCATGGTTTTAATCCATCACCGTTTTTTAGCTCACTGCACCATCCCAGCTCAGAACCTGGCTATATGCAAATTAGTCTGTTCCTGTCCCAGTGCATGATGGGAACAGGGCAAACCAAACTACCAAGCCAATTCTTATACTGGGAAGGAAACAAGCTTCCGGGGACCGGTTTCTGGCATCACAGCCTTCTTCGGCCCGGCTTGCTTGAATCCTGATGGTGCAATGAGCAAGGGACTCACGTCTGAGTATACCCTCCCACACATAGTGTGGATAAAACCGATTTTGGAAAAAGGGGGTGGTGATGGACAGAGTTTCTGAATGATGCATAATACTCTTACCAAGTCAATAGATCATGGTTTTAATCAATCACCATTTTTTAGCTCACTGCACCATCCCAGCTCAGAACCTGGCTATATGCAAATTAGTCTGTTCCTGTCCCAGTGCATGATGGGAACAGGGCAAACCAAACTACCAAGCCAATTCTTATACTGGAAAGGAAACAAGCTTCCGGGGACCGGTTTCTGGCATCACAGCCTTCTTCGGCCCGGCTTGCTTGAATCCTGATGGTGCAATGAGCAAGGGACTCACGTCTGAGTATACCCTCCCACACACAGTGTGGATAAAACCGATTTTGGAAAAAGGGGGTGGTGATGGACAGAGTTTCTGAATGATGCAGAATACTCTTACCAAGTCAATAGATCATGGTTTTAATCCATCACCGTTTTTTAGCTCACCGCACCATCCCAGCTCAGAACCTGGCTATATGCAAATTAGTCTGTTCCTGTCCCAGTGCATGATGGGAACAGGGCAAACCAAACTACCAAGCCAATTCTTATACTGGGAAGGAAACAAGCTTCCGGGGACCAGTTTCTGGCATCACAGCCTTCTTCGGCCCGGCTTGCTTGAATCCTGATGGTGCAATGAGCAAGGGACTCACGTCTGAGTATACCCTCCCACACATAGTGTGGATAAAACCGATTTTGGAAAAAGGGGGTGGTGATGGACAGAGTTTCTGAATGATGCAGAATACTCTTACCAAGGTGCAGTGAGCTAAAAAACGGTGATGGATTAAAACCATGATCTATTGACTTGGTAAGAGTATTCTGCATCATTCAGAAACTCTGTCCATCACCACCCCCTTTTTCCAAAACCAAAAGCAGTATGAGCCATACAAACTCTCTACAGTAACCCCACAGCTAATTTATTAGTTAATGGTACTCTGACTGAGCAGATTAAAATCTCACGAGGGACCCGCCAAGGTTGTCCATGCTCACCTCTGCTCTTCACTCTTTATATAGGCCCCTTTATAAAGGCTATAGAGAATAATCAAACTATTCGAGCGGTAAGCAGATTTGGGCTGGACATCAAAATCATGGCTTATGCCGATGACCTGGAGGTGGTAACCCCTGACTCAGTGAGCACTATTAATGCTCTAGAACTAGAGGCAAATAATTTTGAAAAGTGTTAGGATATGCCCATAACCAAGGTAAAACCCAGATCATTAATAATAATCAAACTGGCTGGGCAGATGTCCATGTGGTACAAAATCTTCTCCAATATACGGAAAACGTTTGGGCTGGGTAGCTAAAATTACTACACCCCTTTTAGCAATAACCCCATTCTACCATCGATATTTGATGCCTCCTATATACTTGAATGGCATCGAGCAGGTATATTGAAAATGGGAGATTTGACAACTATTGAGGGAATTAAATCCTTCTGTGCTCTGAAAACTAAATTTCATTTGGGAGGATATCAGTCTTTTAAATATATGGCTATAAGAGACTTTCTGTCCCGTAAGACCGTGGGGACAGCTGGCTTCTCTAGAATGGATATCATTGATAAACTGCAAAATTCCACACTGCCCAGAATTGGATATATATACACTAAATTAGTTAGTCTAATGCCTGACGATATGCTCGCCACTGCCAATAAATGGCAAAGAAAGCTAAATATCTCTTCTAACACATTTAACCAAGCTGTGCAATCAGCCAGGAGTGACTTGCTATCAGCTAAATTGAAGGCACAATTTTTTAAGACTGCCTTTTTCTTATATATTACACTGGGTAGAGTTGCGAAATGGGGAACGGGAGCAGGAACACACTGTCCCAGGTGTGCAGAGTTTAGTGCGGACTCGATTTATATGTTCGCTACTTGTCCCCAACTTACCCCTTTATTAGGTCAGATAGAAGACTTCTTTAGTAAAGTCCTAGTACAGGAAATTCAACTAACACCTCCAACTGCTTTATTAGGCACACAAGACAAAGTCAGCAGAAAGAAAGGAGCCACACTCATTTTCGTAGCTATGAGCATTCTGCGTCTCTGTATAGCCTCAGCATGGATGGATCACAACCCTCCATTATTTTCCCACTGGCTAGCTCGATTGATGTCTACCTGTAAATTGGAAAAGGCTATATTTTCTAAAATGGGCAATAGGGGTAAAAAAAAGGGTCTTGCTATCTGGCAACCATTATCCTCCTGGCTTAGATAGTTAGACTTAATAGGGGCTTCTGCCACCTAACTAATGGTACTGGTTCTTCCAAGAGATATATTGAGGGATACTTGGTGTATCCTTAATAGTGTTTGAATCCGTTTGATTTTATCGGAGACATTTTTTTGTATTCATATTGCCGACACTATAAATAAGCTTTGCTGGTATAAACTATATTGTATCATGTCTAACTTTTATCAGCCATTCTTTCTTTCCTTTCTTTTTGTCCTCTTTTTTTTCTTTCTCCGTCTCCCTACCCTTTTTCCACTGTGTTCTCGACTCTTGATACATTAGCCATTGAATATCTGTAATAGGCTACTCATCAGCCATTGCCTACTTTGATGTTTTAAGTGTCGGGGCGGAGGGAGGGTGGGAGGGGGGTATGTGGTTGAAAGGTTTCTTATCTCTGTATTTATCTTTTGAATTTTCAATGAAAAAAATAAATAAATAAAAAAAATAAAGAAGCTATAATGTTGTACAAAAGTGAGCTAAGATGACCAAGCGGCCGCTAGGCAAATGTCAGACTCTGGAACGCCTCTGGTGGAGAGGCGCAGAGGCAACTATGGCCCTAATCAGGTATGGCCAAATGCACCTGAGCGGACATGATGCATGAGAACAAGGGGCTAAGCAGACATAAGAGATGCAAAATTGTAAGCTATGTCCAAGTCAGAATCTTTGCAATCACTGCCTCAATAATATCTATGATCCTCTGAGGAGGAGTACATGCCTTCATGCTGGTTGTGTCCAATGTCACTCCCATGAAGTAAAGCTTCTATAATGGACTGAACATTGATAGTAATGCCAGGTTGTGCAGAAGAGTCACCGTGATCTGAAGGTGTTCCTCGACAAATACATGACCCTTTGATGGTCATAGTGAAGTTGTCACAATTGCCAGCATTTTTGTATAGTTGATTAGTGCAGTTGTCTGTCCAAATGGCAAGACTGTGAACCAATAATTCTGGAATCCCATGGCAAACCTCAATTAACGTTCTGGGTGAAGAGAAAAGGAAGAAGAAAGTATGTGCTCTGTATATCCAGGGATGCCAACCAATCGTAAACATTAAAACCAGAAAGCCTTGGTGAATGAACAAGTTTCGAAGGCGAAGATTCAGAACTAGGACCAAGAAGTAAAGGAAGTATAATCCTGTGCCTCTTTCTTCCAGAGGCACCACCTCCATGGCCCATTTGCTTAGCCAGACGTAAACTACTGCCTCCAAATTAGAGACTTTAACCAGAGAGCTTGTCATGAGGGGAGGAATCAAAATGTAGGGATGCTGTAAGATATATTTTAGGGTTGTCAGAATTCTACTTTAAATTTGTGCATGATTATGTTTATGAGTCATGACCTAAGACAAATGCTCAAGAATAAACACAAGTTTGAATGGATTAAAAACGTCGAAAAAGTTTTAATGCACACAAGGAGGATGTCAGCATGGGAAACCAACTACATGGTTGGATCTCAGCAGCAGCAGTGAAATTACCAAGGATAGCATCAGCAAAGGTTTAGGTGTTGTCCTATCTCAAATAGGCCTTGACGATCAGGAAAACGCTACTGTAGTTGCCTCACACTCACTCTCTCTCTCCAGCAGAAGAACACTATTCTGTCATTAAGAAGAAGATTTTAATTCTTAAAACTCATCATAAACCACTCATGACATTTTGGCTACCAGTGGACTACTGGAAGTTACTCCTTGCATTGCCAGAATGTCTAGGAGATTGTTAGTTTACACCTACAAAGCACAATATGTTCTGGGTGTAGGGAATAGTGTTTCTGATTTCCCGAGTAGAGCACTATTATTCGTAAGACAGCGTTCACAGGATCAGTGGGAGGAATTTTTGGGTGATTCTTTGAACGCACAAAGAGACGGATGTGATTTCCAAGGATGAATGGCCAGACAGATAATCTAAGTATGACATTTGGGTTGAAGTACAGAAATAGATCAAAGAGTGGTGGCCTGACCAGAAGATATTTTGGTGAGAATTTGAGAGGCTACTGGGAAATCAGTTATGAGATGACTGACAATAATTATGTTTTCCTATTGAAAGGTTGTAGATTAGGGGTTCTGCTAAGTCTGAAAGATAACATTTTGAAGATTAATCATGAGGACATAATGGCATCAATAAAAATCAAAAAGTGAGTTAATGACCAATACTGAGTGCAGGGATGGAGTTGGATAATGAGAGGTTGATATGCTATAGTGTGAGTGGAGTAGGGCCGAAAAGGCACCTTCAGACCACCACCGAGGTCTGTGGAGGTTGTCAAAAATGTTTTCACCGGCAATGGCATCAAGCACACGTATACTTCAATTTACCATCCAGTTTGTAATGGGGCCATAGAGAGGTTTAATAGAATTATTATGGATATTGTTCACTTGGCCACCAAGAATGGGAAGTGTTAGGTAGAGGAAGTGAAGAAACTGATTTTTGGCATACTGTGTAAATCCTACTCTTAGACGATTTAGTGATGTAAAAGTATTGAAAAGTAGGAGCACCTTTACCAGAGACAATTTATGTTGGATGCCTGCAAATACCTTGAAGGAATTGTCTACAGATGTTGTAAGCTAGAATATCAAAATGCTCAGTCAGTTCATAAGAAATACTATAGTTGCAAGCATGGTTTAAAAAATGCAATGTTGGATGTAGGCAAATGGCTGCAACTTAAGAAAGTGCTAAGGCCAGGGAAGGGAGGAAACAAGTCCTCCAAAACCTTAACAGATTGGGAGCAAAGCAGCCAAGCTAAGTGATGACAATGTTTGGTACTTG
Source organism: Lissotriton helveticus (assembly GCF_964261635.1). Lineage (NCBI taxonomy): Eukaryota > Metazoa > Chordata > Amphibia > Caudata > Salamandridae > Lissotriton > Lissotriton helveticus. The sequence goes on from NC_136070.1 coordinate 1,092,761,953, forward strand.
AGCAGATTGTCCAAGTGCCATGGACATTTGGATTCAAAGCATGGGACTGCGGGGGACGCTGGCATTCTGATCTGATGGTGGTTTGAAGATAAGCTTGTCCTATTATGAGTGCTGCTGAAATACATGAAGGTGAGATGCAGTGTGTCAGAATGGCAGTCACCCCAGTCTGAATCCGCTGGGATGCATGTGTATGAGATTCCAAAAGGACATACAACTAGATCAGGTCATGTGGTAGCCTTCCTTATAAGACTGGAAGGATATATTGTGGGAAAGAGTTGTGACAGATAACTCTGATATTGTAGATCAAGACGTACTTGTTATTCCTTGTTTTCTTTGTTTCCTTGTTGATATTTTCTTGGTTATATTTCAAATACGATAGATTCACTCTAAGTGGGATACTGTTTTTTTCATGATCTTGAGGGAGGTTTCAGGTTTAGCGTCTACTTACTCCTGCCTCAGGGCTCATTATATAGATCACTTTCCAGTTATGGACTGTGGTTAGGTCTTTAAGATTCTACTGAACAGCAGTTGATGTTGGGAATTGCTGGATGTGGCTGCTTCGGATGTGGCAGCTTTCTGGGGTATGTGCTGAATAAACTGTGGAAAATGTACCTGTCTGCGACTGTTACTACAGTTAGTCATTCAGAGCCTTCACAGTGAGGGCAGTGGCTACTCTGTGAAAGAGACATGCACTTTGGGTGCCCACTTTGAACTCGGGCTATATTTCTGGGTCTCAAGTCATTTAAAAGGAGACCAATCCTCGAGGTTTGTATGATTTTCACGCTTATTAAAGAAAAAAGGACAGAAACTACTGTTGTATAGCTCCTATATATCCTTATATCGTGTTAAGTTAGCATAGGTACATTTCAGATTTAAACGCCATTTTTCCTTTCTTGCAACTTCTGCACACGACCCTTAATTGTTGACTTAGCTTTCAACCTAGTGGTTTGCCGTGGTGTATGTGAGAATAATATGTTATTGCTCTGATATCAGTCTTGTTTAATAAACCATGTCTGCACGGAGAGTGCTGAAGTTTCAGGAGCAACACGATATGGAATTGTTATGAGGTCTGATCTCCACGCCTTCATAGTCATAACACAAGTGCAGCCTTTGCCAACTTGGGCTTGAGGCGGGATTGATATTGCTTTGCACGAGAATTGTTAACACACTTGATGCGGTGCACATGCAGAGAGAGCTGGTGTATGCTGATGTGATTCCTTCATGCTAGGACACTAAGGTATGGGCCCGCCCTAAAACAACCCAAAGAGACCTTCTTAGCTAATAATATAATATATGTGTCAGGGAGGGTGAGATATAAGTGTTGTTAACTCTTATTCATTACAGCATGTTAACATGCTGTCACCATTCGCTTTTTATGTCTTAGTAACTATGCTGATAATTTTGCTACTGATAATAAGTATACTTGTATTATCAAAGATACTGCGCCTGAGAAGACGGCATTAGTAAATAAACATTTCAAATGCACATGTGTCTTCTTTACTCCATGTTCTGGTTTGTAATGATAATATAACGAAAGAGTGTTCATGAGTCCCACGTACCCTGAGGTACTGTAAGTTCATGTTCTGGTTTGTCTAAACATTGGGTGTTTGAAATGTCCAATGAGACACTGTAGCTAGCTCGGTAAGGGGTGAGTTGGTTGCTAAGGTAAGTTTTGGGACATCCTAATTTGCCGAGGTTCCACTCCTCTGTGCACAGTTCTGTGTGAGTACAGAAACCCTGCAACACTACAGAAAGGCAGAGCAGGACAGCTCTCCAAGGCTATGCAGAGGACTTTTCATCTTAACACTAGTGATGGGGAACTATACTTAACACAAACATGAGTCCTCAGAGCAGGAGCTACTCTTTTTTGAGTAATGTCCTTCTTCTAAATACCAAATTGTATATGTTTCCCATTAGAATCACAATTGTTAGTAGCTTCACAGAAATGGGTTTACTGGTTAATAGTGATTACATGCCAGTACTGAGCTTAAGAGCTGTGGCAAGTATGAACCTAGAGTACCTAAGAGGTCTATCATTTAATAAACTGGCCTGTGAATCTACAAGAAAGACTTTTGAAACAAAAGAAGGCATTGTCGGTGATGTGATAATTGAGTTGGAGGTCTTCTTGGTGGAGAGGAGTGACTTATGCTTAGGAGTGACTGCTGAATTTGGGTACAGATCTAGATCATGGTGTGGACTAGAGAAGTAGTTCCTAGATCTTGAATAAAAATTCACAATCATGGAAAAACCAAGATGAATCCTGATGGAAAAGAGGCCTGAATATTTTGAGATGCTTGCGTGCCTTAGCCGATATGAATGACACAGATATGTAACTAATTAATAGGTGGGAGTGATAAAAAGTGGTAAACTGTTAGCATGGTTGGCAAGAAATTAAATCTATTAAAAAAAATGTGTGTGGACAAATTCAAACGAAACAGTGGTTAGGACCTACGAAGATATTAACAAGACTCTTGAACACGGTTAGTTAAAACTATATGTTCAAGACCGGCTGTCTCACCCAGATCTAAGAAATACCTGTTTTCGGAGGCAGAAACACATAATGTGAAACAATACATAGAGGGAGAGACAATACATAGAGGGAGAGCCTGAAGGAACTATTGTCTTTTGAAGAGATCTGTGCACCAGCAGAGATGATAGCAAAGGCCAATACTCCGAGAACTACTCACATGCCCATCTATTTTTTTTAATACAAGGACAGCCCATTCCCACACTTCCCAAGACAGGCTAGACCTGCCAAATGGGTTCGAATTGTTGCTGAGCAGATTAGAGACTGCCTTTTGGTTTTCCAGGCAGTCAAGCAGGTAGGTCTGGTATTATAGTGGAGCAGATCTGTATCTAAATGGGTTATTGCAGCCCAAAAAGTAGATGCAAGTGAAACTGCAATGAGGCTTCCAGAAGGGCCATAATCCTGAAGAAGAAAGCTATGTTCTGCGACAAGCAATGTGTCCCCATAGAAGATATTACTCATACAGCACGCCACAAGTCAACACAGTCATATCACATACGCTCACAGAAGTGCGCAATTTTATTCATGGGAGACAGGCAACATTTTATTAGGAGGATCAACACCTCTCTCAGGGTACAGATAAAAAGGCTGCTTTCCTTGCATTCCAAATCACCTTTTGGGGGTAGTGAAGCTTGGTAGTCCAGACACAGGGGGTCAGTTGAAGATTGTTAGTTCCTCTGATTTTCACAGGTTTTAGAAATTTCAAATGCTAATGTTTTTAATTGAGTGCTGAGGGCTGAGTAGTTTTAGCAGATTGATTAACTGTGTGATGGTGGGATTATTATTGGGAGAGACTTTCTAAATAACCATCTTTTGCAATTGAATTACATTTTAGGGGTAGCGAAGATTGATGGTCCAGACACTCTGCAAGTGTCAACCAGAAGAACTTCACAAAAGTGCGCCAGCCACGTGTTTGCACGGTGGATGCTTGCAAAATCCCCCCCCCCATAATTTGTTGATTATGTCCCACATCGACCTTTGCGGTCTTTACATACATTCTGGTTCAAGTGCAAAGAGTTAGAACAAAAAAAGAAATCATTATGTAGCCAAACTCTGGAATGTGAGGCCTACTCATTTGAAAAAAATTCTGTCACTATTTTGTTTCAGGAAATCCCTGTAAATGTTTCTATTCAATGTTTAATCAATCCTTATATTTCTATATCATTGACAATTATTTAATTGTTCAAATGCTAGAGCATCAAGAAAAGTCTGTGGTCATGTGCTAAGCAAATATCCATTAAAATAACATAACCTGCCCCACAATCATCCTGTTCCCATAGGGCTTTGAGATGTCTTTATTCACCCCTCAATCTGGGTGTGGAGTTACACCTTGGGAGTATCGTTGGACAAGCAGAGTTTAGCTTTCCGCTTGGATAGAAAAATAAACACCAATGGAATATCTCCAAGTGGTTTGGAGAATCAAGGAACAAAGCAGCACAGAATACAAGGTAGGGGGGAATGCACAAAAATTAGACACCATGATGCAGGTCACAGATCTTGTCAACATACTCAACTTCCTCAAAGCCTATGAAGGTGATGTATTATCCTTCACCTTCATCAAAGCTCTACCCAGAAAAGTTCTCTCACCATTATTCACCAATGGTAATGGCTCCTTGATTCAACGCATCTTCCCGGAAGCTGTTAAGACAAGCCAGATCCTCCCACTCCTAAAGAGACCAACACTAGACCCTGATGACCTTGACAATTACCAGCGCATCAACCAGTCATCTTTTTTTAGCAAGAGTATTGAAAAAACAGTCAGCACTTAATTCCAAGAACACTTCACTACTATCTCCAGCATGCCTGCACTCTGTGGTCAGATCACACAGCAGCACTAAAACTGGTAACTAACACATCATAGTCAAAACCTTCCTGACCACAGATGAAAATGACACCTGCCTTTTGATATTACTGGACCTTTCAGTTGCCACTGACAAAGTCAATCATCTAACCCCAATTCACACCCTGGAGTCATGATTGGAATTCACTGGCAAAGTCTTTCACTGGTTATCCTCCTACCTTTCCAATCTGGATCAGTTTGTTCACAAGGGTACCTATGGCTACCAAAAAATCCCTATCACATGCTGAGTTCCCCAGGGACCGAGACGGTCTCCTGTCATCTTTTACACCAACAAGAAGATAAATGGGGCTCCACTCACAGAAAACAGCATCAAGATTCACCAATGTTCTGATGATACACAACTCCACTTGAAAGTCTCCTCTTGTCAGACCGGGGAAAGCAAGATGGCGACAGGGTAGGCTGGCTGTCGTTCCAGCAGGTAAACACCATGGATATGCACCTCATATGATCATAGATGGTTTAGCTAAAGGATGATTTTGGCGTTGTTGAATTCCTTATCAGAAACCCTAGGGAAAAAAATACTGTGTAGCTCTTATGTTCTGAGAACAATTTTGGAGGAAAACGAAATACAGTAGGAACTGGCTCTAACCTGTTGGAGGATCTGTCGATTGTTGCTCTATCCAGGCTGCTGCTGTTCGGACCAGACATATTTGTGTGAGCAGGCTGAGTTAAATCGGGAGGGAATGCCCCTGAAAGCCCCACCCTCAATGCGGCCCAAGACAAGCAAAAAAGTTACTGCAGCCGGGCCGTCTCTGGGGGACGCGGCACCAGTGCCAGACTCTGGCAGTGGAGTCGGGCGCAGGAGCTGTGGGAATCGGAGCGGCTCGAGCATACGGACGCCAGGGCCAGAATGGGACCCGGAAGGAGCCCGCCGGCAAAGCTGAGAAACAGAGGTTGAGATCCTGGTCAACAATAGCGGAGCTGTTTGCAGGTACGAAGAGGTCGGAGAAGCATATCGAGAAGATGACCTCCAACGGTAAAGTGACTACGGTAAATTCACCCGAGGGTCAGAAGTGGCTGAGCAAGACGGGCACTCCCGCAGACACCCAGCAGCATGACGAGGTAACAAATAAAATAACAGTATTGCAGATACATGTGGAAAGTGTGGGGGATGCTCTAAATGTTCCTGCAGAGCCCATTATACAATAAACGCCCCCCAAAGTAGTCAAATCAGGTCTGATTGAACCCTCTGATTGTTGGGGGGATCAAATGGAAGCAAGTATGACTAAGAGGCCACGTATGGGTGTTATGACTCGCAATGAAGGGGAAGATAACGGCAGGGAGGAGGCAATGGACAAACGACAGAAAGATAAAATTGTGTTCCCACAGACAAAGAATAAAGAGATATCTATAAAGAATACCTTACCTACAAAGGCATGCCAGCTAGAGCCCCCCCAAAACGCAACAGCTTGGCACCGGAGAAAATACGCTGGGTCTTATACAAGTTGAGGAAGATGTAAACACAGGAGCAAAATCTGTGGGCCCCTCCCTTGCACGGGTCAACCATTTTGCGCAGAGGATTTATGGAGAGAAGGAGACTGATATTGAATCAACTGACTATTTTTATTCACTATCTGATGACACAGAATTAGTGGACGGCTCCCTCTCCATGACTAGCACCAGTGAACTAGAAAATGAGAACCTACAAGACGCTAGTGGAGGGCATTTCGCTATGACGCTACGGATGGCTAAAAGAGTGACTAAGCCCGCAAAACAAATTAATTTAGATGGCCAATAACTAAATTGGGATTATTCACCAGTAAGTCAACTAGTGGGGGGTAGAACTAAACAAGCCCAGGATGTGGAAGATGCTCCTACTACAACATTGGACGCAATATTACAATTGGTTATGGCACATCAAGAAGAGGCCCGACAAGATAGCAGGTGTTCTCAAGCGGCCATACGGAAGGTACAGGGCTCAGTTCGTAAAATAGTGAAAGTGTGCACCGAAATTTCAGATCGTATAACGGAACTGGAAACACGTACGGGGAATATGGAGGCAGATATGGTAACAATACAGGCTCAGTCGCATCACATGAGGCCAGGTTTACAGATGTTCAGTGGAAACTTGAAGAGCAGAAAAACCGCCAACAGAGAAACAATCTCTGATTTTTAGGTATTCCGGAGGATAAAGGAGGTACAGACATCTGCCTCTATATGATTGACCTTTTAGCTAAAGCCTTTCCTGAGGTAGAGGGCTGAAATTGGGCACATGAAATCCAAAGAGCACATCGGGTGCCTATGACTTTATCAGCTGCAACTGGAGATAGTAGACCTCGAGCGGTACTTGTGTGTTTTGGGAATTATCTTCTCCGGCAGATTATTTTCGAGAAGGCTAGACCAGATCGTAAGCGTAAACTGGAAGATGTAGAGTTTTTTTACATGCCCTGACTTCTGTCATGTAACTGTTGCGCGGCGCTGGAGACTAGGACAGATGATAAACCCGTTTCAAGCAATAGGAGCGCAGGCATATCTCATGAACCCAGCAAAGCTAAAAATTGTAATCGGAGATAATACCTGTTATATTACATCAGAGGTCAAGGCAAAATAATTTTTGGAGAAAATAAAGGGGAAGAAGTAGGATGGATGAGTGTAAGAGATATGGTTTGGTGTGACAAGTAACCCACAGTTATGATTTAATAATGTTGGACAATGTGTCAACCTAATGATATGATATGATAATATTAGATAAAATGACAAGAGGTTTACAGGAGGGGGGTGTATCATGGACCATGGTGTAATGCTACCTCATCGCCAACTAGACCATTGGTCTAGTTGCTTCCAGGGGGAGGAAATGGGGGGTTGGAGGAAGGAGGGTAGGGCGTGGTGGTGAGGGTCAGGGAGGAGGGGAGAAAAAGCCAGACAAGGTACATAGAGAAAATGAGGAGGAAATTAAGAATTGGAAAAAAAATAAGTATAGAGCAAGTAAGGTGGGATCTTCGAGGTGAAGGATATGGGTTAGAAAGATTTGCACAGTCAATGTGGCAGGGCTTAATGATAAGGCTAAAAGAGACAAGCTATATGAAATTCTGCGATATATTAGCCCAGAAGTTATTTGTTTGCAAGAAACACATATTCCTTGGGGTAACCGGGCGGTTCTTCAGATAAATGGCTATGATCTGGCAGTCTGCTCCTCACAGACATCAATGATTAGAGGAGTAGCGATTTTTATTAAACACAAAGTAGGAATAAGTAAACCTACCTTTGCACATAAGAAGGGCCGATGGGCAATTGTCTCATTGAGCACGGGGTTGACAATTGGGACTATCTATGCCTCAAATCAGGATGATCCAGAAATTTGGGAAGAGCTGGAGATAGCGTTAGCTACAAGGCCAACCCCATTAATTCTATGTGGTGACTTTAATATTCATCTTGGCATCTCACGGGTGACAGATTTGGGGTATGTTGGAAGGAAACCCAAGGTCAATCGTGTAATATGCTTAAGGCTAGCCATGGCTTAGAGGATGTGTGGGCGGCCAAAAATGATAAAGGTCCAGGATTCACGTATTTCTCATGACCACACCAAAAAAGTGTACGTGTGGACTATTTTTTAGTTTCAACTCAGATCCTTGGGGAAGCAGAAATTACAAAAATGCCCCAAATTTTCTTAGATCATAATCTTCTCATGTTGGGAATAACTCACCAGGATAGGGAAGGGAAGCCTCGTCCAAGGACTTTCGATAGGAAATGACTGGTGGATGAAGAATTTTTAAAGTTGATTAAAGACTGGACCAGAGATTTATTTGGTATTAATCATTATAGTACCTCCCGTGCGATGGTATCAGATATATATAAAGCTCCCCTCAGGGGACAAGTAATCAGCTTTGTTGGCCAGCGGCGTAAACATCGGAAGGATCAAATTAATGTGCTTATGACTATATTGGCACAACTACAGACAGAACACACTAATCTATTAGGGCAGGGAAATCCGGATAGGTTACGCGAGGTCAGGAAAGAAATAGCAATAGCTAAGGCAGAAATTAATAGTCTGCTTCAAGTACAAGTGGCCCAGGCATATCAAACAAATCAAAGACAGAGGTATGAATATGGAGAGATGGCGGGTAGATTACTGGTTCTTAGGATTAGGCAGCGGGACTCGCATAACAATATTGCCAAAGTTAAGAACTGTGATGGACAATTGCAAAAACCTCCGATCAAAATTACAGAGGTGTTTGAACAATTCTACAACAAACTATATCAATTGGATCCTGGCGACTCAGGACAAGCAAGAAGTATGTGGAATTGTTTAGGATCTGGTAGATTGGATGCTGAGACATATTGTGAATTGGAAAGGGAAATCTCATAGGAAGAAACAAAGATAGCTCTGAATGCCTTATCTTCGGGGAAAGCATCTGGCCCGATACAATTCCAGTTGAAATATATAAAGTATGGCAATCAATTCTAGTTCCAATATTACAAGACTTGTTTTTAGATGTACAATATCGTGGGATACCACCCCAGATCATGGCAGGAGACTGACATTGTAATATTTCCAAAAAAAGGAAAACCACCTGAGCTGCCAGGATCATACCAGCCAATATCATTAATGAATTCCGAATACAAAATCTATTTAAAGGTTTTGGACAATTGGCTCCAGGGAATCATAGCTAAACTAGTTTCACCAGGGCAGCATGGCTTTGTACCTGGTAGAGGTACTACTGACCATATTCGACGTGTGATTTCATTGATAGATATTGCAAAAGTTAGAGGAGACTGTTTAGCTGTGATCCTCCTGGATGCCGAAAAGGCTTTTGATCGGGTGGCGTGGCAATATCTTTGGGAAATTTTAGCCCAGAGAGGGTTTGGCCCGCGGCTGATCACTGCTATTCAGGCGATGTATTATTCAGGCGATGTATTATACGGTCACTGCAAGGCTCCAAGTGATGGGGAATGCTTCTGATCCAATTATGATAGCACGGGGCACCAGGCAGGGTTGCCCCTGTTCCCCAATCCTTTTTGCTTTATATATTGATCCTTTTGTTAATCGGTTGATTTTAAATGCCGTAATTGAACCGTATCAAACTAACGGTTACGAAACTAAAGTGCTCGCTTATGCAGACGATATTGCCGTAGTTACATCTAGACCAGGAGTGGCAATTACGGAGATTATATGGCAGAGGAATTTGGGAAAAGGTCAGGCTACCGACTCAATAAGGGTAAGACTCAGATAATATGCTCGAGACAGTGTGTAATACAAGATCAGCGACAGACTGACTCTGCAATGTATCTAGGGGTAAGGATAGGATTTAAACTAGATAAGCTAAGGGCAAATAATCTCTATCCCATACTTAAGAATATTAAAATGAGCTTCGGCGAATAGATAAATTACATTTAACTATAGTTGGCAGGATAAATGTGTTAAAAATGAAAATCTTTCCTAGAATTGTCTACTTGCTACGCTCCATTCCTCTCGAAGTGCAACCTTGCATTATCTAGAAAATGAATGCTATTTTTTCAAACTTTATTTGGAACTATCATAAAGTGAGACGGGCTTTAGAACATTAACTCTCCCGTGGGAGAAAGGTGGCTGTGCTGCCCGAACATACTTTTCTATTATTGGGCAGTTTTTCTGCAGCTGATGGGTACTCTCTTGGTAGATGAGAGGATGGGTGGGGAGGATGAACTGCCCTCTATAGATCAGCTTGCTATAGGAAAAGAAACGGAAGGGTTGCTTCTTAGACAATGGGAGGCGAGTTATTATAAGAACATTTGTTTTAAATGTATCAAAGCAGCCAGGTAAGTTTGGATATAAGTTTGTAAGATTTTGAAAGTTCCCAAACGTAATATATATATACACCGCTATGGGGGTCATCATTGTTTCCAGTAGAAATAAATCGATGGTATGGCTAAGGACTGGGAGCGGGCAGGAATAATACGGGCTTTGTGTTTATATAATGACGAAGCACAGATAATCCCCTTCTCGGATTTAGTAGAAAAGTTTGGAATCGACAAAGGGACTCTGTTTAAATATATCCAAATGAAGGGGTGTTTAAAAACCTTGGAAAGGGGATCATTTAGTCTAGGAGCAATACCTATACTGGATAAAATACACCAGGGGGGGCGCTCGGATTGGGGAGTTTTATAATATACTGTTGGAAACTATACCAGATGATTTAGGTAAAACAGAGACACGATGGGCAGAGAAACTCGGGGATCCAGAGGTAGATCTAGACATGTCATTGGAATTAGGGAGAAATACCCTTTTTGCGGCCAGTCTAAAGACGCAACATTATAAAACTATCTTTGATTTATATTATACCCCAGCCAAGCTGTATAAATGGGGGAAAAGAGAATCGATAAATATCCTAGATGTTGCCAGGGCCCTGCTGATATTATTCATATGTTTTTTTCATGTAACCTTCTTAGCTCATTAAAAAAGGGAATTGAGAATTTTTGGCAAGAAACAACCAATCGTAGGATTACTATTACTCCTACCATGAGTCTATTTGGGTATGATAGCCGAGCTGAATTATCTACAACCCATCAAGATTTTGTGTTTATTACAACTACTGTAGTCAGACTTTTGATAGCCTCAGTATGGAAAAATGTTGAACCCCCGTCATTTACTGCTTGACTATCTCCAGTGTTAAACATCCATGTTCAAGAAATGGCATTATAAGGCAACAAGGGCTGGTGTGCAAAAGAGAAGTAACGTAGGATATGGGGACCTATGATGAACTGGTCCTAAAAAAAAAAAAAAAAGATCCATTGTGCCACTAAATAGGACAGGAATCGGGTAGCTCTGGATGATTTATAAAAATGTGTATATAACAATATATATGATGTAATAGGCTTTATGTTATTGGTTTGTGTTTTATGTACTAACCCTGCCATGATAATAATAAGATTGATGAATGTATGTTTGAGATAAGTGACTTAACTTAAAGGACTTCAAGAAAGGAATGTTAATAATGAACTTTATTTATATGTGATTAAAATGTACCTAGTGGCAAAATAATAAAAATGTATAAAAAAAATAAATGAAAGTGCCCTCTTGTCTAGACATCCAATGCCTCAAACACTGCCTGCACCTCACCCAAGCCTCGATATCCAGTGCCCACCTGAATCTCCAACTAAATAAGACAATTTCTGTTATTTTCTAAAAAAACAACAAGCAAAACATAATACAAACCTGGCTCAATGACATGAACCATGATGCTTTTATTCACAACTTTCTACTAAATCAAAATCACGTTTTCACCTTTGACACCACCCTCAAAGAACACGCTATAAAAATACAAAGACAGCCTGGTATCAGCTTCCTCTCTTTAAAAGAAAGTTCAACTGTATCTTACAGAAAGCAATATCAGAACATCTGTTGAATCCTTCAAACTACTACAGCTAGATTGCCCTGCTCCATGGCCTCCCAGTCTCCACCCAGGGACCCCTTAAGGGCATCCTTTATGCCACCGCAGGCCTCATCTAGGGACACAATTATATGATCGCACCACTACCACCTTGACTGAACTCCATTTGATCCCCTGGCCATCCCACAAAAATTGAAAACCATCAGAATCATCTACAAAATCATCATGACCAGCACCATGCTTATCTTACAAGCTCACCACCTCCGCTCTTGGAAGATCCACAGCCAGGCCACCATCAGGCTGGAGGATAAGAACTGTAAAAAAAGAAAAACCAGGGCAGTGGGCCTTTTCAATCTATGCACCCAGGACCTGGAACAACATCACCCTAACTATACGGGCCTCCCCAACACTGCTCCAGTTTGGGAAAGAGTTGAAGAAACACCTCTTTAGAGAATACTACATCACAATTTGCTAACAATCTACTAACCAACTATCTCGCTTGTCGGTTGTTGACAGTATGCTTGCTTTTGAAATTGTACAGCGCTCTGTTAAAAGCAAGGATAGGCTAGGTTCACTCTATACAACCACCACATACATATATACAGAAGACTATCCATGATGGATTTTTTGGCACAAAATCAAGAGGTAAAGTTTAATAGTAGACATTACATTTCTTCTGGCCTGCGCCTCCCTGGTTAATGTGGTGATAGTAGAAATGGAGCTTAATGTGCAGTAAACCTATTACCCTACTGCTCTGGGATAAATCCTGATTACACACTAATGCTAAGATTGATACACATGTTTTTGTGCTTATAGCCTCAAGCCTCAGTCAAAATGACCCCCACAACTAGGCTCCTCATTGCATCGTATTCTGCAGAGACAACCTTTGTTTGCCCCGGTGTGTTGTGTAGGTACCAGCCTCACTCAATGAAATGATTATATTCCTTATCATAAGTCCTCTAGCTTCTCATAATAGGCTGGCAACAGGAAAATACACCCTACAAATCACAGAGTCGGCTGGGTTAATGAAACCGAGAGAAATAATGTATGGGCAGAGTAAAGATGACCATCAGAGGGGTCTTGCACTGGCTTGGTGTGTTTTGCTTCCGGACACTTCGAAGCTCTAGATCGCAGATGGTACATTCTCCATGTGCCTTGACGTTACAGTCAGCACCATGCTTTACAAAAGCAATCAACTTCCGGCCCTTCCGGGCTATTTTCAGTCTGTGAAGGCCATAAGAATATAGTCAAAATCTGAGGCGAAGTCTAGGATTGATATTTTTGTAGGTAAATGCTTGTGGAGTACAGGAGAGCCTTTTGTAGCTCCACTGCATTTATCTTTAGTTAAGGTTCACTGACTAGGCCCCAATTCTGGCTTCTTTCATTGATGTCCCCAGGTCAGCTCGCCATTGCATTTGTGGATGATAGACTGGATCTACGTAGGCAAACAAACCTGGAACCAAGGGTAATCGATTTGATGTAACCAGGACCGGCTTTAGGGCAGTTCAACCGGTGTGGCGCACTGGTCTCTGACCTGGGGAGGGGGGCGCTGTGTTTAGCAAGAACGTACAAATTAAAACCACCTTCAGCAGAGTTCATTGTGCATCAGGTTTTAATGTCAAAATGTCAAGATAACACTTGTGATTAATGTTCCTGCTAGAGAGAGAGAGATTAGAACTTGTCTAGTTTTGACTCGCCATAAAGTAGTGCAAAGGGTCAATATGCCTGCTGCAAAGAACAGATCTGTATTTTATGTGGATAGCTGGGTAGATTCCTGCTTTTATCACAGAGATCCTTTTGTTACAGCAGTTCATAAGATACAACCCTAATACAGAACAGTGACTTTTACGAACTGTCATCAAAGAACTGCATGCAAACTACATAAAATGGGTAATGAAGTTATGTTTTTCCCTCGTCTTTAATTATCTGTTCCTAAGGCTGCTGAAAAGGGTATGTTTGGTTAGATAATCATTCTTATTAGTAAAGCCAGCCTTTACCAAAGCTTTAAAAGTAATTAAATGTATGTGAGAGACGGGCTATGGAGAGATGAGGGGCACCCTTGCCGGGTGGTAGTGAGGGAATCCGAGGAGGGGCACCAAAAATTATTGTAGCACAGGGCGCCACCAGCGCTAAAGCCAGATCTGGATGTAACCTCAAGTCCAACTGGTTTTGGCTGGCCTTTATTTGGTTGTACAAGTTTAGTCAAAGGTGTCCTTCAACAGTTGTGGTTTAAGGAGTTTTTTAAATACTTATGGGGGAAAGGGTGTCACCAACAGGGGTTGGAAGAGCCAGGGACAGCCTGGATTGGATTATACTAGAAAATCTCTCTCCACATATGATTGAAAAACAAGGCATTTTCATGTGTATTGGAGTCAGCATTTGGAACAGAAGCAGAACATAAATAAAAAAAGATTGATGTAGAATAACAATACACGCTGTTTTGTCTCTGAACTTGGAATTTGAATGCTTTCTCGTGAGGTGAAAACTGCTATAGAAAATATGTCTCTGGAGCCTCAAGTATGGAGGACATGACATATCCTTAATAAACATAAAGCCTGCACTTGAATTCGAACAGAAAACTTTTAATCATTTATTTCATTTTTAAAAAGAAAACGCGATTCACTCCTCAGTACTTATTCAATTGGACAGGTCGTGAGTAGAAAGCAATATTTCATCAGAAATTAGGTTTGAAGGTTCCTTTATTAATCTACATAATGGGAAAGACCCCAATTACATTTTATAAAAATTCTGCCATTTTGAGTAAACAAAGGTATCTTGCCAAGGTTGCACACTCTGCCAGGATGCTGGCTTAAAAATTAATTTCCATCCTGACATATGTCGCAATGAATTTTAAAGAAAATAGCATCCAGCTGAAGCGGTGTGTTTTATCTATTTGTTGGCATGCGGGGTCTTGGATCAGCAGCATCTAAATGTATTAATTTATTCAGACCCTCAGAGAAATAAACAATGCTTTCGGCTCCCATTTTTACCTGTCTCGAGAAGCAATCTAAGAGAATAAGGTTTTTCAGTTCAGAAAATAGGTACAGGATAAAGCTAACCTTGGCATATGTCTCAGCAAATGCCACGCCAATATCACACAAATGATATTTTCAAACATCTAAAAATTCAGACTAAAATTATTTTACATACTTTCAGATAAGAATAACGCTTAATGTCTTGCGAGTACCAGAAAAAGCATAAGCAAAGCATAGTGAATGTTTACAAGTGCAATTACGTGTGATCAACTCTACCAACAGAGTAGACCGCACACTGACAAAGGTCTTAGTTTGTGCTTAGATTAAAAATAATTTTTTGGTGCAGGGCACAAAGATGCCTGAGATTATATTTGCGTAAGTGTTCCCTTGCGAAAAGATACCCTATTAACATGAGTGTGTTCTCCAACTAAATGATAGGAGAATATTTCTT
Organism: Lissotriton helveticus; assembly: GCF_964261635.1. Taxonomy (NCBI): domain Eukaryota; kingdom Metazoa; phylum Chordata; class Amphibia; order Caudata; family Salamandridae; genus Lissotriton; species Lissotriton helveticus. The sequence continues at coordinate 1,092,777,074 of NC_136070.1, forward strand.
GAGAATATAAAAGTGCGACAGATATGACCAGATGTGTTCCTGTGTTCCCTAAGCCACAGCACTCGAGCCTGCCTTTGATTGTGTTCCCATCTGGAGAGTACTTTGCAAGGCAGTTCGGACTGGATTGTACATACTGAAGCACTTGGAGCACGCTTGTACATTTTATGGAATTCTTCAGAAATTCCAGAAGCACTTTTGTGAAACAACAAGGTCATAGTTTTCCAAGGATACTCACGTAGGAAAAATATGCAAGTTTTCCTCATGGAGGAATCTTTTCCTTCGTTTCCTTTATTTTTCTATTAAATATGTGAATGTTTCTTACCCATTTCTACACTGGGAAAAAACACCAATCACTGCAGCTGATAAGGTGTCTGTGGTGGGAAATATGCAAGGGGGAGTATGTGGATGCCTGCAGGCTTAAACAGTTTTGCATTTCAGACTCCCCTGAACCAGGCTCAACCTTGCCACAGTCCTACATTTATGAATATCGAGGTGGAACTTCCAAATCTCATATACAAGGACAAGGATACAGTTATCCTGAATAAGTGAACAGCGATGATTTTATCCTGGCAAATATATGGACCTAAGTTGAATTAAGTTGTGAAAACTGCTTTGTGAATCGAGATCGAGACCACTACATCAAGCCTCTTGCTCTGGATGGAACAGTGGAACAAGGAGTGTCAAAGGCCCAACAACCTTTCAATTAATTTAAATTTCCTGCATCCGGCTTTGCATTTTTTATATACTATAGAAGACCGTAATTCACACTTAAATTCCAACCAAGTTGGGTCTTTTCAGATCACTATTTAGCATCGTGTAATAAAAAACAAAAATTCAACCCAAAATATTTTAAAAGCCTAAAATGTTATTGCCAGCTACAAGTTGCTAAGCTGCAGTAATGTAGAAAAACAAAAGTAATGTGATCAAGTTAAGGCGTGACTGGAAACCAACGCTTAAGTCTTTTCAGTGCCATTGTAAAACTCGGCGCTTTATAAACACAACATACAGCTCTCCAACCCTAAATACTCTTTACATTATCCCCAAGCACAGGTAATAGTCTACCTATAGCATAAGTAATATGTCATTTCTATGTTTTTACCTTCTCAGGCTTGATCTTTAACTTTGGAATATTAAATATGTAAATGATTATAAAGAGGCTCTTTTAGCCTTTCTTGACTGAAGAACTGCCTTATGACCCCACTATTCAGAAATATATTTAATCCATGCACAGGTAATGAGACGTATGACATTCTACAGCTTCTTAGTAAAATCTATACTTTTTTCTCATAATTCATTTAATACTAAACCTACTGTCCCCACCAGCCTACGACAGACTCGGGACCTGCTGGCCTTCAGAAAACTCCTCAAGACCTGGCTCTTCGATCAGTAGTGGCCCCCTCCCTCCCCCCTCCCCCCCCCCCCAGCGCCCTGAGACCCTCACGGGTATGTAGCGCGCTTTATAAATGCAGTGATTGATTGATTGACTGTCCGGCGGCAATGTACGAATCACAAGAATCATAGATTCAAAACTATTGGCTACTTGATGTCGTCGACTTTTAAGAAGTCTATAAAATAAAAATAAAAACTGATCTACTTTAAAACCAACGGAGGAACTATCAAAATATTGAAACCTGTGTTCCCAGGAAGCTGCGCGCTTGTGCCCGCGCCCACATCTCTCACTCAGAGCGCGCAGTGTCCTATTGTGAAAATATTTCTGTTAATTGCAGCGCATGACGGCGCTGCGATTAACAGTAATACTTTCATAAAGGCCCACAATCAGCCGGCAGCCGCACTCCATTAAGAAATGAAATGTAGCAAGTCCAAAACCACGACGTGTGCTTTACACCGTGTGCTTTTTGACTTGATGCATGTTTTATGTTAGTGGAGTGCGGCTGCGGGCTGATTGTGAGCTTTTGTGAAAATATTCCTGCTAATTGCAGCGCATGATGGTGCTGCAATCAACAGGAATACTTTCACAAAGGTCTTCATTCAGCCCTTAGCCGCACCCCAAGAAGTCCTGAAAGAAAAAAAAGATGCTCTTAATGACACTGGGTACGAACATTAAATAATTGTGCTTCATGTTAAGCTACATATCATAAATAACACTGCAATCCATTATGTCATCCAGTTATTGATCTATGTACATGCATCCATAGAAAATCATCTCGTCAACCAGTATGCTGTGGTGTTGCGCACTTAAGGACAGTGGTCCCATGTCCTTGTGCTAGGGCTTCTGCTGCTATAGACCCTCAGCAGATGCCTTAATCCTCATTGATGTATCTCTTGACAAACCCCAAATGTCATGATGCCTAGAGTGGTGGGAGGTCCTTTTCATTTGTCACTGCCAAATTCTGTAATTCGCCCCAAATGCTGATCTCCTTTTGTCTGACACAAAAACATTTATATTTTTGGCAGATTGCTAATGTCACTGTTCTTACACACCACTATTTAGAATTCTTAAAACTGGTGCATCTGTTTTTAAGTCGAGTGCAGAGCTTTAAGTGGGCCGGGTCTCACCGGGACTGAGCACCGGCAGTTTTTTTAAAGAGGCCTCGAAACAGGTCTCTATCGGGCTCTGTTTTGTGCCCTGACAAAGGCGGTCCATTTTTTTTACGCGTTATAGGGTAAGGGAAATCCTTTGAAGAGAGTAATTACTCTCTGGATTTCCCTTCTCTTTTTGAAACTCAGGAGCAGCAACATTGTCGGGGTGTCACCAGGGCTGTAAGTGGAAGCTTTTTCAATTTTAATACAAGCCATAGTTGCTGCTCATTTATCTTATGCAACTAACAACCATTGACAAAGCCAATAGTCCTGACTTGTTGTAGGTATGATGTTACTTTTTGAATCATATATCTGGATACAATGACAGAAATAGCAAAATACCAGTTGGGCGGCACACTATGCTACGCACCAGGCGCGCAATGACCATTGGGCTCAAAGAGCTTCAGCCCCCCCCTCTCGTGTGCGTCAGCCCGAGCTGAGGCAGCTTCCCGGGCACACACACTTTTCAGTGCATTTCTGCTTATTAGTCTGTGATTTCATGGGACTAAAGGGCATTTTTCACGCGCAGTGACTGAAAACGGACCATCTCATGTCTGCATGTGATTAAAACAAATGCTTTTGTTACTTTGTGACTGGAGCGATTCTCCACTCCCCCATATACACATGGAATGAATGAGCAGCATTATCTGTAAAAAAAAAAAAGGTTATTTTTTCTGTTATCATGTTTGAGTTTGCGTCAATCTTGAATGGTCTATGAGACATGTATTAAACGTGTTATATGAACCGTTTTTACACCAGCAGGGTGCTCACTAACCACGTTTGATTTACGTGAAAGAAAAAAGGGCCTGATAGAAAGTTTGCTGATGGGTATTTGAGGGCATGCGTGAAGGATATCCCATTCCGTTATTTTAAGTGCATTAGCATTTAAAGCACGAATAATAAGGTAGAAGAAAAACATAGGGAGGAACAGAACCAACAAAAAAAGGTACATCTTTAGCAGCCATTTGTTCAGAAGACCCTACGAATGGAGCTTTTGTGCTGAAGTATGTTATACCTACAAATGCGGGTGCCGTGCTTAAGCAGAGCAGGGCGCCCGAGATAAACACAAGAAGAGGACACCAGCCAGGCAGAGGCCTCCCTTCCTCCTCCCCCCTCCCACCGGAGCCACCAGAGGCAGCCGAGGGCCCACGAGCTGCGCGACAAGGGACAGCGGGAGGGGGCGGGAACAAAAGGAACACGGACAATGGGAGGGGGGGGCAGGAACAGTACACTAAAATGAGAAGCGCTGGCTCAGGTGCGACCTAAACAAACTGTCACCATTGCGCAAATAAAAAAAGTGCTTACAGACTAATTGAAGAAGACAGTATAATGCTGCAAGTAAATGATCCAGTCCTGATGGGCGGTCCCAAAAGGAGACAGGGCGGTAACAAGGAGGGACTAAGAAGCCTCATTATCAATCGGAAGCTAGTATTTACCATAGACGATGACGCCAGCCAATGAAAAATATGGGCGGGGCTTCCACACCACTTCTAAAAAATACCCTGATAGAGCATGACTCGCTAAGTGAGCACCGCTTTGCACTGCAATGCTAGGCAAGACCTTAAAACATGCATCAAGTCCAAAAGCACGACTTGCACAGCTGCTATGGTTTCAGATTGCTATGTGTGACTTTTAATAATTTCAGTGATTACTAGAGACACTGTAGTTTGATGTGGTGTTTGTAAAGTGGCTGAAATGGTCTGGGCAGTTCCTTTCCACCTTTCAAAAAGTCCCCTATGGTGCACTGTTGCTCGTCGGTCTTACCCATTAGATTGGAATGCCTGGCTTTTATGAATGTCTACCATGTACAGTATGATAATAACATATAATAAGGATGGATAAGCTTTATATACAAAACATTTGCAGCCTCTGCTGAAAATCCGAACATGATATATGAACGGCTGCATGGTTTTGGACTTATGGTTCAGAATTGAAGATATACTTGATATTCCTAAAGTGTCTACCTTTCTGTCAGATGCTCAGAAGGTTACTGATATTAAAAAAATAAGATGGCCGCGCCCCTTTCTTTAGATGCTGCACCCACACGAGTGGTCTGGTTCCTGGTGCACAGAGCACAGAGACCTTACACTGCCGCACACAGAGGAAAAAAATTAGACGGAACATTGATTGAAACTGCAAAAGACTGTATGCAAGACTAAACGTGTTCCATAACTGAATATACGCAGATTAAAGAGATTCAAATTCGACTTTATTTTAAAACAAAAACATACCAGGAAGAACTTCAAATTTCCAGTGTCCACAACAGACAATGAGTGAACAGAACGAAACGAATGGCAATAGTTTCTGGTTTGCCAAGTGTAGAAAGTAAATTGCTGTTACTCTGTGACATGCATTGTAAGGTATGAACTTTAAGGCTTACCTCTCTTAAAACTGTGCTTTTGTAACCACGGTAGAGTCCTCGAAAACCCTGTAGTGAAAGGCACATTTAATTTAGAGTTCTGAAAGGTAATTTAGAATTTAAGAACCACAGAGAAAGGATAATGGGTTAATTCAAGGCTTATTAGAAGTAGTAATAGAAGAACAAAACATTTATGGAGCGCAAAAGGTTCCCCCTGCAAGGGCATCGTGGCACTATGATCCAACAAGTGGAAAAAAGAAAAAGACAGACGACGAAAAGGAGAGAGCTTATCAGAAAAGGTAGGTTTTAAGAGTTTTCCAAAAAGAATGTGGGAGACAATAGTCACAAGTTTTTGAGAAAGAGTGCTCCACATTTACAGACTTACAACTGTTAGAGACCTAACCTACTGCCACTAATAATAGAGTGCTTGGTACAGTGTAAACACACCATCTTGTGACAGTTACAATGCCTGATTTTGGAAACATGGTTAGCTGACGATCTCTCCCATATAAGCCTGTGACTGCAGAGGGTGTTTCCCCGGTTACAACCAGGAGGAATGTTTATCCCATAGCTAGGGTAAGTAAGAAATCCTTGAGTGTTTGTAAGCACCCAACTCAACCCATGTGTGTGGTGTTTATTTCTAGTGCTCACACTTTTTTTTACTATGAAGATTTCACCTTTACACTTATATTCTTATGATTACACATGAGGCATGGTTATTTAAGCTATCATATTTCTAATATTCCTTTACTCACAAACTATGTCTTATTAGATTCATAAAAGTAAGGTATGGAACCATCACTAAATGATTGGTATGAATGTTTACAGTTAGTAGGTAGATAAGGATTTATAATAGCCCCGATGAAAGCTTCTGACTTACATGGGGTTACATTTTTGATTGAAACATTTTGTACATCTATGGATGTGTGAGTCATAATCACTCAATACAGACCATTTTTCACGTTTCATTCTTATATCTAGGACCCTGAATAAAAGAAATGCCCTTGGGGTTACCTAAAGGTAATTTCCTTCACCTAGATCCCTTTCCATATCCAGTAGACTCTAATAAAGAACTCCCTCAAAAGAGGTCGAGCCCATCCTGTTTGCATTCTCTTTCAAGTTCGGGGTAAGGTTAACAATGATGAAGAATACCATGAAAGGTCGGTGAGGTTCCCTTAGCCAGAAACACTGGTCTCTACTGGTAATCTTGCTGAGGGCTATTACATCAAATACAAATACTAATGATTTTTCTTTAGCCACAGGACAAGAAGCGGCACCAAGACTATGAGGCCACAGTTTGCCCGTCCATCTGTTTAGGGGACAAGCCTACCAGTAAAATGTCTGGTTTACTGACATTAAATTGTTGGAAGTTATTTTTCATCCAACAGTGAATTCCTGCTAAGCATTCTGGGGTAATAATAGAGGTTACTAATCGTGTCTTGTTCATGTCCAAAAATGATCTGTGTATCATTTGGATAAGATATTACCGAACACCCAAAATAGCTTATTAATGTTATCACAGGTAGAATATAGATGTTGGTCAGAATGAGTAATAAAATGAAGTCTACACAGCTGAAGCATAGCACAGCTGATGGATGATTCCTTTAAATGAAAAGGATGGAGGCATATTACTTGGGTTTTGTTTTCCAGGAAACAATTAAACCAGGTTAGTACCTGCCCAGTGATGTCACAGCCCTTGATACGAGACAATAGAGTGTTATGATACCCTGTATCGAAAGTTACAGGCCAATCCTGTAGGACATTGGGCTATAGTGCAGGTTGTGAAGCCTGCGCAAGTAATAGATCCCCAATTTCCCTTTACTAGAAACCAAGCACCCCATTTTAGCGCTTGATTCTCTTAGGTTAGCGAAGCAGAGCCATCCAGGTGGGGAGGTGGTGCAGGCTACTAATCACCATTTGCTGGCATGCAATTATGACACTCAAGAAATCATTGTCCATGCAATATTTTTTCTTTAGGAAAGGAAAAGTACATTTACACCCAAAAATTACTAAATACTACACATTAATTTACAAGTATATACATAAGTCAGATCAAAACTACCTTGGATCAGGTAATGAAATCACATTTGATCCTCAAAATCATAGTTCCTCCCCATCCCATCTGTACCAGTCAACACATCACACTATAATTGGGTGGAGGTATCACTTTAGATAAAACCGACCTATTGGCTTTATCAAGGGTTTACCGCATTACAAAACAACAAACCTCGTTTTAAAAACACCATCATTTTGTATGTGAATGCAATAATCAATGATAACCATGTGTAAAGGCAATTATTAATGTCAATAAAGCATAGCAACCTTAACCAGTAAACACTGGCAACATTATTGGATCAATAAGGTATTTTAAAATTAACATAAGTTGTCTGAGTACCTTTAATATACTTTCAAGGAACATAAAAGTTAACCATAAAAACAGCCCTTAGTTGTTGCCACTTTCAGACCATATAAAATATAGTCATAGAACCAACCCCTAGAGAGGGCTAAACTATGTGTGTCTTCTTTACACATATTTAGACCACATAAAATGCAGTCATAGAACCAACCCTACAGGAAGCTGCACTCCCAGCTGCAAAGCAAAAGCTTCAGCTTTAGGAGTGCTTAAAAAAAGATGTGAAAATCCTGAAGGGTCATGGATTCCTTGAACCCGCAAATGTAGGGTCAATTTTCAGAGATTATTTCTGGTGGGCTGCTGGAACTTCTCAGAGGAAGCAGTGAATATTTTTGCAGCAGCTCTTCTGCTGTCCCGGGAGAGCCGCGCAGGTTTTCATTAGAGTTTTTTCTTGTTTGTCTCTTTTTTTGTTCAGACTGCGCGTGTAACCTAGTTCTCCGCTGCCTATCGGGCTCCCTGTGTGACTGGCTTCATCCTTGCTGGCATGGAAGCTGGCAGTCTTCCTTTTCCTGCGTGCACCATTTGGCAGGTTGCAGCATCCTGCAGTGGCTGCCCCACTCCTCCCAGATACGGGCACAGCTGTGACCCCGGGCGACCCCAAAATTACATACATGAAGAGCAGGCGTGGCAAGAAAACCAATCCTTCAATTGGGCGATGGAAAGAGCATAAATGATGGCAGGGTCACCTGTTAAGTAGGGTTTGTTTAGATGAGACAGATGTAGACATAGGTCTGAAGGGCAGTATGGTTCCTATGGGATCAGGCAAAAGGCTGTACCTGGATGAAATACTCACTGAGGAAGCCAGGCTAGGAAGGTGGCACAGAAAGTGGTTAGTTCTTTCAAGTGAAAAGTAGGCTGGTGGTGCTACGGGCTGCAATGTAAAGTTGCTGCATTGGGCTTCAAGGCTGAGGTGTGGTAAATTGAACCTACAGGCCTTGGTGTGACAGTAGACCCAGATCACAGTAGAGACAGGTGCATTCAGGTCACAGAAATCGGGAGTCCTCGCAATTCGCTGAAAAGGCTGTTGCAAACTCTACAGGCTAAGTGAGTCAAAGCAAACAGTTTATAAAATCAGAAGGTGGAGAGTGGACCAAAAAAAAACAAGAAGAGGGGGATGTGAAGTAGATAGGCTATGGGAGGCTTTGGACTGTTGATGTAAAGAGGAACCAATCCTCCTTGGATCATTAAAAAAAAGCTCTGGAGAGTCCAGGAACATATATCCCTGAAGTGACCAACATTTTGGGGCCATAACCTCATGAAAAAACACAGCTACATAGAGGTCAGATCAAGCTACAATAATGTGGGTGCTCTAAGAAGATGGGAATCAGAATAAGAGTGAAAAATTCAGGGAGTCATATGAGATCATGGTTAGTCAGAACTGAGCACATTTTCACCTTAGCATGTGGTATGCAGCTCAGAGGAGCACTATTTTGGGGAGGGAAGACCTAATAGTCAGTGGACGTTTGGAGGCTACAGAAGGCCAATCATCAGGTGCCTACAGAGGCTTAGTGGAATAGGAAAGATCCCAGTTTGGTTATGGAAGATTAGAAGTAAGTAGATGTCCCAATCTCCTGGCAGGAAGCGATCTGGATAGAGGTGTTTGTCATCAAGAACCTCCATCACTATTGCATACGTACTGTGAAGTTCCTTTATTACTTCCTGAAAGGTTTAGCCCTCTCCACCACTATGAACCTATGCAGCTAAGCCACTGGATGTGAATGACCAAGAAATGTTTTTCCCAATTTTCGTTATGCAAAAATGTAAGGATGGCAAGAGGCATCAAAATCATTGCATTCAAGGAAACCAACCATTTCGGCCCTCATTGATTGCTTTATCACCATGGAGTCTTTTTCTGAAAGAACATGTAAAAGTGATCAGCAAGGGTGCTATTGAGATGCACATGTAGGTTTTGAAAGCAGCAGTCAATGTGTTGTCACTGACTAAATCAAATGCAATTCTTGTATATCCTTACTCTGGGCATGATGATTTTCCACAATGCTGAAAGTCTGCTCATTTATCTGGGAATACCATACATTTAGGTACAGGAACTCCAATAATCACAGCAATGCCCTAAGTATGGGCAAGACGACCCCATGCCTGGGGCAGCGACCATCAGAGCTGGAGACACCTACAAGTGTCATGCAGAAGTCCATTACTGACCTAGCTTCAAAGGAAAGCGTTTTTACATGCTGTTTCTATAGGCGGTTGCTGACTCCTCATTCAGCATCATATCATTATGCTCCAGGAGCTCTCCTTGCTCTTGTCTCCATTTTTGTCAACACACACTACCTCCTATCCTAAGAAGGTGTTTCCTGAGCAGTAAACGCAGAATGTATACTAAGAGAACAAAAATAAAATAAACATATTTATATCACCTGCACTGCAGAGTCAGGCAGTAAGGAAGTCTTAGGGAAGGTTCACCCTTTTAACAAGCAGAGGGTTGGTGGAGTACTTTTCCATGAAAGGATGAGTTTGGGGGGGTGGGGCAAATTTGGCTTCACCTATAGTGCTATATGAGCAAAGGAAAGCCCTGAATTCATGCATATGCTTGAAAATGCAATGGATTTTTTTTAGACAGCCATAAATGCACAATGCATAAGGGGGTGCATAAACAACTATGGATTAAAAGCTTTTTGGCCAAGAACTTTTTCTGTCCTGGCTTCCCAAACCTCATAAAAAATCTATTTATTCTTATGTTTAAATCGTTTTATTGTTTAGAATATATATTTTAGAAAAAGATAATCAGAGGAGCAATACAAATACTCTCACCTACATCCAATGGCTGGTGAGGCAGAAGGAAGAGAATTGCAACAAAAAAGAAAAAGAACGAGAATGAAAGCCCAGTAAGAGAAAAGAAAGAAGAGGGGCAGGCGGGGTTGGAGGGTACCGGATGGGCTATCTAATAAGTGTTAGGAGGTGCCAGATACTAGGGCTCCTCTGCTGAATAGTGCTGGTGTAGACCGTCTCAAGACTTTAAGTATTTGAAGCCTGTTCTGTGGGTGGGGTCTCTTCTGGTATTAGGCAAAGTATTCGAGGGTAAATCGGACCTGTCAGCTGCTTGAACTCCCCACTGAGATAACTAATGCAGGCCCCCACATCTTATCGAATCGTGATAATTTATTTTCTGTTACCGCTGTGAGCTTTTCCATTCCCACATCTTGTGAGCTATCTGTAATAGAGTCCCTATACATGTGACACACCGTGCCGCTTTATTTGCCCGTTTCTGTATGTCTGACCATTCCTTCTGTGTGAACTGCCTGTCACACGACTTTTTCCATCTGACCTGCGCTTTTGTTTAAGTTTGTGAATGTGTTGTGTTCAGGAATGTGTATATATCTGATATCAGTTTCTTATCTGTATGTTTGGTAATAAGTCATTTCTCAAAGGGTAGTACATAGGGCTTCAAGGCTGGTTGTGTGACCCAGTGACAAATAATGGTGTATTGCCATTGTGCTGAGGAGGGTAACCCATATCCTTTTTGAATTTGCTGAAAGGACATAATACCCAAATGATAGAATAGGTCGCCCACTCTCTTACAATTTGCCTGCTGCCATGGAATGTAACCTCCCAGTGCAGTGCTGCTGGGAAGTCTGGGTTTCCCAGAATGGGGGTCATGGGGGAAAGTCTTGTGGATAATTTCTTCAGGACCACTACTGCATCCCATACACTGACGTTAGATCAAAGTATCGGAGAGATATATATGCCTTGTGACAGATGCGGCCAGGAGATCTTCCATATGTGTATGCCGGTGATGGCCTGGTCGATAAAGCACCAGTGCTTCTCAGTAGTGGGTCTGTTCCACTTCACCATATACCTGAGCTGGGCTGCTTGTAGTAATGTTTGAATTTAGGGATACCGAGGCCGCAACATGATGGTGGCAGGTACGTCAGGCGCTTGTCTATATGTGCTCTTTTCCCAGCCCAGATATAGTGTTCTATCAAGTGCTGTAGTTTAGGTAGCACCTGGGGTGGGAGGGGGGGGGGTTGGGGGTGGTAGAAGGGGGGCAAGGTCTACATGACATATAGTATCTTGGGGAGAAGCGTCATTTTTATTGCCGCTAGCCTCCCCAGCCAGGACAGCGTATGGTCTTTCCATTTTTCCAATTTTGCACGTGTGTCTGCTAGTAGACGGCCATAGTTGCTCTCTACTGTTTGCCTAACCATGGGATGATTCTGAAGGAGCAAATAGGTCATCCCCTGTGTAGCCCTTGGGTACGGGTACAGGTTCCGTATAATCTCTGGTCTGGGGCCGGTATCGTGAGGTTCATGAGATGCAACTTTTGTGCATTGATCTTGAATCCTGATACTGCACTGAATGCTTCCACTTCTAGGACAAACTTTGATAGAGAGCGGAGGGGGGTCCGCCACCATCACGTCATCCGCATAGAAAGCCAATTTGTTGTCCCTACCTCCCATCCTTACTCCCACTATCCCCACGTTTGCCCTTATTCGTTCTGCAAATGGCTCCATAAATAGTGCGGATAGGAGCGGGGACAGGGGACAGCCATGCCGGGTTCCCCGTTCGATGCAGAAAGGCTGCAATATTGTCCCATTCGCCCGCACTCTTGTCTGAGGCTTTGCTTAACCCGCTGGCATCCATCCTATAAAAGGTCCTAACCCTACCGCCCGTTGGACAGCCCTTAGGTATGGCCAATTCACTCTATTGAATGCCTGTTCCACATCCATAGAGAGCAAGAGTGCTGGCGTCTTAGTCAGTTGGACCTTGTCTAATAGATGGCATAGTCTCTTTGTGTTGTCACTGCAATTGCGCTCTGGAATAAACTTGGCCTGATCCAGGTCAATGAGGCCCTGCGTCATTGGGGCTAGGCGCGCAGCGAGAATTGAAGTAAAAATCTTCGCATCTACATTAAGTAATGAGATGGGTCTATATGCTGTGCATTGAGTTGGATCTTTGCCCTGCTTGGGTATGAACGTAATGGTAGCTAATCTCATTGTAGCCGTCTGGGTGCCCGTTTCGCTAAAGGAGTTACATAGCCAAGTAAGGGTCGGAGCAAAAAGTTTATAAAATTCTGGTGGGGTACCCATCATGCCCCGGCACCATTCCGGCCGGTAGGTGGGATATCGCAGTAAGTAACTCATTGATATGCACATCTTTCTCTTGGGAAAAGGCATTTTGGTGGTCTAGACTATCAGTTGGTGTGTGACTCAGGGAGGTTTCTATGTCAATATCTGAGTGTTCCTCTGCTGTATATCATTTCCTGTAAAAGTGTTGAAACTCCTGCGCTATCCGCTCATCCTGTTCAAATCTATACCCTTGGGGATTTACCATAGCTGTCACCCTCTGGCTATTCGTCCATGCTCGGAGTCTCTGGGCCAGCAAGCGGCCAGCCTTCATCCTTCCCATGTAATATTTCTGTTTAATTTGCAATAGGGCATATTTAGCCCTATCCATATCCAGGGCCTTAAGTTACTTTTGAGCTATAGTAAGCTTGTGGCGTGTTTGATGTGTCCCCGATCTTTTGTACATTTCCTCCAGTTCTTCGACCCTCCCCTCCAGTGTACTCTGTTTCGCATGTCTCTCTTTGTTGAAGCGAGCTACAATGCTTATAATGTGCCCCTATATGACCGCCTTTAAAGTGTCTCATAAGTGCGCAATTGGGGTATCAGGTGCATCATTAATTTCCAAGAAGGCCTTCCGTGCTTCTGTAATCTCAGCTATCACTGTCTTATACATAAGTATTTTGAGATTCAGTCGCTAAGCGCTTTATCTGTGATTGGACGGGGGTAAGTTCAGTTTGATTCAAACAGGGGTATGGACGGACAGCACTGCTACTCCACTGTCTACCTCCTGTATACAGGATGATAAGGAACATGTAGTGAGGAAAAGGTCAATTTGTGCATGAGTGTGATGCGCTGCCAAATAGTGGGAATAGGATCTCTCTGTTGGGTGTTGCGTGCGCCAGGTGTCTAAAAGGTCGTGTAGGGCTAGTTGGCATTGACCTTCTGCTGATAATGCAATTGTATTACCCACCCTCTGTGCCGAACGGTCCAATGTTGCATCCATGACCAGATTAAAGTCCCCACCTATCAGCACGTGCGTATCTGTGGTTTCCATCACCCGTCATATTGCATCTAGGATAAAGGGTTCTTGTCGTTTGTTGGAGTGTATATATTCGAAATGGTCACGGAGTTGACCCCATATGTGATATACAGTGAAAGGAGGCGCTCCGGTATTTCTGCTTGTGTACTAGTGACTTTACCCTCAAATTGTGGGCAAAAAGGTTTGCTACCCCTGTCTTTTCCCCCCTCCCCCGGAAAAATACTTGTGGTCGAACCAGCGAGATCTCTGTAGTCGCCAGTCCGCTGGAATCAGATGTGTTTCTTGCAAAAGGCATATATCACATTTAGACTCTTTTAGCATAGACAAATGTGTCATCCGCTTAGTGGGTGTGTAAAGCCCTCTCGCTATATAACTAATTATTCAGACCATCTCTCAGTGGAGTGTGTTGTGTTCCAGCTAGGTCTAAGGATAGCCATCTTGACTTCCCAGAGGAAATGAGGCAGTAGGTAGTCCCAAGTGAGCCCCATCTAAAAAGTTGAAAACTGTCAGTAAAAGAAAGATATCAAACAAAGGATAATCAATACTCATCAGAGACTGGACATCGTTTTCCCAACCAAATCGTCCACCACAAGATAAACGGGGTACATGGTATTGGAGGTGCATTGTAGAGGTCATCCGAATCCTCGGTCCATACACCCCACCGTCCAGCCTGTCATCGAGAGTCTCAAAGTGAAGGTGCGCCCTCGGGTCTGTTTTCGTCGTTGTGGAGGTCTAAAGGTTTATTGATCCCATGCTGTTGTCATCGCTGCATATTCTCTACCCTCTTAATTCGTTGTTCTGCTCTTCTAGCACCTCCTGATTCTACAGCTGTTTCAGCACTGCTTCCCTTTCTGTTCGACTTTCTATGTCCTATGGCTTACTCACTTTTTCCCCTTGGCTGGAGGGATCGCTGAGTCCAATGCCTGCATGTTTTGGGTAAGTCATTATCTCCCTCTGGCATATCGCTGGAGAAGTATAGCTCAATGGTTAGAGCGGCAGACCCTGATGCAGAGGTCTAGCCCAGGACCAGGGTTCAATTCCCTGCCTCGGCGGGTCTTGGGCTCAAATAATTCCATGGACCTGATAATTCTCGCCTCGGTGCCTATTCCAATCATGGAGTCCCACTCTGCAACTCTGGGCAATAGCTTGCTTAATCTCCACAACGGCCCCCACAACGCTAAGGATGCCTGGCCTCCACCTTGGGGGTGCCCAGGAGTGGACACCTCACAGGGAAAGCCAGGATGGGTTCCACAGCGGTATTCGTACAAGCGCCTTGAGACCCTTGCGGGTGAGTAGTGCGCTATACAAGTATCAATTTACATTTTACATTTGCTGGGGGAGAGATTGTCTGTTTCGATCAGGTATTTCGCTTCCTCCAGGCTGCGGACTGAATGGGTCTTGTTGACCCATAGGAATGTAAGGCCGAAAGGGTGACCCCATTTATATCGAATTCCCTTTTGTTGCAAGAGTTCCATGAGGGGTTTTAGTTGGCGCCTTCTCTGCAGCGTGATAGCGGATAGATCCTGATATAGCTGTATCTTAATGCCTTCAAAGTCAATGGTGCTGTGATCTCTGGCTGCCATCATTAGTGTTTCCTTTTGGGTGTAGTAATGTAGGCATATGAGAATATCTTGTTTGGTCCCCGGTGTTCTTGTGGGGTGGCCAGCTCTATGCGTGCAGCCCAGAATGAAGTCTTGCGGAGCGAGCGTGGGGGCCACATGGTGGAAGAGTCGGCGAACATATGCCTCCAGCCCGGTCGCCGTTGCTTGCCGTGGGACCCCTTTGATACATATATAACCCCTCCTGGACCTGTTTTCAAGGTCTTCCTTCCGGTATTGGAGCTCGGCATTCTTCTCTTGAAGGCCTAAGACTTCTCTGCGGTGAGAGTCTAGCTCCTCTGCCCTTGCGTCTCCCATTCGCTCCCGCGAATCTACTCTCTGGTTTATGTCGTCAACTTCTCTCCAGATCGCTTCACCTCGGAGGCTATGTGTGCTTTAGCGCCGCAAATACAGACCTTAGTGCTCCAAAACGGGTTTCCAGGAAGGTTCTGATCACTGGGGCTTTCTCCTCCTCCTGTTCTCCTACTGCCTTCTCTGGGCTAACTTCAAGTCCCATTGTTTTTTTTTTTGGGGGGGGGGCTTGGTAAATAAGTCCTTTATGTTGCTGTCTTTCTTGGTGGGGGGTTTGGAGTTTGCCATTTCCTCTCCCAATGATGCAACAGTTAGGTATTCCTCACCTCGGCCTCCCAACAATGGCTACATCGGTAAGCAATGCTTTACCCCAGCTCATGTGGTCTCTGTCGTCGAGCCTATTGGGGGCTAACCTTGGGACCGCCACTACACCTTGTCTCTCAAATTTCCGATTGCTGCTCCTTTAGGTCTCCGAGTGCAAGCCTGTTTAATTTAGGGATGCTTCTCAGAGTTCTCGATTTCCGGCACTCCGAGGCCCCGACTTGCTGTTTACTTTACCGCCGGCGCGGAAGAACCTCCCCGGAGACACCATCCGTGTACAACAGGAGGGATCTTCGCTTAAACTGCTGTGGCAGCGGGCAGGGGACTCCACTCACTCCAACCGCAGGGGTCCGTTGTGGGCCTTCTTCCGGGCTTCTCTGCTGCCCACAGTCAGCACCGCGCCCCAGCTCGTGTCGGGCATGCACCGGGGCCTCCTCTGTTCCTCCGCTTCGACCACCACCGACAGGCACTTCTGCGGGACACTCTGACAATTTCCTGGAGCACCTGGGCTCCCCTGCCGGCGCCGAGGGTAGCTCCCCGCTATATTGCGCTGGCGGCTGGTTCCGCGTAGGCCTTTTCCCAGGCTTCTCCGCCGCTCACCACCAGTTTGGTGCCCAACTTGCGAGGTTAGCGCACTGACATCTCGGACTCCCCGGCACGACCCCCGCCGTCTTCTCAGCTTGTTCCAGGCTGCATCCGGGTCCTCACGTCTGACTCAGGCTGCCAATCTCCGTGGGCCTCAGACCGGCGCCATTTTGCGCGACAGCCGGCGGCGGATTTCTTTCGCTTCCACGTGGCCCTCGACCTGTAAGCACGTCCGCCTTGGGCTCCGGCGGTTCTCCGGTGCACCGGAGCTACCTTTGGTTGCGTTTGGGAGCCCGAGGGCAGCAACCAGCTGTGTTATACTGGTGGCAGACAGCGAAACTCACAAGAATCGCTACTGCTCAGCCGCCATCTTGGCGACGCCCCATACCATGCCCATCTATTTATTCTTATAACACACTGGATCATCGTAATTTTCCTAAACTGCCATCAAAACCTCTACTGCAGTAGTATACATCTAGTGAACTTAATTGTACACTGCTCCATGAGACTCACTGGGTGTGCGCATGAGAGTCAGGTGAAGCAAATCATGGTTTGGGATTATGCCAGGTCATATTAGCTACAGCAAAACCAAATGCCTTGTGCTGCCTCTGATGCCCTCACCAATGAGCCCCACGTCCAATAGCAATGGAGAAAACCTGGGATGGTCGCCTTCTCCCAGTCTCTTGAACCCTGCTTTAACTGCTAATGTATTCACTGCATGCAACACTAAGCAACCAGTGTGGATCACCAAAGCTCTCTACCAAGAAACCGCACAGTGGGGACGAAGCCCTAAAAATGGGTGTGGTTCTTAGTCGAGATGAAGTGCAATGATTTTGCTTTGCCACAGGAAGAGAGGTCATACACACATATATCAGAATGTCATGGCCACAGTGCAAACTTTGTTTGAATACATCATTATTGTACAATATACCTATTGGATACATATAAATCACAGATTTATGCATATATTGGCTTTACTGCTCAAAGAATATTACATTACAATCCATCAACAATGTGCTGATACTCAGCTGTATCTAAGAATATTGTTTCATTACATCATTTTCGTATCACAACATAGGAATTCCTAAAGCCTGCCTGTCAAAGTTTAACATTTTTACTTATGTATGTCAATGACAAACGGAATCCTGAAAAACATATGTTTTCCTCTATAGATCATATGAAATTAGGAAGCATGCCAATTAGTTTCTCCACCCACACCAGTTAGTGAAGTACATGGCTGGATAGCCAGCTTAATATGAAATCTAATTTGGCAAAATAAAGCATAAGTCACTATTGGCAAAATATCAGGTATGTTTCTTTAATACCACACTGTACCATTCTTTTTGATGTGTCCTCGTTGCACATCACTTGTTACCATAACTGAACATTTTAACAGCCACACACAGTCATTTTTCGTTTAAGAACATAATTTCTTCTTCAAAAAGCATCAATTATAGCTTTACCGCAGAAATGCAGAAAGTGCAAGTGCATAAGTACAGCGATCATACAACATTTTACCACAATACAGTCCTTTTTAAGCATTCAAAGTGGGTGTGCGCACTTTGCCCTAGTGTTCAGTAATACACCCGAAGTATATGTAAAAGTCCCAGGGTCACATTTGTTTGCAGACCCAAAAATAATTCTGTAAATGGAATCAATCTTTCGCATACAGTTGTATCTTTCAAGAGGAACTCTTCAAAGAACAAAAAGGGTCGCCAAGTTTTGGCTTGTTGCTTTGTTGGCTCATCAGGACATAGTTACAGTGGAAAACACAACAAGATGATGGCCGGAGTGCTGAAACTTTTCAACCATTCACCCCCATTCAACAGTCAGGCTAGCTTGAATTGAGTAGTACAGCGAACAAGGGACCCACGTCTGGGCATACTCTTGGCCACTTAGAGTCAACATAGCAAACACAACAAGTCGATGGACGGAGTGGTGAAATGTTAAACCCAGATCTCTTGACTGGGAGTGAGTGGTTGAAATGTTTCAGCACTCTGTCCATCATCTTGTTGTGTTTGCTATGTTCGCCCTAAGTGGACAAGTGTATGCCCAGATGTGGGTCCCTTGCTCGCTGTGCCACTCGATTCAAGCTAGCCTGGCTGATGAGGGGTGATACCCCGAAACCTTCTTGTTTCCGGTTCAGGGAGGATCTGACCTGGCAGTTCGAGCTGGACTGTTTCCATGAGGAGCAGGGTCAACACGGATTTGCATATGGCTGGGTCCAAACTGGTGTGACATGGTGACCAAAAGAACAATGGACTAAACCCAGATATCTTGACTGAGTGGTTGAAAAGTTTCAGCACTCCGTCCATCATCTTGTTGTGTTTGCATAATTACAGTGGACCAGGTAAAATTGGCTGGTGATTTGTAAGGAGATCTATTAATGGTGGGCATGCAAAATTGTTGCATCACCGGTAGTTCAACATGTGATTCGTCTCAGGTTGTAACTTTACAATTTTAATAGCTAGTGGCCCAGCGTCAATGATCTTGTGACTCTGGGCACGTAGGTGACTACCAAGGCAAACATGTACAAAGAAATAATTGCCGATAGATACCTGGCTGACCGTGGAGCAGCAAGCTTAGTAGAGAAAATAGAAGGCCCCTGCTGCACACAGCAGATGAAAGCTTCACAAGATCACTGACGCCGACCTAGAGCACAGTGTCTAATATCATCTCACAGAAGCGTTACCTGCAGTTCCTGAGACCTTAAAAGCTTTAGGCATGATCACAATCATGGATCAAATCCTTTTTTGAGAGCAAAATTCTGTCTACACCCAAAACAGGATTAGAAGCCAAGTGACAATTACACCTGGCACAGGTGTTCCTTTTGCAATTTATGGCAACAAAAACTGCTAAATATAATTTGGCTCCCCTATGTGGAAGCTGTGTGTTGTTCCCCATTCCAAAATATTAACATCATTAATGGGTGCAAATTGCAAAAATTAGCAGGCGGCCAATTTGCACATGTATTTTGCAGGGCAGGTTATAATTGTGCCCCTAGACCCTTGTGTACTATTATTCCATTTGCAAAAAGTGGATGCAAATTGCATACCAACTTTTTGCGAAATGGAATTGTATTTTGCGAACTGACTGAAGTGAAAATAAGTCTTTCACAAATTACAAAATCACAGGAGGTTGCAAAACGACCTGCCTTATTATATTCATTAGGTAGATCAGAATTTCTGACCTCCTGCGATTTGCCACGATTACAGGAATGGTGACATGCTAGTGTTAGCAGACCACCATGTCTGTGATTATGTTTAAATAAAGAAAACGTATCTTTTTTTAATGCAGCCCATTGTCCTTAAAGAAAAACGGGACTCCGTTAAAAAAAAATATATATTTTCTCAGAAAGTTTCACTTACAGTTGGGAGTGGTCTCATGGATCACGGTCTCCCTGAAACTTTTTTCAAAGAGATGGGGCTAAATGGGATCCCTTCCCCTTTGCGAATAAGAGGCCACCCCCTTTTTTAGGTGTTGGTATTTGAACAATTATTTACGCCCACAATTGCAGGTGCAAAATATTGCTACGTTCCTCTGTGCGAACACGTAAATAGGAGGTGGTAGCCACTTGTAGGGCTCCTTGCGTTTCAGGCAGGGTCGCAAAAGCCTTTACACAAGTCCCAAAGATTTGTCCAACTCTTAAAAAGGCTTTTGTACAACAAAGTCCTTCTTCTGTCTCAAATCCTATGAATTTGCAAATCGCAGGCTGTACAGTAAAGGGGCTTTGTACATCAAGCCCTTAAAGTTCAACAAAGCCAGACAGCCTCTAGATAGAGGAGTTCTTCATCAACAGGGTGAGAACAGATCATGGGTAGCCTCTATAACAAGTACTGGCAATGCCAATAGGTGTGGCTTGAAATGCAAACACACATTATTACTCTCTGTGATGAACTCGGGAGAGTCGGATATCTACCCCTGCGACTAAAGCACTGGCTTGTTTTCATTTTTTTAGAACCTTTGACAAACCGAACAGCATCTTAAACATCTTTCACGAACTGCGCATACCGCCAGGTGGTATCACGCTCTCGCTAACAGGAGCCCATATGCCCAACCATTCAATTTTGAGTCTGCCCCGCACTTAAGGTGCCCCTTTCCCACCACACATCACGCTCTAGTCCTGAAGAAGACCCCATAGTAAGGTGCAACTCAACCTACACCAAGCAGGGGTCGAAACATCGACTTTTTCTTCTACACCTACCCATGAACAACAGATTATTGTTACTGTGCTTTATCATTTAGGATAGGTCTACAAAAGTTGGACATACAACTCTAATGACATGATTATGTGATGTCAACTATTTACTTTTTGTGACCACATTTGACCTTTGAAACTTTTACACATAACTCCATTCCTCACAAATCACTTACCTACCCCACCCCTTTCCCACGCCTCTCTTTGGGCACACTGTCTATCTATAGTGAATATGCTTGTACATAAAATGTATGTGGATGAGGGTGTGAATAAATAACATCCCTCATCAAAATTGTGTAATTTGTTTGGCATAGAACAACTTCAAGTATCGCTTTGTTCATTAAGAAGTTCTCTTACTGGGACCCCTCTCCCTGTAACATGAAATGCAAACACAGGCATACACAAATGTGTCTGTCTTACCACGTGTTAGCCTATTAAGTTTGCATTACATGTTTTCCCGTCACACTCAGCACTCTGGATGACATAACAGTCCATCAACATGGTGCTAATACTCAGATTTATCCAAGAATATAATTGTTTCATTGTATAAATGTTGTTTGGCCACATAGTAGTTCCTAATGCCTGCCTGCCAAAGTTTCAAAAATATATTTTACAAAAACAGGCAAGTGACTAATTTTACAGCATGGACCAAAGGAATTTACATGCCATGTAATCACATGCTAAAAAACAAAGGACAAAACGAAAGTAAACACCGATATTCCGCCCTGTCACCCAATCACAGACCTCCAAAATCTTAGTTTGTGTCCCTTCCTCCACTGACACATCAGGTTGTAAGAACTTTTGCACGTTTGCTAACAAAATATTGTATTCATTGCTACCAGGGAGAAAACATGATGTGTAATCTGCCACGTTCAACTAAGCCCGACTGTTTTGACTCATTCTATATATTAAAATTAGGCCTGGGCGGTAAATTCCGTTCCGTTCGCAAAATTTGCGGAATTTAGGTAATTTCGCATTCCACGGAGAACGCAAAATTGCCCAAAATTGTGCGTCCCGCGACTTAGCAACATTTTTTGCTTATTCGCGTTCTAAAATGCGTGTTCGCAAGATATTTCCCCCCGAGCACGCAAACAGCGATTGCGAACAGTAAAATAGCATCGCGAACAAGCAATTCCGCGTGTTCGCGGAATTTCTGCGTGTTCGCGGGGATTTTTTACTGTTTCGCCGAGATTTGCGTAACGCGAATACGCAAATTCCGCCCACCCCTAATTAAAATGTTTCTTGCATGCGTAATATAACACAGGACTATTATGACCCTCGTCAAGAGCACACCCTTAATTCCTATGGGTCCAGTACGGGTGCTGTCTGGCCCATCAGAGTTATGAGTTTAGCACAAATACAATTTACAAATGATATTCCACCTAGATATTTCCTTTAGGCAAAGTCTTCGGCTAGAACACCAAGGAAAACGTTTAAGTCTGTTTTTCACGTGTTATTTCCCCAAAACATGTTTCCAATTATTTCTTTGCCACTGGAATTACCTAAATCCTTTAGAAATGGCAAATCTGGGGAAGCAAGGACAAGAATAATTACTGGCCACTTGTAATTAGGGCCTACGTGTTTTATAAATTGATACTAAATCCGATTTACAAAGTCAGATTTCCAGACACACTACTGCTGAGTTTTGTGAATTGAGATAAATCTGCTCTTGTGAGGAATGGCACTTCTTTCAGTGCTGGTTTACAATCCCCTTTGTGAAATGGACACCTGTTTTTGTTTCATCTCCTTATGGGTTTGTTGAGACTCATCGAAACATTTTTAATAGACCCCATGATAGTCACATCTCAGATTAAAACCATATTTATGGTATCACGTACAGTCTGTAATAGACCCACACTCACCCACAGTGGCATGGAACTCCAACCAGTGATTCTTCATTTATTGCCACTTTTCATAAATATGAGCATTAGTTAGAAAAAATATGATTCTCAGTGGATGGCCTGTCTTTCTGTAGACTAGAGTCTCATGAGACTTTTGGCAGCCATCTTGATGGAAGGCTATCCTGATCTACAAACAGGCAAACCAGTAGGGCGTCTAGCTTAAAGTCAAGACTCACACTCGTATCCTGACGAAAGCATTACAATGTCTGCTGCATGAGAACAAAGTAACAAAAAAAGTTTGCCTCCTTGTAGATTGGATAAGAGATAAGCGGTTGAATGTGCCAAACTGTGTGATGATAGAGTGCACTTTTAGAAGTAAAATAGTGCCTTCTGCATTCTAATGGAAGCGCTACTAATGGACAGAATGACACACCAAACTGCCAAGGGAATGATGACCAGACTACAATATTCCTCTGGCCTCATCCAAGATGAGACCGATGCTATCGCAAAGCTACGGCTGAAGGTGGCTGACCCAAACAAGTTAATGACAGAAAGGGCTGACCTGAGGCCACTTTAATTATGTTGTTAACAATAGGTCTTGCACTGTGAAACAAGATTCAGAAAGGTATCAACTTATCTTTGGCTGCAGAGAGAAGCCCCACATTATGTACACTAGCAGGAAACCGTGGGACGATGGGTTTACAAGATCTGATTACCTTGAAGCCTTTGTTCAAGCAATGGAAACAGTAGACTGAAAAAATGCTAAACAAGGCAAGTGACCTACACATCCTGTATGCAAAGGCCTTAAAATCTTTTGAACAGAGAAAGGATTGAAGTCCTAGGAAACTGGGGAGCATGGTGGAGGTCTGGGGTGCATCACGGTTGAAAAAACATTTCCCCAGACTTGATTTTTTAAAGACAAAGCAACCTACACTGTGCAAATGTGCTTTGGTCTCTTCTGTTCTGGAAGGGAAGGCCCATCTTTTAGAGGAAGGGAACTGGGGTGTAGAAATTCAGTTGTAATATATGGGTATTCCTAAACCCGCTGAAAGTTTAATGAAAATGTTCTTGTTTTATCTACTACACCATACAATATATGCCTTTGAAAGGCTTAGTTTGGCACAAAATAATAAAATATTAGGGACGGATCACTAAACTACTCTTTTGTTTGAGCCAAGGCATACACCGATTCCCAGCCAAATCCGCATTCGGTGCTCGGACCACACAGCCAGAGACCCTTCCATCCATAGCCGTTTTACAAACGAAGAGTTGCCTTTAATCGCATATGATTAATTGGCAGGCTCATTGTCAATATTCTCCTAGCACACACTGTACAGAGATAGCATGAAAAACACAAAGTGACAGGCTTTAGGAACGCCCCCTCCAGCTGAGACATGAATCAGCTGATTTCACCAACAACTTCAAACGAGGGAATATTTAAGTGACCCCCTCTCAACCTGTCCTCCTTTTGATATTTCAAAGAAAAGAACACTGCGTGCTACAGACCAAGTTAAACATTTTCAACCTCTTTAAATTAATTTGAGGGTGACTCCTCCAACCTAACTTGTTTTAGAAAACTTACATGAAGTTGGCTAGCAATTTCGGTTCAGACATAGTACAGTTCCATGATGGTTAAAATAAACATATTTCGTCCGCACAAATGATATTACCTCTTGGCGCAATGTGTTGACAAGCATCTGATAAGTTGTAGATGATGGACACACCTGTGCCCTCTGCTTAATAACTTCGGAAGGGACCCTTATGAGACATGCAACCTGTTGAAAAACGACAACACATTGAATACATCTATGCTATAAAACTCCTTTACAGTTAATATACTTAAAACATGATCCCAAATTGCATGAAGCATAAAATGTATACATTTCACAATAAATTCGATTTTATATGCACGTGTGTAATACACTTAAACCGCAGATGATGATAAAAATGACATGCATTATTAGACTGCAAAATTTGGGCTGCAAATCCTTTTAAAGGCAAGGCTAGTTTAGTATTGTGCCCATGTGTTTATTTGAAACATCACAAGGGGTGGTCTGCACACCGTGTTCATCAGAGTATAATCCATGTTTTTGTCAGCTTTACGTATTGCGTGCAAAACCGGGCCGTGCTTTGCCCTAGAAGCACCATAAGTAATATAATGCTGTGGTGAGCGCGTTTTCGCACTCCACTCCCAGTCGCACTGCATAATTGGATACTGGATCCTTAAACTTTTTCGCAACATTTGACCTTGTTTTTCAATATTATTGTTCTTTACTAATCCACAATTTTCCACAAGTTTCCTCTGGTCTTTTCAAGCCATTTATAGAAAATCCACAGGTATCGTAAAATGCATTTTATTCAGCTTCACATAATCACGTGTGCCCATCCGAGCCTCTTCGAGAAAACAATCACAAAATGCACAAAGTAGTTCAGAGCAGCCGTTCTTTATTAAAACCCAATGCATTTCGGGCATATATCAGCCCTTCATCAGGGGTAGCTGTGAATTACAAATTTTAAGAATTACATCTTTGCCATTTAGTCCTTTAATTTACGTTATTAACAATCTACGCAATAAATCTGTGTTAAAATACTATATCTTTTTAAATTCATGGAAGTCTATGTATTTCTGCCATAAACAAATTCAGAACTTTTTGTGTTAAACTCCCACCCCTTCACCAAACTAAATATAATGTGCTATCAATATGCATTCCCACAATTACTCAAATGTCAGGCCGAATCAATACCTTCCCTTTTCCCTCCCTCTCTTCCGTCTGCTAAACCGTTACGCGATTAATATCACTCCGCCATAACAAACTTCCAATCCCCGCCAACTTTTAGAACACACTCTTTCCTCCTTTCCAGTGATTATCGCATACCTAAATTCTACGAGCTGCCCACCTGTATCTCGCAACATTCCTGTGGTTTTCAAACTTATGCACATTCACCAGCAATTACAAAACTCCATCTATCACATACCTGCTCATTTCAAATTGTCTCTTTCCGCACGGCGTGCACCAGAATTCGCCTATTGTTTCTCATAACGAATCCTCTGATTTTAACCGCAAATGCTCCTCCCCCTTCATACGTCTATTAATCACCTAACACTTTGGGAATTGTAGTTGACTTAGGAAATTAGAAGGTCAGGAACGCTGGATTTATCGCCTTTCTACCCATACAGAGGGGCTCAATGATTCTATCCCGTGGAATGCTCTAGCAAGATAAACACTTCTATGTAAGTGGTCCGTGTCCCTGTCTGCGCTCAGACTCGTGGTCTGTCCCTACTCTGTAGTTGCCCTTTTTGCCCAGATGCCTCCATTCGCTATTGTTGCTTTTTTAACTTCATTGGTCCCTCACGGGCCTTTTTAATTCCCCCGCATGGCGCACGCACTAGAGTGCACATGTTAATAACAGTGCTGTACCACTCCGGGTACCGAGGCACATGCGCGAATGAATAGTGCTAACGCCTCCCATCGCGCATGCGCTACAACCGCCCATTGCGCATGCGCAGCGCTAGTGCCGCTAGCTACCAGCGCATGCGCACTACTAGCCAGCGCGACCGCACCCTCTCCCCTCTCCAGGTGATACCAATTGAACCGGCTACTTAAGCCCTTACCTGATCCATGCACAGTTCACTCGGGACACTGGAGCAGGACGATAGGTCGCAGGAGCACGCTGATCGGAAATACCGTGAGTAAACGAGTGATCTCTACACGACGCTCTGGGTAAGCAGCATTTTCTCCCCACAGGTACCATCCTAACTATGACCTTTTACAACGTTTAGGGTCTCCTCTCCCTCCCTGCCAAGTGACCCATGAGGCTTTAACAGCAAGTAGCAAGTGTGAGGAATTATGTACCATACTTACCTGTACCTCACGCTATGCTTGTTTCGCTGTGTAGCCCACCACTGCCACCGCGTTTAATATTCTACCGCCATAGTTCACCTTAGCCATGGCAACCACTCATGGCCAAGTTCTTTGCCGCTCTAGGTCGCTCACGCACACTAGAAGTCGGCCATATGTTGTGTTTTGGTATATACCATTCTCATTGGTTCTCCTTGTATGTCTGTATTGTCTTTGTGTTTTATGTACAGTAAAGTAGAGGGAATCCCCCTCTTACACGTACGGCACCTTAGCGAGTGCAACACTTTTTTACCACACACTGTCACTTAATATAGTTTACCATCACTCACACATACTCATTGGTCCTGAGGAAAGCCAGTTTTAATCAAAAGGCCTGGCTGAAACATGTAGACCACAAGGACGTAGGAGCTCTTAATACACTCCACATCGTCCACAGCCTTTTTATCTTGCTAACAGGGGCCCAGGTATTAAATTTACCTTTTACCCTCGGGAACTGGGACCACCTGTATAGCTTTTAACCTTTCACTCTCATTCTCACTAGCACTGCACACTCAGCAAGAATACCAGCTCCTCAGTAATCTGGAGTCGCAGCACACCCGGGACACATTCGGTGTCACTGTGGTGGGCCCGATGATGAAGCATGACACCAACTAGGTTGGTGTGTGAGGGCTTCATGTCCAAACCTAAGGGTTTGCCCGCAGATATACCTTCTGAGTTCCACTAAATACAACGTAGCTAGTCCTATATTGATATTTCTACATATAACCAGGGGACCCGGACTGGCTTACCTAGTCCTCTCTCCCCCTTTTGATTTGCTAACATTCATATCTTAGCATTAGATCGCCGCCTAGTGTTGGGCTCGGATGATCGCACATTGTTGTCCTGGAAGAGTCTTCGAAGTATCCTGAGATAGGTGGCTCCTCCCCTGGACTACAGTGCGCATGGGCATCGGCTCCATCCCCAGATTGTTTTTCGCCATTGTGGCAGAAGATGGAGTGAAAAGTGTAAAGGATGTCCATGCTAATGAATAAATACAATAGTATATCTGCAGCTGCGACAGGCACCGGGGAGGAGGGCGGGCGATATGAATGTTAGCAGCCCTACATGCCAAGAACAGATGCATACTGGTAAGTAGCATATTCAGTTCGAGGCATGTGGGCTGCTAAATTCATATCTTAGCATAGAATACACAGCAGTCCCTCCATCAGCGGCGGTTGCCCGTGCCAGCTGCAGAAACCTGAAAAAGTGTCTTCAGGACAGCCTGTCCTACAGCAGCTTGCTGCTTGGAATGCACATCAACACAGTAGTGTTTTGTAAAGGTATGTGGTGTAACCCACGTGGCTGCTCTGCAAATATCCTCTAAAGGAATGTTCCCTAGGAAAGCCATGGATGCCCCCAGTTTGCGTGTGGAGTGCGCTTTGGGGGGTATTGTTAAAGTGCGCTTGGCTTTTTGATAACATATCTGGATACACTTAACAATCCATCTGGCTATCCCTGCTTTGGAAATCGGGTTGCCTTTGTGTTGTGGTGCGAAGGCAACAAAGAGTTGTTTTGTTTTTCTAAAGGATTGTGTTCTGTCTATGTAGTACATCAACGCCCTCCGTACATCTAAGGTATGGAGCATTCTTTCCGCCACCGTTTGCGGGTTTTGAAAGAATGCTGGTAAGTCAATAGTTTGGTTTAGATGAAACTGTGACACCACCTTCGGAAGTAATTTGGGGTTAGTGCGTAGCACTACCCTATTTGGATGAATTTGAATGAATGGCTCTTGGATTGTGAGCGCCTGCAGCTCACTGACACGCCTCAGAGACGTAATAGCTATAAGGAAAGCTACTTTCCACGTAAGGAACTGGAGTTCACACGAGTGCAGTGGCTCAAATGGCGGTCCCATCAGTCTGGTGAGAACGACATTGAGGTTCCACACCGGAGCTGGCGGTGTTCTTGGGGGAATGACTCGTTTCAGACCTTCAAGGAAGGCTTTAATGGCGGGCACTCTGAAGACAGAGAGGTGCTGCCTGTTCTGGAGATAAGCCGCTATGGCGGATAGATGTATCCGAATGGAAGTGTACGCTAGATTGCACTTGTAAAGATGCAACAGATAGCAGATGATGTTGGGGATAGATGCATCTAGCGGGTTGATGTCATTGGCTGTACAGTAAATGACAAAACGCTTCCACTTTGCAGCATAGCATGCCCTAGTAGTTGGTTTCCTCGCCTCCTTGATGATGTTCATGCACTCCGGAGGTAGGTTAAGGTATCCAAACTCTAGGACTTCAGGAGCCAGATCGCCAGGTTGAGCTGTTGCGGATCTGGTTGCTGAATGTCTCCATGGTTCTGCGTCAAAAGACTGGGCGTGAGGCGCAGTCTTTGATGCGGCACCACTGAGAGTTCGAGGAACGTGGTGTACCAAGCCTGGCGCGCCCACGTTGGAGCAACTAGGATGAGAGTCATCTCGTGCTGCCTTAGCTTTCTTGCGACCAGCGGTATTAGAGGGGCTGGCGGAAAAGCGTACGCAAATTTGCCTGACCAGTTCATCCATATCGCATTCCCCTGCGACTGTGGGTGAGGGAACCTGGCGGCAAAGTGTTGGCATTTTGCGTTCTCTTTTGTGGCAAACAGGTCTATCTCCGGATGACCCCACTGCTGGAAGTACGGGTGGAGGACAGATGGGTGTAACTCCCACTCGTGCATTTGATGGCTGTACCTGCTGAGCAGATCCGCCATCTGATTGTCCTTTCCTGGGAGGTGTTCTGCCATGAGGAAAATGTTCCTCTGAATGGCCCACTTCCACATGCTCTGAGCCAGATGAGACAGCTGTGGCGAGTGGGTGCCTCCCTGCTTTTGAATGTAGTACATCGCGGTCATGTTGTCCGTCCGGACTAGCACGACTTTGTTGCACAGATGTACAATGAAGGACTTGAGCGCCATGAAGATTGCCATCAGTTCCAGATAGTTGATGTGCATCTTCTGTTGCTGCGTCGACCATAGTCCCTGCACTGTGTAAGTGAGCACATGAGCTCCCCATCCCTGGAGAGATGCGTCCGTTGTCAGGACAATCTGCGGCACAGGCTCTTGGAACAGTCGGCCCTTGCAAAGGTTGTGTGGAGTCCACCAATGCAGAGAGTCGTATGCCCGACTGGTAACCAACACTAGGTCTGTCAATTGCCCACGAGCCTGTGTCCACTGATTCGCTAAGCACTCCTGGAGCGGGCGCATATGTAGCCGTGCGTGAGGGACTATGAAGATGCAGGAGGCCATCATGCCTATCAACTGCATGAACACTCTCGCTGGAAGCGAGTGTTGTGGCCTGAACCTTTGGATCAGAGCCTGCATGCTGTCTATCCTGACTTGGTTTGGCTGAGCCATGGCCGTCAGGGTGTTGATCGTCGCACCTAGGAACTGCCGGACATGTGCCGGCTGAAGATGCGATTTTGGGTAGTTCAGGGAGAAACCCAGATCGTGAAGAAGGTGAATTGTAGTCGACATGTCTGCGGCGCACTGTTGCTCTGACTTGGCTTGCACGAGCCAGTCGTCTAGGTAGGGGTAGACATGGATGTTCTGCCTCCTGAGGTGCGCCGCTACTGTCGCCAGACACTTGGTGAACACCCTCGGGGCTGTTGTGACTCCGAAGGGTAGGACCTTGAACTGGTAGTGCCTGCCTTGAATAGTGAACCTGAGGTATTTCCTGTGTGACGGGTGTAGTGGAATGTGGAAATAAGCATCCTTGAGATCTAAGGTCGCTAAGAAGTCTCCCTGGTTTAGCAAGGGAAGAATCTGTTGCAGTGTAAGCATGTGGAAATGTTCTGATAGTATGTACAGGTTGAGGGGACGTAGATCTAGAATGGGTCTGAGAGATCCGTCCTTCTTTGGAATAAGGAAGTACAGGGAATATACCCCCGTGCCTTCCTCTCCCACCGGCACGAGCTCGATTGCTCCCTTTTGCAGCATCACCACTACTTCCTGCTGCAATAAGAGCAAGTGCTCTGCGGACATAGGCCTTTGCCTTGGCGGGATGTTGGGTGGAGTGGACTTCAACTCTAGGCAATAACCATACTGGACTAGTTGTCGCACCCACCTGTCTGTGGTGATGTTTCTCCAGACGGGCAGGAACTGCTGCAGTCTCCCCCCGACAGGTGTTAGGTGGTCGGGGGGCAGTGACAGAGAGTCACTGTTTGCTTGGAGTAGAGGAGCGGGAGCTGTTGTTTCCTCTGCCGCGACCTCTGTTGCTGTTATTTCTGTAACCTCCCTTGTTCTGTTTTGTGAACGAGGATTGTGCCCCACCTTTTGAGAACTGGGATTGTTGACCCATTTGTCCTCTGGTGACTCCACGTGCACCTGAGCGACGAAAATTGCTGCCACGAAACTGTTGTGACTGTAGGGCCCCCATAGATTTAGCAGTTTCTGTGTCTTTCTTTATTTTCTCTAGGGTGGTGTCAACATCCGGACCAAACAGACTATCAGGATTGACTGGCTGATTAAGAATTGTTGTCTGAATATCCGGTTTAAACCCTGAGATGCGGAGCCACGCTTGTCGTCTCAGCATAACGCTAGTGTTGATAGCTCTAGCAGCTGTGTCCGCAGCGTCAAGTGCACACTTGATGGCTGCGTTTGAGATTAGCTTTCCTTCCTCAATAAGCAGTTTGGTGCCCTCTTGGAACTGTGGAGGCAGGTGTTGTACAATCTGTTCTAGGGTGTCGTAGTGCGCCCTATCGTAACGCGCCAAGAGTGCCTGTGTATTGGCGATGCGCCAAAAGTTTGATGCCTGTGCAGCTACTCTTTTGCCCCCTGCCTCTAGCACTTTGGACTCCTTATCCGGGGGAGGAGCTTCACCCGTTGTCTGGGAGTTGGCACGTTTCCTGGCATTGGCGACCACAAGAGAGTCCAGTGGCAATTGTCCCCGAATGTATGCGGGGTCTGCAGGTGCAGGTCTGTACTTTTTTTCAATGCGAGGGTTGACCACTCTCGCTCTTGTAGGCTCCTTAAATATGTCCCCAGCATGCTTGAGGACTCCTTTAAGCATAGGCAGTGTCTTTACTGTCCTTTCAGAGACTGAAAAAGTGTCGAAAAGGAAGTCTTCCTCAACCGGGTCGGCATGCATGTCCACATCATGATTGGCTGCCGCCCTTTCGAGTAGTGCATGAAAACCTGCTGAATCCTCAGTCGGGGATGCCCGTGCATTAAAAAGCTGCGGGTCCTGCCCCGCACCTTGGGTGTTCTGGTCACCAGTGTCATCATATGAATCCGGTTGTGCATCAGGTTCATTGATTGGGAAATTGTACTGCTCGTCCTAATCATACCCCTCACCCGCAGAGTGTTCCGGGGAGGGAGTAGGGCTCCGTCTCGGAGGAGGCTGGATTGGTTCCGTGAGGCCTGAGGCGTCAAGGGGCACCCTCTTCTTCTTTAGTGGGATGACATAGGGGTCCACTGGCTCCGAAGTGATTTTCCTCTTATAGAGGGTCAGTTTGCCTGTGTCAGCGTCGATGAAATGCTCTGAATCGTCCTCGGATTCGAGTACCCGACGTGGAAGCGGGCCAGTCGGTGAAGAAATCACCTGTTTCGGTGCCGATTTGGTTGAAAATGCTTTCGGCGCCTCCTTCGGCGGCAAAATAAAGAGAAGTTTCCCAGATGGCTTCGCTGGAGTGTCCTTTTGCGGCTGCGGCGATGGTATCGGAGCCGACGGGGCAAAGGCCTTCTCCCTGATTCTTTGCAGTGATTCGGCTATGGGGGACGCCTCACTCACAGTTTGTTTCGACGCTGACGAGGATGGTCTGATCTTTCCCTCGGATCCGACGTCCTTGTGTGCCTTGTGCGCTTTGGGCGCGGATCCTGTCTTTACCGCCTCCGATTCCTGTGTTCGGGGCGCAGACTTCTTTCCGTGTGCCTGCGTAGCCTCCTTGGAGCCGACTTTGGCGGGCTTGGACGGCGTCGTAGCCGCTGACCCGTGCCGACCATCTTTCTTGGAGGACCCCTCCTCTGGCGTCGGTTTCGATTTTGCAGCATCGGAATCGACGGACTTCTTCGACTTCTGCGGACCGGAGGTCGACGGAGTCGATGGGGTAGCGGGCACCGTCGTTTTCACCGGCACGGCAGCCATCTTAGGGACACTTGAGTCCTTAAGTTTCAGTTTCGTTTTCGGGTCGGCCATTTTAGGTGTTGTCGATCCCGATGGTTTCGGTTTCGGTTTCGAAACAGTCTGCTCAGCAAGTAAGTCCGTGGCCGGGCCCGAAGGCGGGGCTGTGGCTTGCGGCAACGGGTCTTGGGTAAGGCCGACAGGCGATCCCGCGTCCCGGTCGGTATCCTCGTAACCTTCGGGGCAGAGCTCGTCCCCCGAGCTGTCTGCCGCGGCCCCATAAATCTCATCGTCGTCTCCTACCTCGTCGACGTATTCAAGGCCTTGACCCGCGACTCCGTCGTCGTCTCCCGGATCCGCCTCGACCTCCGTCTCGGGTGGGGAGATTTGGAGATGATGACCCTGGTCCTCTTCGTCCTGGTCGCCGAAGATGTTCTCCGGATCCGGGGCCGCTTGTTTAGCTTCCATGCGCATCGCGCGCCGAAGCTTGAGAGTCTTCTTTGAGCGGAACTGTGCACACAACTTGCACTTGCCGTCGTCGTGGTCAGGCGAAAGGCATTTGTTACACACGGGGTGTAGATCGATGTGTGGGTACTTGGACCCACAGAGCGGGCAGTACTTAAACGGGCTCCGCTCCATGTCCGAAAAGTTTTGCAGTCGTGTCGCGATGAGAAGGCCTCAAAGTTCCGAGAGCGAAGAAAACTCCGCTTATTCCGGCTCCAAGAGACGGAAGACTCGAGACCGTGCGCAGACAATACCGACGCAAGAAAATCGAGGCCTTTTGGCCGCTAAAAGTTAGTTTTTCTTGGTTCCGACAGTAAGACGTCGAGACCACATCCGAACCCAATGGCGGAAAAAAACAATCTGGGGATGGAGCCGATGCCCATGCGCACTGTAGTCCAGGGGAGGAGCCACCTATCTCAGGATACTTCGAAGACTCTTCCAGGACAACAATGTGCGATCATCCGAGCCCAACACTAGGCGGCGATCTAATGCTAAGATATGAATTTAGCAGCCCACATGCCTCGAACATTAAAGGACTAAATGGCAAAGATGTAATTCTTAAAATTTGTTATTCACAGCTACCCCTGATAAAGGGCTGATATATGCCCGAAATGCATTGGGTTTTAATAAAGAACGGCGCTCTGAACTACTTTGTGCATTTTGTGATCGTTTTCTCGAAGAGGCTCGGATGGGCACACGTGATTATGTGAAGCTGAATAAAATGCATTTTACGATACCGGTGGATTTTCTATAAATGGCTTGAAAAGACAAGAGGAAACTTGTGAAAAATTGTGGATTAGTTAAGAAGAATAATATTGAAAAACAAGGTCAAATGTTGCGAAAAAGTTTAAGGATCCAGTATCCAATTATGCAGTGCGACTGGGAGTGGAGTGCGAAAACGCGCTCCCCACAGCATTATATTACATGTGTTTATTTGGACATATATTAGATATACCGGTGTCAGGGAGTCTTGATATAGTTAACATTCATCGTTGTTGATGACCTCTTGAAGCTGCTGGTGTTGCAAGGCATGTGTTTGGTTGGTCCAGCTAGAAGGTGCTTCAGTGGGGGATTAACCCTCATGGTCATCAGCCTCAATCGGTGTCTCTTTGTACCATTAATTTTGTTGTCCTAATACTGGGTGTTTTCCCCATTACTATAGTCAGTATTTCCTCGCTGTCTTCAAGACCAGTTGTATACTGTTGCTCTCCCAGGCTTCCCGTTCCCCCTCGTTTCTAGTTGTCGGTTATCACTAGGGATGTTTCCAGTGGTGGGACT
This sequence comes from Lissotriton helveticus, assembly GCF_964261635.1. Taxonomy (NCBI): domain Eukaryota; kingdom Metazoa; phylum Chordata; class Amphibia; order Caudata; family Salamandridae; genus Lissotriton; species Lissotriton helveticus. Next base: position 1,092,811,014 of record NC_136070.1, read on the forward strand.
GGTCTTGTGACTTATCACCAACCCGTACAGGTATGGGCAAGAGAGATGTGTTGTGTGGTTGATGTTTCATTGATGTGGCTTGAGGAGTCTCCAGATTCCTTTAAAGTACTCTCACTTATGTTGTGGGTACAGGGAATAGGATAAATGCGTGCCATTTATTTTCAATTTTGATTGGAATACTAAAAATCTCTCAAAGCAAAGTTTGTCTTTTGTAACCACAGAGAGCAGAGTTGTTACATCTCCCTCATTCCAAGTCTACCACAGGGAGCTCCAGAGATGGAGGAGACAATGAGTCCTTGGCAAGTTGCCTGCAGTTGTCTATGAAGAACTACTTCCTTTGTGTCAGATAATATCTCAGGAGAAGCAAATGCGAGACTCAAGTTGGCACTGAATGCTCTTTCGACAGAGAGACGTTTCTGTAAATAAGGCAGAATACAATTACAGCCTAATTACAGAGATGACTACGTTTGTAAATGGTATTCACAAGCTGCAAAATGGAGGAACTAAATCAGAAGGTTGACCTCAAATCAGCATTGTCCACAATACGTTTACCCTCCTCTGGGCTGGGTCATCATTTCCCTCTGTCCTTGCCTTCTCAAGACCATGAGTAGATTATCAAGCTAACTCAGTACCCTGAAGAATACTGCAACATCTACTATTCTAAGGAGTCAAACACCAACACTCTCTAAAAAGGTATTTACTTTAATGCTGCTAATATGGCATGATCAGCAAAATTAATGTACGGTTCATGTCTCATGAAAATTCACAATTCTAATTAGTGTATGTCACTGGATTCACAATAATAGACATTTTATGTAAGTACAGACTTTAATACTACAATTTGTATAGCACCTCAGCATTTTGAAATGTATGGAACTCCATAATTAGAACACTGTATGTTTTAGCACCAATTTAAAATGAATATCTGCTACAAGTGAATAGGCTATTCTTCCGTTACACTTTCAAAGAGTTAACTCACTACTAACCGACTCTGTATGCCACATTTCTTTCCAAATGGATAGTCTATTTTCGAATCCACCTTACATCCACTAATGCAGAGGGTCTTTTTCGACATTCTCAGTGCACACTGCAATACGATATCTCTCTACCATGCCTCCACATGATACCTCACCCCACCACATTTTGCCCATTGTGCACGTTTTAGGCCTAGACAAACACTTCTATTCTTCTACCAACTGTGAAATAAAGGGGTAGAGTCTTAGTACAGGGAACTTCTTTAAAAGAAGTTTGATGGCTCTCTAGGCCATAAAGTCCTACGAATCTTAAAGGGGATTTAGGAATTGTCTCTGCAATATCCATGTGGGGGACAAAAGATTCAGAGGAATCTGAAAATACATCTCAATTTACACGTAGAACCATCCTGTCTAGGGAATGTTGACTCACAGAGGACAAAGATGAAACTATCCTATGGGGAACACAGATACTCCATGGCAATAAACAAAATATTTGATTGGAAGCATTCAATCAAATGGTTTCTCATAGTTCTGCTCACGGCTTGGGGCATGATTTGGCTTGAAAACAACATCTTTCTCTCATAGACTGAACATTTCAAGATTAAATAGCCTTCTAGTCCTGAAAACTACAACAGTATCCACGAGAGCTGGAAGGCTAAAAAAAATAGATCGAATACCTGGAAAAGAAATGCGTTTGCGCGCCATGGCTTAATTACATTAACGGGCCTGATTATTTGACAAAAATTAAAGTCCATCAGTACCAATTAAAATGAGACCAGGCATCACTGAGACACCACATAGGTGGAATCAACCCACTGATCAAGCCAAAGAGCTGTCCTTTGAATCGCTCTAGTATGCTGCATTTGTTTTCCCAAGGGCAGGATTTACACTATTTCGTCTGTAGGTTCTACCGGACACAGCATATGGTTCCTTGTTTATCACCAGAGTGCACTAAAACATCCATCCATTCACCCGCAACGCGTTCTCGTTAGGAGAGAAGTGCCAACATGGATGCTGGTAATTCAACTTAAATCCTACAATTATAGCTTTTACCTCTCAACTCTATTTAGTGTCAAGAGAAGCAACTCTTACAGTTTGGGCAAGATATCAGGAACCTGGATACCTAGCCCAAAAATTGACATGCGCCCCCTGCAGCTAGCGCTGTTTTTGCTGCGCTGTCAATCACTGCCGCGGCCCCGCCCCCACACCTTCCGCAATGTCGGGCTTGTCCCGAAGCTCTCTGAGTTGCTGCAGACAGTGCGCTCAGATTAGACTCGAGATTTTTATTATTTTGATGAATCCTATTCCTGCCTGAATGTTAGCGTGACGGTCGTCCATAGCTAGTGGGGCAACACCCCAACGCCCCCAATGGACGCACCGCCACTGCGGATTATCTTCCAAGCCAACCATCAGAGGTGCTTTAAATCAATAACTACCCTGGAATCGTTCTCTATAAGATGTACTCCAATTCCCTTCCCCTCTCCAACCTGTCTCAATATTCTTCAGTGATATCACAAACATTTGCATGTGTAGCTTAAGTCACATGACAAGCTCAGAATGAACAACAAGCTATTAACATATTCACACACAGTCATGTCCATCCCTCGGCCCCTAAACAAGACAAAAGATAGAGACCAGCTATTGTTCAATTTAACACATTCACTGCCCAGACATAGTCCCAGAGTGATTTATAGAAAACAATGAAATTCTCCTACATTTGAGGACATTTTCCAGGTAACTAGTTAATATCATTCCAGAAGACGGAAATGTACAACTCAAAACTGGTGAAAATAAATACGGCACAAAAGTCCAACAAGTGGCAAAAGTCCAACAAGTAAGCACTAAGAACTCTTTCTGCAGCATTCAGCAAGTAATGATTGGATATTACTGCTGGATAGGTTACCTCCCAGGGTACCGATATGCCCAGACATGTTGAAAGTAGTTTTAAGGTACAATCCACACTCCAAATGTGCCGCAGAATATAAACATTGATCCAAGTCGATTACAAGGATCTTTAAAGACTCAACAATCTGCAGCTATTCAAGCTGGCACATATTTTACTTAGGCAAGTTATGCCAAGAGTTTTTTCATTGCTCCTTCAACTCACAGTTATCCTATATATCAAAGCAGTAGCGTCCTTGCCAAGAAAGAGCAAATATGGTTATTTATAAGCTAAACACATAGTTGTATCAGTCACTCTTAATACAGCTCTACAGGATGAAAAATAACACGGATGTCAGAGAAATGGACAGCGCCAAGCACACTGGTGTAGAACCCGCCAAGAAAGCGCACAGCCCCTTGCACTTGTTTCTAAACACAAAGACCCATGAAAACACAAGCAGACCAATGAAAGTGACTGAAGACAAAATATTTCTTTGGGACAAAGGTGCTGGAGAAAGAAACGTTTCCCGTGAACTTTCATGAAGGTGCATGAGCCTCCAGAAACCCAAGAACAAAAGGAAATGATCAAACATAAGATGACTTCCTCATTTGATTGAACCCTCAACTCAGACATTTACTATAGTTTACCCAAGTGGAATTTTTGGGACGTGACTACTACCATGACAATTATAACAGAGGTTGCATTGGAACACGCTGATCAGAGGACAAATGTCAAAACCAGAGAAAATAAAAAACGCCACCTCTCCATATTTAGGATGTTGAGTTCTTTGTAGAGAGAGCTTCAAACTAGTCAACTGACAACTTGGGTGGTACTGCTAACATGCCAACAAGAGATGCCAGAGGGCACTATCACTAGTAGAGGACTCCATCGCCCAGTCAGTAATGCACAGCAATGAATACTCAACTAACCAGGAAGGCAATGCAAGAAACCAATACTTATAGGGTGATCAGAAACCATCCGAGAATCAAGAATTCAAGCATCTGGCTGTTTTCTAGATAGAATTCATATTTTTCAGTGCCTACCAAATAGCGCTGGCTGCTTTTCCTAAGCTGAATCACGTTTTAGCCGTTATATATCGATCAGAAATCCCATCGGACTAGAGTGACGTTCTACTTTTTTTCAACTTTTAGACTTGAGCATCAATTTCCATGTTCCATTAAGATGGCGTTCATGATTCAATTCTGCCTCCCTGTGTAGCCAAGCTCAGTATTTGGTCCTGTCACTTTGGTAAGTCACTAAATTGTCTCTGAGAGGTGCCAAATTTTAATAAGAGGAACATTATAAATCAGCTGTAACAGCACAGGTCATCATATCTAGCTACATTATTTTATGCAAGTGTGGATGAAAATACTTTTTCCTCACCTCCAAACTTATGTCAGGTTGTCTATGAGAGCCACAAAAAGAGTGGTCTTATGTGTACCAAATTTATAATTTGCCATCGAATTCATTTCTCAGGTTTGGTGACATTTACCAACCTCATATTTACAATGTTTATGAAGCTTTGGCTGAAAACAAAATTATATTATCATTCATAGTACTGGAGATAAGAACGTGTTATGTACTTTTCACAGGGTGTATGTAATAATGAGATAATTACACAGTCTGTCTGATGAAAAATAAATATGCCTCAAGTGAAAGACCCTTCTGTGAATATTTCCATCGGGTTAGGACAAAAAAATGTACTAACACAAAGACAGATGATTATGGAGATGGGCCAACCTTGGGTTATATACTTATAGCATATAGATGTGAATGGATTGCCATCACCTCACCTTATATATACGTAGGTTCCTTCCAAACTCAATACCATCATTTTCTGTGCTTTGCTATGTAAGGTGTTGCTAGAAGGTAACAGAATTTCTCTACTGTTGACAGGGTTGATTAGTTATGAGAGAATATTTTATGTCAAATATTAATTTATGAAACAACAAAACATACATCAATATTCCCAGCTATTTATGTTTTGTATGGGTCAGTAATCCATAATACAAAAGATATTATACTCAAGAAATAGTCTTTAATAAAAGTGGTACTGTTATTTTCAGATTATGAGCGCTATACACCAGGCCATTTTGTCTCTGTGTCAACTTTGAGCCTCCCGGGCCTTCTACCAACAACTAACACTGGGCGTAGCTGGCATAGTGGAACTATGCGGGGGTCCATGGAGGTGGGACCCAACTCCATAGAACTCCGCTCTGCCACCCGCCTACATCCCCCTATTAAAAATTAATTTGACATTAATTAAAACAAACAAAAAACACTTACCTGAACTGTAGAGTCCTCGGGGGGCCCTCCTCCTCGCCGTCTCTCTTTCGAAACTTGTGAGAAATGCACATGCGCAGTTTTTGCAATGATCACCCAAGTTTTGAGAGAGAGACAACGCTGAAGAGGAGGAGGACAGCCCGGGGACGCTGCAGTTCAGGTAAGTGTTTTTTGTTTGTTTTAATTGTCAAATACATTTCTAATAGGGGGGTGGAGTCGGGGGCTGGCTAACTCTGCGGAGTGTGCGGAGATTTGACGACTCCGCGTTACGCGGAGAACGCAGAGTAGGCAAATCTACTCACACTCCGCTGGAGGAGCGGAGTTCTCTGCCCTCATTTACCAACTACCTAAAAATGAATTTGAAGTTTAATCTAGAAAATACAAAATTTGCTATTTTAAATAGTCTATTACTTGGCATAGACCTGGGCTAGGCAGTGGCATTTAGCTGTGGTCCAATGACTCCTGAGGGTCCGCAAAGCCTTCTCAGGGGGTCTATACCTGTTTAAAAGATTAAATAATATTACCAGATTAATAAAGTGTATATAAATAATCAAAATGTAGAACTGAAAAAATTGAAATGTTCTGTAAATGGGAAGAAACTTGAAATTGGAAGCTAAAATTAAGTTAGTAACCTCGGATTGATTTGTGGGAGCAGGTCAAGTGCATTAAACAGAATATAGCACGGGCGAAGGGTGGCCCCAATTGAATTTAGAAAAGCTCCAACCTCCCCATTAAGGTATTTTTTTTAATTTGTGAATTAAATAAAATATTTCATAATTTATGTATTTGTTTGAGGAATGTTTGTTTCTATATTTTTTTGTGGTTCAAATCATCAAAAATGCTTCGCCAGAATCCCTGCATTCCAATTATGACTCAGTGGGTTCCCGGGATCCAGTAGTGACTTAGTGGGGATCCTTGGATTTATGTAATGATTAAGTTGGGGTTCTTGGATTTATATAATGTTTAAGTTGGGGTCTACGGAAGTCAAAAGGTTAAGAACCACTGGTTTAGAACATTTCACAGAAGTAGAATATTGCATGTATTGCAATGAGCACTAGCACAACGATATGCATTATGGTCAAATGTAAAGAAAATCGATATGCATATATGTCCCAAACTCCATTTGCAGCATTGATTCAGAAAACCCCACTTGCAATTGTGTGTTTTCTTTGTAACGTGCCCTGTTAACACAAAAACACTGAATACCACATAGTTTGTAGCATTTCTGTATGGCACTTTTCCCATATCTATTCGAACAGCTCACACATTAGCTCGCTAGTACAGATAACAATTTCTTACTTGTATCCAAATGGCACAATGAACTAGTTTGCTTGCTCTAGGACAGTTACTAATAAAGGCATGACAAATGTTCTCACGCTGTTCAGAAACCTGTTTTACTCACTTTTGTGCAGTCTTTCTTTTAGGAAATGCACTTAGACAACACAATAGCAAACTTTTCATGAATGACATTCCACACTAACACACTGCTACAAACAATATATACTTTAGGAAAATATATGCTGCTAACCACACTGGAGTCACTTTCTTTCCAACTGTTCTCCAACATAATCTTTTAGTAAGCCATTAAATTAGTTTCCAGGCAGTCCCCATTTGCCTTTCAGAAGGGGCTTTGGTTCTTCCTTATGTTGTGCATCCCTTTATAGTACCTCTACCAATTAATCATAAGCCTCAACATTTCTCTGTCACCTGAAAAATGCACCTCCTTTTTATGTTTCCATATATTTCCTAGCTGCTTACAGGGACTATTAAAACATTTCTTATTTATTATCAATATGTAATAAATAAGAATATTGAATATTAAAATATATATACATATATATATACACACAAATATATTACTTACTGGCACTCACCAGTAGATAGTTATAGTTAGAACATAGTTTCTATAGGAAAAGCATTTATTGTTTTGCTAATAACTTTGGTGCCATTTGACGAATCTTCACGAAAGTTTCGAAACTAGTTTTCCATTCACTCTAGCTGCTGCGTGGAACGTTTCTGGGTGATTTGTCAAGCGGGGGCCGAAAAAATGGGGAGTCCCTTTATGCATTTTCCGCATGCAATTTCCCGAAGGGATTTTAGACACAAATACAGCCCGAACCATATAACTGAGTTACACCAAAAATTGGCAGAAAGCTAGATCTCGGTCCAGAAAGAGCGCTTTTTTGTAATTTGGTGTAAATCTGTTCAGTAATTTTGGATTTATTAAAGAAAAAAGATGTTTGTATATCTAGAGACAGGGATCTATGTGTCAACAGAACTTAAAGCTCCTGAGGCGTTCAAGCCGGGAGTTAGGTCACACACGCACTCACCTGCCCGCCTGTTTTAATTTCGCTCTAACTTTTAAAACGATCGCATTTTGTGGTGCTTTCTTTAAAAATAATTTTTTATCTACTGACCTAGCGGACTGATTGAAGCGGGATCGCTCCGGGTCCCTTCACTTCTCCGGTAATAAGCGAGGGCTGATTTCGGGCCGATTTTGGGCTCTGACAGCTTGCAGCCTCCCCACACAATTTGGGCGCCATCTTAGGACAACAACAGCAGGTCAGCGCACTAGTGTCCGGGCGATTGTCGGCCCAGACACTACAAAATGAACGTCACGATGGCGCGCCAGACCAGGCCATGGGCCAAATACTCTGCCCTTTACCACCTCTAAGGACTGCAGGACATACACCAGGGGCGAACTTCTTCAGCTAAATCATAAGGTAGGACCTCAGTGTGGTCATCGGGAAACATACGATATACAACTTAGACAATGCCAGTCCTGTCCTAAAATCACCCAGGCCAATAGAACGGTAGACATGACTTGTAGTCACCTTAGTATGGCACTCCTTAACTGTAGGTCACTACCAAAGCACGCTGTTGAGATAAACCTTATGCTCCAAGAGGGGAACCTAGATATACTGTTTCTATCTGAGACATGGCTATCCTCCAACTCAGAGTTTGATATTGTCAGCGCCCTTCCAACTGGCTTTCTTATCCAGTGCCAACATAGGGCGCAGGGGAAGAGTGGTGGCCTTGCCATAATTTATAAAAATAAGTTTTCATGTAGAATAAAAGACAGTTGCATTGCTGACTCAGAAAGTTGTCATTTTATCATTCAAATCACCCCTAACAACTCCCTATCAGGTATCCTAATCTACCGCCCCCCGGGTAGCATAAAACAATTAAAAAAATCTCTTCTGGATACAACCGTAGCCGCAGCTGCGTCCTCATCCAACTTTATGATATTAGGAGATCTCAATTTACACTTTAATGATCCTGACGATAGGGTGGCAGCGGATCTTAGGCTCAACTTTAAATCTTTCGAGCTCAACCTCATAAATAAGGAGGCCACCCACATTAAAGGACATCTATTAGACCCCATATTCACTAATATCTCTCAGCTTGATTCTAGCCCCCCTCTCCCTATTCCTTGGTCCGATCACTTTTTGGTCCCTTTCATATGGAAAACTTGCACTGACACACCAAACGCCACATTATCCCGTACATTAGAGAGAGTCTGGTCTAAACTACCCCTCGAGAACTTTATTCCAACACTGGAACAAACAGTCCCTATGCCTGTTCCGGACCCATTAGTGGCTGACACTAACTTTCATAGTTGGCTGAATAATTCTCTAGATCTGGTACTGCCTAGAAAAAGTATAACTAAGAAGAGCAGTCCCTTCAAAACACCATGGTATACTTCGGAACTCAAAATTTTGAGAAAAAAGTGCAAGAAATTAGAACGCACATGGCAAAAAGACTGGTCGGCCAACAACAAGGCAGCATACCGTTCTGCTATGAGGCTTTATAAAACTGCCCGCAAAACAGCCCAGTCAGCCTTCCTGGAGGAGAGAATTAAAACTGCCTCCAACTCATCTAGGGAAACCTTTAAAATAGTAAAGGAACTGCTGAAAGTCCCCTTACCCTCAATTAGGCAGGAGAACTCAGAAGCAAGATGCAACCAACTAGCAGACTTCTTTGATATGAAAATTCAAAAAATCTTAAGACAGTCTTCCGCTTAGTGGCCCGGCTCCTCACTCTGCTGACCACTGTCCCCGTACACCTGGTCCATCGCTGGATTCCCCTTTTACTATGGAGGACTTCTGCAAAACCTTGTCCTCTCTGAAAAGCGGCTCCCCATCTGACCCTGCGCCCATCCATATCCTCAAACTCATCTCTGACACCATCGCCCCTGTAGCTACGGAGCTTATAAACGTCTCCCTTACATGTGGTGTTGTCCCACCCAGCTGGAAGCAAGCTAGGGTGAAGGCTCTTCTCAAAAAGCCAGGCCTTGATCCCTTAGACCTGGGAAACTACTGTCCAATATCACTACTACCGGGGCTTAGCAAAATTGCGGAGAGATTGGTTAACAAGCAGCTTTCCTCTTTCCTGGAAAACAACATGCAGCTGCGTTATTCACAAACAGGCTTTCGCCCGGGTCAGGGTACCGAATCTGCCCTGATAGCAGTAGCAGAAGAGGCAAGATGCATTTTAGATTCAGGGGGATCTGCAGTTGCGATCCTCCTGGATCTTAGTGCAGCATTTGATACGGTGGACCATGGTATTCTTATCCAGCGACTCGCGGGATTAGGAATTTCTGGCACGGCGTTACAATGGCTGTCATCCTTTTTGAGCTGTCGATCTTTCCAGATCTGCGAAAGCAGCGCAACCTCGAAATCTATCCCTCTCCAGTGTGGAGTGCCCCAGGGCTCTTCATTGAGCCCTACCCTTTTCAACGTTTATATGTCCCCACTGGAGGAGGTGGTTAATCCCTTTGGGATAAAAATAGTCACCTACGCTGATGACACACAATTAGTCGTCTCGCTATCCCAACAAGAGAGTTGCTTTGAAAACCTTTCCGCCTGCCTCTCGGGAATCCATGCCTGGATGTACAGCTCTCGGCTCAAATTAAATGGAGCCAAAACAGAGATCATGCTCCTGGGCCACCAACTAACAGCGCTGCCTAAATCCATCTGGCCTCCCTGCCTGGGTGATGCTCCCGCCCCTAAAGATTAAATCAAAAGCTTAGGGGTTTGGTTTGAGCGGGACCTTACCTTTAAGACCCAAGCAACGAAAACAGCAGGCATATGCTATGGGTTGCTTCGGTCTGTTCGAAAGGTCCTTCCACTTCTGCCCTTCCAGTCCAGGAAGCTGTTAGGCCAAGGTCTAATAATATCTAGACTGGACTACAGCAATGCCCTGTTTTTGGCGGCACCCGAAGCAACCATCAACATCCTCCAGCGTGTCCAGAACTCAGCAGCTAGGCTGCTTACTGGCTCCTCTTTAAGAACTTCGGCCAAGCCAGCATTAAGATCTCTTCACTGGCTCCCGATACGGGAAAGAATAACATTTAAATCTCTTTGTATAATACACAAGTCCCTTCAGGATAAGGGACCCCCCATCTTGAGGAGCCTGATCCACCCTTATAAGTCCTCTCGGTCCCTACGATCTGACCGGGGAACTCTCGCCATCGTCCCCAGAGTGAGGAGGGCACGCTCGGGGGGGGGGGGGGGGGGGGGGGGGCGTCGCTTCTCAGTTAATGCAGCATCGCTGTGGAATTCCCTTACTGTGACGATCCGAACTGAACCCAATCTTTGGAAGTTTCGGAAACTTCTTAAAACTTTTCTTTTCCCAATGACCCTTAACTAACGCTGCCCATCTTAGGTTGCTTTTTGTTCTGTAGCGCTGGGACGCTCACGGGCAGCCATGCGCTTTACAAATCAAATTTCATTTAATTTAATTTCATTTCAACAGCAATGCTATGTTTGGCTGTCCACAACCTGAGAGAAAAGTTGTGGATGCCATTTTGTGAATCGGGACATGGTTACCTGGGGAATAAAGTGAATTGGATATAAGAGGTCACAACAGAGGTATCCTGACCTCTGAGGACTGATGGAGGTCTGCAAGGGACCTCCATGGGGAATAGATTGTGGAGAAATATTTTTGTTATGTACGTGAGGATCTGTGGGTCCAATGCGGCACTCAGCACAGCACCCCATGTGAATCTGTGGCGGATCCATGGATCCAGACCCCACTTAAAAAACACATACACCCCACTCACAGACTCTCACACCCTCACACAACTCAAACACCCACTAACACATCCATACACCCACTCATGAACTCTTTCACATACCCATACAGTCACTGATACATCTACTCAAAGACCCAGAGAATCACTAACACGCACATCAACAGACCCACACAGGCACTCACACAGACACATACACACTCATACAGCAACTTACACACCGACTCACAGACCCACACAGCCACTTACACACACACCTATACAGCAAAATCACAGACACACTGAATCACACAACCATATAGCCACTCACACCCAACTCAGAGGCCCACACAACCACGTATACACCCATTCATAAACCGATGCATTCCACATGCCCACTTATGCACCCACACAACCACTCACACACCTATACAGCCACTCACACACTGACCAAAAGATCCAGAAAACCACTCACACACCCACTTATACTCTCATACAGCCACTCACACACCCACTCAGAGACCCAGAGAACAACTCACACACACACACTCACAGGGGCACTCACACACCCATGTGCACACCCATACACCCACACACACCCACTCACAGACCCACACACCCACTTATACATGCACTGACACACTCACCAGACACTAAAGACACCCACACAACCACCCACTCACTCACCCAGGTTACAGGACGTTATAGTTAGTAAATAGAATTTAAACAATCTGAGAAATTCAATAAAAAGGTCACAGGGACCTTATAGTTAGGTTCAGATTTCACACACACAAAACCACAGAAATTCAGCAGTTATTAGTGCCCTAAGGTAACTATAACTCGCTCCATCGCCATGCACGGTTAATTGCCCCACATATTACATCACTCATGACATCTTCTATGACATAATTGATAATATCTCTGCAACATTTGCAGTGAAAATATTGATGAGAAAACTGTGCATGGCGAGGGCACGCGCAATAGTTAACTTAGGGCACAAGCTATCGATACTGGAGATAACAAAAACTAGTTTCAAAACAGTCCCATTATATTGAGTTCATCCTTCTTAACGTGCGCAGATCTTTTGTGCACATATCCTTTACTATTCCTTATTGCCCACATGGCACACTCCAACCAAAATATTTAAAAGTGCAAATAGGATATCTTCTATACATACATTTGAACAATTGCCCTGTGGCATGAGTCGGTTGGTCCATCAGCCAAATAGACTTCTGAGGGGACTAACCTTTATTGAGTTTCCTTGAGTACACACATTTTTTAACAGATTCACAAATGTTATTGATCATGTTTCACTTCCATTCATAAATTTATTAAATTTGTGAAAGTTGGGCGCCTTCCTCATCAGATGTCTATAAATTCAACCTCTAAAAAACCTGCCAGAGTATTTAATTTCAAATTTCCGCAAATAAATTAGAGGATTTACATCATAAACACACAGGAGAAGCTGATCTATGTGTGCATGCCATGAGTCATTCAACTAAGCATTTTTTCTGTATTTCATCCCAATAGGCCCTCTGGTGTTAACATGAAGAAATTATGTTATGGGGCTATCCATATAACTTGCCCACCACTGACTAATAAATACACATTGATCTAACAAAAGTGAATAATATTGTTTTATGCATTAGAGGATGATTAGTCGAATAACCCTAAAGTTATTACAAGATATGATTTTCTATGGCCTACCATATCTAACCATAACTTCAGAAGTTCTATTGTCAACACAAAGTATATATATATGATTTACGTATTACAGAGGCAGCTTTCGAGCAGCAGCAGTTCAGGCTGACATGACACTCTACAAGAAAAAAGTTTCCTATTCTTAGTAATTTTACTTTCTTAACCAATTTGCACTAAAAGTATGTTATATAATGTACACAGATCGAGCTTTCACCCAGCTAAATTTGGAGCATGCCAGGGAAAGGTGGGAAGGGTTACAATAGTAGGTCCCAAAACAAAGGTTCTCCCATCTTACATGGAAATCTTCAGAAAATGTTGTCACGGATAACAAAAAATGGTTTAATGAAAGGACACCTAATTTTGCATGCTTGTAGTGCTTGGCTCCATGTAGTGTCTTTTGTTTGTCTGGTTTATTTATGTTCAACTACAGTTATAAGCAACAAAACTAAGTGGCAATTGTGCATGGACAGGTTTATGGTATTGGTAATTTTCACAGGGCAAACATCTCCCTTCCCCTGCATTTAAGAACAAACATTAACACGTTCAACAATTAAAAGCAAGGATAAAAAGAACAGGTTGTTTAACTACGAAAATACATGCTACACCTCTGAGCAATGGTACTCATGGTGTTTTTTTTTTCATTAGGGCAAAGCCATCTATATTTTTGTTGGAAAAAATCCTTCCAATGTTCGCGAACATCTGGGGGGGGGGGGGGAGAGAGGTGGGGGGAGAAGAAGCAATCTTAAGCCTGCACACCTATACAAATTTCTCTGAAGCCCGGAAAAGTCAAAAAAGATAAAATCCATTGACCACCACCACTGCATGTCTGTCCAGGACCGGGATCAGTAGCACACACAAACACCAGCCTCGCCAAAGGGCCAGCCAGTAAAATAAAAAAACTTTCCCAGCCTGGCCGAGTAACCAAGAAGCTTTGTGTTGGAACTACTTTATTTTGGGGCAAAAGCCACAAATACCCTCTCCAATTGCAAAGCCAGCATCCTACAAGCAGTTCAGTGTTTGGAAGGGTGATGGTAGCGTGACTATGAAGTTGTTAAATGCCTTATCAATTTTCAAAATAAAATGTTTAACAAATGCAATTTAACCTGTTTGTGCAGCCGAACCTCTCCAGACAGCTACAAATGTATAGATTAAAAGAAGAATTGGTTATTTTCTGGTGTGGTAAGCAATGTTAGTAATACCGCTAGGATTTGTTTTTTACATGGGGTACCTACTGACTTGCTTTGTCATACTTTCATTTTCCTAATTCATTACCTCGTATTTTTTTAACAGATTTTTGACGGTGGATGTCTGATTTGGGTTTGCAGTCTACTGACATCCATCCTGAACTCCTTACTACATTCTTGGTCTTACCTATAGCATACATAGACGTAGCTTTCAGCAAATTCTCGCATTTTCTTTTTCAGTGCCCAGCTGGTTAACTTATCTCATCTACAAATTTCATGGAGATACTGGGCCCTAGTCACCACAGCAATTTTGGAATATGTAAAGTACCACTTTACATAGTCCAAAATGCAATTCACAAATCTCTAGCTGGAGATCTCCACCTCTCCCATCTTTAATGTACAGAGAATTCAACACACTCGTGTATAAAATGTAGTATTAAATGTTGGCAGGACAAGGAGAAGTGGTTGACAAATGGGGAATAATAAAAAAAAAAAGGGTAATGTCAAGGAAATTGAAGGAGTGGATTAGAGAGGACATGGTTAATTCAAACACATACCCACATAAGATTAAGAAAATTTCAATTCACAAAATACACATTTAAAACTACCACAGTCCTACTGAGAAATCAGGCTTAAATATAATCCAGCCCAGCCTTGGAGAAAGCACCACACATGACTGAAAAGACAACAGACCATACAGAACAGAGAAGCCCGACTGATCCTCAACCTCCCCAGACAAATGCACATCACCCCACAGCTCAAAAAAACTTCACTGGCTGCCCATCCACAAGAGATGCCAATTCAAGACGCTCATCCACACCTACTAAGCCCTTCACAACCAAGGACAAGTATACATCAACCACCGTATCAACTTCCACCAACCCATCATACACCTGCACCCGTCTTTCTCTCCCTTGCTCATATTCCCCGCATCCGCCGAAGCAAGAGTGGAGGTCGAGCCTTCTCCTATCTCGTGGTGAAGTCCAGGAATGATCTCCCCCTTAACCTCTGAACATCATCTTCTCTGCTGGAATTCAGGAAAGGACTCAAGACCAGTCGGTTCAACGGAACCCCTTCCACTGCAGGGTTCTCAGCACCTGGAGACACTCATGAATGATTAGCTGCATTTTACAAATATTATTTAATTACAAAACATTATTTTAAATAATTAAAAAACTTAAAATAATGTCAAATGTATTACTATGTTACATTTGAGGGCAGTTATGTTTCTTTTGTTACTGTGGTAGTCATTGCTGAACAGGAGTTAGACAGAGATGTGTTTTATTTATTTTTAATAGGAAAACATTTATTTTTTATTAATATTAATCTCCCTAAAATTCACTATTGTATTTAATGGGGAGAGCTTTGGCCTGCTGGAAATATTCACAAATACGGCGAAAGCTAATAATAATGAATGTACACTTTTAAATTCAGTCCTAGAAGTCTCTCTCCCCCTCATTTGAAGAGCAGGAGATTTGTAGGTCTACATCTAGGTATAGATCTATACATGGAAATGATGAATAGCACCAAAGTGCATACTTACACTATCGTGAGTAGAGCTCCATCTGAAAAAAATCCTTTGTGAACAGAGTTCATTGCTTTTTTATTTTTTTTATTTTTTAATAAAATTTTTATTAACTCCATAGACAAAAACAATGGTGTACAGCACAGTTTGAGCATTCTTCGCATTTTCGTACCAGATAAGAGCAAGGTTCAGCGCATGCAACAACAGATACAGACTTTACAGTGAGCAGGATTACAACAATTATGCAGTATTTCGAGTGGATCGTCAACCCTAGATGCTCCTGGGGGCTCACAGATGTGTCCTCTATACTCGTTCCAGCTGAACCAAATGTCAGCCCATTTCTGTGGGCAGCCCCTCGCCAGATAGACTGTCTTTTCCTGAAGTATGCACCAATCCATGTCTTTTTTCCACTGATCAATCTTTGGGGGCACACCAGCCCCCCAGAGTCTCGCTACATTCCGTTTTGCGATTACAAATCTAAGTGTAGCCCACGTTCTACCCCGTGTAGACAGATCGGTGGGTTCCCATATATTCAGCAGGCAACGTTTAGCCTCTACTCGCAGTTGCACCCCCCAAACCTCATGCATGCATTGATGTATTTTTCGCCAGTATCGCTGTATGAGAGGGCATTTCCACAAAATATGGAAAAACGACCCCGCCTCCCCGCATCCCCTCCAACAAAGCCCATCAGAGCCACGGCCCATAAGTCGCAGCCTAGTGCCTGAAATGTACACTCGATAAAGTATTTTAAGTTGAATAAGACGGAGCCTGACGATATAGCCACCTCCCTAGGAGACGCCAATGCTCCATTCCATTCCTCCTCATCGATTTCCAACCCGTCCGCCTCCCATCTCCCTTTAAGAGTGTGCAGCAGCTCAGGGGAGTTATTAACAATCTTCTTATACGTAAGGGAGATGGCGTGGTCGGGAATGTGGCCGTCTAGTAATCTGTCTTCCAGGGGGGAGGACGCTGGAGGAAGGGTCCCAGGGGGAATGTTGGATTGAAGAAAGTGGCGAACCTGCAAGTAACGATAAAATTCCCTAGGGGCAAGCTCATAGGTCTGCTGGAGGTGTTCGAACGATACAACCCCTTTGGAGCCCCACAAGTCTCGGACGTGAGAGATCCCGATTAGGTCCCAGCTACGGAACCCTTTCGTGCGGTGCAGGCCGCCCAAACTCTCAGAGGCCCATAATGGAGTGGACATAGTAATGGTATTTGCCCAACCCAGCTTCTTCTGCACCACGTGCCAGAGTTGCACAGAGTGTTTGGTGGGCCCAGTGAGCGGGAGCCTACCCTGTTTAGAGTAAAGTGCTCTTTCATAGTTCCCCCCCGGCAGTAGCCAACGGTCCATACCGTACGCGGGTTCACCTCCAGCACAGTACGTGCCTTGGTTGATGGCGGAGAGGTGTGCTGCCCAGTAGTACTTGCGGATATCAGGTAAGGCAATACCCCCATCAAACCAGCCAAGCGTCAGCTTTTGAAGGGATATGAGGGCCGCTCCTGCCCACAGCAGCTCGCGGAGTGAGGCTTCAAGTGTAGAAAAGTAGGACTGCGGCACCAGATCCGGGTGGTTCTGTAACGCATACAAGAATCTGGGCAGGGCCATTATCTTAAACAGCGATGCCCTACCTAAAAGGGACAATGGGGACTTGCGCCACGCGGCCGAGTCCCTCCGGAACCTCTGCAGGGGGGGAGGAGATTCATCGTATACCGTGTGCTCGCAATCTTGGAAATATAGACCCCCAAGTACTTGAACCCATCTTCAGCTATAGAGATCGGGCAACCATGGGGTAGAACCGGTGGGCCCCCATGAAGGACATACAGGATCGATTTACTCCAATTTATACTGTAGCCAGAGTTACGCCCAAAGCTAGTGAAAATGTCCAAGGCCACAATTAGAGATTTACGGGGACTAGTCAGGTATAGAAGGATGTCGTCCGCGTAAAGCGAGATTCTGTCCTCCCAGCTGTCCGCCCAACGGATTCCCTTTATGGAGAGGTCCTGTCGGATCCAGGCCACTAAGAGCTCAAGGGACAAGGCAAAAAGCAGCGGCGAGAGTGGGCACCCCTGTCGCGTTCCCCTCTCCAGGGCGAACACCTCAGAAAGTTTATTGTTAACAGTAACTCAGGCGAGTGGCTCCGAGTAAAGGAGGCGGACCCATCCAATTAATTCGGGTCCAAAACCCAACTTCCGGAGGACCGCTATCATGTATGGCCATTCTAGGGTGTCGAAAGCCATAGCCGTGTCCAAGGACACCAGGACGGCGTCCTCTCGGAGAGTATGGCAGCCCCCACCACTCCCTGCACACGGCGGAGGTTAAGCGCAGTGTTATGGCATGGCATAAACCCCGACTGGTCCGGGTGAACCAGTGTCGACAATACTGGTCGGAGTCTATTGGCTAGGACCTTAGCGAGGATCTTGGGTTCAGCATTGAGTAGGGAGATAGGCCTATAGGAGGCACAAAGATTTCTAGGTTTGCCTTCCTTTGGGATGGCTACTATGGTGGCTATCCGTTGATCTCTGGGTAATATGCCCTGCTCTTTACTGTCCTGGTGTTGTGTTGTCAAAGGTTAAAATATTTACCTATTTGGGTATAATATTTGATTACGTGGGCTCCTGGACACCCCAGATTGCAAACAAAGCGATGGCTGTGCGTAGGTCATCGGCCGCCATATTGGGTTTCGCAAAAAGGTTGGGAGGGAAACCCACAGAAGCTATACTGACCTTGTATAGAGCCAAAACTTTGGCTCTAGCAAGATATGGTGCAGCGATATGGGGTTTTAAAGATCCTACCCCAATACAGAAAGAAGAGAACAAATTCCTGCGTTCACTAATGGGCTTACCACAATCTACCCCATCCTTCGCAGTACACACGGAACTCGGGTTAGGCTATATTGAGGATACTCTCAAAATGGCCCCACTACTCCTCTGGGTGAAAATATGGCTGAACCCAAGTTTAACTTTAAATCATAAAATCATCAACGATTGTATGGGGCGAGATAGAGCTAAGGACATACAATGGCTGACACACATTAAAACCATTGCTACACAATTGGGTCGCCCAGAACTTTATTTAAATCCCGAAAGTCTGAGTAAAGATGACATTTCCTGGATAAGGGTACATTTCACGAATAACAGAAATCTTTACCGTGAAACCCAGGAAATTGAGAAACAGTAAGGGCACATTACTCATTAATATCTACTATGACTATGCAACCCTATTTGTCAATTGTGAACAGACCATACCACCGATGGCTTTTGACGAAATTTCGTTTTAATCAAGTGCATCTTTTACTGGGTGAATATATGAAATGGTGTACTCCAAGGGAAAACGTACCATGCAAATGCGATAGCTTTTCGGATCAAGACCCGATACATTTTGTGTTTTTCTGCACTTTTTTTGAAGAGGGCAGAAAGAAATATGTTATACCACTTTTGAGGGACAAGGGATTTAAGCAGGTAAAACCTGCATTGATGTTTTTACAACTTATGGTGTCCCCCATAGTGATGTTTGGGGTTGCACATTTTTTGGTAACGTCTATACGTGCTAGACGGAACAGACTGTTGAGAACCCCAATGATGGAATGTATACAAGTCTAGTTTTACTTTATCCGCCTAGAGTGGCCGATTTTTGGAATTAAGTAACTCGGTAAAATGAAATTATGGATAACTTTCATAAATATGACAGATTTTTGGAACATATAATTTTTTTAATGTTTTTAATTGTTTTTACTAAACTGTTTTATTCATTTCTAAATCATTACCTCCCAGCAATTGCTCATTAATGACTTGAATTGTTTTATAATGAATTGAATTGACGATTTGTGTATATTTGTTGTATACCTGTGTATTTGTATGTGTAGTATACTTTTATGATTTTAAAATAATCGAATAAAGTATTTTTGACTCTACTGTCCTCGAACATCCTCTTAAGGTATGGACTGAGGCCGGTAGTGTTTCTCAAACTCATGTACCACCTCTCTGGGCTCCATTACCACCGTTCCTGAGTCCGTCAAAATTTCCGCTACCACCTTCTGCGACTGCTGTTTCTTGTACAGCCATGCAATAAGTTTGCCGGCCTTGTCTCCTTGGTCGTAAATTCTCCCCTCCCTATCTCTAAGGGTGGTGCGCGCAGCATCTGTGGCTAGCGCCTTGTATTCCTCACGTTTGAGGCGCAGTCGGTGCGCGTCTTCCGGGTCGTCACTAGCGAGTACCGCTGCCTCAAGGGCATGCAAGTCCCCCTCCACCTTAAGCATCTGTGCCTCCCGCTCTCTCCAGCGGCCAGCAATCTCCGACAGGGCCTCCCCCCTCAACACCGTCTTAAAGGCCTCCCATAGCATGGCTGAGGAATCTACCGTGCCATCGTTTTCCTCAAAATAACGGTCAATAACCTTAGCAAGGACCTTACGGGTTTCCGGATGTCGGAGATGCCAGGCAATGATCGGAGCTACCATGCCCTCCCGCTCGTTCCCTACAATGATGTGGATCAGTAGGGGTGAATGGTCTGATATACCACGTGCCAGATGGGTGGCCTCGCGGACAACCGTGCCGCACTGTAGAGGAGCAAAGATGTAATCCAAACGGGAAAAGGAGCGATGGGGACCAGATAGAAAGGTGTATTGCCTGTCAGCAGGGTGTTTAAAGCGCCAGAGGACCGTGAGCCCAAAAGTATCCGCAAAATCAGCAAGCCACAACTGACCATGTGGAAGATCTCTAGGGGGATGTCTATCACAATGACCTGAAACTAGTGCGTTAAGGTCACCCCCAACAAAAAGTCGACCCTCTGGAAGGGAGAGGAGGAGCTCCCAAAGCCTGAAAGGACTGGGTTTGCAAACCCGGTGGGACATAGCAAGTAACCAGGTTAAGTGTGCCTCCCTCCCATTGGCCGGAAAGAGCTGCATATCTACCCAGTGAGTCTGTCTCAGTGTGGTCAATGGATAGGGGCAGGCCTCGGCGTATCATAATGCCAACCCCACGGGAGCCAGAGGTGAAGCCGGCATGTAGAACAAGGGAGTAACCAAATCTGTTAAGCGCGTGACATGTGTTTCCCAGAAGGTGGGTCTCTTGCAGCAGAACCACATCAGGTGCATGCCTTTTAAGAAATTGCAAGACTATTGTTCTCTTCAGCTTGTCACCCAGCCCGTTAACGTTCCAATTCAGAATTTTAAGGCTTTTATCCCACCCCATGTCGGAAGATCTGGTGAAATGCACGCAAAGCCCCGCTACATCCGGTACCACAGTGTAAAACAGTCATTTTCATCATGAGTGACGACACCAAACAAGCCCAACCCCGCCCCTAACTCCCCCATCCCCATCCACCTACCCCGTCCAAACACCCCCCCAGATCCCACCCCCACTTTCTCCCCAAACAAGCCCCTCTCCCTGCATCCCTGCTCCGTAGGCGTACAACTACCCACATCCCCAATTAGCAAAGCGCCTTTCGCCCAAAAACCCCAAGGTAGAGTGGAGATAGGCTCCTCTCCTCTATAAACTTGATGCTAAGGGGAGCGTGCGCCGTCCCAAGCTCCAGCCTCCACCAACCCCCAACTTGGAATATGGTAGCATATCAATCCAGCCCTCTAGCAACCGCAGCAGTTAGCCCTGTAGGCAGAGGCCAGCAATAACAGAGTTAAACAGTGTCTCAACATGTCCTCGAAAAATAAACCCCACGCAGCCAATTGCCTATGGGGAGCAGCACATATATCTTCCCCGATCAATCACAGAGCGGCAGCCCAGTACAGTAACTACATGCCGCCCGATTTCTCCCCCCAATAAGAGGGCATGACCTCATGTGCAGGATGTTTAATACATTACAGTTCGTAGAAGTCCACTCCTTTTGGTCCATTTCCGTAACTGCTCTTCTGTCTCATGGAGAACGTCCCGACGAGGACTGGCCGACCTTGACCTCCAGGAGCGTTTACTCCGGCCCCCTGCATCGGACTGTCCCATAGTAGAACCAGGTGAAGCAGCCTGTGTGTCTCTCAGGCTACCCCCATCCTAGCTGTCTGGATTCCTGGATGTCCCCTTGTCCAGCCAACTCTGTACATCAGAGGGATTTGTAAAAAATAGGGATTTGCCACCGGCGATAACCTTAAGTTTGGCTGGGAAGAACATCATATACTTTATCCCTTTTTCACGCAGTGCTGCTTTGACACCTGTAAAGGTACGGCGCTCCCTCTGTACCTGTATAGTAAAGTCCTGGAAGAATCGGATAGTGGCATTTTCATATAGAAGGTCACCCGATAGCCTAGCCGCTTGTAGGATGGCATCCCTATCGCGATAGTTCAGGACCTTCGCTATGATAGTTCTAGGTGGTGTGCCTGGTTTCGGCTTAGGGATGGGCGCCTGATGTGCACGCTCAATGGTGAAGATTCGGGAGAGGCGCTTAGGTTTCAGGTGGTTGAGTATCAGGTCCTCAAGGAAAAGCTCCACGCTGGGCCCCTCCATTTCCTCCGGAACACCCACAACGCGTATATTACTCCTCCGGGCCCGCCCTTCCTGGTCCTCAAGCCTGAGGGCCGTCTGTCGGTGTTGGTGGACCAGCTCATTAACCCGGGTCTCTAATGATTTAGTGGCAGACTGAAGCTCCCTGAGACCGTCTTCATTGGCACGGGCCCTGTCACATGTCTTGTTGAGGTCCGCTCGGAGAAGGTTAACCTCAATGGACACTCTGTCTATTTTAGTCTCGAGATTAGTGCCCAGGGACTGTATAGCTGCCATGATAGAGGCAAGCGATGGCTCCTTGGGGGGAGCCGCCTCATCCGCCGCACCACCTTTAGGGGGGGTCCCCTTCTGGACGGCATATTTGTCCAATTTGTTGGATTGCGTGGGGGCATTAGGCTTAGGCCTCAAGATGGCCTGTAGGAGGTACGGACCCCTCGCAGCCAGAACAGGGGATCACCGAAGGAACACCCCAGCACCCCAGCCCAGCCAAGCGCCAGTCTGCGAGGCCCAGAAGCAGTGCGTCACTAGTCCCGTCCCGGGGTCAGTCCGGAGAGACCAGCCACAACCCTTCAAGACCCTAGACCTGGGATAACACACACCATCCACGTCCTCCTGTCGATCTCTCCAGCAGGGGGCGTCCCCTCATGTCTCACCCCCCGTCAGGATAGCTGTTGGTAGGCAATGTCGGGACCCAGGATGATCCACCACCGCCTTCCGCCGTAGGGCGTTGACTCAGGCGTGGGGCAATTCCTAAGCTCGGATGTCCAGAAAGGATTCAGTGCCCGGTGCGAGCAGCCCGCAGGAAAGTTCAGAGTGGGCTGCGAAAGTCCGTGCCGCAGTAATTCAGAGCCCCCAAGTTCCAACACTCACGAAAAAACAGGCAACACAAAGGGGGGGGGTCCCTCCGCAATACCGCAGCTGCTCCCCACCTTAAGCATGTCCGACTGTACCATGTGGGACAACCCCAGCCCAACCGTGCTTCTCTCCACCTCAGCGGGCCGGCCCCCGGTGGTTGGGGGGGGGGGCCCAGAACAGCTATCTCCAGGGTCCTGAGCGTTCCTCTGCGTGGGGCAGCAGACGTTTGTATGTCGGGGGGGGACAGGGGCACGAGGAGCCCCCAAGAGGGCATCAACGGGCAGGCCCCCGAGCGTCAAGGCCTCATCCTCCACCAGGTCCTCTTTCAGGGCCGCAAACGCTACCCTCGGCTCAGCGACTGACCATCTATGTGCGGCCCCCAGCCAGCACTCGCCGCTCCCGGACCAGCAGAGGGGGGGCCAAGAACCCCCAGCCACACCAACACGCTCCTGTCGCCGGAAGTCCACCGGGAGCCGCCGGAGCTCCGACAGTACACAGGGTGAGAAGGCCTCACATCCGGGACCTCTCCCAAAGTTCCGGCCGCGATTCAGGCTCCGGCGCCTCCTTCCCAGAACCAGAGGACAGCTAATCGCCCGCGACTCGGGCACAGGACCAAGCAGAGTGCCCCAAACGATGTCAAGGGGGGGAGGATCCTTCAGCACACCTCCGCTGCCAGCAGGGCTGGAATGGGTACGGATTTTACCGGATTTCAAGAAAGAAGGGGATCGGCTCGGCGGAGCTCCGAGCTAGGCGGCCATTCACATCTGCGCCTGGCCACGCCCCCTCCGTTCATTGCTTTTTAACTACTCATTTGGGCTGCATAATTTTGGCTAAAATATTGCGTTTGCAATCTGACTGAGGTAGAACATTGTTGCTTTCTACGTGCTTCCAATTTAAATTAATTTGGCACTGTTGAATGGACAAAGGTACATTCATGGTCTTCTAACCTCTAGGCAGCTCTTTAACACAGTCCACTGAATTACAATTATTTGCAACAACAGTTTCTTTTTCCTTTTCTCTCTATTGTGTTCTTTATGACTAGGTCCAGACTAGATTGACATATTGCATCAGTTTGTGCTATCATAATGGTTTCCTACTTTTTAGGTCTTGTCTAAGGACCATCTTTAGCTGTCTCTTAGCCAACAGATATTCAATATCAATTTTTAAAACGAGGACTTTGTGTCCGCCCCTTGCTCATAATTTTTTGGTTTCTTGTCTAAGTCACTACTTTGCTCCCGAGATTAAGAATTTCCTCCTTATTTTTGTGTTTTTCCCACCCAAGGGCATTTTGTGTACTCTGCTTTTGATTGGATGGCATGTATCCTTCCACTACTGGTATCATTCCTTGATTGTAGTGCATGAGGAACTATTTTATGTCCCCTTTTCTGTTATTTTCCTGCTACCCCACTGTGCCTTTCCCGCCCCTTCTCATTATTAAAAAATGAGGCCCCTTCCAAATGGCTGCTTGGCCCAAGCCTCTTTGTGCACAGCCCATCGGTTTATCTGCAGGCAGCTATCCTAAAATATGGTTTAAACCACTCCAAAATGGCCACTCTTGCAAGCATGACATGACGGCCATCCTAGAATGGTTTTTCTTTGGCTTTAAGAAAAACCATTCTAAGCTAGCTAACACATGTGCACATCCAAGCACCCTTTGATATGTGTTTGATTTTCCCAACATATGTCAGAACCCTGTTCAGAATGCAGGGCTACTGGGAAAACAGCTGCAGTTGAGGCCATTTATTCCTGATGTCCTAGAGCCCGACTAACTATGGATAGCGAACAACTGGGCTAAGTACGCCTTCTCCACTTAACTCTCAGTGGTAGCTGTGGTCGAGTAGTCAAGGCTCACCTTGGGGGGCGGGGTTAATGGGCGGAGCAGAATGTAGCTACAGGTCAGTGAACACGACTCATAACTCAAAGTGCAAACAGTACAATACTTGCTTTTGTATATAAAAAGAAGTATTTTATTTCTAATTCTACACATTCACAGTGGTATGGAGGTGTTTCAGCGGCGCACCACATACCCTCCACGGTTACTCGGCAGTCTAGATCTTGTTGGGTGAAGTTGGGCTGCACGTAATGCACGCCGGAGCAGCTAGCAGGCGTGAGCTTCCTCCTTCAAGTAGCACTGCAGGTCCTCTCAAGTAACAGGAGTTGCTTCTGCTCAGCAGACACAAGGTGAGTCACCTTTCCCGTAACAGGGGGTGAGGGGCATTTAATCCTCTGGCTCCTGACTGTTGCTCTCACGAGGGTGCAATAGTTTCGGTGTCCTCCGTGCAGTCCTCAAATAATCCGCCACGTGCAGTTCACAGTTTGCGGGTGTGACCCACCGGTCGCAGCAATCCTCTTCCCTACCGTGCAACAACCTGAACTTAGCGACAGCGGTACTGGCAGCCCCTCCTGGCATACGGAATTGCTGTGTTACCCATGGTCGGGCACAGACTTCTCTGCTGCGATTGCTCTCCCTACGGTGGTCCCTCCTGGCATATGATGTTTCTTATCTCGGCGAGCATAAGTCTCACGCTTCTGACCCAAATCAGTTCAACAGTAACCACTTCTGGCACATGGGGTCACCACAGCTAGGCAGTGCAGGCCTGGTGCTTCTGCACTGCACTCTATGACATGGCACACAGGCAAAGACCCGATCGGTGTGCAGCCATTCGCCTCACACCACACTTAGGGAGTCCTCTTGATGGGGCTCCCGAATGGACCTCGCTCCCTCCAACGCTCTCCTCTTCCTCACAGGGCACTCTGGTCATGGCATGCAGACAGGCGCTAGTGCTTCAGGCTTCAGGGCAGGTGATGTTGGTTTCCTTGGGCAGGGAGACCAGAAGACCTTGGCCCTCAGTCCTGGTCACAGGCAGAAGTCTTACAGTGCTTCCCTTCCTCACTCAGCCTGTCTGGCTGCTTGGCAGATGATAAAGTTTGGGGTCATAACCTCCCCTTCTTATAGTCCATTTCCAAACACAAAAATGTAATTTAGGGTCTGAGTCTCTGATGTTCTATGTTGGGATTATTTTGAAGTGGTTACTTCTCTTTTTCTTCGTTCCCTTTAAAGGATGTCTGTTACAGCAAGCATGACTCTGAAGCTGATTGATCCGCAACAGATTTCATGGGAGTGTCCTGAGTTCACACCTGGATGTTAGCCACACTGATTTGGGCATCAAAAGGTTAAATCCAGCCCCCAGCTCTACTCTTTATCATTCCCTTATCAGCCCCAACTCTCTACCAGAGATGTGTCCAGGCCACTTCCTTGTGATCTATCACTGAATCAAAGAATAGTCTTCTGAAGTATAAACCGAGTCTCCCTTTTTTCCCCCCAGTGTGTCTCCCACCCAAGTCACAGGAATTGAGAAATACGCAAATCTGTCTGGGGGGAACGGGATACCTCTCCTCTTCATGTCTTCACCATGCTGGCCTGGGCATCCCAAAATGGAACCCAAGGTCTTCCTTGTATTGTACAATTGCAGGCACATTGGCACTCATTGTACAGTCATAATACACTTACTCTTCAGCACTGTTAATTTCATGCATTGTGCCACTACAGACACACATGCATTCAGAACACACATTCAGTCTGCGTGTGCTGCTCAAGACTATAGCTTTCTGTTTCATTGCAGTGTGTGCATACTGCCAGTACACACACACCATTTGCACGTTGCACAACATTTCACCCTTCATGTATTGTACTTCACACAAGCACACATACATCCAGCGCATCCTAATTCATGTGCATGTACTGCACAGCACTAAATCTTTCATTCACTATACACCCAATAGGCATACATGCATTCAGTAAATGCACTAACCACATATATACTGCACAGCACTGCTTTAAACCTGTACTGCACCTTTCCCGGGAACACATACAACCAACGCAGAGTGACTCCTGCGCTGAACAGCTCTTCCATTTTTACCTGTTGTAGGCCAAAAGTGCATAAAACACACTGCTGAAGAACCTTAAAAAAAGTGTTTGCGCCGGAAGGCGTCACTCCAGTGGAACAGGGTAAAAAGAACTGTTAACTAATACTGATTACAACATGGTTGCTGCCATCACTGCGCGTGTGCTGTTACTTCCTGGTGAAGGGTATGAAGGTAGCGCTTTGGGCCCCTCCCGGTACAACAAGACCACAATCCATGGGACAGGCCTATGTCATGTCACACATGCATGATCTGTGTTCTTTATCAGCATTATGGATCCAGTCAACAGTACAGGTGGGCACTCAAGGCAGGGGTACACACTCTCTTACCATGCAGAGGACTTTGCTTTCCCAACTACATATAACATACCTTCACTTCAAAGCATGTTGTACAGGTTAGCAGGTTGCAGGTGTTATGGAGAATCCTACAGATTGATTTTTAAAGCCCCATTAAAACGTGTGCTGCAAACTCCTGTATATAATTTGGCACTTGAAATTATCATTACTATATAAGGTATCAGTAATTTCAAGATACATACAGAACTATACCCCAATTACAAGTGAAACCCTGAGAAAAGGAAATAACCAAGGAAATATGTATTACTGCACCAAGTTTTGTCACTTTTTCCCTAGTTTAAGCCCATTCCCTACATGGAAATCTCAGTTGCTTTTTGCAGACAAAATGTCTGAAGGAAACATAGAGGATGCAATGTTGTTGCATTACTTGGAATTTTATGTGGTGAGTCACTTCAGTTACGAACTCTAGTTTGTTTGCAGAAGACTGTATGTCTTGGCTGTGATTACCTAAAACATCCCCTTATTTTTGCAACGTGTAAAGGGGTATTTTAGACCTTCGCCAGCCTTTTCCAATTCAAGAAGATACCTTTTTGCCCTTCTCCCCCCTCTGCTTTGTCCCAGAGTGAAGGCCGTGTTTACCTCCTTCTGAGGCTAAAATAAAAGAATTGTGGTATTCCAGCCGCTAACAGCCTGCTGCCCAATGTCAGATGTTCAGAGCCTCATTCACCATAATTTTTATGAGGGTGAATAAGGCTCATTTGATTGTGC
Source organism: Lissotriton helveticus (assembly GCF_964261635.1). Classification (NCBI taxonomy): domain Eukaryota; kingdom Metazoa; phylum Chordata; class Amphibia; order Caudata; family Salamandridae; genus Lissotriton; species Lissotriton helveticus. Next base: position 1,092,838,863 of record NC_136070.1, read on the forward strand.
ATGAGTAGTTTAAAATGGTTCAATCCTTGACTTAACAGCGGGCTCCAACTCTGCGCCTTGTTCTTCTTCAGGTCAATTGGATCTTAGTCACTGTTTTAGAATTCAGCATAAACCAGTATCGATTTCACACTACTTATTATGCTCAGACTATAATGAGAGTTTAGATGTATTTTAAAAGCTTTATCTTTTTAAGTTTAGAGTTTTTAGTTTTAATCTCTTTATTCAAGTTCAAATTAGTTAAATCAGTTTACAGAAATATCCAGTTGCGGCCAGTATGACTCGCGGGTGGGGGGCTCAATAAAAAAATAAATGTAAAAAAAGTATCTCCTCGGGTCCCGCGGCGTCTCAGCTCCTGGCTGGGCCCCGCATTTCCCTGCTCACCTGAACAGGAAGAAGGCAGCCTCCCTCCCCTCCCCTAAGCCAATCACAACACTGCAATGGCAGAGTTGGGATTGGTGGGGACGCTGACCTGCCAGGCGTCTATAGGGAGGCCATTTTCTTTATGTAGGCTGCATGCAGCCTACATGGAGAAAAGGGAGAGTGCGCATGACTGGTATGGTCGGCCCAAACAGTCAGGGCCCACAGCATTGGGCAAGCCACTCCTCCCCTGCTCTCGAGCAGACCTTCCCACCCTAAACCAAACCCTTCTACTTTCTCACAGTGCGAGAAGCAGAAACATAAAATGGTAGATTTACCATTTTATGTTTCTGCTTCTCGCACAGCGAGTAAGCAGTGGGGCGACGCTCCTCCACTCTAATGACCCTGGAAATATCAGAAATAAAGGTTAGCAATCAACAGAAAAATATTACAGCGTGTTCCATAAAGGAAACGTACCTAAAGCCCTAGTCTACTCAAATAGAGCCTAACCTATCAGAAGCCATGAAGAGTCCTTTAAAAAAAAGAGCAAGATTTTAAAGGAGCCTTTGAAAATAGTATTCAGAAATTAGTTGAACCTCTCATGAACAGTAGTTGTGGACAACTCATCCGAGTCTTCTCTCAATCAGGAGTTAGCAACAACAATAGCTGTAGTCTTAAAGTGAATATACAATACACTTACAGTAACTCACAGTGAAAAGGGGCAAAAGGATAGTCACAGAGCAAGTAGCCTGGACCAGTCTGAACAGCATAACGCTATCAGAGCCTGTCTAAGGAAAGGGTTGTGGAAGCAATTCTTAAGTCCCCTAACTAGGAAGACGTATATTAAACACAAACAAGTATGTATCCATCTTCTTCGGTACTATGTCATCTTCAGCTAATGGTGAAAGGATCGTCAAATGGTCTGTCGCACCTTTCTTCATTTCCACGGTTACATACAACTAACATTATCTTCAAGCTGCATACAAAGTTGCAATTGCCTACGTACGTTAGTTTTTCACATCGAGTTCCCACAAGAACCCTGCAGTTTTCCTCTATTAGCTATAAGGAATTCCACTGCTTGACAATGAACGAGCCTAAAGCAGAAACATTTTAGTTGCAACTGCTATGGATTTGCATCATACGCTTCACATTTCTCTACATATAGCTATTCATTTAATACACTGTTGGTTATTCATCATTAATAACAAGAGACAGCTAAAATATATCCAAGAGCGATGAGAACATGTAGCTTAGAAAGGACAGAAAACATGTTTCTGAATCAGCACATTCTATGAGGATGACATGTTTTCTGAGGCTAACGTGAATTATTTATTTAAAACTGCACCACATTCTGTTAAAAAACGTATTTATTTTAAAAAAGTTCAAATAAAGGAAATACAGAGAATAGAGAATTAATGAGACCTACCTTAACTTGACAATGAAATGATAATATAAATAGATGCCTACTACAAAAAATAGAATCAGGCTAAATACGTTACACGTTAATTTGAATGTTTAGAGAAATGAACATTTTCGTTTTTCTGTTTCTTTAAGCATGCTCGTGTTAATGTTTTACAAGCTAGCCACATTATTCAAGCTAGAATTTCTAGCTTTATCACATACACCATCATTTTTATGACGGAGGCATATTTAACTCTCAATCAGACATGCTCAGGCGAGACTTATGATGTTGAGGAATAGGTCAAAAACTGAAATTAATGTATTCCGTCACGTCATATATGATGATGTTTCATTCATTTATGCAATGCAAATTGAGTCCTGTTGAAATCAAAACTGATAAACTACCGCAACAACTGACCAACTTGATGCATAACTTCAGCCAGCAGAAAATATTTTTATGTTCAGTTATTTATTTGTCCTTTTTTTAGGTCTCGCTGGTGTTAGCAGCGCATAGCGCTGCTCCAGCGAAAGACCTATTGTCGTGGGTTTCCTGGGAATGGCTGAGAGGGGGTGGTTACGCTCATTACCTCGGCGATTTCGCCTCGAGGACGTGCTTCTGCTGGCGGGCTGACTCTCCTGGGCGCTCGTGCTCACACACGCAGACACACACACACGCGCACACACACGCACCCCCACACACACGCAGGCACACACATGCACCCCGACACACACGCACCTACACACACACGCCCACCCCCCCACTCACCAGGTTCTTTCCTTGTGTTCCTCTCTCCCTCAGCCGCGATCAGGCTCAGCAGCAGGCGGGGCTCTCCACGAGCACGGGAGCCCCGCTAGCTCACACGCCCACTTCCGGCTGGCTTCACAGGAGCACGGGGTAGGCTCCGTCTGTTCCCTGCCTTTTTTGCAGCCCCGCCCCTGTCCCAACACAGGTTGCCTGGCTTCCTGTTCGAGCCCGGCTGCGGCGGTGAGTTTCGCAATACCTGGCTATTTTATTTAATACAATGCCCGTAATGCTTGTTTTAAATAGTGCGCATTAACATGCGCGTGCAACCTTCCCCTTTCCAGCAGCTGTTGTTTAGCAAGCTGCCACCCCAGTTCACGTGCTGGCTGATTGCTCCAGAGATGTTAAAGAAGCGGCCAGCAGTTTTCGTTTTCGTTGCTGCCCAGCATCCAGTGCAGTTAAGGGGGAAGATCTGAAAGGTAAGATTGTTAGCCTTAGCTAATATTTTGGGACTCTTTGAGGGTCTGTTGTGTCAGGTGGGCAGCGCCGGGTTTTAGCATTCATTTCTCCAACTTTAACAAAGCCTGCTTCGCAAGATCGCCTTTGTTGTTCCTTCTCACCATACTCACAAGACAGGACCCAGTATCCGAAAAGCAGTATACAGCTAACTCCTATCGTAGTAGCTCATGCTCGTCCTGGAGCTGAGTTCCTGTGGAGTTTGATAAAATATCGGACACTTGCACTTCAGTTGACACTTAATACCTTGCCTGGCATTGCGGCATGCAGCAATTTGCATGCTAACAAATTGGCAAGCCGCAATGTGCTATTCAGGGCCTCTCTCTTTCTTTCCTCTCCTTCATCTTTCCCTCTTTCAATCTTCCTCTGCCCTCTCTTTCCTCCCTGACCCATGCCTTTTCACCTATCTGCCATTGTTCCACACAAATCTCCCAAAGTACTAGCATTTTGAATCGTTGCTCAGGTGACGTCATGCTACATTGTTTTGAAGGAATCACTCTTCTCCCGCTGTTCCGTGCCTCCCCTCACCTTGCTCTTTCCCTCCCCCTCCTGCTTCCCGTCCTTTTCCCAAATAGCCTCCCATCGTTTGTTTCTGTCCTCCCAACTCGCTAAAAAAACAACATCGGCAATGCTTTTATAACATTTATTTTGCAGCTTTACACAGTGCCAACTCGCCAAACATATTAGACAACTTTACGTGATCACCAGTTGCTTGCACATGGTTCCTCCCTCTCACCCGCTGCTTATCGTGAGTTTATAGCAGACTCCTTTCATTGTTTTCAATTCCCCTCACCCTCCCATTGTTTACAATACTTAATTCACCCTCCCATCATTGTCTTAAGTTCTTGCACCTACCCTGCCATCACTTTCAATTCCCCCCCTCCCTTGGGAGAGCCAGCTTGACCCCAATAGCTACAGCACAAGCCAAGCCTGGAAATCATTACTGTGTAACATGCTACTTCCCAGCCGCATACATTTATTAAAATTAACAGTGTAGCTGCAAATCTTCACCAGTAGTTGAATTTTACACCTCCGGCTGTTAACATCTGTCAAGCGCTCACTGGCAAACAAAACAAGCTCAACATGGCACAGCACTGATTGTCCAACGATGGAAATAAACATCATACAAGGGTATCCAAAATTTGAATGGATGTCAAGATATGGGTAAATAAAGCGGGCTCCATCTTTTTGCAAATACAAGTAAGTATTGCCTTAAAACGGCCACACACAGGCAGAGAGGAATCTGTAGATGTTACAGTAACCTGAAAAGGCAATTGGGTGTTTTTTTTTGTTTAAATAAAAATGCTTTCCGGGCACGTTCATTTATCATTTTTGTGATATAACAGACAGTGCACGCAATTGTTAAAACAGACTCATACTGCCCCGCTATTGCCTTTCGTGGTGCTGTAAGAATACATCGCATCATCCCAAGGGCTCTCACTAAAGTATGTCAGTTGCCATTTACATTGGACGTCCCTGTTAGCAGCTCTCAATACACTTTCATTTAATACATCCATTCCCTGTGTAGAAGCTGCATTCAGTGAGATTGTGCCATTGTCTAGTCCAAAACTCTCATATTTTACTAATAAATCTACCTGTAATTCATCACGGTAGAAGTCTGCCAAGTAACAGGAAAACTCTCACACTAATAGGATTGTTGCCATTGTGACCGCTAATAGATTTTAAATCAATTAAGTATTTTTTTTTATAACATAACTTAAACACATTGGCAGAGCCAATAAGTAATAGCCATAAGTTAAAAAAACAAGCATTTGCAATGCAATAGGTCACACATGTATGCAAGTTTAAGCTATTGGCATTTTAAATGACAATGCATTTTATTTATGTTTTAAAAACCAAAACATAAATAAAAGGCCTTGTCATTTACAATGTCTATAACTCGGACTTGCATAAATGCGAGACCTATTACATTGCAAATGCTTGTTTTTTAATGGTGCTGGGCCATTGTAATAGTATACAATGAAAGGCATCTGAATGTTGCCTAAAAGTTCAAGATATTGTGTAACCTTGAATAATACAGAGTAGGAAACGATGACACAGTCTTTGCCCATGACAATGCCTGAATGTTGGCATTAACTACTGGTTGACCTCATTGTAAGTTAATTAGATTCCGAATTCGATTTGTCTGGTTTGGTTGAGATTAGGAGATGGGTACTAATAGCATTCTTGACCACATATTGGTTAGTTACCCTTCCCATTCACAAAGCATATTAGCACTTAAATAATGCTGAGTTGAATGGTTAGATTGCTTCCCCAAATAAGAAAGGTTTGAATGCAGGCATGAAGTACATTTTAAATTCAGTGAAGGTATGCAGCAGGACCATGAAGCAGGGTGAGACACTTGGCTTGAGTATGGCTGTATGCACCAGGTGAGATGTGGAGAACAAGCACTAAAAACCTCTGTTAGAACTGTGGTGTCTGATTGGCAGAGGTATGCACCGTGTCCAAGCAGGAACCACTCTAGTCACAGTAAGCTAGGTACACACTAAAAGATAACCTACGCTCACCCTCTGGTAGCTTGGCACAGAGCAGTGAAGCTTATCTGAAGAGGCAATGTATTTGTGCAACACACACCGTAACCGTATGAACATACCACAGAAAATACTCCACACAGATTAAAACAAATAGATGATTTTTGTATGAGTAGAACCAGACCAAAAGGACAGAATCCAATAAGTAGAACAGTAACTATGAATTTTTAAAGATTAAATCAAAATCTGGTCCATAGGGTCAAAGAACACTAGGGGGCTACTTGAGGTCGCACTGGACCAGGGTACATCCAAAGTTAAGGCCAACCGCGATGGAGGGCAGGCCGGCTACAGGACTCACGCATGTCCCGTTGTAAAATTACCTTGGATGGAGCAAGTGTCGATGTCGCAGACTCGATGCGTTGGTTTCAACAGACACAGGCGATGAAGACTTCATTGATGAACCCCTTTACGATAAAGGTGCTGCGTCATCGTCGAGCCGCGCGGTCTTGCATCGTCGAGCTATGCAGTCAGTCAAAGCAATGTCGCTGATCGTAGTAGTTAAAGGACAATGAGTTGGTTCAGATCGGCACAAAGTCGACACTGTGCCGCTTTTGATGGTTCTGGACAGCCGGAATCACCTTTCAAAGTCCCAGGGCTGGATAGGTATCACTCGGCAGGGCAGGACTCACAGACGGCAGAGTCCAGCTGGTGTTGCAGAGTTGAAGGAAATCTATGAGTGCCCTGAGACTGCAGAACAGGGGGCAAGTCCTGGAGTCACTCTGGGTTCAAGTGAGATGGGTCCAGTTCAGTCTTTCTCTTCAGCAGGGTAGAGATCAGCAGACAGCAGGACAGCACAAAACTGCAGAAAAGCAGCAGATCTTCCAGAGTAGCAGTCAAGCAGGGTGGCAATACTTGTAGCACTCCTGGCAGAGTTCTTCACAGGTCAAGTAGTGTACTGTCTTGGCATGGTCAGAGCCCCAGTACTTCTACCCAGTTGTGCCTTTGATGAGAGGGTGACTTTGAAGCAGGCCCTTGAAGTGCACAGGTCCCTCTTTCTTCCCAGTCCTGGCTCCAGACTATCAATAGGGCGTAATCCGCCCTTTTTGTGGGAAAAGGGACACTGCCTATTCAGATGTATGTGTCAGATCCCTCTTGCTCTTCCTGCCCAGGAAGAGTTATCAGAATGCGTATGGATGCAGACGAGTTCTCTGTCACACCCACCCTGCCGGTGTTTGTGGCTGTCTAGAGGGAATGCACAAAGTGTAGCTCTCACCCACCACAGACAATATTGGAGACAGGCTGCAAGATACACAGAGGAGTAAGAGGAGAGAAATGTCCACTTTCTAGAAGTGACATTTCAAAAAACAGTAATGTTAAATCCAATTTTACTAGAAAAGAGGATTTATCATTACCATTTCATAGATATGAAACATGATGTAGCTACGCCTGTCAAATCAGAAATTACGGCTAAAAAGTGTAGTATAGAATTCTCAACGTTAGCCTGCGAGAGGAGTAGGCCTCACGGGAGTGAAATACAAATGTGGCTGTTTGTGACTACCAGGACATGTAAAACTTAAAAGTACATGTCCTACCTTTTAGTTACGAAACAAACAAAAGGGGGAGAGAGAGGTTAAGTTTGCTGTGGACTCAGTCTCCTATCTTACGTAAGTAACCAAAAAGCCTCCACCCGTACTTGAAATAACAGTCCTACCGATGGTCTTAATAATAGTTCGAGGAAAACGATGAGTTTTCTTAAAATAACCCTCAGCCACCAAAATGTCCCATGGTGGCATGCTTCATGATTGGGCTCTTCCAGCCCTGCTGCGGGATGGGCGTGCTACGACCGTTGGAGACGTGGAAGCACTTTGTAGGGTGTTGAATATTAGGTGATTGGCGATACGAGAGTAGGAGGGTCAAGCAAGTGCATTTTGTTAAAAAAATAAAAATAAAATACCTGGCTACTTGGAGTCTATGTTTTATTAAATCCTTTAGCTGTTACTATTAACAAGCATTTACAATGCAATGGGTCTCGCAACTCCTGTTTTACCAGGAAGGGAGGGAGTTAAACAGAGCCCCCGATTACACACAGGCCATCCTGACAGACCCATGTACCTACCAACAGTATGCAACAGAAGCGATCAAGCGCAGCACACAGGCCGCAGCCAAAGAGGCGGTCGGGTCTTACTGGGGGCAGTACAAGAAACAATCTACCAAAAAATCAACGTTGTTCAACTTCAAGAGTGCCTAAGCTCAAAGAAACACTCGGTTCTCTTAGGGGAATAAAGGGTATTCTATCTGGAACACCTCGCGGGCCTTCGCTTGCCACTTGGGTCACTTCCCAGCCTGTGCTAGGGGGTATTTCAGGGTTATCGGTAATATGGGTTAGGCCTTGGGCGAAGAGATATAGGGCGCATGTAGAATAAACTATCTCAAAAACGATGCACGTCAGCTTTCACTCTAGAAGGCCGATTAACTTCGGCCCGAATACTTTAGGTAATAAAAAAGCTTATCAATAAATGGGAAAAATGCTGCATATTGGCAATAAAAGGGGATTATACCAGTCCAAGATAAGTTGCTTATTTTCGCTTCGACAAGAAAACCATCTTCCAAAACGTTTTCTTTAACAACAGATTAATACAGACTAAAAAGACAATTGTACTTCTCTTGGCCACATAACAAATTATGCCACAAACCCTTAAGAATATACATCTTGGTACAAAAAAAAAAAAACATTGTCGGGCTCCGTTTTTTGGTAATTGTCTCCCTTAGATTAACTCGAGTGCTAACGGTGCGAGAACTCTGTGTAGTAAAGTTTTGCTCAACTCCTTAGGTTTGTTGCATGTAGCTTTTTGCAGTGAAGTGCCCAGTTTTAAAATAAACAATGAACTTATTCAGAGCCCTATGGTATGCATGTTTCTGAGAGCACACACTCAGTCCCACCCCAGACACAATAACCGTCTCTCTCACACATCAGACAATTCCATTTGTATACCTGGACCCCTGCATACACCCAGTAAGCCAGCCCCGTTTCTGTTATCAGTATCCAGCCCTCTAAGTTCAGCCCTCTAAGTTCAGCCTCCGTTTGCAATCCCTGCTCACCTCCTCCACCAGCGCCCTCTCTCCCCCGCTATGCGCACTCTGAGGCAGATACACTGAACTGCGGGACCTCTGGGCTCAAAAGTAGGCATCATGTGACGTCTGATCACTGCCCAATCAGAGCTGGTGCCCAGCAGCAAGCAAGAAAGCCAGACCACGAGGGCAGAGGAATTTGTAATAATTCGGGGGCGGGAGCCTGACCAGAACATTCCAAGATAGTTTTAAACTGAGGGTCACAAGTCGTAAACTTCCTGATTGTCGTGCTGCTGTTAAGTAACTATGGCTGTGCACAACACTGCATTGTAAACTCGCTATAGCAGCATGTGGATGAGTAAAACATTGCTTATGTTAGTGTGAGGAAACGCTAAAGGAGGCATCGGCATGTGCGCAACTCGGGGGGTATAGTTACTAGCACTGTGCACGCCCTGCTGCTATATTACAAGCGCCAACACGCCCACCGCCTCGTGGGAAGGGAGAAGTGAAGGGACGCAGCGCGCACGACGAGCAACAGACGACGAGTCCAGCCTGGGTGTGCGGGGCCTAAGGGAGACAAATCGGTCACCAACCCCACTTCCAAAAGCAACCCGACAACAATAGATCTCGTAGAGCGAGCAGCGCATGCGCTGCGACGCTAGGTAAGACCTAAAAATGGGGGGAGCAGAGACTTACTCTGTGACGGGTGTCATTCTCCTGGTCTACATGTTTTGAGCCTATCTCCTAAGGCTTTTCGTCAGGACCAGAGTAAATGATCCCTTGTTCCACTCTTAAAAAAACCTAGTCGGTCTTATTAACTATTATTTAGGTGAAGAGAAATATATGGAAAAAAAATACTATTTTCATGCAAATACAATACCTAGTTAGGTATATTCCTTGGGTTGAGATATGGAAAGATAGGACATCATCGAATAAATAACATATTTATGCATTTTATTGTACAAACACATCACCAACTTGTGGAAAAAAGTGATATACTTTTCACTCGTGCACAACTAATCTTTTCGACTAATAATGGTTGTGGCGTGCTGCCCTCAAGAAAGACGAACAAGACAATACAAAACAAGTAACAAGTATCACACACTCTATGGGGTCGATTAATGAATGCTGCGCGGGAGATTGTGGTATCTTCTCCATAGTTTAAATGTCAGGCCGTCTAAGCACTTTGCCAGGGCCTGTTTGTTTCCCAGTCCGGCCCTGGTTAGCAGTGGTAGAGTGATCAGAGTCCTAAGGACAACAAAACAAAAAGTTACAGCAAAAAGAGGATGTGAACAGGCAAAAGGTTAATGGAAAGAGCGCCCTAAGGATGACAGGTTTAACCGTCTCCTTTCTCACATGCCACCACCAACTACTGTTGGTGAATTGTCCCTCTCCTCATTATGCTCCTTTAGGTCAGGCCCATAATTGTACTTTGGGCAATTTACAGATATTAGAGCCCCAGAAAAGGTCACAAATGTTTGACAATTTAACACAATTGTGCTCTGTCAACAATTCTATTAACCATAAGTGCTTATCAAGAGAATGTATAGTTCTCTGCTTGAATTAAATAATAAAAAACGATACATTATAATTAGAAAATCTGTAATACTGTAGTAAACAGAAGTGCTATGCAATTTCTAAAAAACCTTTTATGTCCAAATTTAAGGGAGGAAAACAAAGTATATTCATTGGTAACAACATACAAGGCGATCTACCTATATCCGAAAGTTATTCCAAAACGACAGAGTTTCATGCGCTCTTCAATTTCAGGGTCAGAAATAACAAACGACCCCAATTTTGCAAGAAACAAGAATGGGATACATTTGAAGTTCAGCATAAATATTTATAGTGATTTACGCTCCACAACACCCCATGTCCTTACATTAGCTTTCAGTTTCTTAAAAAATAAAGAAGAAAAAAGGAAACTTTAAAAAGGCTCCTGGGTGAAATACAATCTGAACAAGTGAGGTGTCACAAAGCGCCCAGCATGGCTCCCTGACTTTAGAGTGACATCAATTTCGGCCAGTGTGGAGTGGGAGGGGGGTGAGAGGGATGAAGGGTGCGATACAAAGTCATGCATTTATGCATTGCCTGTACATGCTCAGACAACCTTTCATTTTGTTCTTGTTTTAACTTTGATCTTTCTTCAATTTGAATTTGATTTGATCTACAAGGGAATATTTCATTGCACAAGAACAAAAACCGTATTGCATTGAATCCTGACCACAGAGTCTCGGCAAAGCCCTCCAAGAGCCTGCTGTTGGGCTGATCTCTGGGGCAATCTCTTCCTGAGCTCCAGACAGATTTGCACACTAGATTAGACAATGACAATTTCATGAGACATCAAAATGTGCTTGGCCTTAAGCAAACAAGAGCCCCCTCCACCGAAATGGCTTTGAAGAGGCAGAAATATATTCTCTTCCCAGGTTCACTACAATGCATGTCCATTTATCAAGTCCAATCACAGGCTAGAATGTGCCAAGCACAGCTCAGGCACAAGTAAGCCAATTAACTGTATTCAGAAATAAAGTAAATACAAAATTCCGACGACCAGCCGCCATTCCAGCATGCATTTCTGTTTAAACAAGAACGGTCTGCTCTGTTCTGCGGTGTTCTTCCCTGTAGCGGGTGCACATACTTAATGAAAAACTAAAGGGCAATGATGGAGTCTTAAAATCCAAGAAAACATCCTCTATCAATGGTCACGGAGGAGGCCGGTGAATGTCAAAACACTACTCTCACAAACTATTAGGCATCAAAAATGAAAAAATCTAAATGATCTCCAAATGTTAATTTTCAAACATAGCTTTTACTGAATGTATAAACAAGCATTGGCAGAGCCAATAGGTCTCACCTTTAAAACCTACTGGCTTTGCCGAGGCTTTTTGGCAATGCAGAACAGAATCAGTTAAAAGCAATGCTTTTTGCCAATGCAGTTCAGTTGCGGCAAAAAAATGTGCAATAACGCAGCCGCTGTGAGAAGTCCAAGGACTCTAACAGTATACTGCCTACCAGAATGGATGAAATGTGACTCTTACACCTTGTAGACCTCTGTCTTGTGTAACATTTCCTATATACTGATTTACGCACGTATGATTGTCTCTGTGCAAAGTGTGTGTGATGTAAAGTGTTCTGATACCTTAAACTGCTTCGAGTGGCGCTATAAAACCTAATTAATCTAAGAGACGGTGGTTATGGAGGCTTGAGGGGCACTGTCAAATGGTGGTAGTGAGGGAATCCGTGGCGGAGGTGGACATTGGGGTGGGTGGGTGGGGGAGGGGGTGTCAACAATCATTGTCGCACAGGGCGCCACCAGTGCTAAAGCCGTCCCTGAATGTATTTGACAAACTCTTATGTAAATCAGTATTGAGGCCTAAATTCCACTAGCAGCCTTTTCTAACAGTTCGTATTTCACCAAAAGCAGCAAAAGATTGCCACCGTATGTCTCTTGAGCCCTTTCCATGTGCGCCTACGCATGCGTAATAAAACAGCGGGAAAGTCCAGCAGTCGTGAAGTCTGCCTGATCAACCTGAAAACATTCACCTTCCCAAAACATTTATTTATTTTCTTCAGGGTAAAGTCTACGGGGTATTTGAAAATCTCACTGGAGATCTCTGAAAAGCTGGTAAATATGCCTTAACTTTCTACATTGTCAGTAGTAATTTAAATCTCCCTTCCAATAATAATTCACCCTAAGTACTACACATATTGTATATTTTGGTGTAAAACCGTTAACAAGGCAGGGCAATTTGGAACCGCAAATTATTGTTTATGCATTTATAATAATGCTCTCGCGCTAAAACATTATTTTTAACAATACCTTAAAATTCTTTCTTTTAAGTGCCCTATACTAAACTTTGACGAACTAATATTATACGCAGCAATATCGCGAGGGCGATGCAAGTCTGCCATCTTGTGGATAGTTGTAGAACTGGCTTTCATTTTCATGTTTAGAATGTTCGTATTTGCTGGTTACTATTTCCAGTTTCCCCCTTAAATGCACAGCATCTTAGGTTTTCCACATTTCAGGTTGTAATCTCCTACATTGTGTTGTAATTTCAGGTACTACAGGACGGCTATATATAAAAGTGCATGTATTTAATAACAACCTAAAATGTAGGCTCATGGATAACAAGATAATTCAGAAATACTAGGTATGTCAATAGGCTCCACAACCTTCGTGGTAGCTCAGCATTTGAACTACAGGTGCTTATTTCAGGGTAGGTGTTACTTGCAAACTAATTTCATCAACCTCAGAGGGGCTAATATCTTGTCGCAGAAACCGGTCTAAATTTGCTTGTGTTCCTGTCCAGATAGAACTTTACCTCTTAGTTCGAGCAGGACTGTTCCTATTGGATCAGGCCTAACTCTGATATGCATATTGCTAGGGCCTGTCTGAAGTGGGACTGCAGGCCAAAAACTATGGACTGGAACAAGGTCAAAGTAATTAGCACTAACTGATATCAGTTAAATCATTCCAGTTTCCACCTATCCAATGTTTTATTCAGAAGCAACCTCATTAAAGTGCAGAAAATTAAGCAAGCCAGTGATAGAATCTCGAGTATGGGTGAGAGCGACTGGAATGCATATTCTTCGAATGTCCGAGAGGTCAAGGAGCTAAAATACCGTCAGTGCCTAGAGTGTGTAAGGGGTGCATGTGGCCATTTCCTGCACCTCTTGGACACCGTTATATCACAGAAGGAGCCACAGATGCTTGTGCCATACATTCTGTAATACTGATAGCACAAATGCATATTTAGCGCACCTCTATCTTAGAGTGTTTCACCAATTGCAAGGTGGCGCACAGTTAGTAAGCTCCTTGAACGTTTCCCCTCTGGAGAGGGTAAAATGAGCTCCATAGACCGCCCGACCATCCAGGCACCCCACTGCAGGCATGCTCAGTCACTCACTGCATCTGCTTGCAGGGGGATCTCTGTTCCCTCACTGAAGTGCAGGTGAGTGCCATCTAAGCAGTGAAAGACAGGTTGGCTGCTTCAAGCTGTCACTCTGGCTTCTACTAATGCTCTGCCTGGGCATGCATTGATGGTAGTACAGTGCGCTGCCATTGTCTTGCACAGCTTGCTAAAGGGGCACCACTGAACAGACTGGTATTTGGTATTTGACACCTATTGGTGTTTGTGCGCTTTATAAGTTGTTTAAACATAACATAGCATAACTGGGCAGTATGCCACTAAATATGATATTCCAGGATAATTTAAAACCCATTTTGTGCTAAACTCACAATTTAAATCTTTTAGAACAGCTGGGTTAAGATTAAAAATAGTTAGCCTTCTACCAATCTATGCCATCTGGTACCCTGAGCAAACCACCGGAAACAGGGAGGGTAAAGCTTGGTTTACATGCACAGGAGAGGTAAGGAGGAAGATCTGAGATAGGGTGGATCAGTCTTGTTTTGGAAGTCCAGCAGCCAGCCAATCTTTCCGTTCATCATTTGTCAGTCTGGATAGGGTCTCAGCCATCATTCCAGTTGGACTTGCATGACAGGAGATCATCCTTCTTTGTGAGCCTTTTGGAGCATGGATGGGGGAGCTGAACCCCTGCTCAAAGTTAGCCTAATTTAGCCCAGTGGGTCTAGTTGAAATATGTCCCTCTAGCATAGCAGATATGCTCTGCTCAGGTCATCAACTTTGACTACTGTTCCACTTGTCAGCACAGACCATTAAGAAACACCACACACACTAGAAAATAATAATGTGTGTTAACCCCATGGATGGTTGTCTAGTAGAAAACTATGTAAAGAAGACTGGTTTATAATGAAAGAGTAAACTGGAAGTCTCGTCTATGTCAGTGAGGACTTGGAAGTATTATGGCTGACTGTTAAAAGAATATCTGCTAAACAGAACACATTGCGGAAGGTGTACATTGAAACTGACACTACAAGATTTGAAGCCAAGGTGTGATCTGCGTTGATTCACTCTACAGGAGCTGAATGGAAGGACAACTTGGAGCAAGTCAAGTCAAACGCACCTGAATACTTCAAGGTTTATGTTATTAAATAGTAAACCCACCATGAGGTGCTGGTAACAGGGGCCAACTAATTATTGTTGTAGTGCAGAGGCATTGGAGGTTGGTGCAGCATGAAGCCCCACTGCACCCCTATTATGGCTGCCTTGTAACTAGGGAATAGGTAGTATCTATTGTCCTTGCTTGCAATAGGATTTAAGGCACCTTTAACACACCACGTGAAGCTGGTTTAGTGAGTGATAATTGTCCCCGGAAAAATTAGGTATATTGGTATGTTATTTTACAGGCAGTGGCGTAGCAAGGGGGGTGGGTAGATGGGGGGGGCGGTGCACCCCGGGCGGCGTGAGTTTTGGGGGCAGTGGTAAAAATCTTCGCCAGCAGCCCCCCTCACCTTCAGCACTGTGTGCGGCGGCGGCAAAAGGCAGTGACCGCCACGGGCAGTAGAGTGCCTATCTACGCGCCTATTTACAAGAAACTTCTAAAGCACACGTTCACCAAAAGGTTTCATGGCACTAAGAGCACAAGAAGCAGAGTGAATAGGTGGTTAGTCATGGGCTTGTCTACAGAGACCGGTTTTTAGCAATGTTCTGAAACACTCGAAGAAGGTTGCTGTTCTTCTGTTATCAGGGAGAGCGTTCTAAACACCTGGAGTGAGCACATCAAACCTGGTTCCCCCCAAACTGTTCCTCTTAAATTTTGGAAGCTTTAAGAGATTATGGTGTGCTGATCTGAGATTGTGTTTAGGGATGTAGTTCCAAATTCTGGAGGAGACAAAGATGGGGCTTTTACCATGGCAGGTTTTAAAAATTGTACATCCCATTTTAAACAAGGATTTTGGCCAGCTGGGAGCAAATGCAGTTTCTTTAGCAGGGGTTTAGTATGGCAGTGTCTAGATTGACAACGCACCAATCTGCCTGTTAGGTCTATGACTCAGTCCCTTAGGAAGACCTAGGTTAAGAGCATTGGTGTAATCTATTCGTGACATGACAAGTGCAATTACGATCTGGATGATGGCCTTGACAGAAAAGAATTTACTGATTTTCTTTTTATTTTACGAAGCTGAAAAATGCAGTAAGAGGTCACTGCTCCAATCTGAGGCTTCATTGAGAGATCCTCGACAACAAGTATGCCGAGGCTCATGACCGCTTTTTTTGAATGGAAGGCGGACCCAACTCCAGAGGCCGAAAAAAAGTCTCCATCAATGAAATTTGTAGTTGGCCATCACCACCTTGGTTGTGTCCAAGTTCAGTTTCAGATAATGGCAATTCATCCAGTCATGGATAAAGATCATAGTGTTCTGGAAGAATTCTGTGGATTCTGGAGTGTCCTTGAGACACTCAGCATAGTTGTACATTTTCACTTTTTGCCTTTGAAGAGAATGTACCAATGGGCGGATATAAGGATTGAATAAGAGGCGTTATAAAGAAGAGCCCTGAGGTACTCTGCAAATCAAATTGACATTGGAAGAGCAAAAGGGGGAGAGGCAAACCAATAGAGATCGACCCGAGAGGAGAGTTTATCCAATTTAAAGCCCAACCATGCAGGTCGGTGGCCTCACACAGTCGAGAAGGATGTCATGATCCACTGTGTTGAAGGCCACTGATAAATCCAAGAGGACCAAGGCCTGGGCCTGACCATTATCTGCTTCCTTTCTCATGTCATCAACTACAAAGAGTATAACAGATTACCAAGAAGGAGGAGTCTTTGAGAAAGGTGCCGAGATGTTGGACAAAACGGACGTTTAAAATTTTAGTTGGGTAAGGGAGAAGCGAGATTGGGTGATAGTTCTTCAAGATAGAAGAATCATCATCGTTTTTTTTTTTAGGAGGGGAAGAACAACTGCTTCTTTGAAATTAAGGAGGACAGTTCCCTGGCTCAAAGATAAGTTATGCATGGCAGTCATCAAATCTGGGAACTCTGAGATGACTTTTTGAATCGAAGGGGGGCAAATATCCATTGGGGAGCCAGATTTGACCTTAGTCAACAACTTCAAAACAGCGTCTTTAGAGATTGATGGAAACACATTAAGATGATATGGGATCCTGTCTAATAAGGAAGAGGGACTGAAAGAGGAGCTAGAAGGGATACTTCCTTTGATGAACCAAATTGTCTCGATGAAAAAAGACTTCAATTCATCACACAATTTTAGCACGGGGACCACCGGTGCATTGAAGCAGTCCGGATTGGATAATTGAGAGACTGTCTCAAATATTACCTTAGTTTTATTTTCAGAGTTTATGATTTTATTGGAGAAAAAAAGTGGATTTAGCTTCACAGATTAATTTCTTGTACATCTTCAGCTGCAGGACAAAGCCGTCCTTTTTATCAGGGGTGAATGCTTTACGTCATTTTACACTCAGCTTGACGAAATTCAAGTTTAGCTGGTCTGAGGTCCTCTATAAACCATTAAAATACCTCATGGCGGCAAATACATTTCTTTGTACGCAGCGGAGCATACGTATCACTAACATCTCTGAGCACTAGGTCTTGGGGGTTAGGTACTGTGCCAGTGAGTTACAAAAGGAACTGAGATTAACGGGTTTCCAATTCCAGGACGAAATGCCAGGGATGGCAGTTATTTCCTGAAAGATGGAAAGTTTGTCATAAATTTGATTAAATGGTGGTCCTACCAAGTACAGGGGTTACCTAAACCTTGTAGATGGAAAGATTAAGAGCCCAGATCTGGTCTAGTGTATGGCCGCTAATTTGGGTGGCTGTGGACACCTGCTGGACAAAATTCAGTCTAATCAGCAGCTCAGTAAGATTAGAAGATATGTGACAACCGTTTATCTCATTTGACCACAGATTGAAATCTCCAAGGAGTTGGATAATGGCACAGTCAATTTAACAATGATGAGAACTGCCTATGCCCTGGGGGTATGTATAGGATAAGGCAAATCAGAGGGGAGGTGGGTAAGTCTAATTTGACTATCATGTGTTCTGACACTGAAACAGGTAAAATGGTAAGTTTAGTGAAAGTTAAGCGAGTCAAAAAAAGGAACTGTATTATTATAAATTTTCACAAGAATAGAGGCAGAGAGAGATAATATAAATGTTGCTCTATTGAATCTGTGCACCAACACAGAGGAGAGTGGAGCTCCCAAATGTGATGCTGAGAGTTCCTTCCAGTACTGAGTTCCGCAATGGACTGAGCAATTGGGAATTTATTACAAATGCACCTAACAAAACTTCAAGAACTATTTTTAAAAACATCCATCACTTATCGCATCCTTGCTTCAATCTATGTGCCTTCTTTTAGCTTGAACGGTGCTTTTTATTTTTAATTGGACACTTTAGTTTACAGTTGATTATGCTAGCATTTCCTTCAATGTGCAGCTGCTTATGCTACCTGTATCTATTTTTCACATTTTTTTAGATACTAGGAAATCAACTAGAAATTAGTTGGATTTCTTTGTTTGGACAGAAAGAGCCCCATTTGGGATAATTTCTTCAACAGGATTATTCCTACATTTAGATTTAGTTTCAGATTCTTAAAATGTCAGCAGTATCTGAGGCAGATGGAACTGCCACACCTTCTCAGGAGAACTCGTGTGATATGTGTGAACATTTAAATAATCATTAATGTAACAGACAAATAAGTAGACAAAAACTATGCACAATTATATTTTTATTTGCCCGTCCTAAATTCTTATATTTTTATGGGAAAATGTATTCCCACTCCAGAAACCACTTTCCTTTCACCTGCATTAATTTGGGGGTTGTTCCTCTTCCTTTGCCATTGTGAAAAAATAATCAAGCCTTGTCTAGTGTACAAGGTACTCCATCAAAAATGTGATGGATGTTCCATCAGCCTTAATATAAGTGCATTGTAGTTAATTGCACTTTACATACTTGGATGGAACATCCAAACCTTCTGACGGATTATCTGCCTGCCAAATTTTCAATAGTAATGTCCTAAACGGCAACCGTTTCATTTTGGGAAACTGCCAGGTAAAGGTAAAATTAATGTGGCAGTGAATCCATTATTGAGTGTGCTATGATGTTGTGAATCATAATTTTGAATATGCACTTTTATATGCTGCTCTATGCCCATCTAAGCATCACAAGTAACCCCAATTTATTAATATCTCAACTGTCATTAAAGTGACCCCGGGAAGCCGGGACTCACCATCATGAGTTATTAGATTACCTATGGCACAGTAGGAGCTGTAATTTGAAATTACTCTTTTACTATATCAACCTCCAATAGAAAGGTGAGCAAGCAAGGTAAGTGAAATCCTTACGGGCAGTTTCTCACTGCCCTAGAAAGACCATGAACAATAAATGATACGGTAATTTTCCTAGATAATTCATATATTATTTTAGGATTACCAAAGAGAATACGTATAAGTGTTTTACTAAGTGTGCAGTTTGCAGAAATAAATAAATACGTACCCACACAAATAATTATGTAAATAAGTGCAAGGGCCCAAAGTTTTTCGTAGGAATCCACTGCTCCCATTGCCAGATGGCGGGGTTCTTGAACACTAAGGATGCCTGGACTTCATTCTACTTCAAGCCTCCTTTTTCCATCGCCCTACAACTTACTGTCACTTTAACCCACTTTTCAGACTCTTTTTCATTTCTGCATCCTCCCTTAGTCGCTATTTTCCAGCCTTAGCCTTCTTTCATTTTCAATGTTTCCCCATCGTTTTCTTGCACTTTCTCATTTACAGCCCTTTCCTCTCTTGCTATGGGTGAAAGTCTGATCATTAAAAATAAGTCCTGTTGTCTCCCCTGATCTTCTGGCCCCATGCCCCCTTATTAATGTTGAAGTTGATTACGGGATATCGGATGCCTCCGTATTGAAAGTGAGCCTGTCATACGTCTTCTCCCCATATTATAAAATTGAGCCTTATTTACTCCTGTGTTTTAGCCCTTCGGTTCCTGTATCTCTTCTCCCCCCTTTTATGATTGTACGGCCTCTGCTTTGTATTGATTGATTATGTGATATTTACCTGGTGACTCCTGATTGTTTTGTACATTGCGGCCGGCCGGCTTGGTTGTAGGCCTTGACTTGTCTCTCCTTTTTTGATGTTAATAAAGGTTTTCAAAAAAAAAAAAAAAGTCCTGGTCCCCAAACATGAGGCCATACCTAAGGCCAGAGGCTAAGAGGATGAGTAGGTTTCAGTTTAGAGACCATTAAGGGCAAGTCCATTAGTGTAACCAGAAATGGAAAATAGTTCGGCAAAGAAGGCTCAGTCCATCTGCTACCGACTGTAGCATTGACCCGGCAGCCCAAAGTTAGAGAGATAAAAAAAAATCGATTAGCATATCATCCGGGTCTCAAGTAGGAAAAATCAGAATGACGGTCGGAACCCCTTCTTAGGGATTTCTTCTATATAGAGTCTTTGGTAATGTCCGGTGGCGTGGTATCAAACCACCATCGAAAGACCATCAAATGGCTATGGTCATATAGTGCTACCAAAGATTCTTGTAACATCGAGATTGTTTCCCATGCCAGTGATGACAAACAAAAGTTTGAGAGTCCTCACAAGACTAGTATCAAATAAAAAGATACAAAATAGTCTGTTGAAGGCAATAACTAAAATTCTATTCCGACAAGAACATTTCACTGTGCAGGTTAAAAAAACATTCAGGAATGTCAGGAGGTAAGCATGTATGAGACAAAAGTGCAACATTTTACTTGCGGTAAAATAAATCATTGTATTAAATCAGGGGAAAGGTCAACACCAGAGAAAAAGTATTTCGAAAAAGGCCTTCAAGTTATCATTGTATGTTTAAATGAAATGAACTTTGACTTTACATAAAATATAATTCAATAAAATCAATTCAAACAAAGAACGTATAAACTTTCAAAAACTATTTTTACATGGAAATAACTAATGTTAGAAATACCGTACTACTAGAAATGTTCACGTTTTTGATATAAAGGCACATTTTTCAAATTGCGTTTTCTAATATCATTTATTTGTTTTCATAAACTATAATGTCTCTAGTATCATTTTGTAAAATATCAAGCTTGTACTTCATTGCTTACATATTTTTGCACCGACTTTTCTAACTGGTGCATATTAAAAAAAACGCTCTAGGCCACTTTAACATCAAAAATTCATTAGTATACGTTAATAAGCAACATGTGCATAAGAAAATCATTAGTGCAACTTTGTTGATATATATTAATATTACCTTATGTATGTTTTCTTTATCTCACGTTTTAAAGCACACTTTCATGGTACTTCTGCAACACTTGTCTCTGCTTCACGGATCACTGCATCTATTGTGTGAAATGTGTACTTTAAACCTTTCATGTTCTCTGTGTATAAATGTGTTGTGTATCATGATTTTTAAAATCTCACTGCATCATCTTGCTTTAATCGTTTTGTCTTGGAATTGTCTCTGTTAAAACATGATACATTCCAATGAACATGATAGATAATTAGCTGATGTTACTACTGTAATTAGACAGTAGTGTTCATTTAACAACTTCCTCTCGCACAAAGCCACCTGCCCTTTGTATAATAGAGCCATTGGTTGAGATGCTGTCAATATAATTTGCTTATTTACTTGATGTACTAATTGCACAGACCTCCCTAAGGTCAAGATGTCTCTACTACATACTTAATGTGCACAACACAAGCCCTTTTTCCTTCACAGGAAATGCTGCAGAGAATGCACCTTAACCAGCTTTAAGGATATCTACTAATATTAAAACCCTGTGTCAATTTCAGTAATAACTCTTTCTTTATTAACTTACATATTTATACATTTATTTTCAGTAGCAAAGGTACATTGTGATCAGATACTTTGAGCAAGGTGTCTGGTGGGAATAAGCAAACTTATTTGGCATCTAGACACAGATGTTAAATCAATTTCTGCCTTGATATGAAGTGGAAGAGAAGTCTAAAGCCTGTGTCATAGATCAATGCATAACTCCTACACAAAAGTGCGCAGAAAGCAACACCTGCAAAACCACAGCGCGCACACAAGCTGGTGGGAGGCTGGTTGGTTAGTTGGCTGACAGCACCTAATTTGCTTGTTTCAAGCTCTAATTGTATGATGAATTTGTTGGCAGGGGTTGGGGATTTCTGTCTCCATTCATCTTTATTTACAAGAAATGTCCAGCTGCAGCACTAATTTGAGTTTTCCATTATTTAACCCATCCTCTTTAGTGTGTTGTGAACCAGTGCTGGATAATAAAACCGGGTGTTCTCAGCAGCCTTTCACCTGCCGCTTAATCGAGCGTCCTGGCTGGAGATGACCAATTCATACAGCACCACGGATGCAAATTCACCGACATTCATTTATGGATATTTCAAAATTAAAGTCAAAATTCTAAGCTAATTATTAAACCAATAATAAAGTGCCCCTCAAAATCCATTGTCACTATATCCTTTAATGATTCCTCTACAGTTGGAAGGAAACTTTACTGTTGTTTTAACTAAAACTCCACCAAAAAAGTTTAATGTCTTTGAATGAAGGGTTTACAAAGGTTTGTTATCATTGAAATTGCAGCCTGGCCATACTTTTATTTTTGTCACAGGTAGGATGCTAAGATATTGTGTGAGGATGATATTGGCATTTTTTTCGATTCAGAAGCTTTAATGACTCTAGATGTATACAGTTATATGTTGCTGAGTGCCTGATGTTTACAAACAGATAATTATAAAATACCTTAAACACGTTCAAGGTTTCAGAATTCTGCATCTCATTAACTTTCAAAACTGAAAACATAAAATGTTATGGCAAAGTCGAATTTTCGATAAAATAATAACTGTCAGCATATCGATTGTTCCCACAGCTTTGCCATAGCGTTCAGCAATACATAACAGGGTTTTCTTTTATGGAGCACAGTGGAAATCAGTTTATTGATTTCAAAAGGATATTGGATCAGTCGCGCATTTAGGGATTCGAACGTCTGACTCTAGGTTACATGTACAGCTCGTCAACGAGGCCCTATCTCACTGACCTTTCGCTGAGTTCAGCACCCACTGCATGCATTTGTGATCTATGCAAAAATGTATGCCTGGCAATACCCTATTTGACCTTATTAATGGTACATTGAGAGCCAAGACCTAAAACCCATTCCAGACTCTTCCAAAAGACTTTGCAGATCTGAAGCTGATTGAGGAAAGGCAAAGTATCCCAATCCAGGCAACAGTAATTAAAGGAGCCACATCTGCTGCAAACCCAAGTTACATTCTGGTGCTGCACTTTCTGCCTGGAAGACTCCTGTCGACAATCTGGCGCTTGGAGCAATCCATGAATTTGCTGCTCCTCAATGGAGACACTTTGCGGAAATTGGTTTATGCATTGTTTCTACACGTCCTGCAGGTCTCTATGTAAGAATTAAATAAAGGAGTCTTGAGGGTAATGGAAGGGACAGGCCCCACCATCAGTTTCATACACACCTGAAGTGGCCTCCTCATGAATGGGAAAAGTCAGCTTTCGTTGTCGAGTCCCATTTAAAAACACAAGTGGGGTAAAAAAAAACAGTAAGGGGCCAAAGATTATACACCAGTGTCTACATTTAGCACTAAAAAAAAGTGTTTTGTTCTTTCCGTGGTGGTTTTTGTCTAGGTAATGTCTAAAACTTACACCTCAGAACGTTCCTCAGTAAGTATATAATGGTAACACACTTCAAACACTCTTTTGACAATCGAGGACCTAATCAAACTTTGATTGGTCAACCAGTTTTATGCACCTCGAGGTGATAGAGATTAGAGTGTTTGTGCAGTACAAGGCACTAAATCGTCCCCAAAAGCAATATTTTCCAGACTTGGAAGCCACTTAAAACCTCATTTAGTAGTAGATAGTAACATAACCCCTTTCAAAAATGAGTGGATGGCCCGTCTGCCCACCTCTATTTCCCTGCATCATTTAGAGGTCCGGGAATATGACTTTCCGAACAGTGGTGCTACTGCAGGCTCTGTAATCCAGAGAACTGTTGCACAAGCCCAACTCAGGTGAGAATAACGGCGGGCAGGGAGCGTAATTTATAGCGGCCTTACAATGCCTTTAACACCAGCATTTTTCTTGTCTGGGTGCAAATTAAACCATCCTAGAGTGTCACAATCCACATTGCTTTCACGGTCCACTACCCTGCTGGTTCTCCATGTGATGCAGCCCTGCCAAGTACCACGCATCTGGTATGAGACAAACGCATTTTAATCTGGTGATCCGCATCACCAAACTAAAATGCTAAATCAGACATTTATAGCGCCTCCTGGCACTGTGAAGCCCAGAGCGATATGCGCCAGCAAAGCAGCACATGGTTCAGGCTGCTCTCAGACTGTGCCTGCTGCCAGAACTGAGGGCTGGTCGGTCTTCATTTAGCAGTTACGTGACACAGAGGCAGGAAGATTCCCTGCAACAATGTTTCATTTGCCCAATGCCTGCCGCCTTCAGCACAGGCACCAGTTATTACGATTTCCTAAAGTTTCTGGCTGGAGCTAGCTCGCCGCTGCTCACACTGCCAGCAGTATTTGGTGTCTGCTTGCAGCCTTTTACAAAATGCCTCTCGAGTGAAGTGATTACCGCCGCAGAGGCTGCCGGGCAGACTGAGTTTGGTGCTGGTATGAGGTTAGACCAGGAGCGGCTGCTGGAGAGAATTTGGTGCCTGCACCCATAGCTGCCAAGGTTTCAGTTCGCTATGTGTGACATTTTCTTATTTTCAGTGTTCTTAGGAGTGACATTCAACAAATAATGAGTGCCACTTTCTCGCGAGTAAAATCAAGCAATGAACAGTAGGTAAGCATTTAAATATCAGAAATTACACTAATTTGAGCAACCAGAAACTCCTAGAATATTTTAAAACTGCTGCTGCTAAGCAACATAAATGGAAGGGCAATGGTGAAACTGTTGTTATGTGCGAGGCGTGCCTTTGTAAAGATGCTCAGCACCACCTATTCAGCTGTCACGGACTCTGAGCACTTATCGAGAGGTCGGACACCTGTTAAAGTTGTATTACAAGGGCAACAACAGTTATTGGGGGCCCCGGCTGGCTAACGAGCAGGAAATTGAACATCCTGCCACAGCCTAAGTTGGACACCTGTAGCCAGGCGGCATAAACAATTGTTGAGATAATGCCTTAGGCAGCCTGTGCCAACCGTGCCTTCTGGCTGCTCCCTGGAAATTGATCCAATAAATGCAGAATCATTTGAGTCTGTAGGCTCTCTCTCCAATGTGGGGTCCGATCAAACAAGCTGAGAGGCCCCAGTGGGGATCTCAGCAGCTATAATTTTTAAGGACTCGGTGAGTCACTGTCAGCTGATGCGCTGCCGAGCCCCGCAGTCTTAGCAGTCAGTTTTAACAGTGTTTTATTTACTTGGTTGCAGGAGCTTTATGGGAGATAATGTGCTTTTAGTTTGGAACTTGTCTCCCCTGACAGGCGGGCCATTGGTGCCACATTTCCTCCTCAAATAATAGTTTTATTTGCGCTTAGGTTTCTTAAACGGTACAAAAGGGGGTGGTGATGGACGGAGCATCTGAACCAATCAAACATTCACACCCAGTCAACAGATCTGGGTTTAATCCATCACCGTTCTTTAGCCAACTCTGCCACCCCAGTTCAGACATGGCCATATGCAAATTAGTCTGACCCTGTGCCTCATGGGAACAGTCCAGCCCGAACTGCCAAGCCATGCCTTCCCTGGACCGGATTCAAGCTTCCTAGGACCGGTTTCTGGCATTACAGCTGTCTTCAGCCCGGCTTGCTTGATTCCAGTGGCAAAGTGAGCAGGCACTCACGTCTGAGCATACCCTGACAACTTATGGCGAACAAAGCGGTACAAAAGGGAGTGGTGATGGACGGAGCATCTGAACCAATCAAACACTCACACCCAGTCAACAGATCTGGGTTTAATCCATCACTGTTCTTTGGCCCACTCTGCCACCCCAGTTCAGACATAGCCATATGCAAATCAGTCTGACCCTGTGCCTCATGGGAATAGTCCAGCCCGAACTCCCAAGCCATGCCTTCCCTGGACCGGATTCAAGCTTCCTAGGACCTGTTTCTGGCATTACAGCCGTCTTCAGCCAGGCTTACTTGAATCCAGTGGCAAAGTGAGCAAGGGACTCACGTCTGAGCATACCCTGCCAATTTATGGCGAACAAAGCGGTACAAAAGGGGGTGGTGATGGACGGAGCATCTGAACCAATCAAACACTCACACCCAGTCAACAGATCTGGGTTTAATCCAGTTGGCAGGGTATCAGGGTATGCTCAGACGTGAGTCCCTTGCTCACTTTGCCAACTTTGACAACAAATACTGTGAGCAGCGATGATCGAGCTCCAGCCAGTAACTTTAGGAAATCGTGATAACCGGCGCCGCAGTAGGCCAACCCGAATTATAAGTGGAGCCTCGCATCTCGGCAGGCATTGGACAAATGAAACATTGTTGCAGGGAGTTTTCCTGACTCAGTGTCATGTGAATGCCAAACGAAGACAGACCAGCCCCCAGTTCTGGCAGCAGGCACCGTCAGAGCAGCCTGAACCATGCGCTGCTTTGCTGGCGTATAGCGCTCTGGGCTTCACAGTGTCAGGAGGCGCTATAAATGCGTGACTTTTTTTTTGTGCGGTGATGCGGTTCACCAGACTAAAATGAGTTAGTCTCACACGAGATGTGTGGTACTTGGCAGGGCTGTTTACAAAAGAACAGTTACCAAAGGATTACAGCAGGAGTACATTCGAGATGCAACCTAGCTAGAATTGAAACAGATAATTGGGAGATAGTCTGTACCCGAGTACAATTCCTGAACAATCAGCGCAAGAATACAAATGAAATGCAACATTGTAAAAATTAAAAGCAGACATTCGAAAGCGAGTGGGAGAAAAGGAATTTAACTCAAGTGTTGTTCAAAGAGCAGGGCCTTTCACTTCGGGAATTCTGTGGGTGCTATACATTGACCCAGGTTTACTGCCACATAGGGTGGGTGGGCTGGTCATTTTATCTGAGGGCTCTGCAAAACCAGGAGAAAGAACCCTGAAACGTGGGTCGTAACTGAATTCGTGTACTAAGTGTAGCACATGTGCCCCCGAAGCATTTAATCTACAACCTTAAGGATGTTAGGGTGGTCAACTAACCCGCTACTGCGGAGGGAGGCAGTGTGTTCGAGATCAGTTTTGAACGTAAATTGCATACTGTCTCAGTGTCTTTGCTGCAGATCGGGCCCTGATCCTCAGCAAAAACATTAAGACAGTATACTGCACCAGAGCGGAGTAGCTCTGAGTCAAAGAGCAGGGAAGACTTTACGAGCTGCAATAGTAGGTAAACAATTCATATACCATGTATAGGCTGTGGCTATGCAGAAGCAGAATAGGCTTTTTTTGTCCTTTACTATCTATTTAATGTTTTAGTTTTTTGTGTATAAGTATTTGTTCATGTTAATGTGCTCTTTATTCTATCTAGTGCTTTTGAAAAAAAGCAGAATAAATACTTTTGTAAAATAAGTAAACGTTTACAGCTTTGTGGCTTCTAATGCAGACGAACAATTGAATGCTTTATTAACCTTATTGCTTTGTCAAATATGCTTGAAAATTAAACATTTGCCCACTCTTTTTAAAAAAAATTCTCAGGGGAGAACCTCCCCCGAGCCCCCCTTTGGTTGTTTGGGCTCGCTCGCTACACTCACTTGTTGCTTTGCACTCTACCGCAAATTTTATGACTCACTGCTTTCAGATGTCACCAGCTGCCACTGCTTTCTTGCATCACTCCTCCCCGAGATTCTAGGCTTAGACTTTTTGTTCATGAGAATTTAAGAGTGCTTGGTTAGACCAATGCACAAGACCAATTATTTCCTGTTTTCGAAGTCACAGACAAGCATGCCAATTAAAACAAGTAGCCCGTAAAAACATTTCATTTCTGCCTGAAGGGCAGAGTGTGTACACAGACTTCTCCTTTGAGACCAACTTTAAACAAATCCATCAACAATGTAAATTACTATGGATCACAAATTCTTGGAATACACTGTGCCAGACAATTAGGAACCGGTCATTGCACTGTATTGCTGCTCACTGCAGCACCTATGGAACAGCATAGAGACCATGGCTATTACAATTTCGGCTGACCTCAGCAGGGTCAAGCTGGGAACCTTTCTCACTAAACTACAATACATTCCAACGTACAGCCATGAGAACATACTACACCACAAAAACTCAGACTAGGAAGTCTTGAATAGGGAGGTTGAGGCCCTGACATGAAAAAGGAGCAATTATTGATCACCATTAAAACAGCCCGCAGAAGAGTCCTCACCTTCTCCCCTACTTGATCCAAGCACTTAATTCACTAGGAGCTGCACTGGGTACGGGTCCTTAGTGGGATCAGACACAATACAACTTTTCTCTCTCCCCACCAGAATGCTCACTATTATTAAGGTCTTACTTTGTCTGGTGACACATCTTCACATTGGTTACATGGCCGGAGCTTAAGTCACATCAGAAGTTATTTGTCCCTTTCTCTCTCCCTTCACTACTGAATACTCGACTAATAAAACCAGTATACAAAATAATGATCGTTACAACTCTCTTGTGATCCATTATCTCCTTCCATGCTATCTCTTACCTGGGCAGCTGTAGATGAAACTGTCCCATAGTAATTTATAGTAAGAGCATGAATAAAGTTAAGGTGAAGATTTTATTGCCCTACAAGTCAAATATGTAATTGGTTTAATGTTTGCTTGACTTCTTATCCTAGGTCGTGCAGAGATAGACATTTCTTTGCGCTCAACTAGTGCGAACTGGGCCGCTTGATCTCCATGTAGACTGAGACTTGTAGTGACATGGTGAAGTCACTCAGAGGCTGATGAGGTGGCCAGGCGCATCCTGCATCTGTCTGTATGCAACCGCCTGCATTAGTCCAGTGGTCCGTGCACCACTATACAGGTGAAAAGGTTCAGCAGCTGCATCCTCGTCCTGGCCAGTGAGGTTGTCAAGGCAGGTGCAGCCCCCTACAAGGCTGATGCAGACACCACGGTAAATGCAACCCTCACTGGGCTGATGATAACCCCAAAGAGGTTGCAGTCCTTACTGGGCCTAGGTGAGCAACAAGGCAGTTGAAGCCTCAGCTGCAACAATACGAGCAAAAAGGCAGTTGCAGCCCGAGTGAGCTGATGTGCAAAAGCATGTAGTGTTTTTGTGGTTCTTGCTGGGAGCCGAGAAGAGACCGAGAGACACTCTGCAGCACAGGCTGATTTATTTTCAGGTAATCCGTTTTCTCTGGGTGTTCCTCTCACCAGGAACACACTGGACTTTCCCTCTTGACAGTCTCCCTCCTGTAGGGCAAGGAAGACTCCTTACAACTATCAGCAGGCAAGTGAGCAGGTTTTTAGGTACTAGGCAGCTGCTAGCTCCAGAAGAAAGTGCAGACTTCAGTTGATATATCAATTCACCTTTGACAAACTGTCTATCAAATAGACACCAGTCGTGGCCACACAGCAGCTCTTCAAATACTCTGTGGAGCACTCTATTCCTTGGTCAAGAAGAACTTGAAAATGAAATCGAGTGAGGTGGTTTGTGTCACATTTTTATATACATTTTCTATATTGAAAATGTGGATCCACTATATCAAACTTAGAACACGTTTGTAGTGGTTCTCTTTCATGTGTCCTTCTCCACTGCCATTCAGACAGCCTTTCTGTAAAATTAAGCTTTTCAAAGCAGGTTGTACTGTATTTTGCAACACACACACACACACACACACGCAGTAAAACAACAAAAACACCATAAAAGACTCCACAGAGGTTTAGAAAAATGGACAATTTAAATCAAGACCAAAATGAAAAAAATTAAATAAGCAGAAGTTGAGTTATGAATTTTTAGAGAACAAAAAGAGTTCTAGCGTTCAGAAGCAATAAGCGCCAATGGGGATTATCAGGTCGCACTAGACTGGGGCAAAGTCAACAGTTTAAGCCAGCCGTGATGGAGCACTGGTTCTGCTACATGCAGACTGAAGATGCGCTAATATCTCTGGTGCAAGTATCTGGGTCCACTTCCAGTGAACCAGACCCAGGAGCAGGGGTAGAGACTTTGATAGCCCTGAGTGCCAAGCAACAGGAGGCAAGCCAACAAGCCCTGGGAGATCACTTAATTTGCAAGTGTCCAACTCTCCTCAACAGGGTCAGAGAGCAGCAGGCAGCAGGACAGCACAGCAGAAAATCAAGCCTTCCAGGTCATCAGCCCAGCACAGTGTCAGTCCTTCATGCAGCACAGCAGTTCTTCTAACAGTGTCCAGTTGTAGGTCCAAAAGTGTCTGATGTAGTGGGGCCAGAGACCCAGTGCTTATACCCATTTGTGTCTTTGAAGTGGGGGTAACTTCAAAGCAGGGTCTTTGAAGTGTAGAGAGGTCCTTTCTTCCTAGCCCTGGCTCCAGACTACCAGAAGGGGGTAATCAGCCCTTTGTGTGGGGACAGGGAACTGCCTATTCAGATGTGTCAGCCCTTCCCTTCCTGCCCAGGAAGTGCCATCAGAATGCAGATATGTGCTCAGACACACCTAATCTTTCCGTGTTTGTGGCTGTCTAGAGGGAATGCACAAAGTGTAGCTGTCACCCACCCCCAGGCGCGTATTGGAGACAGGCTGCACGCACACAAAGCTGTAAGAGAAGAGAAATGTCCACTTTCTAAAAGTGGAATTTCTAAAATAGTAATGCTAAATTCAACTTTACCAGTAAAGAGGATTTTACATGACCATTCCAAAGATATGAAACATGACCCAGTTACTCCTTTCTAATCAGGAATTACAGCTTAAAAGTGTATTAAGGAATTCTCAATGTTAACCTATGAGAGGAGTGGGCCTCACAGTAGTGAAAAACACATTTTGAGGTTTTTCACTAGGAGGACATGCACAACTTAAAAGTACATGTCCTGCCTTTTACTTACACAGGACCCTGCCCTATGGGCTACCTAGGGCCGACTTTAAAGGTGTCATCTTCGAGGTGACATGTGTAATAAAAGGGTAGTTTCGGGCAAGTCAAAGTGGCAGTAAAACTGCGAAAACAGGCTCTGCTGTGGCAGGCCTGAGACATGTTTAAAGGGCTAATTGTGTGGGTGGCACAACCAGTGCTGCAGGCCCACTAGTAGCATTTAAAGTACAGGCGCAAGGCACATGGTATGCCACCTTACGAGGGACTTACAAGTATATTAAATATGCCAATTGTGTATACACCAATGCTATCCTGTTTAGAGGAGAAGCATGTGCACGTTAGAACTGGTCAGCAGTGTTAAAGTGCCCAGAGTCTGAAGGCCAACAAAAAGGTCAGAAAAATAGTAGGAGGAAGGCAAAAAGTTCAGGGAGACTGTTAGAAACGGGACCTCTGGCCGGCCAAGGCTTGCGCCAAGGTCAGTCAGGGATCACCATTTCCAAGGTCAGGGCAAGGGAGTCACACACCAAGATAACCCCCGCTCACCCTCTAGGTAACGTGACGCGAGCAGCAAGGCTAATCTCGGAGGCGATGTGTAAAGCGTTTGCGCGTGCACCCCAGCGACAACACCCTAGGCCCACCACAAAGGAAACTCCACACAAGGTTATATCAAAAATAGCCTTTGTATTATAATAATAAAAACACATTAGATAACACACACACTTTACAATGTGCCAACAGGCACGGGCAAGATTTACAAGGGATTATGTACAAGACAGGGCCACCTGGACCACTGTCAGGGGAATGCACTTTTAGAAATAGCACTTGTAGGTATAACACTTTAGCACATAAACATAATGAATGTAGCACACAAAATAGTTATATGTAGCATACAACCAGTAACTACTGGTAAAGGGTAAATACCTCCTACGCCACCCTAAACACTGTTGGGAAATCACGCAAGGAACTAGGACCTTATCATCAGGACCTAAAGAAGGAAAACCATCACCTAAGCAGGTCACTTTTAGCAAAGGGAAATAAAAGCACAAGGCATTACCTAAGCAGGTCACTTTTAGCAAAGGTAATGACACAAACAATCCTCTAAGCAGGTCACTTTTAGCAAAGGGGATAAAACATAAAGAATTACCTAAGCAGGTCTCTTTTAGCAAAGGCGATAAAACAAACAATTGCACATGAAACATTAAAACACATTCAGAGGTGCAGGTAGAACATTTGCGCAGGAATCAAATTAGCAGTAAATCATAAATTGAGCAGGGTGCACATGGCACAACACTAGAACTGTCCCTCAGGCCAACTGGCCTCGCAAGGGGCTGAATGCCCTGAGTCTCAATGTCAGGGGAGGCTGCGCAGGCAGCACAGCACACAAAAGCCTAAACGTAGCAACTGTCCACTAAGTGCTGGACAGTTGTAAATACCGCTGGGCAACGTTGGAGCCTCGTGGGCTCAAGAACACCATGGGGCTGCTGGAGGAGAGCTCCCGCTCCTCGGGACTCTCCGGGGCCGCGGAGGGACGTTCTCTTTCCCCGGGGCTCCTCCTGTGCTCGGGAGCCTCGGGACGGTCGGTGCAGGCTGCTTCCTCCTTCCGGCTCTCTCCTCCTCCTCCTCCTGCGATGACGCGAAGGGGGCTCGGCCGGCTGGGCCAATCCCAGCGCGGCCCGGGCTTGAAGGCGGGCGCTGCCTCCTCCTCTCACTCGGGCTGCGGCGGTGATCATGGGCAATGCCGGGTGGGCACCGGCCTTCAAATTAAATAAAAAGGGGCAATGCCGGGTGGGCACCGGCCTCACATAAAAATATAAAGCAAGGTGGGCACTCGCTCGGGGTACCACAAATCGGCTAATCTGCTCCAATGCCGGGTGGGCACCGGCAATGTCAATAAAGCGCTCCCAAGCGCTCTGGGAGCAAAGGAGAAGCGCGCTCAGCGCTAAAAGGGAAATAAAGCGCTCCTAGCGCTATAAATCAAAATAAGAGCGCTTCCAGGCACAGCAAAGCTCCAGCAGGATCTGGAGGCAGGCAGAGGGGCAAGGCAGGGCCAGAGCCAGCACACTGGGTCTCCAGGCAGGGAGACAAGCCAAGTGGCGGTCCTCCTGGCCCCAGCAGCAGCAACAGCCCCCTCTGGCAAGGATCCAAAAGTAGAACAATTTCTGTGGGGACACAGCCCCATTTTTATACTATAAATTCCTTTGTCTTCAGGGTGCAGGGTGGGGGGAAACCAGTTGCAGCTGGCTTGGGAGTACCCTTGATGGCCCAACCACCCCTTTCATTCACTGGGGAGGCTTGGGTCATTAGACACACCACAGGGGGTCGGAGCCAGCATTGTGTGGGGAAAACCCCAGCCCATCAAGGACCCAGGTGCACTCCTCCCACACATCACTCATGCTGATCTCACACTCACCACCGGGCAGACCCATCCAGACTTCCTGGAGCCTGGCATGCCAGCCAGCTCCAGCCAATCACGCTCCAGTATCCTCACTGCACACATACATCAATGTCCAGAAGTAACACTTCCCTTCTAGACACATACAAGCCGCACATACCATCATGCAGCATTCATTCTCACGAGTTCATACATATCAAACTCGAGCCTGCACTCCCCATACATCAGGAACTAACATGGACACACACATTCTCCATGCATTCCTATGGGAGGGCAGGCCAGCCATACTACACGCACGCACTTTACTCTGGGGCACAGGGAAAAAGTGTGCCAAGACCCAAAAATCACTACACTGGGTCACAACTAAAAGCAAAAAGATTAGGGGTGAACCTGCCCTAAGGCCCAAGTCTAACAGAGACCCTTCAGAGAAGACAATTTTTCCAACAACCGCTATATGTGTTACACCCAAGGCAGGATCAGTAGCCTTCTGACCACTAACAGGGCAATCTTGATGCACCACTAAGCAAACAGAAAAGACATCACATAGTGTGGGACTGTCCTAGGTCTCTCTTCACATGCCAGATTACTATAACAATCGGGCCAAAATTAAAGTCAGGATACCAGATAAATACAGCATATGTAACTCAGAGCAGGAGAACACATACATATACCATTCACGGGACCCCACTGGCAATACACAGCGGGAGGCTAACAAGACACTTCTTACTGAGACTTACTTACTGGGCACCCCATAGCATAGCATATCTGTACACTGTTCCCAGGCATGACTGTCATAATCTAAACTGAAGGGGTATCGGCTAAGAAAGCTTTATTAAGTAAGAGTTCTGTCAACTCTCTACACTTTCTATTGCCACTTTTATTTGCTATGTCCCAAGTGCCCTCCTAACTACACTGCACTTAAAGGGCAATACGTTGATAATGTTATATTTCTTGTTGTAAAACTCAGTACAGCTCAGTTCGATCTAAATATTGTTTATTGGATGAAAGCTGAAATTAATGTGCATAACACCTTTGGCATTTATAAAACAATAAAGAAATATTTTCGAAAACACAAAAGACCTTCGATTTAAATATTGTTTTACTGTGAGAATAATTGGTAGTGTCTTCCACCCTGGCAGCAGCAAGAGCATGTGGAAGAAGAACCTTTAATAGATAGCTTCACAACAAGTTAATGAAATGAATGTAAGACACTGTAATCCAGTGAGAAGCATAGAAAATGCATTTGATTTTACAGGCTTTTAAAGATGTATTTATTTTGATTGGTGCCTCAGAAAGGCTGGAAGGCTTGGGCAGATTCAGTTCTCATGTCAAGAATGCCTGGCAAAGTTTGGTTCAAGAGGGTCTTTGGGGAGTACAGTACTTCTCAATCTAACTGAAGATAAAAAAGTGCCTACACCTGGAGCTTTAACAGTGCAGGCAGTGCACTGTGACATCTCCCCTTCCGAAGGACCACAGTCACCAAATCAGTAACATTATCTAGAGTCATTCCATCACTGGGTGTGGGCTACACTCCTAAGAGATCTCTGGTCCAGGAAGGTTAAGCATAATCAGAACATCCACAAGTGGTTATGAGTCCTACAGATACTCACTCACACAGGCTTACATATCATACTCACATATTCCTAAAAAGGGACAGTGGTTGCAATGCCATTAAAGTAGCACATTGCAAAACAGTATCAGGGGGAGAAGGCAACGAAACATGGGACCATGGGCGACATTGGACCAATGTCTGCTCCCCCCCCTCATTACAACTTTCACTTTGCAAATGCTCACCGACTGACAGAGGCAATCAAGGTCTCTACAACTGTTTATAACAGTGCAGATTGGTGGATTGTTTTTTGTGTTTTTCCCTCAGTTTAACCTGACAGTTTCAGCAAAGTTGTCTATGAAAAGAGATAGACTCTACTTCTGGCCCTCAACTGAACTGTACAACTAGCTCAATCAATATCAGATAAATGACATGGTCTAGGTAACACAAGATTTACAGCAGGTGCATCAACCCACTTAGCTACTGTAGGGGCTCAAAATGAGCCTAAAGGGTTCCTTAGGTGAGGCTTGTTTCGCACGCTAAACCTGCTTTTAAGTGTGTAGCATTAACATACTTACACCCAATACTGTTTGCTCCAGTGCTTAATTTGTGCCGTTTGTTGCAGGAGGTGGGCATTGGTTGTTATTTTTTGGGGACTGGCGCTTCAAAATTTGTCATCCTCAGACTGACCCAAGGCAAAAGCAAGAAAGGCAAAAAAGGGAGAAAGAGGAAAGCTATTAAGGCACTGACAAATGTAGAGAGTGTGCAGGAAAAAAAAATCCTGAAAGAGAGATAAGGAGAGAATAAATGTAGGGTGGTGGAGGGAAGAGGTGGGGGGTTGATTCGTCAGTAGGCAGGCTTCATCATCCAAACATGGTATTTGGCAGCAGGACCTTAGAAAAACTTTGGGTCTGTTGTGCACTTTTTAACTTTAACAAATTAAGAACTGTCTCAATGAGTGATGTCTCGAGCAAAACTCGAGCAAAACTTCGCTGCCTGACTGGCTGTAACTGTCACGATTGGTATTTAGGTATGTTTTTGATAGCACAGCTGTCATATTGACCTATGGCTTAAAATATTCACAATATGTTACATTGAACAGCATGAGACACTACTTCACAACTATATCCTTCCCTCACCTCTCAGGCTGCCTCCCTCCTGTATGCCTCAATCTAATGTGCTAACTCCCCGTGCGTTAGCACGTTGAATACCAACTTACTGGCTTTGCCAGTGCTTGTTATTCCTCGATTCCTGGGCGTGTCAATACAAACTACCCTCTTCTGTGGACTGGACAATTTGGTTGCAGTCATTGGCTAGCCCACACCCGGTCCCTATGAATATTGTGTGTACTGCACATTGCTCACTCATCCATGGATGCAGGAACACACCTCTAGTTGTGGCTCATCATGTAACCATTGACTTCACTTACAGGGGGGCCTTTCGAAAAGCTTTTTCCCCTTAGTTATTCTCTAATTTGTCATCTCTGTTCATTTTCCACGATCATACATATTTACATTTTCTAACAACTCCAATCTCCGGGTCTGGATAAAGCTTAAAATAAAGCTAAAATAAACATATGAAACCCCCAGTCCATTCGCTGTGTTTCAAATGCTTTCTATAAGTCGACACAAAGCCAGACACTGGTCCTTTACTTTGCTGAACTATTTACTCAACTACAATGTGTGGTCTCCTACTTCGTGAATTACTTATAAACATTAGTAGCTCCTGCACAACGACTCCTAAACTGCTCCCAGCTACTGCATCTCTTTCTCGGATGGCAGAGTGGATTCCCGCCAACCACGCTTGCAGAAAAGGCTACATTTGCAGTACTGTTTCCTTCTTTTCTCTAATGACTAAATATGTCATCATTACATGCCTGACAAACCCAGGGCACAGTTCTATCCATCAAAAATATGTGAGCTAAGCAATTATGGCGGCCCCCTGGGACACTTTTAAGTGACAAACATTTCAGTGCATTTTATAATAAAATGATCAATACAATCTAGAATTTAAATTCTATGGTATGCATGTATGTAAAGTGAATCAAAAATAGGCAGGTGCATTTAAATATAAAACATACAAATATACCTATTCATGGTGCTTTCATTCCATCGTTTCAAGACATATCTGCCTGCTGTACCAAGCCACCCAGAAATACATATTTCCACTACTAAGGAACTGGGACCAGATGTACTGAGCAGTTTAAGGGACGCAAGTGCTCCAGTTCGGGTGTGGATACTGGTTCGCCATTTGGATGGGCCGTGCTGCAGGCTGCCCCTTTCAAATACCAATCCACTTCACATGTATCAACCTTTCACGAAAGAAATACAGTAGCAAAACATTGACATTTTACCGACACATTGAAGGAGGTGGTAATGCGTTCCTCAAAGGGACTGGAAGAAAAACAGGCAGTAATTTTTTGTTTAAAAAAAGTTTGGTTTATTTAAAAGGAGTCACAGACATGGTGGACAGTTGAATAACAGTTGGCCACTATTCCTGTGATAATCTTCAATTGTAGTGAGTTGCAATGATCGCCCTACCTCCTTAATATCAATGAGGTACATTGGCTTGAGTACAGCCAGCGTCCGGGGCAGGCAAGTATCCTTTCACTTTTCTTTGAAAATGTTGCACCTCTAAGAAAGCCCCCAAGAATTTTGTGCCGGGGGCAACCGCCCCTCTGCTCCCCACACCACGCTGCTATGCCACTGCTTGAGACTCACTGCAATTCAGAATTTTAGGAATCAATCTATTAGCACATAGGTCGGTTCTTACAATTCTTTATTGGTCGCAAAATGACTGGTCACAAATTTCGACCAGTATTTTGTGATTGGTAAAAAGTATACCCGGCCTGCAGCTCTAAAAACTAAGGAGTGCCAATTTCAGGAGCAGTGGTGGATTTAGGATTGTAGCATACACAGTTAGCTACAATTCTGAAACTTTATTAGTATTATGATTGCTTTTGTTCTGTTTTACTATAACTGTTGTTGTTGTGGTATTTATCATTCATGGGAATAACAATATTGTGTTCTGCCATGGGTATGCATAAGCATGCCTATTTTGGAACTTCATAGAACAATAGGAAAGAATAACACAGCAACGTGGGTTGAGTATCTGATTGGAATCGCTTTATTGGTTCAAAAGTTAGTTTTAAGAATAATAAAAATAATATCAGGGGCAGTCAAAATACGTGCTTTTAATAATGTGCTTTCGTTCACATTAACGTGGCCTCTTAGTGTTGTGACTTGGTGGTACCTACACAAATAATAGCTGTTACTATCACATAACTCGAACTTAACCAAGTCATCAATTTCAGAGGTGAGAGGATGCAGATGGAAACACTCGAAAGATTCAAGCCATTAGACCTTAAAATAGGGATTCAACGTGACTGGGATTAAAATGCCCTCTTAAAATGACTGCTATTTGGAATAGTGTCTCTTTGCTGGTGAACATAAATCTGCTTGTACGGTGAAACTTTTGAGGGCAATGAAGGAATGATTTGTTCCAACCTGCTTGAACTACATTTAAGTATGAAATTGTTTGCACAATGCAACAAACAGCTGAACATTGCCCAATTAATTCCTGCAAAATGTTTAGCTTTAACTTTCACAGAATGTGCAGCATTTTTAACTTCCATCAGTTCGACCTCGAAATATTTATGGTCGATGAAATCTGAAAATTATGCAGAACTTGTGGGATTGACTGGATGTGTGGTAAATTCATATTTATTTGGAAGAATGGATGATATAATCCAAGCGAGCTACCCAACCAGCGCTGACAACAGCTTTCCTCTAATAAGGGAGGCTTTCTTTCTTGCTTGCTTGCTACTTGGAGAAGCCTACCTGGACACTCATCTCGCCACACGCAGCCTCTGCCCCTGGGTCC
Organism: Lissotriton helveticus; assembly: GCF_964261635.1. NCBI lineage: Eukaryota > Metazoa > Chordata > Amphibia > Caudata > Salamandridae > Lissotriton > Lissotriton helveticus. The sequence goes on from NC_136070.1 coordinate 1,092,877,068, forward strand.
AGGAACGCTGTAGGTCTCGCCGCTATTACCAACTCACGGCGGCTGGAGACTACAGCTCCCAGTGGGCTTTGCGTGTACTTCCGGTTCCCGCAGCCAGCGCGCCCGGAGGCGCTACAAAGGCGGGCCAGCCCCTCGGTGGAGCGGGAGGCTTTCTTTCTTGCTTGCTTGCTACTTGGAGAACCCTACCTGGACACTCATCTCGCCACACGCAGCCTCTGCCCCTGGGTCCAGGAACGCTGTAGGTCTCGCCGCTATTACCAACTCACGGCGGCTGGAGACTACAGCTCCCAGTGGGCTTTGCGTGTACTTCCGGTTCCCGCAGACAGCGCGCCCGGAGGCGCTACAAAGGCGGGCCAGCCCCTCGGTGGAGCGGGAGGCTTTCTTTCTTGCTTGCTTGCTACTTGGAGAACCCTACCTGGACACTCATCTTGCCACACGCAGCCTCTGCCCCTGGGTCCAGGAACGCTGTAGGTCTCGCCGCTATTACCAACTCACGGCGGCTGGAGACTACAGCTCCCAGTGGGCTTTGCGTGTACTTCCGGTTCCCGCAGCCAGCGCGCCCGGAGGCGCTACAAAGGCGGGCCAACCCCTCCGCGTCGCGGGACGCGCGCGGGCAGCGCCGGGCGGAGCCCGGGCAGAGGGCGGGCCGTCTGTGGCCGTCAGGGGCTGACAGAGGCTGGGCTGGGCCCCGTCCCTTTCCTCTTACCAACCACGAGGACTCACGCTTGGTGCCTGTTGCCCTTCTGTTGCTCAAAACATGTCTACACGCTCTGGTAAGCCTCTCAGGGGTGAGGTTGAAAGGGGATCTAATGTCGCGAGCCCTGTCATAGGGTCAATGGACCGTTTCATTACCAGGGTAGCGGCGGTGATTGAAAAGGAGATCGCCATCTCTGAGCGGCGTCTATCTGAAGTATACCTCCCCGCAAGACGTTCATCATTGGGGGCAGACGCCCAGTCGCCCACGCCAGCCATTACCCGGGTTCAAGCAGGTACCCCCCCTAGTATGGTCAGTGCTCCTTCAGAACCCCTCCATCTGACTGGTATTGAGCAAAATATAGATAGGTTGGAAACTCAGGCAGTTCTTCTTCCTATAGTCACAATGGAAGACGATGGCCCTAGTAACTGTTCCGTATCACTACCACCTATTTCCTTAAGTGATGTTATTAGAGACCCCGAGTCCCCAAATTCCCCTGCACCCACCACAGTTGTACCAGATGGAAAGCTAGTTGGGGCTTTACCTATTATCGTGACTCCTGATACTAGGCAGGAGTTTCCCCTCGTAGGTAAAAAATCGCGCAAACGTAAGAAGGGTAGGCTAGTGAGACAGGCCGCCCTCTACCAAAGAGTAAGGAAGTCTCCTGTACCTAACACAAGTATTACAAGGGGTGCCCCTATGCTGAATGAAACCGACACAGAAGGGGATGTACTGATTTCTCCAAAGGGCCCTCACACAACTAAGGTCCCAAAGCGAGCTGACTTAGTAGCGGTCGAAAATATTCTGGAGAAGGTATATACCCTCTTGAAACCGTTACTAACTCAAGTGAAGGGTCTAGGGGAGAGGATTGACAAACTAGAGCAGTCAACTCTGGATGGGTTACACTCACTCAAAACAACAATCAAACAAGCAACTAGAGTGACTGTAAATAAGGATGTGGGTGTTAAAGGGAATGATCTACCAGCGCAGAAAGGTCCTAAGCCCCCAACAACCCAAAATAAAGCTGCTCCTAATAATCTAGTAATCCCAACTCCCAAATCTCCTCCCCATCTGAAACCAGGTCCAAGCCACAAGGGACTCCCAACAAATAAAGAGCCTGAGAAAAATAAGCCTAAATCTCTTCCTCAAAAACAGCAACAGACAACTGATGGTAATAAGGAAGTCCAACAAAAATTAGAAGGTAGTAGTAAACCCAGCGGGCCAACGACTAGGAAAGCCCCCAGGCCTGCAATACAATGTTCTGCCCCAAAAATCTCCCCACAGGCCCCCAGTATCCCCCCACGACGGATCCCCCCAATTAATCTCCCACCAGACTGTCAACCATTTGTTGCAGTCATGGTTAATGTGCCTCCCCTAAAGGATGGTCAGTTGGAAAACCATCAATCACTCAAGAATAAGTGTATACACTGGCTGAAGGCAAATAAACCAATCCCCCCGGGTATGGACGGCATTATCCTAAGTGTCCGTAGAGTGGGATGGGTAGGGCAAGGGAAAAAAATGCTGGAGGGAGACTGTGTAATTATAAACTTCCAAGATTACAGAGTGGTGCCATCCATTTGTACTCCTATTAAAAACATGGGGGCCCCGGGGGTTAAATTGGTAGACCTCTCATATTTTTACCCTAGCCACCTTGTTAGCCCAAATGGAGGAAATGAAAGTTCTCTTAATTCTGGCCAAAACTGGGCCGGGGTTGTAGGAGGCGATAGGGAGAAACAAATGTGGGCAATTGGCCCCTGCTGACTGGAATCAGCGAGCAGAGCAGAACAAGTAGAAGCACCACCCACCCAAATAAACCTTGTAAGTGGAATGGGAGACCCTATAATAATTCCACAAGATCCCTGCTCTCCTCGGATATATAGGGGGAGCCCTATAGATAGGGGCTTTCAAGCGCCCAGCGAACATCCAGCTGTGACGGACCTAGTCTTTAAGGTTTTCAGCTGGAACATCGCAGGGATTGCTGGAAAACTGGCCCTCCCAGACTTTACTGCATGGGTTGATAAGCACTCCTTGTGCCTCTTCCAGGAAACCTGGAGCCTGATACCGGTCCATAGGGTGGGTTTTTCCTCATACTCCTCTCCTGCGCGGGTCTCGGAATCCGGGAGAGGCCGCCCAGCGGGCGGCCTTCTTATTTGGGTCGCGGCTTCTCTAAACTGTAGAGTAGTGGACTATCCCACAGGTTCCCCGGACATACAAAACATTACCCTCATAGACCAAAGGGGAAGAATTGTTCTAAACATCTTTAATGTGTATGCTCGGGGCACAAAGGGTGGGAGAAAGTCTCCTGTGATAGCTCTTCTCGAGACCCTGTTAAACAACACCCCCCATAAGACCCGCACCCTGGTTGTAGGTGATATGAACTGCACGTTCGAGCCTTTGGGCTCGGACGTTTCCCTCGACCAGGATGAGGAGGATGCCAGGTGGGGGATCCCAGCTCTGGACATCGCACCGATTAAAAGGTGGACAGAAGTGGCGCTCCAAATATACTCCCTTACTCTTGAATTTAATTTAAGGGCAGCGAATGGGAGGACTTCCTTGGATAGGGGGGGTGCACATACCTACAACAGACCAGGGCACACCTCTAGGCTGGATTATGCCCTAATAGACGTGTGCTTATGGCCTTATGTAAAGGACATGCAGGTGGTCCCTTCGACAGAAAGCGATCATAACCCTCTCTCCCTAGAAATGGAACATTGGTGGCAACCCCTAAGGAAGGCCAACATTAAAGAGGCACTCGTACCACTAGATGAATCTGAAGTCTCCCCATGTGGTAGAAGAATTAAATGGGCGAAACTGGTCCTATCCGAGGCGAAGGTTGGGGAAATTCAATCCCATTTAAACCGCGCGGTAATATCTCTGGAATCCTCGCTAGAAGGGGTGGGTAAAGTGAGTGGGTTATTTCTCTCCCTGATTGAAGCCCTAACCAACGTGTTTACCCTGTACTCTAAAAAGCCGGGCAATACAGGAACTAAAAAATCTGTTGAGGGGTGGTATACCCAAGCATGCAGGACCCATAAGGCAAAGCTAGTTGAGGCAGTTAAATCTAAATCCCAAAGTGTGATCCAGGAAGCTAGGAAGGCTTACATAAAGACCCTTAGTTTGGCTAGAAGGGAGTGGGAAGAAAATTACTGGGAAGACCTACTCCAGGCTAGCAAAATTAGGGATTCAGGGGTGTTTTGGAATCTTATAAGGAAACGGAGCAAATCCGATGCAGCCATCAGACCCTGCAGCATCCCGCCTCAAAGTTGGGCAAAACACTTTGGGTCTTTATACCTCCCACCAGACGGGGAACTGTCTGTGGGGATGGATCTCACACTAGCAATCGAACCTCATGCCTATGACCTTTTCACTCCCTTAGAGATTGAGGGGGTTATAGGCTGGGTGGCACCACGCAAGGCACCGGGCCCGGACGGCCTTCCGGGTGATTTGATGAGGGCTTACCCAGCGGAATGGGGAAGGATCATAGCAGCTCTCCTAAATGATATTATGAGGGGAGGAGTAGTACCAGAATCCTGGAAAGGGGCGGTGGTTGTCCCCATTTATAAAAAAGGGTGCAGGGAAACCCCGGGAAACTATCGCCCAATAAGTCTGATAGACTCCACCCAAAAGATAGCTGGTAAAGCTATCCTTGGTAGGATCCTCCATTGGGTGGAGGAGAATAAAATCCTATCAGACTTTCAGGCAGGTTTCCGGGCTGGTATGGGGACTATAGAGCAGGTGTTTAGGTTGTCCCTCTTGGGGTGGAAGGTGGTGGAGCTAGGCAAGGGTAGTCTTTATTTAGCCTTTATAGACTTGAAGACTGCCTTTGATCTAGTTCCCCGGGAAGAGCTTTGGAGGGTCCTTTTTGAGTTGGGGCTACCACCTTACATCTTGTCCCTTCTTATAAGCCTTCATGCCCACACTTTTGCACAGGTCCGCTGGGGTAATAACGGAGAGCTTACGGAAAAAATACCAGTGTCTAGGGGCGTAAGACAGTGTTGCATCCTGGCACCCACCCTATTCTCGTTATATCTGAATGGGGTGGTAAAACACCTTCAACAAGAACCAGCTGACGCCCCCTGTCTTGGAGGTGTCCGTATCCCAACCCTGCTTTTTGCGGACGACACGCTCCTGATTTCGAAGACCCCACAAGGACTACAGAAACTTCTAACACGATTCCAGGAGTTCTGTGTTGCAAAAGGGCTAATAATAAATGTGGACAAAACAAAATACCTAGTTGTTAACCCACCTAAAAAATTGGGCCGCCCACCTACACTCAACTCTATTCCCCTGGAGAAAGTAGCCGAATTCGACTACCTTGGCATTCGGATTACGGACAGGATGACTTGGGCAAACCACATTGAAAAAATGGTCCTTAACCACAGGAGAGTAGGAGGAGCTCTCATGAGGGAATACAGGGCCTCAACTAGGAGATCACTTACCCCAGTACTTGACATCTACAAGGCCAAAGTAGCGACATCAGCCTTGTATGGGGCAGAACTGTGGGGTCACTGCCGTCTGGATGCCCTAGTTACTGCTGAGAGCAAGCTATTAAAATCCTTCATCGCTGTTCCTCTGAGCACACCGTCAGTACCTGTGAGGTTGGACACGGGATGTAAAAACATTAAAGATCAGGCCCAGCTTCGCCCGCTCCTGTTGTGGACACGGATCTGGAGGTGCGAAGAATTAAAATCCTATGCTGATGCCCTGAGAGACATAATGAGCCAGGGGGGTTGGGCCAAGATAAAATGGTTAAAGGACACCAAAAAGCTGTTGGAGAATATAGGACTAGGGGATTGTTGGTCATCCCGCTCAGCCCCTCCAAAAGAAGTTGTCAAGGCGCTTTTTTGGAAATGGACTGCTGAGCGTCTAATCTCTAGCCCAAATCACTGCAGGTCCACTGCCACCTTTTTACAAATTAAAGACACTGTGGCCATCGAACCTTACTTGGACTTGATTACTCTCCCCTTTGACCGTGCTCTTTACTTTAAATTTAGAGTTGGTTCCCTCCCGCTAGGTGCCCTGGTATCGAAATGGTCAACAGCGGATCGCACTTCTCCCAACTGTGCATGTTGCCCGAGTAAGATTGAGTCTATTGCGCACGTCTTATTTGAATGCCCGGATTATGCAAGGCCTAGGAGCTCTTGGCTGAAACCACTCTGCCGTAACATGGGCACACGCAGTCATCTAGTAGCCTTGCGTATCCTAAGCACGGACACTTCCCCCCCCATAGTCTGTGGAATAGCTAAATTTTTAAAGCAGTTTTGGCATATTCGATGTAAGAGATTGTCAGTAGCTGTTTAATCCTTGTTTTAGCTAATTTATTAACGGACTTTATATCCTTTTATCACTTTTTAATATTCTAACATTTCTTACTGACTTCTTATGGCATAAAATTTTTGTATACTGTATTGACTGTATTATGTATGTGCTTATAAGATATCTCTGCGTATCGAATAAAAGCTTATGACTGACTGACTCTAATAAACCACAGCTGTGAACCATAACATAATACAGTGCCAAAAAGCAGCAGCTGACAGCGGGTTGAGGCTGAATCTGCAGCTACTAGTTGTAAGCGCTGCACGGAACAGAGGTTGTAATGTAACACCGACATGACCACACCACCCAAAAGCCCCACAGACAGGAACAGTGACAGGTCATTTGTCAGACGCTCTCGTATAATATTTGCACGCAGCGCCCCCTGGTGTTCGAGCAGGTCCCTTGTCTTGTAAACCTTTCGGCTCGCACACTTTCTCTGTGTTTCTTCAATCCTAGCTGTGCTGAAAACCCCATCTGTAGCGTAATTGAGGCTGGGATTTGGAGGTTTGCTGCGCCGAGCCCTCCTAATAATAATCACACAAACTGGACTTTTCTCACTATTGCTTCATATCAAATCCCATTGGATCGATTTACTGCCCGCCAAATTGCCAGCATACGGCAGAACTGTTGTAATTATAGTTTTATTGATTTGTCATTATATTTTAATCAAGTGCTTGCCACGGGGAATGGTTATTATTTTGTCAGTGGGGCTTCAGGGCGCTCCTTTCAAGACAAATTACTGCGGCGATAAAGGTAAAATGACAAGAAATATGATAAATGCAGCAAAGCCATTACAACAGGGAGTTTGGATTTCTTCCAGTAACCAGTGGATTCTGGTAGTGTGGCACGACGAGACGGGTGACTGTGGGGGTCTGTTCTGCCCTAGGGTGGCAGTGGTCTCAATGATCAACTATCACAGGTGTGAAAACATGGCGGAATGGCGTCATTGACGCGGGTCCCGTCAGAATGAAGGAAGTTGGACTCTATCGAGGGGGAAAAAGCTGCAAGCCCACCGTGGTCACCTAATGACTCCGGGTCGCCAAGGATGCAGTGCTCCGGTACTGGGTTTTTATTTGACAAATAACGGTTTTCAGACGTACCGTTACTTTTGGAACAATTGAAGTGAAAGTGGACTACATATCCCAGGAGTCATTAGGTTGTTCAGCTAAACCCAGCCAGAACAGACGTACTCAGTCACTGGTTAAAAAAATGCAGGTGCAGAGGTGCCACATCGTGTTGTACTGTATTGTAATTGCATTCATATAGCGACTACTACCCTACTACCCCCGAGGAGGCGTCGCAGCACTTTTTCGGCAAGCAGCACGCTACTCCAGAACCCAAAAAGATTAGTGGTTAATTAGTGTAGGGAAAAATTAAATGAATTTAAGCAGTGGTGAATTAGTGTAGGGGAAAATTAAATGAAATTAAGCGGTGGACATGTTAGTCTGTTATTTGGATTGTAAAAGGGTAGTGGAGGGATAGAAAAGGGAAAGGTTTGCATTTATATAGTGCTTGCTACCCTTGATTAGATGTTGAAGAGCTTTTCGCTGAGCAGCACGCTACTCCAGTATCCAAGAAGGATTAGTGGTTATTAGTGTAGGGAAAAATTAAATTAATTTGAGCGGTGGATATGTTAGTCTGTTATTTGGATTGTAAAAGGATAGTGGAGGGATAGAAGGGGGAAATATTTGGATTTATATAGTGCTTGCTACCCCCTGACGAGGCTTCGAAGCGCCCCTCGGCCGGTGGCACATCACTCCAGAACCCAAACAGGACTAGAGGGAAACTAGAATAGGGAAACACAAAAACAATTTAAGCGGCGGACATGCCAGACCTCTACCCAGACTGAAAAGGAATAGTGGAGGGATAAAAGAGGGCTGGGTGTACAAAGTTTATTTATTTTTTCTTTGGAGCTCATAGTAGTAGGCTGTGAACTCCAATAGTCCATGGCTAGACCTGAAAGCATGGCAGCTGCTGTCAAAGCGAGCAATTGCTATAACACAAGTGTGAAGTTGTAGTGCTAACAGGTTTCTCCAACGTCGATCCTGGTGGGATGGATCCATTCCAGATTTTTAAGATAACTATATTTATCTAAATGGGAACATGCAAAAAATCTGGCATGGATCCGGCCCACCAGGACCAACTTTGGAGAACCCTGTGCTAAAAGACCAAACTCAGGGACGTGAGTGATGAGAGGGCCATAAGACGATAAGTAGCTGCAGACACAGCCTTTGGGCAGGTATAGTGCGCACAAGGAGTACCGCCTTGAATAAAGTGCCTGGAGTGGTGTGGCTCACTGGTTAGAGGTGGCAGACCCGGGAGCAGAGGACGGCCCGGGACCAGGGTTCAATTCCTGACGCGGCAGGGTCTTGGACCAGGGTCAACAGACTCGATAATTCTCGTCTCGGTGCCTACTCTAACTGGGGTTCACACTCGGCAACTCTGGGCATTAGCTTGCCTCATCTCCACAACGGCCCCCCACATACGCCGGGGATGCCTGGTTTCACCTTGGAGATACCCAGTAGGGACCATCTCACAGGGAAAGCCAGGACGGGTTCCCCAGCGGTCTACAGCGCAGAGATACTCCTTCGGGAGTCGATTCTAGCACTTTAGAAACCCACAATTAATTAATTAAAGCCATGCCCTGCATAAACCTACATGGCCCTCAACTAGCTATGCATGGCCTTTAACGATATGACACAGGGCCAGGGTCTAGATCGTCAGGGCCGGCGCTAGGCATGGGCAGCATGGGCAGCTGCCCAGGGCCCCCGCGCCTGCTGGCAGCCTTGGGGCCTCGCACCTTTAAGGACTCCAGAGTTCCGAGGCCCAGGGGGCCCCCTAAGAGATTACATTTCTTCTTGTTTTATCACTCTCCCCTGCAGTCCTGTCTCTGTGGCCTAATGGCTGCATCTGCATGTCGATGACAGCGATTAGAAAGTTAATTAAAGTGACCTTGCCTGGGAAGTGCGCCCTGCCCCTGGCAGAATATCCTGCTGGGCACAGAGCAAAATAATGGCGGCGCATCACAATGGAAACTCCTCACCTAGGACAAGTGAAAAGGGAGCAGGGAGTGAATAACAGGGTGGGGTGGAGCAGATAGGTGTGAGTATGGCAACGAGACAAGCGGTGCATGCAGAGGAGCGTATCAGCATGCAAAAGTGGATGGAGCAGAATTTAAAGTCTGCTGGGTTACTCGAGTCTTAGACCTGGTATTAAATTAATATGGACATTGAAAAGGGGCCTTAACTTTTACTGCAAAAACATTAATCTAGTGTCTGCGAAACAAATGGAAGTTCAGAAAAGCAGGTGATGAGACGGGCTGCTCTCCATTTTTGCAGTCACCCCACACATCTTAACTCTGCAGCAGCACAACTCTCTGCTGCCTTTAATGCAACTTCAACAACACTAGTTATAGTTCTTTCACAGTCTTATCATGTCAGAACTGGAGCATGTTCGATATTATATGCAAGGAAGCCATAGATGTTGCTTATTTATCGTATGCAACTGATAATCACTGACAAAGCCAATAGTACTGGCATGTTATAGGTGTAATTTTACTTGTTGTAATATTTATCTGGAGGCAATGACAGAAGCAGCAAAATACCAGTTGGGCGGCGCACTATGCTAAGCACAGATTTATATAGCTTACATGTATTTAAGCCACTCCCTTAACTACATTAGCCATGCCCCTTTGAAACACCCCCCTAGTTTTTTCATCCCACTTGAAGCCCTGTTGTCAGGTCAGTATGTTGGCCGTTTTTTTTGGCTAGTTGTTGACCTGCTTTATGGTCAGGTGAGCCAGTTTTTACTGTTGATTTTCATGATATTAAAGCTTTTTTTGCCTGCAGAAAACTAAAATCAGTGCAGTCTTCCATACCTTACAAAAAACTTATACAGCAGGGCTTTACAAGTTTAAAACTGCCCTAGTTTGCAAACATGAGACACTTTTCTAGCTAACTAACTCACTAATGGGGGCCCCTTTTATTTTGGTACTGGGGCCTATTTTCTTTCCCAGTCTGATGCTGCATGTTAGGCAGGGCCACTGGAGTAATGCGATTGTGCAGTAATTTCTGCACAATAATGCATTTGACGCATTTGCCACATAATCCATCAGCTGCTGCATAATCTACATATTTTAACAACAAAATTGCTTTCTATCTCAAACAGTTCAAAAGTTACTAAAAACGCAGCAACACGTCTTGCGCATGTTATAAGGCCCTTTGAAAAGCTGGAATAGTCAACTTCCTATTTCTTACGGCTACATTTGGGTGTTAAATTGGTACTAATGGGGTGCAACCGGTTCCCAAACAGTGTTACCAGGTTTAAACATGGCAAAAAAATGAAGCAATACTATTTCAAAATGAGCTGGATTATGCTGCATAATTTGCATTTTCATGCCGCATAATTTACTAACCCTGCCACATAATTCCAGTGGTCCTGATGTTAGGGTAAAACAATGCAGTGATTTTGTTCCTGTTTATATTTCACATGCTTTAATTAATCTTGCTTGCCTCAAGAGTGCTAGCTATTTTCAGCATGTGTGTTTCTGTATTTCATTTCACAGCATATTATTCTTGGATGATGCACCCTTTGTAACGTCGCCTCCAGGTGTTTATTGTCAGGTCTCGTCGGGGCGCCTGCAGTACAGCGCAACGCGAGACGAATGCCTCTCTAGACTTACAATGAGGAGAAAACTACATTACCCAGAAGCCCCGGCTGAGGCTACATCAGTCAGGGCGACACGCATCCTGTTGCGTGTTATTCCGTTTCCTGGCATCCGTTTTGGAGGAAGGAGGTCGCGCCTTACTGCTGGCGGAGGGGCTCGTCCTGGACGGTTGCTGTGTGTTCTCAGCGTGTCAGGTAGGAGCGGCCCCTCGCCGGTATCATCTCCGTCATTAAGCGGAGCGCTGTGGGGATCCACGCGTTGCCGTTTGTTATTGGAGCGCGCAGTGAAGGAACTGCCGCGTTTTTGTCTATTTGTTATTGGACTATCTGAGGAGCGGAGCGGAGTGGTAGGAAGCCACACGTTGCCGTGTCCTCTATCTTGTGTTTCCTTTTGTTTGAATCTACTTGTGTGCTACTCCTGAAGGAGGCGGTGCGCGGGGGCGGTCGCAGCTCCACGCAACCAGTGCAAGCGCTTGTGTATTTGCTTTTTGGTTTATGGAACGATCAGTATTCACAGTACTCAAGGAGCGCTGTAGCGGTCAGCTGCGCGTTGCCATAAGGAGCAGTAACTTCTAGGAGATTGTGTTGTTTCATTTTGGAACATTTCCGCTTTCTTTTCAAACACCCTTATTCATTTACTTTTGCTCTCTTTCTTCATTTGTACCTGGGAACTGCCTGGTGTTCAGAGGGTGCTTTTCTCGAGGGAGCGGAGTGCAGTGGTTTTTGCTTCCCACGCATTACCGTGTCCTGGATTGAGACGTGTACACAGCTGCCTAGTGCTCTGTCATTTATTGGTTTTCTTTCATGGTGGCGAAACTCACACGGAATCCCTTATCATACAGGCATAGGCTGTGTTCAAGGTATAGAAGAGGGTTCTGTTTGTGTAATAAGCGTGTTAGTATATGAGAAATGCTATGAGTCTAATCTATGTGTATTCCTTATAGGTCTCACGTTTGTATATCTAAAAAGAGAACAGCAAAACAACCAGTAGGAAAGTCCTGCCTTTTCCTCACAGGTATTCAGTCTACATATCAGTACATTAGATGTTACGGTGTTGCACGATAGGTGGCCTTACCCTTGTATGTTCTGTCGTTTCAGGTACATCCCTTCCCAGCTGTCCCCTTCCTTCCCTTCCCTGTTTATTATTTTACTTTTCCCCTCACCTAATGGCTCAAATCCTCTGTTGACACAATGTCAGAGTGTTTGTGACGTTTGGAGGTGGGCTTTATATTCATCACTCGGATCCTGTGGAGCGGACCTGACATTTATAACAGGCTACAGTTGAGCACTTCGGAGTTGAGGATGAAGGCAGTACAACTTTCACATTATGCCGGTCTGTGGGTCAAAAAGGTGTTCAGATTACATGATCATTCAAAATATGGCCTCTCTGCAGAGCACAAAGAGCAATGGTCCTGCATTCCAGTTGTGATTCTATGCAAATGTGTGTGAAAGAGCTACTTATTGATCAACGCAACAAGGTGAAAGGGAAATCATTTATTGTAGTTGCTCATTTAGCTTAAACAGCTAACAACCATTGACAAAACCCAGTCGAGGGTGTGCAATTTGGTTTAATTTTAATTATAAAAAGAGTGTTTGTGACGTTTGGAGGTGGGCTTTATATTCATCACTCGGATCCTGTGGAGCGGACCTGACAGAATAACACGCCCACGAATACAGCTACACCCGATCCGAGTGGGGACTATATGGCTACCTTAGAGGATGTGCTTCAGGCTTTGGTGTTGGTGCAGCAAGAACTCGCTGCTTCCAAGGCTGAGGCCGCTGCCCTGAGGGACAAGGTGGACAGGTTGAGTAGGAACCCATTTGATGCCTCTCCCTCACAGATTCAGGTTACGGTGCCTCCTCCTATACCCCTTGCCAGCCCAGAGAGGTATTCAGGGGACCCGGCAAAGACCCAAATATTTCTGACTCAAATCATGATGCATTTTTCGTGCAAACCGGCCTCTTTCCCGACCAACCATTCCAGAGTGGCTTTTGCCATTTCATATCTGATTGGGGATGCGGCTAATTGGGCTGTACCATTGGTGCGTAACGACGACCCTATGCTGAACAATTGGTCGGCGTTTAGGGCCGAATTCGAGCGAGTGTTCGATCGCCGGGCTACAACCTTCAGCGCAGATCGTGAGTTACTGACCCTTAGACAGGGAAAGAGAGACCTGATATCCTACATGACAGACTTTAATCGGCTGATAGCGGAAACTGCTTGGCCAGAGGAGAAAAGAATGTCCCTATTCTATCAGGGGTTGAGGGATGGCCTCAAGGATGTTATAGCCCAAATAGATCCCCAGCCTACCACTTGTACAGACATGATAAACTTGACCCTACGTCTGGACAGCAGAATGAGCGATAGAGGGAGTGATCGGAGAAGATGGGATAGGGGGTTTCTTGGGTCTGATGCTAGCCCCCGGAGAGCGATTACGGCTCCGGAATCAGGAACTGAACCCATGGAGATAGGGGCAGTCAAGGCCCCATTATCCAAAGAAGAAAAGGAACATAGGCGGGCCTTGGGCCTCTGCCTCTATTGCGGTAAAAAAGGCCACTATGTTAGGGACTGCCCTACCAAACCCAAAACCAGTGGCGTGTGGAACCGCAGCAAACGGTTGGCAGTCACGGCATTGGGGGCAGTGGACAAAGGAGGTAGGGCGGACTCTTCCCTCGATGTCAGTACTCCCCCCTATCAGATCCCTTCGTTGACAGTCATGACACTGTTAGAAACCGAAACGCATATACTCTTGCCCATGTGCTTAGAGAGTCAGTGTCAGAGTCACCAAGTGAGGGTCATGATAGATTCCGGAGCCACGGGGAACTTCATCAATAGTGGGTTGGTAACAGCACTGGCCTTGGAGAGAGTGCCAAGAGAAGTCCCAGAGGACGTATTGGCAGTGGACGGAAAGCCACTGAAGTCAGGAAAGATCACCGAACAAACCGACTCTTTGGTATTGTCAGTTGATATCCCGGGTGGTACTCACAGGGAAGAGGTAACGTTGAACATCATTGAGGTGCCCCAATACGAGGTCATTTTGGGTATGCCCTGGTTAAGCCTGCACAATCCTACTATCGATTGGAGGTCCAAGGAGGTCCGGTTTGCATCCGAGGAATGCAGGGAGCATCTGGTTCCCGCATGTTTGACGACCGCAGCAGTGTCCTATCTGCCTTTGGTGGTTGCCACTGCTGCCGAGAAATCGGTGGTTTTGCCTTCGCAATATAAGGCTTATGAGGAGGTGTTCAGCGAAAGCATGGCAGAACAACTACCTCCTCATCGGCCTTATGATTGCCGGATAGACTTAGTGGATGGAGCCACTCTGCCTTCTTGTCGTGTGTATGCCCTCTCGGTTCCTGAGACCGCTCACTTGAAGGCGTATCTTGACCACTATGTGGATATTGGGTTTATCCGTCCCTCTAGATCACCGGCTGCCTCCCCCATGTTTTTCATTAAAAAAGCGAATGGCGAGTTAAGAGCGTGTGTCGATTATAGGGTGTTAAACAAAAACACCGTCAGGAACAGATACCCCTTACCTCTCATTACTGTACTTCTGGATCAGGTGAAGGATGCTCGGATTTATACACGGCTTGATTTGAGAGGTGCCTATCACCTGGTCCGGGTAAGAGAAGGCGATGAGTGGAAGACCGCATTCAAAACCCGTTATGGCCTTTATGAGTATACTGTAATGCCGTTTGGGCTGTGCAACGCCCCGGCGGCATTTCAGTATTTCTTGAACGATGTTTTGAAAGAATTCGTGGATGTCTGTGCTGTTGTGTACATAGACGACATCCTCATCTATTCGGACAACACCGTATTACATCACGCACATGTGTCCCACGTCTTGCAGAGATTGGGTGAGAACAAGTTATACTGTAAATTGTCTAAGTGCGAGTTCAGTGTGACTGAAGTGGAGTTCTTGGGAGTGGTATTGAGTCATGCTGGATTACAGATGTCCGACAGGAAAGTAAAGGCAGTGCAGGATTGGCCGATACCGACGAGCATGAAGGAGGTGCAGAGCTTCTTAGGGTTCTCTAATTACTACCGCCGATTCATAGCACAATTCTCTCAGGTGGCTGCTCCTCTGTCTAGGTTGTTACGAAAAGGGGTCCCTTTTCGATGGTCAGAGGACACCGACAGAGCCTTTCAGACCCTGAAAGACGCGTTTACTTCTGCTCCTATCTTGGCCCACCCCAAACCTGAACATCCTTTCATCGTTGAAGCAGACGCTTCGGATGAAGCTGTAGGGGCCATTTTGTCTCAAAGGAATCACCTCACGGGCCAATTACATCCAGTGGCATATCTTTCAAAAAAGCTTAGCATGGCAGAAAGGAATTACACTATAGCTGAGAAAGAACTGCTAGCTATCAAAAAGGCGTTTCAGGAATGGCGTCAGCACCTGTGGGGTGCTGCGTTTCCTGTTACTGTGTATTCCGACCACCGAAACCTGCAGTATATGAAGACTGCTCGCAACCTCACACAGAGACAAATGAGGTGGATGCTCTATTTTTCGGAATACGATTTTGTGATCACTTTTCGTCCTGGGGCTGACAACAGAAAGGCTGATACCCTATCTCGACAACAACAAGGGGGGGTGTCAACAGAGACTTCAAGGCTGGAACCCATCGTGGAACCTGGAAAGGTGTTGTGTGTAATCCATGCTGATACGTTCTTGGATCGCGTTGGGAGAGCAAAGACCCCAGGAGAATGGGTCGTGTGGGCTACCCAGGGGAGCGGCCGCACCCTTAATAAAGGCCTCCCTTTTCAAAACGCGAAGCTGTTCCTCCCAAGCGAAGCGCTCAAAAAGACTGCCTTTGGATGGTGTCACGATTCCCACTTGGTGGGACACCAAGGGGTGTGTAAGACAGTTCAGTTGTTACAAAGGTACTTTTGGTGGGACACGATCAAAAAAGATGTCGTGGCTTGGATAAGATCGTGCAGTGTCTGCGCCATGGCAAAAACAGAGACTGGAAAAAAGAAAGGGTTGTTGTGTCCACTTCCTACCCCCAACAGACCATGGCAACACATCAGCATAGACTTTGTAACAGGTTTACCTCCGGATCAGGGTATGACCGCCATCCTAGTGGTGGTAGACAGCCTCTCCAAACTAGGACATTTCATCCCTTGTGTAAATTTGCCTACAGCGGGACAGACAGCCCAGCTACTGATGACCAACATCATCAGGCTACATGGGATACCCGAAGTCATTGTATCAGACCGGGGTCCGCAATTTATCGCCAGGTTTTGGAGGTTTTGGTGTCAGGCCCTGGGTATTCGCTCCTCTCTATCTACCAGCTTCCATCCGCAAACAGATGGTCAAACGGAGAGATTGAACCAAACCCTTAAAAAATATCTCCGGTGCTATGCTGCAGACGCTCATGACTCATGGGTCTCGTTATTATGGATGGCTGAGGTGGCCTATAATAACGCCTAGCATTGTTCTTTGGGGGTGTCTCCGTTTTGTGCAACGTATGGGTATGATGCCAAGGTCCTTCCCCTTACCCTTCCTAGTGGTATAGCAGATCAACCTTCGGTTTTGAGCCAGATGCAGAAGATCCAGACGGTGCACAAGAAAATCAGGTCCCATCTGATTAAAGCAAAGAAGGAATACAAAAAACACGAAGACAGACACCGAAGACAAGGACCAACGTACGCAGTGGGTGACAGGGTGTGGCTGTCGACCAGGAACATCAGGTTCAAACTCCGCAGCATTTTTCACCCTAAGTACATTGGGCCGTATGTGGTGGTAAAAAAGCTCAGCTCGGTGGCGTACAGACTGAAACTGCCTGGTTCGCTTCGTATCCACCCAGTATTCCACTGTAATCTGCTGAAGCCAGCGTTCTCGGAAAGGCGCAGGGCGCCTCCTCCGGTTTTGTGTGATGGGGGTTTCGAATATGTAGTGCGGAGCATCAAGGACTCCAAGTACAGGAGGGGGGTGCTTTGGTACCTGGTGTCGTGGAAGGGATATTCTGTGGAGGACGATTCTTGGGAACCGGAGTCCAACATCCACGCTCCGGTGGCTATCCGTTCCTTCCACAGAAGGTTCCCTCTGCGCCCTGGTCCTAGTAGGCGCTAGAAGGGAGGGCATACTGTCAGGTCTCGTCGGGGCGCCTGCAGTACAGCGCAACGCGAGACGAATGCCTCTCTAGACTTACAATGAGGAGAAAACTACATTACCCAGAAGCCCCGGCTGAGGCTACATCAGTCAGGGCGACACGCATCCTGTTGCGTGTTATTCCGTTTCCTGGCATCCGTTTTGGAGGAAGGAGGTCGCGCCTTGCTGCTGGCGGAGGGGCTCGTCCTGGACGGTTGCTGTGTGTTCTCAGCGTGTCAGGTAGGAGCGGCCCCTCGCCGGTATCATCTCCGTCATTAAGCGGAGCGCTGTGGGGATCCACGCGTTGCCGTTTGTTATTGGAGCGCGCAGTGAAGGAACTGCCGCGTTTTTGTCTATTTGTTATTGGACTATCTGAGGAGCGGAGCGGAGTGGTAGGAAGCCACACGTTGCCGTGTCCTCTATCTTGTGTTTCCTTTTGTTTGAATCTACTTGTGTGCTACTCCTGAAGGAGGCGGTGCGCGGGGGCGGTCGCAGCTCCACGCAACCAGTGCAAGCGCTTGTGTATTTGCTTTTTGGTTTATGGAACGATCAGTATTCACAGTACTCAAGGAGCGCTGTAGCGGTCAGCTGCGCGTTGCCATAAGGAGCAGTAACTTCTAGGAGATTGTGTTGTTTCATTTTGGAACATTTCCGCTTTCTTTTCAAACACCCTTATTCATTTACTTTTGCTCTCTTTCTTCATTTGTACCTGGGAACTGCCTGGTGTTCAGAGGGTGCTTTTCTCGAGGGAGCGGAGTGCAGTGGTTTTTGCTTCCCACGCATTACCGTGTCCTGGATTGAGACGTGTACACAGCTGCCTAGTGCTCTGTCATTTATTGGTTTTCTTTCATGGTGGCGAAACTCACACGGAATCCCTTATCATACAGGCATAGGCTGTGTTCAAGGTATAGAAGAGGGTTCTGTTTGTGTAATAAGCGTGTTAGTATATGAGAAATGCTATGAGTCTAATCTATGTGTATTCCTTATAGGTCTCACGTTTGTATATCTAAAAAGAGAACAGCAAAACAACCAGTAGGAAAGTCCTGCCTTTTCCTCACAGGTATTCAGTCTACATATCAGTACATTAGATGTTACGGTGTTGCACGATAGGTGGCCTTACCCTTGTATGTTCTGTCGTTTCAGGTACATCCCTTCCCAGCTGTCCCCTTCCTTCCCTTCCCTGTTTATTATTTTACTTTTCCCCTCACCTAATGGCTCAAATCCTCTGTTGACACAATGTCAGAGTGTTTGTGACGTTTGGAGGTGGGCTTTATATTCATCACTCGGATCCTGTGGAGCGGACCTGACATTTATAACAGGCTACAGTTGAGCACTTCGGAGTTGAGGATGAAGGCAGTACAACTTTCACATTATGCCGGTCTGTGGGTCAAAAAGGTGTTCAGATTACATGATCATTCAAAATATGGCCTCTCTGCAGAGCACAAAGAGCAATGGTCCTGCATTCCAGTTGTGATTCTATGCAAATGTGTGTGAAAGAGCTACTTATTGATCAACGCAACAAGGTGAAAGGGAAATCATTTATTGTAGTTGCTCATTTAGCTTAAACAGCTAACAACCATTGACAAAACCCAGTCGAGGGTGTGCAATTTGGTTTAATTTTAATTATAAAAAGAAAAAACTTTCTTTAGCCGGCCCGATACGATTCCGCGTAGTCTCTGCTTAGGGGCCTCACATGTTCCTATTCTGCCCGGGGCCCCACATATCTTAGGACCGGCCCTGTAGATCGTGACCCATCAGTGCTCACCGTACTTGGACTTACTTAGCCTCTGTGCTTTTTGAGGTTTTAACCTTCCCTGGATTTTCAAAATAACAGCAGATATTGTTTTTTGGGGATTCAATAGAAGCAGGAAGAATGAAAGTGAAAATGTCTGCATTTACATATGATAACATTTACAAATGCTTTAACTCTTTGTGAACTGTGTAGTCACATGAAATGCACTGAGAAAAACTAACATGTAACTTGATTGAAAATGTGTTCATTAGCTAGCAACATGAGAAAACTGATTAACTGGTTATAATAAATTGAATTCAGTGAGGTTTGAATTGAAATGCGGTTGCAAGTTCTTTAGGGAAAATTACCCAGAGATTAATGCAATAATCTTGTTTTTATAACGCACTAGTGCTTCAAAATACCTGAACTCGAGATACCTGAACTCGAGATACATTTTGTACTGTGCAAATATATCTGGTAAGCATTTAACAGCTTCAACAGTTGTCAATATTTATGTTTTCACTTACTATTAGCTATAAGAACATTCATTTGTACACAGAATATTCATCACAATTCCCATGCTGGATGTCAATCAGTCTTGGGCAGGGGTGTGAAAATCCTTTAGCCCAATGCCCAGGACATATTGTTTGGGGGTCATGGGCACCACATTTCCATGTTTATGTTGCCCTTTGGACAAATAGGCCGAACCCCAAGCAGCACTTTGGCTGCCAGTTCACAGGACCTCATTATGGATCTGTGAAAGAGCACTGTCAGCAGTTATGGTAGCCATATGTTCATGGTGTTCAAACTTGTATTTATGGTTCCTTAATGTAAATAAATGCAAAGTCTTTATTGATAGAGAGAACTCTATAAGGAAATGCTGTAAGGTCGGCATGCTCTACTGACAGTGGTTCCAGTATAAGAATGCGCACACACTTTTTGCAAGTTTAACAATTTGAGGCTAATGCTCCCAGAATATGCATGTGTATGTTTGCTCAGGCGAAAATCTGCTTAGCGTTTACAAGTTCCCTTTCCCTACAACCCATTTTTACCCCACTTATAAATATTTTTCACTTCTGCCCTTGTAAGAAGCACATTTCCAAACAAGGGACAGGCAATTTATTATTATTATTTTTACAGGACAAGTAGATTTGTGAAGCATCCCATCCAGTGGACAAGCAGATATTTTATAAAATTTCACACCCTTGTTATGTCACACTTACTTACATAAAGGAAAATCCCATTAAAGCCCACTTTTTTTTGGGCACAATCTGTTCTACAAAAGTAGCAATATAAGTTTCTGTTGTCAGACTACTATATTTTGTAGTAGATGAGTGAAGTACATGCAATTAGTACATCTGACATCGTGTATAGTAAAAGATTCACTGTAAATGTTGTATTGTCTGTATTAATTGTAGTATTTAACGTAGGATATGTCAGATTATAATTAACTGTTTATTATCTTCTACAATTTAGGGGCCATCTTCATACTTTTATTATGATGTATTATTTTATTTATTACATGTAATACACATTTTTTTAAAGAAAAGTTTTTCTGTACTGCAATGGTTTTTTATAACCTGGCATTAAAACTTATTTTTTACTGTAGTACTCTAGACCAAGGTGAAAGTTAAAACAAGCCATGAACATGCAGCTTACTGTATGGCTCTTGCTTCCCACAGGGATTTGATAGCAGTGACTTTAAAGCTAAAAAAATAGAGTTTTGAAGGAATCCATGTCCTAAGCATTTTAATAGTGTTGTCAATGAGGGAGGACTTATGGTTGTTTTCAGGGAACTATTTAGTTAGAGCTGGTATTACAAGTGTGGAACTGAAATTTGTAATGATGCATTACATAATAAGCCAAATGTATATTTTATGTTAGTTTGCCTCCAGAGTGAAATTGAAGTTATGATACTGCCAGAATCTGCTTCACGGATGGAATCCAGAAAAATTTCAAAGTTCTCATTACGTTTTTTGATTCAACAGTCTTCTTTTTAAATGCACAATGAATCACTGGCAGAAATAGGACTGCAACAGCAGTGTAGGCTATATTACATAATAAATGGCAAGAGATCAACTTGCAACAATATTGCGTGCACAGTATCGACTGCCACTATATCATCAATGTATGCAACTATAGATTTACTAGTCTTAACTCTTCAAATACTTACTTTGAAGATGTGTATATGTTGTTGGAGTTTAGATTGCCTTGTGGAACATCTTTGGCCTTGTAAGATGAAGAAAGCATTTAAAAACATGCCAGATGTCACTGCATGCACAATCATTATGCTTCAAGGAGCTCATGGATCCCCCGAACTTAAATGGCTTTCAGATATTTAAGTTCTAGGGATACCCTAAGTTTAACAGGCTGTGCTACTAGTTGGCTTTTTTTGGACGATTGATCTGTTGACGCTCGATACGGAGACTGCTTATGAAGACCCAATGTTCAAGTATTACAAAAAGTTACAATAACGGATTTCCGATGTAGAATAAACATGCTTAGAAATTAATATTCATTACGCCCTGAGGAGGCCCCAGGACAGAGTGAGGGGGCGAAACACGTGTTGGCTGCCAAACGTCTTTTTTTATCAAGGGGATCTATTGATCCGCCTTTGTGCCGCACAAATCAAATTATGAAAAGTCAAGCATCCAAAAATGAAACAATAAATTGGAAATTCTTTCCACATGAAATAGTGATTTCATTAACTTGTTCTGGCACATCCTAAAGCACTAGATGTGAGGAATTGTGAGACGATTTGGCACACCTCAGAACTCAACACCATGCATTTGGCTCCGTTTTTGGCCAGAGATCTGAATGATAGACGTACGGCCCTTGAAGAAGATGAGGGATTGCATCAACTGGGGCTGTGTGACGGGGTGGCTGTGCACGGGGTCTCGAACAGCATTGACCCTATACCTTTCTCCACACAGCACCCCGAGAACTGGAAAATCGACGAAGTGACTATGCCTGGACTCGAGTGCGATTCCCCTGAGGAGCACTGTTTCTTTAATTGGGTGTATCCCGAGGCTGGCCTCGCCCCCGACGATCAGGTAAAACACCTCGCACTTCCCACACAGGTGTGTTCATCACCCGGAGGCGAGGGAGGCGTTTGGAGAGGAGCAGAGAGAGACGGCGAGGACTGGAGATTTGGAGACGGCGAGGACTGGAGATTTGGAGACGGCGAGGAGAGGAAGGACGGAGGTCGGAAAGCGGAGAGGACGAGGAGCAGAGAGGAGAACACCGGAGGAGCGTCGTGAGACAAGACCAGAGGGGAAGTACCGGAGGAGAAGAGCAGTAACATCAGCTACGTGAGGAACAGCGAGAAGGAGGACGAGAGGACCGGAGGAGAGACCGGAGGGAGAGCAGACGACTACAGCAACAAGCCGGGAGGCCAACGCGAAGGCGCTTCGCCCAGCCACACTTCAACCAGGGAAGTGTGGCTCTCGCAGGTACGGTCACGCTTTGCGGGCTGGGCGGGACATAAGTGGGCCAAACCCCCGTAGGGGAATGCATTAGCGCTTCGACTGCACTGCCCTACCCCGTCACTGCACTGTCATCCACGGAAACCGCATCCTTTGTTGAGCACGTGTGACTCCCTCACGACCCCCCCTTTTGAAACAATAAGTGTGAAACCGGACGCACCACTGAGTCTTTTTCCTTTTCCCTTCTATGTTCCAATCTGGATTCTGATCTGGAAGACGAGGTGACTAGTCTCCGGACTCCCAGTCCCAGAAGACACCGAGAGAAAAGGACTACTGGAGGAGAAGTGGATCGGGAGCTGCCATTACCGTTCTACCGGAAAGTCATACAGAGGAGGAGAGTGTTAAAAACAATAAAACCCTCCTTACCCACAGTTCTGGTGTCCGTGAGTCTGTTCCCCTCCCCACAGGCTGTTATGTAACATCCTAGATGCTTCATTTGATATTATACCCACTTGTAGAAGAGACTGACATAATATTCTCAGGATCGATCCAAGCATAAATTCTTTGCATTATGAATAGTAGATTCTTAGACGATATGACAGCGAGGCATAACTTTACAAGAGGTTGCCTTAATTCTCCTAATGATTACTGCACTACAGACCATCACTCATTTAATTTATATAGAGGTTTTTGAGTTTTATTTTACCTAGTATGATAGCAGTGATCTGCCTATAGCTTGGATTTTAGGTCTTGCAGCAGAGCTACTGTGCATACAAATGTGTGAAATCAAGCAAATGTATAGAAAGAAGACAAAAATGAAGGAGACCAAATCGCAAGATAAGAAGCGGGTAAAAACTGAATAAAGCATATGCTCTCACTCATACAATGAACAAACTAGTTGAGTATCATGAAAACATTCACAGTGAGCACATCAGATGTGAGTAGGCCTCAAAGTATGCTTGGTATGACTCAGTGTCTGAAGAATCGCTCTGCGCTATGTATGCTACACCAGCATCTGGTATCCTTAATGAATGAATTTGCCTTAATAGATTACAAGACTCAAATGCATAAATATAAATCACTACTTTGACAAAAGAAAATCTAGCAAGATTTGTTGCATGGTTGACTATGGAGGAGATATTTCAGGCTGGTGACTCTTAGGCTTGCTGGGCATTAGTAGCAATGGGTCCAGCAAGTACCCAGAATAATGTTGAGTTGTTTATCCCAACATTAACCTGAAATAAATATCTGGATAGTATATATGCAGGTATTTCTGAACAAGTATTTCTATGTTTGCTCACAACATGACAATCTTGAAATGGTAATCTACCATTACTTTGCGGGCATTTCTTTGTATTACTATTACTTCACATTTTTTAGTTCACAGGAACTTTTAGTTTGCATGCTTTTACTTAGCATGCTGTTACTACGCAATTACTGTTACTTCTCAAAGTGAAATACTTTGAAGACTATCCACATCGCTGTTTGGAAAAGGAGGCGCTTCCGTTTCCAAACAACGACGTGAGGTTCCGTAAAAATCGTTACGACGTTTTGGGCACCGCCGAATATGGACGAATGGGGTATCAATGAACCGTAAATGACGAGTTGTGTAAGTGTACGCGTTTTCGCCATACTACTCAGAAGAGTTCCTTACAATTATAGGTTTCTTCAAATGGACGCTCGGGTTCCATTTTAGATACGGCACCCATTTTGTTTCTTGCCCTCACGTAGTCAGCGAACAGGCAACTGTCCGCATCGTGACCCCTTTTGTTCCCAAGCTTCACGGAAGAAGCATATGCCTTTTCATGCGTCTTTTATGAGTAGGGGGAGGACACTGCTAAAGCAGTTGTCTCCGCCCGGAGGTGATCCTGCCGTGCCGGTCTATTGTTTCAGCCTCGCACGTGCTGGGATCAAGTCCTTTTAGGCTACGATTACGCATCCAATATTATCCTCACACTCCCTCTTCCCTGTTGTCTGACTTCCTCGCAGCTGTTCTTGTCTCTTTCTCTTGTTTATTTACAACTCAAGTGGAATGTACCTAATGGTGGGAAGATGTGCTTTTACAGTTGGAACTGGTGATGTTAATGTAATTATGTTCCGGTGCTCTGAATACATGAAAGCGATCCTTTGAACTTTACTGTGGGAAATGAGTTGTAACCTTTTGCTTACATATTGTGAAATGACAAAATCCTGTATAAAAGAGAGCGACTCACATATGCAAAGGGAGCAGACTCTCAGAACCTACACTCTGTTGTACTTCTTGTGACTTTTGCCTCCCTGCAGTAATAAACCCTGATCTTTGACGCACAAGGAAGTGTCCCGTGTCTCTGTCTTTAGTGCGCCAGAACAGGTATCCCACGAAGGTTCTAGGTGTTGTCCCCTGGCACCGCTGGGCCTTAAATAGCCCAGTCCTTCAGACGTACTGCTCTTAAGACGCTTTAAGAAGGAGAAGAGTGGATCCAAGAGTGAAGGTGAAGAGAGGGACCACGAGGGGAGAGAGGTAAGTGGGCAGTGTATTTTTAGGGTTGTGCAGGGGGTTGGGTTTAAGGTTTATGGGTTGTGTTTGTGTAGTGTATTTTGGGTTTAGGGTAGTGACAGGGGTCGAGAAGGGTAGTGTTTGGGAGTAGAGACAGGACTGTGTGTCGGGGGAGGGATGTGCAGGTGGTAGTGAATTAGGGTTTAGGGTAGTGGTGTGATGTTTTTGTAGTGTAGGGTAGTGTTTTAGGGTTTAGGGTTGCGTCGGGGGTGGTGAAGTGTAGTGTTAAAGTGTAGGGTCCAGGAAGGGGAAGGTCGGGTAGGGGGTAGTGCATTAGGGTTTAGGGTAGTGTAGCGGTGTATGAGTAGTGTAGGGTAGAATAGTGTGTGAGGGTTTAGGTAGTGTTGAGATTTTATGGTGATGTAGGGTTTAGGATAGTGGTGTGGTGTTTGTGTAGTGTAGGGTAGTGTTTCAGGGTTCAGGGTAGTGTTGGGGGGTCATTAAGTGTAGTGTTAGAGTGTAGTGTCCAGGAAGGGGAAAGGTCGTGTAGGGGGTAGTGTATTAGAGTTTAGGGTAGTGTAGTGGTGTTTGAGTAGTGTAGGGTAGTGTAGTGTGTGAGGGTGAGGGTGAGATTTTAGTGCGATTTTTTTAATTAGCATAAACCATTACAGGAAAAAAACGTAGTTGTGCTATGCGTAGTAATAGAATGTGGAATAAAAGCATTTAAAGTACATTTATAACCATTTGCGTTATAAATGCATGTGCAGTTAAAACTTGCAAAGTAATGGTTTATGATAAGTAAAAATATTGCACTAAAATCGTGCGAATTAATGGTATGCGAAGTATCGACATACATTCAAAATGGTAATCTACCATTAGGCTTGGAAAATGTTTTATAACACATCTATGAAGACACTTTGTGCACTGGGCCCAGATGGTATTCATAAAGTAGTTATTAAAGGTTACGCACATTTTGGGCTGAGATCTACCTGCATCTATTTACAAATAAAATGAGCTATACGCCCCCCCAAATTCAGCGCAAAGTCCATTTTCAAATAAAGGGACAAGAGTACCCTTGTATCACAATGTCTTGTCTAACTATTGTACTCGACCTTTTAAGATGTTGGGGTAAGTAAGTACTTTTATAGGCTTTTGAGGATAATACACAGGAACTAAAACAGATTCCACAGGAACTGGCAAGATTTTGCCATTTCCCAAATACTGAACATGAGATTTTCTCAATATTGTTCCTTATACAGAAGTTAACATTACAAGGCAATGTATTCTTTGTGACTACGACACAACATTTGACTCAGTTGGCTGATGCGGACTGTGGAATAAATTGCAACGGTTTCTTATTCCATCATTTTTTTTGTTGGTTGTTGAGGCCAATTAAAACTCTCAACCCTGAGTCGGCACTCCAGTTGGGAGATGAGCGACAACTCTCAGATTTGATTGATACATTTATTGGCTTAAACATCCGGACACACCGGCAACCTTGCTCTTTGTGTTATACCTGTCTGAGCTTACTTGCACCCCTTCTCAAGCATATGGCTTCCTAACACAAGTGTGAAGAAAGCCTATAAATGCACTACTATAAGCAAAGAATCTAGTAATTATCTTCTGATATGGCTTGAGCACCTATTATCTAACTTGGACACTTAATGTAAGAATTAAATACTATAATATTTGTAAACCAAAGAACTCAAAATTGTATGGTAAGAAAAATGCACTGTCCAAACAGTAAGGACTAGTAAGGAGCACTGTTCAAGTTTATTATAACGTAAGAACCAACATATATTCTTCTGATACAGATGATATACAACTTTGTATTCTTTGTGGATGAACAGCCAAAATAATTACATACCTTAAGCTCAATGCCATTAAATTTCACATCATTATTAGATGCAGGAAATGATCTTGGTTCAAGTGCAGAATAGTGATGCTAATCTACTGACCTTTCATTCTACCTTGTATCTAGTAGTTATCTTCAAGAGTAATCTGAACAGGGATAAAATACCTTTGAATGCCTTAGAATAATCAATGGGCTAACGTGTTTTAACTTTCATTAGGGAAGCTTGTATGTTGAACCGCTGTTAAGTATTTTATAGTTATAACATTTCCCTAAATAGCTCCACATGGAGCTGGTCCATTTATGTCGAAAACAAAACTGACTTCAAGGGTTTACAGTACAAAAGTTTTAAAATGTCTTTCCCCTGTCATGTTCCGTGGGCACCAACATGATTCTTTTAGAACTGGGTTTCCATTCTTTGAAAAAAGAAGCAGATTTGAAATTAAAGTTTCCAGTCGGCCTATGTCAAGGAAACAATGCCTCTATTGCCGAAGTGCTCCTTACAGATCTCCTAATTGGCAAGAACCAGTGGACATGCTCCAGAATCTCTATTTTGCAAAATGTCCACATTAAATAAGAGGTCTGTATGTCTATTGAGTCCCTACTTTGGAAGATTCTAGTGGTACATGTATACAAGCCTCATTTGAGAGTGACATGGCTCGTGTTATGTCCTCTTGCCCATTCAAAACTGTGATCCAAATTGTCATCACACACATTATTCTTATGATGTTTGGCACAGATTCCAAGTATTTTTATATGAAGAAAAAGAAGCGATAATATATTGAAGAGGCTTGTTCATGTAAGACTGATTGCCATATGTCACATATATGTATGTACTTGCCCAAAATGGAAGGCTTTGCTGAGACTGTATTTGCATCAGTACCAAAGGAAACATCGTAGGAGTTACCAAGGCTACTTTGGAATTACTGTACAAGTGGCCTGTCGCTCTGTTGCATGTAAAAAGGGAATATGCATTTTCAACCACATTTACATGAGTGCTATGATTAGCTCAGAGGGAATTTGTTCCAATTGGGGGAAGTAACATGTTTGGGGGTTCACCTTACATTACATGCTGAGCTAGAGTTAATTCACTCCTTGTCAAATCCGACATGTACACTTATGGATGTGAATTCCAACAAAGGTATTTTGCTGGTATACAGTATAAAATGTGGGAAATGTTCTTTAACTGTCACTTATATACAATGTGAGACTCGGGATTGTTATAAGGTGTGTAGTGGACGGCATGAACTCTCACCAAAAGAATTCCATGGCAGTGTTAAATTTCTGCTCCAATGCACTATGTGGCATGTGCATGAAGCATTTTCCCGGTCGCAAATGGGTCGATTCGCAGAATCAGCCCGTTTGCGAATGGAAAAAGGCCTGTTTCCATTCGCAATTTTTTTTGCGATTATCTAAATTGTGAATGCATTTAGGGAATCGCATTGGGTTTCCCTAATGCCGATGCATGTTGCCTTTCCTAAATGCAAACTGTGCATTTAGGAAATGCTAATTACCATCAACTTGAAGTTCATGGTAATTTGTGCATGCTTTGAAATATGCACAAAAATGCATTTTTCAAAGTGGCATGTAACGCACACATGCCCTTAGGGCATGCATGTGTGTGCTGCACATGTGTCCACTTGCATCTTGTTTTGGAGTGCTACAGGGGCGCCTTAGGCCCACCCCAGCACCCTTGGCTTTGCATTCGCAATTTGCGATTACCAATTTGGTTATCACAATTTGCGAATGCATTACCATTCATTACCATTCATTCCTATGGGCCCATAGGCCCATAGGAATTAATGGAGTCACATAAGCTAATAGCGATTCGCTATTTACAGAATCGCTATTAGCTAATGTTAAGGGATCGCAATTTTTTTCGCGATTCCTACATGCATAGGCATTTGCGATTACCAAATAGCGATTCCTTAATAATCGCTATTTGGTAATCGTAAATTCAGATGTTGATACATGTGCCAGTAAGCCTTAACCTAAAGACAAACAAAATCTGGGAAAGGAAAAGAATTCCAATTAATCAGATTGGAGGTGGACTGTGGCTAAAGGACGAAAGAAAGGTAGAAATAAAAATGAAAATAAAAATACAATGAAAATATCTTCTAGATCCGCAATATTTTGGCATATCATTCAACATGTTACCAATCTTTTTTCCTCGCTTGATCCATTCACGGCATGAGAGATTGTGACGTCCTGAGGTCAGGGTGAAATAAAGGGAAAAAGCAGAAGTTTGATTCATTCTTAAGCTGCGCTCCTGCTTTTATCTCGAAATCTGCATATTGTAGGGTGGCCGGAGAACAAAGGGTATGGGACAGGGAGAGTGCAAACATCATATGGTTTGGTCTCTCGAGCCAGTCACTGTAGAAGAGAGGACTTTCAGCCTGACTGGTCCCTGAGGAGTAACCTACTCTTTAACGCAAAGGACATCATGGCACTGAAGTCAGTTTTGAAAACATGGCTGCCTGTATTTTCTTTGAATAATAGTTGATGCCTGTGAAAGTAATTCAAGTGATCCAAGCTCCACTGTATGGGGTGCCACACATGCAAGTTTTAATCAGTTATTCATACAACAACGGCACACTGTCATAAATGTGCAGAAATGCTACTTGAAGGCAGGTGGTAGCATAATGTGCTGTCAACGGTAATGAAACAGCCTTAAGGGCACTGCAACCGTTTGATTCATTAAAAGGAACCGTGTCCTTCTAATTCAAACGCACATGTATGCATTATAAATTACAATACACCACCTAGCTGAGATCACAGAATGGACGTGTTCGTAATACTAAAGAAGTTTTTCACAAGCGTTATTTTCTCTTCATCCTTGTAATTCAAGCAGATACTATGGTAAAAGAATTAGAAGAATTGAAACTGATGACTGTTCCATTCATCCGCACAACGGTCAAGATACACTTCTTTTTGAAACCATATGTTACAACACAATATTGCACCAGAAAGTTAGAATAAAACGACAGTTTGCACCTCTCCTTTTTGCATAAACTCTGGGCCGGATCGCAAAACATGTTTGGGTGGGGCTGTTAAATGTCCTTTGGTCATAGTAAGGCAGTGGTTGGTGAAAACACTTTTTACCACCAAATTACGCAAGCTAGCTCCTTGCAAGCACAGCTCGCAACCTCCTTAGCCAGTAGTTTGTATACCTTTCTACAAACTATGGCAGAGGGAGCCGCGAGCTGTGCTTTCAAGTAACTGGTCCTGTGGAATCTATCTGTGGTCACCATACCAATTGGCAACCAAGGGTGGCTCCTTTGCTAAGGCGGAGAAGCGTCGCCCCACAGGAACAATAGAATGATAATAACAATGGCATTATTATTTTATTTTTCATTATTGGCTATGTAAAGGTGCGGGCGGGCCGAGACTGTGCTTCCCGCAGAGCAGGGGGAGGAGTGGTGGACCCTCTCTTAAGTGCGCAAGATGGTTTGGCGGGCCTTCTTGGGCTGGTCAAACTGTCATGCGCACTTTGCATGTTCTCCACCAGCTGTATTGCACAGCCTGGGTGGAGAACATGCACAACCTCCCAGTCCCTCTCTGAGCACCGAACCACCGCGCTCAGACCAATCCTAATGCTGCTCTAAGGCAGAGTCGTGATTGGCTAGGGGAGTTGGGAGCCAGCCTGTTTCCAGGTTCATTGACTGAAGAGGACGGAGGAGAAACGACCGACGGGAAGGTAAGTGAATTTTTCTTTTTTTTTCTTTTCTTTTCTTTTTTTTTGTAAGCGAGCCCCATCACTACAGCCTGGTAGCAGCCACTACTGTTGGCAATATTCCCACTGTAATGTACTAGTACATATTTTGTATTAAATGTGTCATTAGCAATAATTTACTGTTAGGAAGAGAATATCGGTTGGTCAAATTGATTTACCGTTGTTCACGTGACCTTAAATTAAGACTTGATTAATCAGTTTGGGCGAGAGACGTCACCTGTGAAAGAATTGATCAAATGGACGTTTCGAATAACTGAATAATAAAAGCTTTGAAAGCCTTCTACGTTGACTCCCCGCAATGCTTATGGACTTCTCGCTATTTCAAGGAAGATGCATTTCTTGCGTTACTGGGTGCCCACTGGTCCTTTTGTGATTGCTTGTGCACGTTTATTGTGATTCATTTTGTGGTGGTGGTGATGTGTGTGTTGTTATTTGTGCTGTCGTGTTCGTGTAGCATTATTGCATTGTGCTGCTTTTGTGTTGTACAGTTTGTTGTGTTGTGTTAACTGCTGTGTTGTGTCCTGTTTTCATCACATTGTTATGTTGATTTGCGTTATGTTACTGTTTTCTGTTATTTATTTTATGTGTGATACAATACTGATACTTTTCCAGTTAAAAGCAACACATTTCTTTAAAGTTCCAGTCGCAAACAACCATTTACTACTCTCAAAGGTGATACATATCACTTTGTAGTGTAGTTCCTATTATCCCAATAGGCTCTGCGCATTGGAATAATACCTTCAATAGTATAGGCCTAGACCAGATGTTAACTAGGTCTTCTATTGTCGATATTAGACTTAAAGTTTTGGGTTTGCCAGCTAGCTCAGAGTTCACTAGAAACTTTCTCGAATAGGCAAGGAGGAGTTAAACCTCCCTGGATAGACAAGAAGGGATTTAGTTTCTGACAACCATAGAACATGACAACTTTGCTCTCCCCTAATCAAGAGTGTATCTCTAGAGTCGTGTGAAAACAAAAGACAACTTATTTTACTCAGTCAGTACGTGCATTCTTAGTCTCACCAGATTGTAGAGAAAAGGAAGAGACGGGCGTGTTCAATAAAAGATGTTATTTATTGATCAGTCTCTTTTCTCATACAAGAGAAATGGATCGATATTATCGCAATACTTATGGTTAAGTAAAGTGCATACAATAAAAGCAGAAGTATAAAATAATACTGTAAAAACATTTATATGGTTTCTAAGCCATAAGGTGGTTTAAAATGGATAAAATAGATACATACACATATACATTTGACTAATCGTACTCAACTGGTGTTTCTAACTACGCCTACCCCGGTGTACCTGACCTAAGCCTAATACGTGGGCGGAAATAGAAAGTAGCAGTTTAAGTTAAGTTTGTTTTGCCAAGTGACTGACTCAAGAATTCTCTGCAAGGGGTTATTCAGTTCTGTACCTTGAATCTAGGATGAATGAGGGATGGTATCTCTCGTCTCTGGTCTCGATATTCCAGGCTGCCTGCGAGGGCTACCCGGAAGCGCCGGAGCTGGATTTCTCGGCAGGAGAAAGCAGCGTCTCGTTCTCAGCGCGTCAGGAAGGCGGGGCTGCGCCAGCGGGGTCTGCTCTGCTCTGGGCTTCGGCAAGTCTGGCTGCTCCGATCTCGTCACCACCGCGTGTGTTTGCTTAAGGCAATACCGGTAATATTTATACCTGTAAGGTGCCGAGATTGACGTAAGGATGGACATAGATACGTCAATAAGGATGTCATACGACTTGGTCGTTAGCACATTCTTTTGCTGAAGTTCTCGATGAAATCAAAACAATGGCCGCAGGGTTTTTCCCAGGTTGTCATAGGTTTGATTTGTTTTGA
Source organism: Lissotriton helveticus (assembly GCF_964261635.1). Classification (NCBI taxonomy): domain Eukaryota; kingdom Metazoa; phylum Chordata; class Amphibia; order Caudata; family Salamandridae; genus Lissotriton; species Lissotriton helveticus. The sequence goes on from NC_136070.1 coordinate 1,092,908,881, forward strand.
GAACTCCGTATGCCTTATCAGGGGCCGGAGGAATATCGCTTGTCTAATTAGATGGCAAGCGTTATGACCTAATCAGATAACACGTTCCTGTGCCGTAGTGTGGCTTAATCAGATAACGGTTTCTGCATCATGGGATGGCTGCTAGTTAACTTGTTAACCAGAACAGGGTCAGGAATAGGGGGATCGATACAGAACCTATAAGAATACATCACACCCACTCCACGCTAACTATGGCCATGTTTACGAATCTAGGCATAGTAAAACATACTGTAGAGTATCGTGTATACCTTACCACCCCAAAATACAGATAATGCATTTCGAATAACGTAATGTAATAATGTAATATACGGAAAAAAATATTCACATGTACTATATGCACTCAAGCTGTAGAATAATGCTAAAGTAATCACGCATATGTATACATTATTGCTAATTGGTATATGAGAATTTACACATGAAATGGCTCTTAATACAGAAGAAAAAGGTTCGAGACCCTTTCATCACAGAATAAAAATAATTATGAACATACCAGCGGGCAGCTAATATCTATAAAGTTTCTAAAAATAGAAATTTTAGTTCTCTAAGAATAGTTCTTACTTTAAGCAGAAGGTAAGTGTCCCGAAATCGTAAAAATATTTTGGGGCTGCTGAAAAATTCGCTGTCCGTGAATTGGAGGGAAAATTGTTCATGTTATTTTGCTATTAAGTTGAAGGCCAAATTCAGGGTGTTGGGAACGCCGTGTGCTAGCTTGCTCAAAAGTCTCTATTTCTGCTCTGGTGAGAACATCATATCATTTAGACTGTCGAAAAAGCTGTCAACAGCTTCCTGGGAGAGTTCCACTAACTCGGAAAAAGGTGTAACCATGCATTCGTGCGCATGATTGTCTCCATTGACGTTTTGATTAGTATTGCTGACAGAAGGTCGTACCTGATCGATGCTGCTTTCATCTTGAACTCCACTACCCCTTAATCGTAGTGGTGAAGTTTCCACGAATGCCGTCATCAGGATTGGCAGCCGTTGAGGGCAGCACAAAGCATGAGCCTTTATCGGACTGTGGGAAGGGGGGTCGGGGAAGGAGAGCCGTCACAAGTATAGAGGTGTCTTTAACCGGGTTTTTATTAAGTATTCTCTGCCACCGGTTGGTTTGTAAGCAAAACAAGGGTAAAGCACAATGAACATATGTCGGGAGTCCCTTTAGCGGCGTTCCGTCGAGGACATCACTTCCAGTCTTTGCCTCGAGGAGAGAAGGCCGGCTTGCTCCAGGGAGTAGTACTCGAGAGAGAAGAAAAAAACAGAAAAGAGCCACGTTAGGGCCGAGACCAATATATACAAAGATAGAGAGGGGGGTAGGGTAGTGAGGGTACACCAGGGTACTACCACCGTCTGTAACCGTCTATCTGTGCAGGGTGACAGGGAACGGCGAGAGTGTCCACCCTCAGGCTACCCGGTCCCACCCCGTGAGGAAAACAACCCTTGAAATCGCCCTCGTACCTTGTGTAGCCACACTTCTCCCTTGGAAGTGTGGCGGGGCGGCTCATGGAAACGTTGGCCTCCTGGCTTGTCGACTCTCGGCTCCAGGGGGCTCAACAGCGGGTCGCCGACGGTTCCTCCTTCTTCTTCCTTGGCGGTGTCTTCCTCGTCTTCCCGTTCCGTTTCCAAAGGATCCGCGCTGCAGTAGGGAAACGGGGCTTCCTTAAACGCCCCTAACTCCCGTGATTGGCCAGTGGAAGATGACGTCCAGGCGCCGGAGTGGTCGGTTGTAGATGCAGTCGGTTGGAACGCCCCCAGCGTCACGGAGGCTGGACACTGAAACTGACGTGCTGGAGGCAGGGCCGGGGAAGCCCATGAAACGTCACAAGGATCCTGCGGACGGGGTGTAAAGGAAGAGACGTTAGCAGGCACACCCCGTCCGATTGCGTCAGGGAGCTCGTCCAGGTCAGGGAGCCCGGCTTCGTGACACGGACCCAACAATGTTTCTGCATCCATAGGCGCATCCGATTGTAGCGTCAGACAGGTGTCCAACACGCATTCTTCTCCGCACAGCAGGCACCTTAATACAGGTAAAACACATCGATGCCACATTGGTCGAAATGAAAGAAACCAAGTCATGTTCAGGTCTCAAAGCCGGGATAGTCCCAGGATTTTTGATATCCGGTCCCGGTATCCAATGGCTCGGATTGTTTCTTCCCTTGTCGCAGGTGTTTTGTCTGTGACATGGTTTGCCATAACGAAATATTAGGACCAGGAATAGGATTCCTGCAATTAGTCCCAAAATGAGGGGAAGTCCGCCAAAAATCGAATGGACGAAATCTGGAAAAATACCCAGTATGGCTTTGAATGGTGTTAATGCCATCGAAAATACTGTCTTAAATACCTTTGAGACTCCACTGGTATCAGAAATATTTAAGATTTCATTCAGGATTTCCGCGAAATGTATGGGGGAATTAGTTGATCACAATGAGTGAATCTCTGCAGTCGTCCTTGCGACTAGGAGATCATACGTTTCTTTTGATGACGTGAGTCTGGTCGGCGTCTGAAGAAGCACTGTTTTCATTCTGCTTAAAGTATCTATTCGAATAGAAGTAATTTTCAAGTTAGGCCATGCCCTTGCCTCCCTGTCTGGAAAGGAACTGGGGAACAATGAGTGTCCACAGCACATGACCTTCGCAGTCGTAGTTACGAGATAAGGAGTCCCGGGCATAAGACTACAACATCTGCGATCCACAATTAGAATGTAACTCCCGTTATAGAGTCTTTTAAGGAATGGTTCTATCTCTGTTGCAGGTGCGCCTAGCTGGTGACATGAAAGGTTATTTGAGTTCCCTTCACAGGCTCCATGCAAACTAATTCCATTACACAGAAGTGTACCGCTTAGTGACATCGCACAATTATTGCCACTAAGAAACATTTTCTGTCCTTTATTACTGACACATGCATGTGAAAAGGGCAAGTTCCATGTTGTCTTAATGTACCCTTTTCCCAATTTTTCGTACATGCCAGCCTGTATATATTTTTGGCAGTATTGAAACCTGAAGGTTGATATTGGAATATTAATTATCCCATGTATTATCCATTCACTGACAGGTCGTTCTGACATTGTCACTGGTAATCTCTCAAGTTTCTCAATGCTCAGGATTGTATAATCAGCACCCTTCTGTGCCATACTGATTTGTTTATCAGTAAGGTTAAAGATATTGAATAGTGACGTTGTGTTGATTAAACGCCAAGGCACATAGCCTGAACGTAGATTTTGTAACGTCCAGCCAAGCTGTACGATAGAACGCAATTGAGACTGACCGTGTTGTAACAACAGTAAGTCTTGCGATATTATGTCGATTGCTGAAGACACAATGCTGTCCAAAGAAAAAATTCTGAAGGACAGAGTCATTAACCCATTGTCCACTACAGAAAGTGATTTTTCCAAATTAATACGGTCAATTTCCCGTATACTTTCTGCTGTCTCAATTTGAGTTACCTTCCAGGCCTCATTGTAAGCTGCATATACAGAGGCTGCTATGAAGCGTTTTTGACGCTGTTTGCGCGGTCCCATAATGAAATCACGCAAGTCAGCACCATCAGTAAGTAAAGTTAGGTGTTGCTTAATTTCTGTCAGTGTGGAAGTTTGTAGCCATTGAAGGCATAATTTGCCCACACTGTAGGTGGTTATTATCCCTGGGTGTTGTCTTTGGGAATATCTAGGGTCTGGCCTGGTCAATGTGAACCCCTGTGTTTTGTTCAGGAATCTATCTTGACAGTTATTAGTATCTGTGGGCCAGATCAACCATTGTTTCCAATCAGGATGTGTTCTGTTTTGGTTTAATATATAGTTTACGTCTATCTCTTCATCTGTAGAGCTATTGCTGTCCATTGTTGGCTTTGGAATAGACGGTTTATTTAAGTCTTTGATTTTGGCTAAGCCAAGACAGGTGGTTTGTTGAACAGTGTCATTTAAAAATATAATTTGTTCTGGGATCATGCAGGCTCTAAACAATGATTCTATACCTTGTACTTGCCATTCTTTTGTACCCCAAACACTTTTAACTTCAACATTTTTGTCCCAATAATCAAAACCAAAAGTATTCATTTGTTCAAAAAATGAGTCTGAATATATCAATTTCGTGTTTGTTAGCATGGTCTTTGTCCCTGTCTTATTTAACAATTTGAAATAAAATGTTTCAGCATTACTTGTGTTGAACCCTGAAAAGTATGAATATTTGTCGTAAAAGGTTCTTGAGCTTCCTTTTGGAGGGGTTGCACAATGTTCCCATTGATTATAATTTAAAACATTTCTAGGTTGTACAGATTTATGTAGAAAATGGTTACCATAGTGGTTGTAACAGTACATACTATCATAATTAGTCGAACCCTGCAAATAATCATGTTTGGTAAATTTAGCAGACATCACTAAGTCAGACATCATATTATTTATACTTTCAAAGTCCCAATCATCAGCAAATGAGCTTGGTTTTACAAAGTCACTCAACGAGATCTTAATCTGGTGTGGATATTTCAGGATCTCAACCGGACCATAAATTTCGTAGTCAGTATTGTCCCATGCTACCCCACCCGGTATAGGATTGGCTGTGAAGTTGACTGAAGAAAGTTCTCTTTTCTCGACGTGTGAAGATGTGTGTGGCTTGAGGATCAAGTTGATTTTCTGACTTGCTGTGTCCATTTTAGCATATTTTCCCTCAATGAAGCGTTCCAAAGTTAGTACCATGATGAGCCAAAGTATGAGGATAAATGCACCAAAGCCCACCCAAAATTCAATCCATGGAGAAATCAGATAGGTTTCTTTCAGTTGTTTCAAAAGTTCTTTAGCTTTATCTTTAAAGGTTTTTGTTGATGGCTGTGTTTTTGATTCACTTAGGTCTTCAGAGGAATCATCGAAGTTTATGAAGTAGCCGGATGCAGTTCTGTCAATTGTTCCAATTGCTTCAGGATTACTGTTTCTTGCATATTCATTTGTTACTTCATTGTAGGTTGGTGTGTCTCTACTAAATGTTTTTATTTGGGTTTTCAGAGGTTTAAGTTCCAATGCATTGTTGCATAGTCCTTGTTGTTCTTCTGTAGGCGTTTCGAATGTGATTAGCCTCTTAGTTTGGACCTCTGTATTAGTAGCAAATCTTGGTGTTCTACTACTTATCGGGAGTCCACTTGGCCTACTGTTTGTTATCGGCCACATGATTGTGGTTTTACCAGGTCGATGGATACAACTCGGTTCTCCTTTTTACCAGCAAGCGGCGGTAGTACAACTGATCTTGTCCCGTTGATAGACAAGACAGGAACTGCTTTTCTGTAAGAAGGCCCAAATTCCTTCTTTACCGCGATCTTTTCTCTGACTTGATCCCCGACTTTTGGAATCCAGACAGGTCTTGCTGGGACAGGTGGTGGTTCTTCAGTGGTTGTTGGCTGCTGTTTCAACTTTATGTTGCTCAGGTCTTTTCTTGTTTTGTTTAAGTCCTGCAAAATAGCCAAACGATCTTTGATATCAAAGCTTTTTTCCTTTACCACTGAAGTCTGACTGTCAAGATCTAAGATTAACATCCTAGTTCCAAACAATAATTCGTACGGACTGAATCCCTTCAGAGAATTTCTTGGCAGGTTATTTAGACTACGTTGGACACTTATTAGATGTTTGACCCACCCAGCTCCCGAACCTAATATCCTTTCTGTTATAGATAGCTTTATGCCTTGGTTTTTTCTTTACACCATCCCGTATCCCTCAGGAAGGAAGTGAGAAGAATCCCGCATCGCTATGCTCATTTGGCCGTGCTTCCCCACAAGCTTGAGGGCTAAAGTGAAAACATTGGTCAAACGTAGCATGCTCCTAGCGTATATGCCATTTAGACTCGCAAATCTTTGTATAACAGTCCAGACGTCAGCCGAGTGCTGGGGATCTACATTATAAGTGGAAACTAGCCTGTATATGTTAATCGGACGCTTTGCTTTTTACTGTTGATCCTTTCTGGAGTGAAACGCCACGGTAGTATACCGTTTCTCTCGCCACTGCGATCTCTGTTGCAGTCCGGGCATTTTTTTATAAAAATGTGATGCTGCAGGCTTATGCCTGGCCACCAGTACACTGATTGTAGTTCTTCCAGAGAATCTTTTAGTTTGAGGTGTCCGAGACCCTCGCCCATATGTGCGTATGCAATTAACAAAGTTCTCCTGTCCATGTTTGGAATTACTCTATCCCCCACTCCAGGGATTCGAGCAAAAGGGACGGAGTTTGCATCGATTATGTATGTATACTTGAGTGGATAGTTGATCGGTAGCGCTGAGCAGTCGCCTTTTGATGACGTTTTTACCGCCAGCACTGTTTCACCGTCAATGTATTTCATTGTACGCTTTTTTCTAGCTACGGAAGCCGATTTAGTTGCTACCGCTGTGGTTGTCTTAGCCAATGAATTCCCTGCAACGTGAACGCCATCACGCTGATGACTCAGTGAGTGTGTCACGTGAGTCTTTGGTAGTTCTTTTTGTAACAGAACTATTTGTTCCCAAAGCAGTTTTTGCTTTATTGTTGCACCTGTGTCATCTTTGTAACCGTTTTGAATCCATTTCTGCAAATCGTTGTTATATGATTTGACGCAGTAATATGAATCGGACACTATAAGTGTCGGGAATTCGCGATCTGCATTATCTAGCGCCATTTTCAATGCTATTATTTCAGTCTGTTGTTCTGAATTAGTTTCTACTGAGTGTGTTTTTGTTAATAGAGGTCTTAGTTTACCTCCGCGCCACACTTCTTTTGTAATCTCACATGTGGGGTTGTATGCTTGTTCTCCCCAAACGGAGGGTTGAGCATGTCCGTCTGTATAGATTACACAAGCGTACTGTCGTAAGGGCAGAATGTCGATTGGCAGAGGGAATGTTCTTTCATATCCTAGATTTTTCAATTCTTTTAATTCTGGATCAAAGTAGTATTTTACTTTGTCCGTTGTAATTGAATTCACCCATTGTATCCATTCCGGATTCAATGCTGTTGTTGGTAAATTACACGGTGTTGTTAATGCCTCAAAGGCTGATTCTGCTGTTCTGACTGTGATGTGTTTACCGTCAGCTTTATCTTTTTCTCTAGCTATTGCGGTTTGAACTGCATGAACAATGTTTTCTTTAATGCTGAATTTCTTTTCAGCTTCTGTGTACAAGTGTGATTTGAATGCAATAGGTACCTTTTCTCCCTCGTTAGAGGTCAGGTATGTGAATCCGCATCTTCCTGGGATGACTCGAATCACAAGATTGCGTGTGTTATCACGTGTTTCTAATTTTGTTTTAATTAACATGTCTGTTTGTAAGGATCTCAAAATTTCTGTGTGTTTTTGAGTCCAATTTGTTCTTTTAAAATCTGGTTTTATTAGATCATAAAGGGGCTTGACCCTTTCTGCGTAATTTGCAATGTATGTTCTTCCGAAATTTAGGAAGCCTAGAATTGACTGTAAGTTTTTTAGTGTTCTAGGTGCTTGGAGTACGGCACATTTCTCTAGGAAATTGTCAGCCAGGCTTTTGCCTTCACTTGATAATTCATATCCTAAGAACAGGACTGTTAGATGGGCAATTCTAGATTTTTTAAAGTTGAATTTGTAACCCTCTGCTGCGAACCCAAGTATTATGGTGTTCACTCTCTTCAAGTGAGTATCCAAGTCATCATCTGTTAGGTATATGTCGTCGACATACGATAATGCTTCGTCATCATATGTTTGTAGTAACTCTGTTACTCTTGCTGAGAATAATCCTGGGCTGTTCTTGAACCCTTGGGGTAACCGACAGAATTGTTTTTGAGCGCCATTTATTGAGAACGCGGACAAATATCTGCTCTCTGGTGCTATATTTTGACAAAAGAATCCATTAGAGATGTCTAATGTTGTTTTGTATTTTTTGCGCACTATGTTATTCATTAGCGCTGCATTATGCGAGTTTTGCACTGCAAAAGTTTTGCAACATGAGTTAAGGTGTCTGTAATCCAAAACTAGACGATATGAATTGTCTGGTTTGGAGACAGGAAACAAAGGGTTGTTCATTTGTGAGGTGCAAGTTTCAATCACCCCCTGGTATTCTAATTGGTCTAGTATTTCTTTTACCTGTTTTTTAGCTTCTTGCTTAATTGGGTACTGTCTTTGTGCAGTAGGTTGTGATTTTAACTGGATTTTGTGAGGAGGAGAGTCCTCATCCCATCCTACGTGATTTTTATATAAAGCAGGAGCTTGAGCTACTGCCCACTTTCTGGCAAGTGTGTATTTTTTATGAATTGGGATATGATTTGAGAAGGCAGGCATAATTATTTCTTCGCCATGAGAGCAGTCCCTGACAAACTCTGGTGGCCAGTCTTTTTCAGCTAGAAGGATGTCATAGCCCTTGGAGAGATTATCCCAAAATAGTCCCCTTATTTTTCTAGTCTTATCCCCTTCTATACGTAAAGTTATTTCATATATTTTGTGAGGTTTGCTAACTCTGGTGTCTGCAGTTTCCACTTGAAGATATTCATTCGTGTCCACTGTCTCCAGATGATTCATAAGGACTTTGCGAGCTATGCTCACTTCTGCTGCGCTGTCTAGCATTGTCTGAGCCCATTCTCCGTTTTTCAGTTGTGTCCTCAGTATTCTCGGCATTGTTAACTACTTTAATACTGGCTACCTTCTTTTTTGGAAATTGTAATTTCTTATTTGGATGAGCAGGTTCCTTGTCTTTGGACTTGACGTGCCCTTCCCTGGGTTCCGATCGTCCTCTTCTTTCCGATTTCTGCGAGGAAGTCTGAAAAGATTGAGAGGGACGTGTATCAAAATCTTGATATCTATCCGGTTTCTTTATATTATCCCTATTTCTAAGGTTGTATTTTTTCACAGAGGGCTCACTTTGGGGAGACTTGGGTCCTTGGTCCGGAGATCTTTCTCTCCGCCGAGGAGACCTTCCTCTGGACTGGAATCTCTTTTCTTTTGGATTGGATTGTTTGTTTCCATCCCAGTTCTTCTTTTGACTGTTTAGATGATTTTTAATAAATATTTTTTCAGGACTTTCAATCAGTTGGGGTTTTACTGGTATTCCACCTAAACTATCTCTACCTAGTTCCTCATAGGATTTTTCTATAATTCTGGCAATTTCAGCTGGTTGGTCTGCTATATCTGTTTCTTTTAACCTTTGGCGGATCGCCACGTTTGCTGCTTCTCCCTTTATATTGGCTAGTAATATAGCCGAGACCTGCTTGAAGTCTTTCAGTAATTTCATACCAAGAGTTAAAGCGGGTTCTGGACTGTATTCGTCTTGAATTTGTTTTAGCACATCTGGTATTACCGAAATGGATGGAACACCATGCCTTTTTGTGTAGATGGAAGCAAAGACTGTACCCCAAGTGTCACAGTCCTCCACGTGTGGTGCGATTCCCATTGGAAGACAGATAGTCAGAATCCTGTGTTTATCCACAGGGGTGGTGTCTGGAAACACCGCCTCTATTTGGGTGATTTTTTGTGCTAACCAGAATGGTATTTGTTCCCTTTTAGCTGGTACTTTACCTAGGCAGGACTGTATGTTCTGTGGTGTAATTTTATTTGTGTTCCCCTGATGAGGGGTCAGCTGTGGAATTTTAATTGCTGGTTGGATTGTTGAAGTCCGCATTACATATTGGACTAATTGTCTATGTACTTTTATTAATTGTTTTAGTTGTATTAGAAGATATGCTGCAGACATTCTTTCGATGTCTGGATGTGGTGTGTATCCGGCTAGGACCGGCCACGTTGCTCCTGGTCTACCTAATGGACCGAGCCTGGTGATGTGATTGTTGTGTTTTAGGGCGCCATTAAACAAGAGCAGGTGCTCTTGAAATTTAAGTGGTACTTCCACCTCCTCGAAAGGAGTGTACTCTTCAGGAGGTTCCTCTGTTTTGTAATGGTGGAAGTGCTTTGTTACAGCGTTTGCTGCTGGAAAGTTTATCCATGAATAGAATACCTCTGTCTGCCGATATTCGTGTGCCTCTATTACGAATATGACTGTGCCACCTCTAGGTGTCAGTCCATTTTCTATAAGTTTTAAAGTTATAGATTTCCTTATGTTGACCGGGATGAGTATTAAATCCGGGTCTGCTTCTTGCATAGTATTATCAGCTGCTACGAGTTCAGCTGCTACTCTAGCTATCTCTCTTTCTTCTTCAGTGTCTGACATTCTACTGTCAGGAAGGTTATTTTGTTTGTTTGCCGATCAGGTTTCTTATGGGAACAAAGATTAGATGCACAATATTTTGGAACAGTGTATCCTTCAACGTTGACTATACCAAGAACCATACATAGGAGTTTCCTCCTGCGAGGTTTGGCGGATATGACCTTTCACCCACTCCAGACGTCTTTGGAGTATTATGGGAAAAAAGGGGTCTGAGTGAAAAAGCACGACTGAGTTACTCTAATGTCTTGCGTTAGTTTTAGCGCCTTTCCAAACGTTGGGCGCCATGTAGTGTAGTTCCTATTATCCCAATAGGCTCTGCGCATTGGAATAATACCTTCAATAGTATAGGCCTAGACCAGACGTTAACTAGGTCTTCTATTGTCGATATTAGACTTAAAGTTTTGGGTTTGCCAGCTAGCTCAGAGTTCACTAGAAACTTTCTCGAATAGGCAAGGAGGAGTTAAACCTCCCTGGATAGACAAGAAGGGATTTAGTTTCTGACAACCATAGAACATGACAACTTTGCTCTCCCCTAATCAAGAGTGTATCTCTAGAGTCGTGTGAAAACAAAAGACAACTTATTTTACTCAGTCAGTACGTGCATTCTTAGTCTCACCAGATTGTAGAGAAAAGGAAGAGACGGGCGTGTTCAATAAAAGATGTTATTTATTGATCAGTCTCTTTTCTCATACAAGAGAAATGGATCGATATTATCGCAATACTTCTGGTTAAGTAAAGTGCATACAATAAAAGCAGAAGTATAAAATAATACTGTAAAAACATTTATATGGTTTCTAAGCCATAAGGTGGTTTAAAATGGATAAAATAGATACATACACATATACATTTGACTAATCGTACTCAACTGGTGTTTCTAACTACGCCTACCCCGGTGTACCTGACCTAAGCCTAATACGTGGGCGGAAATAGAAAGTAGCAGTTTAAGTTAAGTTTGTTTTGCCAAGTGACTGACTCAAGAATTCTCTGCAAGGGGTTATTCAGTTCTGTACCTTGAATCTAGGATGAATGAGGGATGGTATCTCTCGTCTCTGGTCTCGATATTCCAGGCTGCCTGCGAGGGCTACCCGGAAGCGCCGGAGCTGGATTTCTCGGCAGGAGAAAGCAGCGTCTCGTTCTCAGCGCGTCAGGAAGGCGGGGCTGCGCCAGCGGGGTCTGCTCTGCTCTGGGCTTCAGCAAGTCTGGCTGCTCCGATCTCGTCACCACCGCGTGTGTTTGCTTAAGGCAATACCGGTAATATTTATACCTGTAAGGTGCCGAGATTGACGTAAGGATGGACATAGATACGTCAATAAGGATGTCATACGACTTGGTCGTTAGCACATTCTTTTGCTGAAGTTCTCGATGAAATCAAAACAATGGCCGCAGGGTTTTTCCCAGGTTGTCATAGGTTTGATTTGTTTTGAGAACTCCGTATGCCTTATCAGGGGCTGGAGGAATATCGCTTGTCTAATTAGATGGCAAGCGTTATGACCTAATCAGATAACACGTTCCTGTGCCGTAGTGAGGCTTAATCAGATAACGGTTTCTGCATCATGGGATGGCTGCTAGTTAACTTGTTAACCAGAACAGGGTCAGGAATAGGGGGATCGATACAGAACCTATAAGAATACATCACAACTTCTTAAGCTCTTCCTATCATTAAGGCACGTCTGCCCCCAAAAATAGCTTTGAGTCTGTCTTAAATTAGGCGTGCCAATATCGGCTCTCTATGTACACCCTGTGTGTCCAAAACGTGGTGGGATTTTTCAAGTCTTTGGCATAATCAGGACATCACCGGAAATGGTATCACTCAACCTTTAGTCTGATGATGACATCACTAAACATAATCTTTCAGAACATTCCACTACTTTGAGAGGCCGATTAGTAATTCTCTTCACATTCTTGTTTGATGGACATGGATTTACTTTTTAACAAGTTTAATTTGGAGATTGTCCAAAAGCAGTTTTGTGACAGTGAGAAATCATCTTCTATAGTTTTCCCCAAAAAGATAGACACCCATCTCCTAAATCAGTAAAAACTGCAAAGCAGGTGAGGCAACCATTGAAGAGTTTGCACCCATGTAGATATTAAGTGCAGGATCTGTGGCTGAGAAAGAGTCAAATAACAGAGACTTTAGCAGACAATCTGCTTGCTTCATATCAACAGTGTAACATATGTGGGCGCTTAATCAGCAGAATATGCCCATCTGCAGCAATTCAGTACGGCAAACTAATTATCACCACATTCTCAGAACAAACACATCATTAAAGACATATTGATGCATTGGGATTCTGAACAGTGCTTAATTTGTAAAAAAACAAAAAAGAAGAAGTGCCAGGGCCCTTGTTAGGAGGCCCCTGCAGCTTGCACAGCACATTGCCCCTGCCAACGCTGCCAATGGGAGTACCAACACAATTACTAATAATCACACTCTTAAATGTGTGACAATACAGCCTACTCTAGGCCCCCAAAGCTATAAGAAAGGCTTGGGCGTGGGGCGGAGCTTGCCACAGCACAAGGTGGACACGTGAATGAAGAGCTCTGAGAATGCAAAAACAGCAATGGATGGACAGAATGTAGAACAATGTCATACATTCACCCCAGTACAGAGATCTGGGCCGCGAGCCATCGCAATTACGCAGCATTTATCCTCACATCCATAATCGCAATCGATCCATGAACGGGAAGAGGTAGCAGAGTATCATCAGAGCTGCCCCCCGGTGCCACGTTTGAGGTTGGAGCCCGCACAGAGGGGGAGATCGCAGTCGTGGCCTGTGCCGCTGACACCCTGCAGGCCCGGTTGACTTCCACAGCCGGCTGGGTGACATGTCCGAAACGGATTGCGGATGCACCTGGGGCTCCAGTCCCGCAGCACCCGACTGCTTTCCCGCGGAGGGCTTTGGGAGCCAAGGCAAACACAACGTGCCCCTGTGGCTAACAGCTACTCCCAGTGGTGCGCCTTCCGAGTTGAGGCCTCCCCAGGCGGGCCCGGAGTCAACCGAGGGCCGGATCACACAGGCGGAAGGCCCACAGCAAGAGCGGCGATCCCGCACAGCCCAGCGTGTTGCCCCTGATCCGAACGAGACGGTGAGTGTGACACGCCGCGACTCCCAAAATTGGAGGAGGAGGTGCGGCCTGCCACGTGAGTGCCGTTGCAGGCTGGGAGACCTGGGTCCATAGAACCCACGCAGATACAGCACGGCCCTGGAGGGCCCTCAAACTTACATCGCGGTCTGCTTTCTTGTCTGTGCTCCAGGGGGAGGAGGGGTTGCCAGCCTCAGACGCCTCAGACCCCACAGGCCCCACGAGACATTGAGCCTCATAAGACACAGGCCCCATGTTGGAAATGGCCCTTTTTGCAGGGTTATCCCCAAACTTTTTGCTTCTTCCGCCCTTATTTTTCCTGACCTGTGGTTGTTAGCAATAGGATTCTGGGCACTTTACCACTGCTGATCAGTGCTAAAGTGCATATGCTCTCTGTAAATTGTTATTGTGATTGGTTATCCATGATTGGCATATTTGTATTACCAAGAAGTCCCTAGTAAAGTGCACTGAGTGTGCCAGGGCTGGTGATTCAAATGCTACTGGTGGGCCTGCAGCACTGATTGCGCCACCTACATGAGTAGCCCTAAATTGGTATCTCAGGCCTGCCACCGCGGTGCCTGGGTGCAGTTGCTAACTGCCATGCTGCTCTGGCCAGTGTCCACACTGGCCAGGCCTAACCCTTCCCTTTCTGTACACATTGGACACCCCTATAGAAGGCCCTAGGTATCTCCCTGGGCAGGGTGCATTGTATATGAATGGTAGATGTAATGACGTGTTTCTCTGTATGTTTTGGTGCTTCTGTCAGTCACCAGGTCATTACTTACCACATCCTTTCTCAGGTTACAGAAAGACACCACATTTCACAATACTTACCCAAGAAAGGAATAAACACTGACAACATATAAGACCATTACTGAGGAGCTCGCAAATAACAACAAGTCACAACACCTCCCAATCCAAGAGGGTACACAGAAATTCACAACACCTCCTCATCTAAGAGGGTACACAGCGCATGCTCCTCCTAGCAATGTAATTTAGACATCCCTGATGGGAGGCACTTTCCCTTCCGTATCAACAATTACCCATTAGAGGGGAATCACCCATCCCTCTGTAAGTACTTGGTAAAAGGGTCTCAACCATCCCTCACAAGGAATACCAACAAATGATATGCTCTAGGGTTTCTTTATTACATGATAATAGGATGACAAAAGAAAGAAATAACTAAACATCACAGTAAACATTAGCAGCAATCATCAGCACATAGATATACATAAAGCCTGAAAATAAAAGCATAGTTAGATAAAGTTAGATATACATCGAACACCTCACCATAATCTTAGGCGTCTTGTCATCTGAAGAAGGGTCCGTCTCTCTTTCCCTCACTGGTTGGTTCCGGACTCTCTGTGGCACACACACGTGTGCACATCTGCACCGTGATGTATCATCAGACCGCCAAAACACCAGACCGGCATCTCAGCTCAGCATATCAGCATCTCTCAGCATCTCAGAAGCTCTCTGCCTCTCCGAAACTCTCTCTCTCGCCTCTCTAGGACCCCCTTTCTCTAATATAGAACTCTATCCTCTATCGAAGCTTCTGGAAGAACCCGCCTACCTTTCTCACAAGATTCCTGTACTTTTCCACACCAAGCACCCAACAGCAGCTGGCCAAGCTTTTGTTCTGGCGCCAATGCGAAGAAGGTACATTCCTCCTGATAAGAACTGGTCTGCTCTGGTTCACTGCCGGTGAACAACACATGTAATCTCAAATATCACCTCTCACCTACAGAGGCTCAGAAGATGGCTGCAGTTTAGAATATGGAGTTGCTCAAGCATAGGCCTCTACTACTTGGAAAGCAGAATAATATTAGACCACGTCAAAGCCAATAGGCTAAAGTCATAATTCACCTAACTCAAATAACACTATGCACTTAATCCCTCAGTATCCACTATGGAGCACATGTGTGCACCATCACCAACAACTCTGCACCTCGACATCCCACACCTTCTATTCTTTGGCAAGATTATTGTAATGCAAGACCATCCTACATTAAGGCTAAAGTAACATAGCACACTAAAATCAGTACACAATGGTGGTGATCGAGGGTCATCACAGATCATCAGACCACTAAAGTGGCGCATGCACTACAGTAGAGCATGTACTGGTGTGTGTGACATGCTCTGGTAGCGAATTACAGCCATTTTCTTTTTTCACTATTGAGAGGGCTATCTTGCCCTTAGGCTATAATGGGGAATGCTCTGTATAATGTTTACCTGCATATCCCTGAAGTAGATTGGGGGACTGACACAGGGGATCATATTCCTAGTGATGGGAGGGAGACACTACTGACTCTAGATGAGAGGTGCAGGGAGAGGGGTTCCCCCATGGTAGAAACCTTGGTGTGGGTGTGTGGAGACCGCCCAGAAGAGTGTGGGTTGTGACAGACAGTTGGACACTTTCTTGCCAATCTCAGGAGAGTGGTGTGGGGTACTTGTGTGAGGCACTGGAGGGTGAGGCAAAGGATAGCTAGGTTAACAACTGTGGGGGGCTGTGTGATTCATTTGTTGGAGAGCATATTTTAAGTCCATGTTTTCTAGAACTATGCCAACACCCGGTGTGGAGTGTGAGTTATCTGATCCCAGGGAACTTGCGCAAGAGGCAGATCTCTGGGTGGAGTGCAGAGAGTCTGAAGAGGCAATTAGGGAGTTATCCCAAAAGGAGTGGTGCAGATATCTTCCAAACCTGTGAGGTGGAAGAGGTTCAGTGTAGCACAATTAAGTCCCAGTGTAGTGGGAGGGGTGTAGGGGCTCATGTCCTGTCTCAGTGGGGAAAGAGTGAGTGTGGGACTGCGTGTCCCAAGGTGCCCGAAACCCAGTCTCAGGGCATGGAGGGTTCCTTAAGGGAACACCAAGTTGGGGGTCTAGGCTGTACTAGTAGGCCATTTGAGGAGGATCTACTAGTGTCAGGAGAACCTGGAGCCTCTGTAAACAGAGCTCCAGTGGTTCTGGTGTCTGGCAGTGCCGCTCCATTTGGGAGGGTGCAGAAGTCCAGATTGAGGGGTGAGAGGGGGATGTGTTCCCCAGTGGGAGAACCAGTGGGTCAGGGGCCAGCCAGAAGGGCTGAGTCTCCCAGAAGTGACCATGGGGACACCACTTCTGTCCTTGGGGTTCTCCGCGCCCTGTCCGGTGGACAGGTGCCCGGGAGATCTGCGCCAGGCAGACTGTCACAGGACACATAAGTCTTGTGTCACCCTCGGGGGGTACTGTATGAGTCCCCAGAAGTCCTGGCGGGCCAGGCAAATGCACAACCGCAGGTATTGGTCCCTAGGTTGGGAGACCAGTTGCTGGATAGAGTTCCTGAACTGGTAGGAGAGTTGTGTTCTCAGGGTGACTCTCCTGGGAGGAGAGGGCAGGACTCCAGAAGGAGAGGTAGGGAGAGGCGAGCCTCGCCCATGACCTCTGGTCAGCCTGAGGATACCGACCCCAGACTGGCGGGCCAGTGTCAGGATGTCCTACCTGACTTGGCCAGAGGGAGAGTGGAGGAAAGGTGCCAGGCACCTGGGGCTACTGCCCCCCACTTTCTGACACCACAGAGGTTTGAGAGCCCTGAGAGGCATAAGGCCTGGGTCTCATTCCTCACCACTGTCAGTGGCCACTGTGGCTTGCTGTCCGTTCGGACACACCTGTGAGCAGGTTAAGTTTAGGTGCTGCACAGATGGTGTCCACAGAGGAGGAGAAGGGTTCCACATGGATTGGCTTGGTGGACCCTGAGAGTATGGATACAGGGATCCAACTGGGTTCAGGACAGCGTATAACAGGGATAGTGCCCTGCTGTTTGGGCTAGTTTCTGTGTTCTATCGCCTTAAGCATGGAATCCCATTGAGGTATCGGTTGGTCTACCCTGGCTTTAGGCTGGAAGGGGGTTGTGTTGGAAATGGCCCTTTTTGCAGGGTTATCCCCAAACCTTTTGCTTCTTCCACCCTTTATTTTCCTGACCTGTGGTTGTTAGCAATAGGACTCTGGGCACTTTACCAGTGCTAAAGTGCATATCCTCTCTGTAAATTGTTATTGTGATTGGTTATCCATGATTGGTATATTTGTATTACCAAGAAGTCCCTAGTAAAGTGCACTGAGTGTGCCAGGGCTGGTGATTTAAATGCTACTGGTGGGCCTGCAGCACTGATTGTGCCACCCACATGAGTAGCCCTAAAATGGTGTCTCAGGCCTGCCACCGCGGTGCCTAGGTGCAGTTGCTAACTGCCATGCTGCCCTGGCCAGTGTCCACACTGGCCAGGCCAAACCCTTCCCTTTCTGTACACATTGGACACCCCTATAGCATTCCCTAGGTACCCCCCTTGGCAGGGTGTTGTGTATATGAAAGGTAGAGCATGTACTGGTGTGTGTGCATGCTCTGGTAGTGAATTACAGCCATTTTCGTTTTTCACTATTTAGAGGGCTATTTTGCCCATAGGCTATAATGGGGAATCCTGTGTATAACGTTTACCTGCATATCTTCCCATAGGAGCAACATCGAAAATTAAAGTCTGGTATCCCTAAACTCAGAATTTAATAACACATCCTTTAGGAAAGATGGTTTTTAAATTCTGTATTTGAGAAAAGCTCTTTTAGAAAGTGGCTGTTCTCTTGTCTAACCTTTCTGTGTGCCTTGGCCTGTTTGTGACTTGACTGTCTGGCTTGTGAGTGACAGGGGTTGGGGAGCCCCCAGGAGGCTGGATGAGTCAGCCCTAAATTGAATAGAGGCATCTGCATCTTGAGTGGTGGGAGGGGATAGCACCTGGGCCTGAATAGGGCTGTGTCTGCCTTCCACAATGCTGGCTCCACCTCCTGCTGGGCGGCTGACGACCCTGCCCCTCTCTCTGAAAGGAAAGAAGAAGTCAGGAAAACAAAGTGCTCCAGGACTGACCACGACTGGTTCTGACAAAGCCAAGGCCTCTCTACCTCTAGAGAACAAAGGAAAGACTGGTATAAAACGGGCTACCCAGACTACAGAAAATTAGATCATACTGGAATGAAGAAGGAACCTCTGCCAAGGAGAGAGCTGGAAGACTGAAGAAGGACTATCCTGCTGTGTGCTTGTGGACTGACCTGCAGTTGCTTTGCTGCCAAGGAGAGGGGAAGGACTTTGCTGCGTGCTGTGTGCCCTTGCTTGAAGAGATCTCCAAGAGCCTGAGGAGAGCTGGCCTCCTGTTAAGTAGTCCCAGGAATAAAAGGACTTCACCCCCAGCTTCACCCTGAGCTCCGCTGAGAAAGTTCTGCCCTTCCTAGAGTGCTTGATCCAATTCTGGGGCCTCTGGAAGTTGTGCCTGCTGTTTGGGGAGCTGTGAATGATAAATGTCTGAGTTTCCCCCCTCATCATAGGCCTGTAGGCATATACATATATTTGTTAGCATGATGTATCTATACAGTTAGTATAAGTATATTGATTAGGTTAGTTTCGTATGGGAAAATATACATTAGTCGCGTGTATTCTATGCTAGTTAGTCAAGTGGAAGAGTCGACTCCATTTTGTGGCCTTAGCTCAGATTCAGACCAGAAACACGTGACTCTCTGTCTAGTAAGCAAAATCTCTGGCTTTGAGTTATAGAGAGGCAGCTGAAGTTGGGTTGCTTCTTCTCTGCGCTAGACTCTTCAAGGTTGCAAGTGGGTGCGAGCCTGATAAGCACATTCCTGGAGGCGCCATGCGAGCCCTCCTGAGCGTTAGGAAGAAGGGAGTCAACTTCTTTGACCTTGCTACAATGAACAGAGCTATTTTGAATCTGCTTTGTGTGCCATATATGGTCTTTCCTATTAACCGCCTGTACCAACTTGTATTTTTCCTTTCTAGGGTAACGACTTGAGACTGTAACAGTATATATGTTGCCTCCTGATTATGTGTGGCAGTCTTCTCTGCGAGCCTCGAGGGGTGAGGTTGAGAGAGGCTCCACTTCGAAGTGCTTTGTATAATAAACGATTGAACTTTCTTCACTGCCAACTAACTGATTATTGGTAATTGGTATTGGGGGGCTATTGGTAAGTATAGCTCCATAGGTTATTTAGTTTTTTTGGTACATCAGTTGGCGACTCCACCGGGACTCCGCGTTGGGGTCGTCCCCCCGTAACCTGGAAAGAAAGGGACAATAAAAGGGAATCTTTGGTCGAGGGGGTGGACTGGCCGGCGTTTTGGAGTTACTCCGCTCTCGCGATCAGAGAGCCTCAGCTGCTAATGGCCCCACGCTGGAATCCTACGGGCGTAACCTAGGAGCTGACCGTGTTGGTCATTAGGAGTTGGCAGTGGAGGATTTGCAATCAGACCTGAGTGCACAAGGTGAGTGATTTGTTTTGTCCTCTGTTGGATACACCTCGAAAGGGGGGTGCTCTTGGTTTCTTTTGATTATGGTCGTTTGGATTGGGTGGTTGGAAAGCCACGGAGAACTTGTTTGGAGGTCCGAAATGGCAGTATTGAGACTGCACGGGTGGACGTTCCTATTTGGATTTGTTTGGTGAATAATAGAGATATGGACCAGACGCCTTGGTGTGACTTGTGATAGTACACACCCGGCCGGACTGCTCTCGGAAACGCCGATAGTTGTGCTTGGGTAGCCCTCGGGCAGATCTGGAGCATCGCTAAGATAGCGGGCTGAGCCAGAATAGTCCGGGAGGTGAACCGGGAAAGCTGTTGGATGATCCGTAGGATGGTCTGTGGTTGAAAACCTGTGTGGCTATATCTAGGTAGTCGATGGATGCGACTATTGGACTCTGGTTTTTCGTCAGTAAGGATTGGAAATAATTAAGTTCTCCATGAGCAGGAGTCGACGGGCTTTGCTCTTTGAAAGACATGTCATTTTGAAACAGTTTTAATTTTAAGTTGTTTGTGAATTGTTTTGTTTGTGAATCGTTTTTAATGTGTTTTATGTGAATAAATGAAAGAAGTTTGTATGAACATGGCCATGTATGAAAGAGTGTTGTCGTGAATATTTCAGAAGTTGTGAGTAGAAATTAAGAACGATGCCGTGCTTTAGTAAATTATGTTTTGGATGTGTTTGGGCACACGATTGGATGAAAGTCAGCCGGCTCCTCCCGAGGGAAGCCCCAGTCATGATATGTATTGTAAGCACGGAATTGCTCCACTTTTGTTTAACACCTTGTGGCATAGGTATACCAAGGACAATGTAGAATTACAATGGCCACTAACAGGGTCCTTTGATGAGAAAAAGATCAGTATTTACAAGACCGTCTGTTTTCTAAACGTAGTAGACAAGCAATGTTCGACACACTGAACATATGGCAGAAAGAGGCAAAGCACAGTCGTATTAGGGCAGAAAAACTGAACAAAATTAAAGCAGGACAAACTATTACCCAGAAAGCTATCGCCTATGATAAAAATCAGACTGAGCAGAATATCGATTGTATGAATAGGCAATTTAGATTGCAGACGGAAAAGAGTTATGTTACTCGAAACGAAGTTGAAGACGAAATAGAAGAGTTATTGGATGTTCGACCCCCTCCTCCGTATGCCTCTCAGCACGTGTATCCTGCTGTTCCTTTGGATTTGGCTTCCGCTCCCCCGGCCCAAGCCCCTACTATAGCCGCTTCCCCTGCCCTTTTAGGGACTCCTAATGTCCCTTCTACCTCAGTAAGGGAAATGGCTAGACTAATTCCTGATACACAGTCCGCTATAGGGGGTCCTCATGTAATTCTTTTGGTCCCCAGTCCTGTATGGACTTCTCAATCTGCTGGTACAACACCAGTATCAGCGGAACTGACTCCTTCCCAGGGGTCCCGGGGATTTAAGTGCTCGAAGACTATTTACTAGGGCCTCAGCAGGACATGATGAGAAAGAATTAATAGCAGAACAGGCAATTAAATGGATGCAAAATAAAATGTACATGGTGACTGATATTTGGAGTACCATGAGGGATTTTGAGCCTGTTATGCAGCAACACGCATTGTACCAAATGTCTCATTATCTCATTAGAGTATGGGAACAGTGTTTTCAGGATGGACTAGCTCCCCAAATATTATATGATATTGGAGATCGAGTTCATAAGTTTGAACTGAGCCCTGAAGAAGTATATAAGAATGTAGAAGTTTTAGTAAAATATCGAGGTAGGATATTTTTGAAATGCCCCAATTGGGGTTCTCAGCATCCAATGAGAGAAGTACATCCTATTTATCATCCTGAAATACCAGATACGTAATGATCAGAATGTAGTGACTAGAGATAGAGTGGAGGCTCGATTTCAGGAACAGTGGGTATACACTCCATGGAAGAGGAGTGAAGTCCTCTCCCTGAAGTCGCAACTTCCTGATCCCCGAAAGAATCCCACGCCTATTAAAAAGAATTAACTGAAGCGGCTGCTTCAGCAGTGATGACTTTAGCAAGTATTGAGTTGTTTTTCGGACTCTTAGTCCCAGTAGATGTATGGCGCCAAGTGCATGATGCAGATCATGTTGCTGAGTTAGGAGGAACTTGGGACCAATTTAAAGACTGGGATAAGGATCGCAAACCGGGAGATAAGCCAAAGAATGAGATTCCAACACTTCCAGCTCAGATCATTGCTTATATGCATACATTGATACCACCTCGTAAGGTTGACTGGGATAAGTTAACAGCATGTAAACAAAAGAAGGATGAAAGTGTGTCAGATTTCTTTACTAGGTTTGAAGGAAAATTTATAGATTTTAGTGGACAGGATCTTGCTACAGAAGGTGGGACTCGATTATTTGTAAATCGCTTTGTAACCAATTTACGGCCTGAGGTTTCTGCTCGGTTACAGGCTGCTGAAAGTACTTGGACTACATCTACCCCTTCTGTGATACTGAGCACGGCTCAGTATTATGAACATAGGGAAAACAAGAGTAAGGATAAAATGGAAAAGAAGTCAAAAGACCTTAAAACCCAAGTATTATTGCAGCAAGTCCTTAGAGGACGAAGTGGGGGAAGAGACGGCCGAGGGCCTGCCCCAAGGGGAGTGGGGACTGGTAGAGGTGGAGGCCCTGTCCCTGCTCTAGGAATAAATCAGTGCGCATATTGTAAACAGGAAGGACATTGGCGAGCTCAGTGTCCATTATTGTTGGCGCATACCGGAGCTGTAAGAGGAAGGGGTCGTGGTCGTGGTGGTATTGATCGAAGTGACATGCGCAGGGAAGAGGTAGTGCGTTGAGGTTCGGAGAAAAATTGTTTTGACAATTCCCAAGGTAGGCAATACTATAATGAGGGCTGTGAATTTCAGGGACCAGACGGTTATTCATATGAAGGATAGCCAAGGACAGAGAGGGGGCCAAGTGTCTGTACCTGTAGATCAACAAGGACCCTATGTTCAGGGGCAATTGATGGGGACTTCTGAAACTGTTCTAATTGACACGGGCGCAATGAATAGTTCTATTGCTCGCTCATTGGTCCCAGGGGTTGCTCTGTCCGGCCAAAATAACGTTTCAGTGGGATTTTCAGGAGTTCCGGTGGTAAGCCCCATTTCCAAGCCGATTCCATTCACTATCGGGCCGATCACAATTGACACTCCGTTTTTATTGACTTCGCACTGTGGAGAAAACTTATTAGGATTGGATATGTTGAAAAAGTTAAATGCAAAAATCCATTGTTCCCCTGATGGTGTCTACTTGACAATACATTCTCCCACTAAAAATTACAAGCAGTATTTTGCTAAAAATGAACCTCTTCCTCCAGAGCTGGAGGCTGTACCTCCCTCATTATGGGCTATGGGAGATGTGGATGTCGGTTTGTTGGACATCCCTCCCGTTCACATAACTTTGAAACAAGGTGTGAAATTACCACGGATACCACAATATAAAATGTCGCCGGCTGGCGAATGTGCATTATTATCAATTATCCAGGATCTGATTGATAAAGGTATAGTAGAAGAAACTGCAGCTAACATTTGTAATAGCCCTATTCTTCCGATTTTGAAGAAAGCCCCTATAGATGGAGAGTCAGAAAACATTGATAACATTGAGGGAGGTTAATAAGATAGTTGTACCCCATTATCCAGTAGTGTCTGACATTACTACTATTCTTACTATGATCCCTCTGACGGCAAAGTATTTTTCGGTTATTGATTTAAAGAATGCTTTCTTTAGCATTCCGATTCATCCAGATAGCCGTCAGATTTTTGGCTTCTCATTATCTGGCCGAAGCTTTAGATTTTGTCGTGCTCCTCAAGGGTATACTGAGAGTCCGAGTATATACAATCAGGCTCTTAAAGCTGTCTTAGATGATTTGACTTTGCCGTCGGGAAATGTTCTCCTTCAATATGTGGATGATTTGCTAGTGGCCTCGGATACTGAAGAGGGATGTAGGGACGCCACTGTTAAATTATTGCATCATTTAGCGGCCAAGGGTAATAAGGTGTCCCTCTCGAAATTTCAATATTGTCGACAGGAGGTGACCTATCTTGGTCATCTATTGTTGAAAGCGGGGAGGCGCTTAACTCCTGAGCGTGTTACTACTATTTCTAACATGTCTGTACCTCGTACTCAGCGTGATGTTCATGCTTTTCTTGGCATTACTTCCTACTGTCGCCAATGGATTCCTAATTTTTCTCTTCTTGTTAAACCTTTGTTGTATTTAACCACTAAAGATGTGCATGAACCTCTTCCTTGGACTGATGAATGTCAACAATCTTTTGATTCTTTAAAATCTGCGTTTTGTTCTGCACCCGTCTTGGGTACTCCTGATTACCGAAAACCTTTTGTGCTCTATGTACACGAGGTGGACGGTTGTTCGCTTTCAGTGCTAACACAAGGATTTGGTGGTAAGCAGAGACCTTGTGCTTATTTTTCAGCAGTATTGGATAATGTTGCCAGTGCTCTTCCTAGCTGCCGGAGGGCCACTGCCGCCGTTGCGGTGGCCATCCGACAGTCGGAGGGGCTAGTTCTAAATTCTGACCTCACAGTGATGGTACCGCATGCTGTGGATGCATTATTGAATAAATCAAAGACTCAGCACCTCACGAGTGCGCGTCTTACTGGATATGAATTGACATTGTTTGCTTCACATATTACAATTAAACGTTGTGCCACTCTGAATCCTGCCACGTTACTACCCCTCCCTTCGGACGAAACTAAAAATGATGTACATGATTGTATATTTTGGACCTAAGAAGAGACGAAGGGTCGGGTTGACCTCACAGACATTCCTCTATCTGACCCCCATGGGGAATTGTATGTGGATGGATCTTGTTTTAAGTTATCAGATGGTACTACAACAGCTGCATATGCGATCACCACTTTAACAACAGTAGTTGAAACCTCCCGAGTGCCTTATCAATCAGCCCAGGCAGCTGAATTAGTGGCATTATTACGAGCTTGTGAACTAAGTGAAGGACTGAAAGTTAATATCCAGTTAGTTTGCCTCCAGGAAACGTGGTCAACTACTCCGATGCATTTACTGGGCTATAAAACATTTCATATCCCAGCAATCCAGGGAGCTATGGGAAGACCAAAGGGTGGGCTGGTGGTTTATGTTGCTAATACCTTGCCTACTATATCCATATGTAAGCTAAAAGAACTCCCGAGCTACCAAATACTGCAAATAAATTTTAGCATAGACAGTATCTATATCTTGGTTAATTACTATAATAACTCAGACACAATGGACTGTATAAAAACGTTAACTGAAATTACCACTTTTTTAGAATCCTTGCAAAATGAACTTCAGCCATCCTCAGTACATATAATCTGGGGTGGTGATTTTAACCTTCCCTTATGCACTAACTATAAAAATGGAAACTGTGGCCTACAGGACGAACATGGCAGTCCTTTGTTCCATTTTGCCCATTCCATCTGTGGCAACAAAGTAAATGAGTCCCTTTTCTCCTTGGAGCTCGACTTTGCAAATAATCTAGTAGAACCACAAGTAGATTTTTTACCAACGTTCCATGGTAGAGGATACTCAACCACCATTGACTATATTTTGACCTCTCAGATCTTAAAGGGTCAAGTGACCAATTTCTCTACTGGGACCGATGTCTCCAGTGATCACTTCCCGATCAGCGTAAGAGTTAACCCAAAGAAGGTTAAATTACACCCTATCACTTCCAGCCATCTAAGACAAAATGCCTTAACAATGAATAAACTGAATGGCTATACAGTCAAATGGGCCAAGGTGGACCCAGTTGTAATAACGGAGAGAGTTCTTGCAAAAACTAAACCTTGGGTACTTGACTGTTTATCAACTGATTCCTCCCCCCAAACCATTGTGGGAAGCTTCCAGAATATCTTGAAGGTAATTGGAAATGAGTTCTCTGGTAAGGGCATGAAAAATAAATCTACCCCTGAGAGATGGTTCAACGCAGACTGTCGTAAGGCCCTTTCGAACCTAAAGGAAGCCCTCCATAGACCTATTCGGGATACCTTGGAAATTTCTAATCTAAGGAAACATTATAACACAGCCAGATTGGAACGCAGAAAAGAAATTAAGAAAAACCTCTGGGCACAATTGCATGACAGTTGCCTAAGCAAAGATAGTGCCCTTTTCTGGCAGGTTATTAGATCTCCCTTTCTGGCTGACACCTCAAAGGGACAGCACCTAGATGTTGCAGTCACGGCAGTTGAATGGGTCTCTCATTTTTCCAAAATTTTTGAAAATCCCCCCATGGACCCACTAGGAGAAGATCACAGTGGAGGCCACAAATCAGGAAAGAACAGCTACCCGATTAACTTATTTTTCAATCACGCGGAAGTTACAAAAGCACTCAAGGCGTCTAAATTGGGAAAAGCTCCCGGGCCCGACGGAGTTCCATTGGATTTTTTCCTCCACAACATCGAACTCTGGTCACCACTACTAACTCAGGTCCTGGCAGCAGCAACCTCAGTAGGGCTGTTAGAGTCATGGTCAACGTCAATCCTGCTTCCCATCTTTAAAAAGGGTGACCGCAACGACCCGGTCTGCTACAGACCAATTTCCCTCTTGGACTCCATGGGCAAAGTTGCAGGTCGGGTGGTCTTGGACCGACTACAATCTTGGGCCTGAGAAAATAACATCATGACCGACCTGCAATATGGTTTCCAGAGGGGTCTTGGGACTGTGGAGGAGGCCTTGAATCTTGCCCCTTTGATAGGAAAGTATGTGGGTGCAAAAGGAGGTAACATCTTCCTCGTGTACGTTGATCTCAGTGCAGCATTTGACTGTGTCCAACATTTCAAACTTTGGTCTATTCTAGGGGATCTTGGGGTGGACCCTGCCCTTATAGTTTTCCTCCGTGAACTCTATTCCGACGCCACGGCGCGTGTCCGATTTGGAGTCAACGGGGAACTATCACCCTCTTTTCCTATAGGAAAGGGGGTAAGACAGGGTTGCGTACTGGCTCCCTTCCTGTTCAATCTTTACACCAATGGACTAGAGCAGGCTCTGCTGGAAGGGAGCCAGGATCTACCCCAGATAAGTCATCGCCCAATACCAACCCTGCTATATGCAGATGACTCGGTCATTATAGCTCGAACACTGAACCAACTTCAGAAACAACTTAACAAGTACTGCTCCTTTATGAGTTCTTTGGGTCTTAAAATTAACATAAAAAAGACATTTACCATGCACATTGGTCCTAAGGTCAAGAATCCTAAGCCAATCTTGGTGGATAAAATAAGATTGGAAAAAACTTCTGCCTATCCGTACTTGGGCATCCTGGTGGATGATTCTTTAAGCTGGCGACAGGCCATGGCGAGCAGAAAACTTCTTTTCCAGCGAGCAACATCAGCCCTGGTTTCATTTTCGAGGAAGCTAGGCAAACCTGCACCCCCCGAACTCTTGAAAATCTACTACGCAAAATGTCACAGTGTGGCCACCTATGGAGCGGGTGTTTGGGGATATGGTCCTATAGACTCTATTCAAATAATAGAGAACAGGTTTGTCAAATATCTGCTGGCTCTCCCACAAAGTGCTCCGAACTATGCTTCACACAATGAGCTTGGTATGGAATATATCACTGACGCCATCCGTTCCCAACCGATTCTCTTATGGCACCGCATATGGTCCAAACCAGAGTGCCATCTGACTCGCTCTTTAATCACGGACTGCTTGGCCTTAACCAACTGGCGCAGGATTCCCTGGTTAGTCTATGTGCGGAACTTTTTTAACGATCTTGGCCGTACCTCTTACTTCGAAGATCCACCCAGCGTAGAGGACATCTCAAGAAAAGAGTTAAAGAAGATGTGTATGGACCATTTGAGAAAACTGCGCAACCAAATGGAGATCGCAAAACCTTCGAACTCTCAAATCTGTGCAGTGCAACTTGTTAAAGGTATCCAACCGTACCTGAAGTATTATTTGTCTAACCACGAGAAATATCTTTTGACAAGATTCCGTTTCAACACCTTCTTCCGTCTAGTTTCCTTTCCAAAAACTCAAAAGTGGTCGAGTACCCCTATGAACTGTCCTTGTGATGGAGTATCCACCCAATCAACAATTCATAATATTTTTTTCTGTAAATATTATAATGCACCACGTAAATTTTGGATTCTCCCACTTCTTCGTTCTTCCGGTCACAGGTCATGTTATCCTGCATTTCTTTTCCTACAGCTTTTGGACTCGGTACACGCAGCAAAGTGCATAGCTATATTTTTAAAAGCTAGCATCAAGATACGCCAAGCTTACGATTGAATAGACATTTCCACCTTCAAGCTTGTGCAATCTCCTTAATGTTTTAAACCATGTTGCAAGTTTTGTTTTTTTTCTAAAAATTCATTGTTTTTAAATTGTGTACTTTTTATGGTTGCTAACAAATGGTAATCGAATAAAAGATTTTGATGATACTGGATATTTATACAGACAGCCAGTACGCCTTTGGTGTGGCCCATAGCTTTGAGCGGCTGTGGAAGGAAAGGGGTTTCCTCACCTCTCATGGACAGAGAATACAGCATGGCCCCCTAATTTTATGATTGTTGACTGGTTTGACATTACCAAAAATGGTGGCAATAGTGAAATGTAGCTCACATAAGGCAATAGTGGATGAAGTAGGTGAAGGAAATGCTTTTGCTCATCAGGTTGCTAAGGAAACAGCTCAGTCCAAATTGATCTCTATGTTTGTAACTACCTCCGCTAGATGGGTGGAAGAATCTAATTTGTTTAATAATACCATGGAAAGTGTTCAGGAAATACAAAAAGAAGCTACCCCTGTTGAATTGGCTCATTCGGAACAGAAAGTGGGCAGGTTGGATGAGAATAACTGTTGGGTCGGATTGACAGATAAACAAAGATGGCTATTACCGAATGCCTCAATCCAGGCCGTTGTAACCATGGCTCATGGTCCAGCTAATATTGGAGCGAAAGGTATTTGTGCACTTTTGGACCCTGTGTGGAATAATCCGAATATTCAGAGAACAGCTGTTCATTTGGTTCGATACTGCATGATTTGTTTGCATCATAATCCTGGAGGGGGGGAAACTGTTTTGAGTGGAAATTTTGCACCTTCGACTCTGCCTTTTGAAGTGATCCAAATTGATTATATCCATATGGAGCACGTCAATAATCTGAAGTATGTCTTGGTGGTGGTATGTGCTTTCAGCAAATCGGTTGAGGCCTACCCAACCAAGGAAAATACTGCTCTAGCAACAGCAAAGGCACTTCTTAAAGAATTTTTGCTTGCTTTGGTTTGCCTCGATTGATCTGGACAGATAACGGTGGACATTTTAATGCAGATTTAGTCAGACATATATGTAATGGACTACAGATTAAACAAAAGTTTCATGCAGCCTCACTCAGCAGGGTTAGTGGAAAAATATAACGGAATACTGAAACTTAAAATGGCAAAAATACAGGAAAGTACTAACCTCAAGTGGCCCGATACTTTGCCTTTGGCCCTAATGTCACTGAGAGTTACCCCCCATTCCCATTCGGGTTTGTCTCCTTATGAAGTGGTGTTTGGGCGACCTGCAAATGTTTGGGGGGTGCCAAGGCCTAGATCATTTAGAGATGTTGAATATCCTATGTTGATAGACTATCTATATGCCTTGACTACAGATCTTCGTTCCAATAATTAGCAGGTAGCAGCAGTGTTGGAGCCCCTGCCAGAGGGTCCCGGACATCGGTTGGAACCTGGCCAGTGGGTACTGGTTAAGAAATATCAGCGAGACACCAGCTTGGCTCCGAGGTGGCCTAAGCCTCACCAAGTCCTCTTGGCCACACGGACGGCGGTGAAAGTGGATGGGAAACGGCATAGGATACATGCTTCCCATATAAATCGCCTGCCTCTCCCGCTTCCTTATGATCGACAGCATCCGGATGGGATTTTGACACAGGAAGGTGAAAGAGCCACATGTTTTGTTCCTTTTTCCGACGCCCTTGAAGTTGAGCAGGGGCTAGAAGGAGGAGTGACGGGATCAAATGGGGCTCCACCAGCTGAAGCCATAATTGCCCCTAATTCTGTTGTTTCTACTAATGACGAAGCTAGTGGCAGTTCTGATGTTGTGGAGCATCCTTCCTCTGTGTTGTTTGCCGATCAGGAAACACCTGGCCATGTTCGTTACAACCTGCGGCCGAGAACATAGTACAGTACCCCAGAAAGTGGTGGTAGGAGATAAAGAAAGACTTGAGTATTAGGGTTTGCTAGAATCCTTTTACTGAGGGTACTGAGCGAGACACTGGACTGAACTAGTTGAGAGCTGGAACTTTGGTGAAGCTCTGTTCAGAAAGAATGACTTGTGAGCAAAAAGGCCCAGGTTGTATGTTTGCTTTCCGAGGATTTCAACGTGACTCAAGTAATTTCTCTGAGATGAACAATAGGAGCCTGCCTGTGAGTCTCTAGACGGACACAGGGAAGAAGAACCCTCTGGCAGGTCGGACTGCATTGTCCCAGTTTAGTTTAGGACTTTTAGTTAGGAATGTATCCCTTTGGTCGTATCATACCTGAAGAAGAACGCCCTTTTGCTCCCTGACATTTGCCTTTTTATGTACCCTTGTTTTCAGCTTGGACCATGCGTGTGAAATTAGTGTTTGTGATCGTGATTACAGTTATATTCATAATTTAATGAGTGTATTCATATATTTGGAGTATCAACATCCGATGCATACAATGTTGAAAACTACTGTTGCACCTCCAGAACACTTGTTTTTCATGTTAGCTCCCCATAAAGAACGACATCGCCAGACCTACTCTAAGAATGTATTTGTTGAAATGCTTCACCAGACACATAGCACCACTGATGTAACAGATTGTTGGGTTTGTGGCCTTTTGCCGTCAGTTATGCACATGCGATATAGAAAAGTGGTCCAAGACCTCTATATTTTATAGACCAAATTGATCAGTAACTTTTATTAAATTAACAAATTTCAGGAGCATGTCACTCAAGATCAGCTCTATTTCAATAAATGTATTCTCATTCTTCATAATAACAAAACGCGAAAAGGACAACAGCAAACCTCATTTTGAACCTAGAGAATTATTTAATATCTCAAGGTCAACATGTTCATCATTGCAAACATTGATTTCAATTATATAACAAAAGGTTACCCCAGTTGGAGCCTGCAGATAGAAAAGATATAGATAAAAAGAGTGTGCAATTCAAGAAGAAAAGGAAATTCACAGAAAAATTATTGTGGCATAAAATATTCGTAATGATTGATTAGGCAGCAGACGATAAATCAATTGACCATACTGTTCAACCTGGCCAAGGTGAGACACATTTACTAAAGCTATTATTCAATGTTCATGACTCATCAATGTCAAAATTGTCTGCACATCAATATAAAGAAACAGAAAATTGGTCCAGGTTTTTAATTAAATGCGTCGACGTTTCGACTCGTCTTTACGGCCTGTCGTTTATTTGAACCTGAGCCATGCGAGTCTTCTTCAGGACGAAGAAATGGGGGTAACCAGGGATCATGGATAACCCTACAAAACAAGAGATGATAATTCTATAAACTGTTGCCGCAAAAGCTTATTTGATAAAGGTAAGACCCTACCAATTATGGGTGGCTTACCCTGTGCCGATGATGGGGGGGGTTTAATTCTCACGTACCTAAGGCTTATTCTTTAATCCTATAACAATAAATATTAAAATACATGTAGAACACTTTACTTTTGAACAGAAAAATCATTGATAAAGAAGGGGTGACCCTCCGAAATCAATATTTACCAATTCTTCAGAAACGAGGAATTATTCCGTAGAAAATTGTTGTGGAGTGCAATAAACGCGATCTCAATAGCGAAAAGGGGGGCAAAAGCACTGTAAGGAAAAATATATCTATCAGTGCCTGCAAAAAAACGCAGTGATTCTACTTGTATGGTTAAAAAGAGATAGAGGTATTTACCTTGCATTAATTAGGATATCCTTGATGCTCAATTTCCAAGGTGTATTACGTGTATTTAAAGAAACACTGATTCTGACTCGAATCCCTGACTGGGGGCCACTCTATGTTGCAGAGTCCTACAAAATAATGCGGAGAAAAAGGGGAAGCCTCTATTATACCCTCCGTCTCAGTCTGCACCATATCTACAAGATCCCCACAACAATGCGTCGTACCTGTGTTCAGAATTAAAGTCGGATAATTCTCCTCATTGTGCCATTAGTACCCAGTCGGAGTTGTGGACAATCTGTTTCACATTTTCATCTGAAATTAACAAGACGACATTTACACTCGGAACCCAAAGTTATAAAACTCAGCATTAATATCACAAAGTGAGCAATTACGGTTACCAAATGTCAGCGTTCAGCTCTCCAAAACGTCTGTGTTGCTGCATACACACTGCGAGGAAGCTGCGTCAATCGACGACCATCTCGGCTTCCGCGTTGCCGATAATAGAAATAAACAGGGGACTAATGTTCCCACTACTGGTAGCAACGTCCAATAACCGATATCTATATGTACGCCTGGTGAATAGGGTGAGGGATTTTAAACCTGTCACACTCAATAAGCGAATTCAGAACTTAAAAATAATAATGAAAAACAAGGATTATATCGGGAGTTCCGAGTTGCGCCACCTTGGATAGGGACTCTATGGTTTAAAGGTAACCAGGGACCAAGTAAGAGGATAAAACCGGTCTTTCATTATCCTCATTTTCTTAGTAGTCCATATCAATTCAAACTACTACTTGTTTTTGGGTATTGCATAAACATCTACCGAGCTGATCGTATAATATTATCGAGTCACTTGTGCATCTTACTTTTGGGATCGCATATATCAATACTTATTAACACATATATTTCACAATTGTTCTTGACAATATACAACCATCACAAAAAACATTACAGAACATTTTTTTCATTATACAAAAACAAATTAAAATTAATAATCAAAGATTATTAAACATTCAAACAATGTGCTGTACTCGAGTATAGTTTTTGAAACTACTGGTTTAGCTATTTGCATCATGTAATATTACCCAGGGCATGGATCAGTGTAATCGATCAGAATTTCATTATACCCTCAGCAGTGATACTTGTCTATTAATCTCCTCTAGTTCGTTTAATCCTCTCTTCACCGTGTCCAGTCTGTGTATCCATTTACATTCCCTTCTACTTAGAATGCAACTAAGGTCACCACCTCTGGGATTGGCCTTTACCTTCTCGATAACCCACCATCTTTGACTGTTGGCCTCGTGTTTGAAGGAAATGAAATGTTCGACCAAGGGGGCACCTGGTGTGCTGCAACGTATGCGACTTGTGTGTTGTAGGATACGACATTTAACTCTCTGTATCGTCTGGCCTACATACATCAGCCCACAAGGACACAGAATAGCATAAATAACCCAAGTTGTATTACAGTTACTGTGGTCTTTCAACACATGTCTGCTCATTGTGAGTAAATGAGGTGCATTCTGTAGTCAAGGGGCATGCCTTACATATGCTACATTGTGTGTGGCCTGTCACTGGAGGGAGACCCCATAATGTGGTTTGCTGCTCTATCTGGACAAACGGTAATAGAGATTTTATTAGATGATCTCTGATGTTTTTCCCTTTGCGGAAGGCATGTAGTGGAGCTCCCAATCCACCTACTCCTTCCTTCACTAAGTGCCAATTTCGATTTATAGCCTTTTTGATAACATTACTCTTTGTATTGAAGGTGGTTACACACACCAATCTTTCTTCACCACTTGCTTTTTGTTGTACATTCAACAGATGTTCCCGGTGGTTGTACCAAGCCCGTTTTCGGGCCTTCTAGAGTAGATGTATTGGATAGCCTCGTTCACTCAGACGTGCAATTAGTAGTAAAGATTCATCAAAGAAATCTTCCTTCCTGGTACAATTCCGCCGTACCCTCAGGAATTGCCCGAAGGGCAAGTTGTCCCTGAGGTTACGGGGATGATGACTGGTGTATCTAAGAAGGGTATTTCGTTCACTACTTTTTCTGTATAAACTTGTATAGAGGCTGCCTGCGTCAGCTTTAATTTGAATG
Organism: Lissotriton helveticus; assembly: GCF_964261635.1. Taxonomy (NCBI): domain Eukaryota; kingdom Metazoa; phylum Chordata; class Amphibia; order Caudata; family Salamandridae; genus Lissotriton; species Lissotriton helveticus. The sequence goes on from NC_136070.1 coordinate 1,092,942,423, forward strand.
TTTAAAAAGTTAATTAAGATGTTATCGTATTCCAGTGTGAATTGAATGTCTTCTAGGCAAGTATTAAGCCAAACATGGAATTGGACCAAGGTCTCCTTGTTTCCATGCCAAATCATAAGGACATCATCCATGTACCTGGCCCATAATGATATATGATTTTGGTTTGTATTACTCTGATTTAGTACATAGTCCTGTTCATACTCACTCATAAAAATAATTGCCAAATTTGGGGCAAAACTTGCCCCCATTGCCACGCCCTTTGTTTGCACATAATACTTCCCTTGGAACATAAAAAAGTTCCGAGTCATGGCTACTGTCGGGAGTTGTATGATGAACTCCGTTGGGACCCTATGTGGGGTCAGCCTACGGTTCAAAACGGTTTCTATGCAAAATAAAGCAGCTTGCTGAGGGATGTTAGTATACAAGGACGTAATGTCCATGGTTACTAGAAGACATGTCTCCAGGTCATACACTCGTCCATCAACCAACTGAATTGTGTGAGTTGTATCACGCAAATATGTAGGGGTGGATGTTGCTAGAGGCTTCAAAAAAACTTCTACATATTTACATAAAGGCTCAATCAATGACCCACACCCCGATATAATTGGTCTTCCCGGGGGGTCTGTCAAGCGTTTATGAACTTTAGGGAGGGTATAAATAGTGGGCATCCGAGGGTGTTTGTTATTCAAAAATTCGAACTCATGTTTGTTGATGATTCCATCCTCTAGTGCTTTGCTGGTTATTTTATTGATCTCTATACTAATTCCCTTAGCTGGATCCGCTTTTAATAAGGTATAGTTGCCTACCACTTCCAATTGTGAGAGAATCTCATCCTTGTATTTGCTAGTGTCCTGAACCACAATGGCCCCACCCTTATCTGCTGGCTTTATTACAATTTGGGTGTTATTCTTAAGGGTGTCTAGGGCAGTCTTCTCCTCCTTGGTTATATTATGTGACACATATTGTCGACTAGCAAGAGCCTGGTCTACATCTCGCAACACCACCTGTTCATAGGCTCGTATTTTGCTGTCAATCAAATGTGACGGAGGGTTAAAATGCGACGGAGGTCGTAAACCACTTCCTGAGAATACTGGATTGTGTGGAATCTTAAGAAAATAATGTTTCAGTCGCAATTTTCTGAAAAATTGTTGTAATGTAATGTAGGCCAGGCGATACAGAGAGTTAAATGCCATATCCTACAACACACAAGTCGCATACGTTGCAGCACACCAGGTGCCCCCTTGGTCGAACATTTCATTTCCTTCAAACACGAGACCAACAGTCTAAGATGGTGGGTTATCGAGAAGGTAAAGGCCAATCCCAGAGGTGGTGACCTTAGTTGCATTCTAAGTAGAAGGGAATGTAAATGGATACACAGAGTGGACAAGGTGAAGAGAGGATTAAACGAACTAGAGGAGATTAATAGACAAGTGTCACTGCTGAGGGTATAATGAAATTCTGATTGATTACACTGATCCATGCCCTGGGTAATATTACATGATGCAAATAGGTAAACCAGTAGTTTCAAAAACTATACTCGAGTACAGCACATTTTTTGAATGTTTAATAATCTTTGATTATTAATTTTAATTTGTTTTTGTATAATTAAAAAATAGTTCTGTAATGTTTTTTGTAATGGTTGTATATTGTCAAGAACAATTGTGAAATATATGTGTCAATAAGTATTGATATATGTGATCCCAAAAGTAAGATGCACAAGTGACTCGATAATATTATACGATCAGCTCAGTAGATGTTTATGCAATAACCAAAAACAAGTAGTAGTTTGAATTGGACTACTAAGAAAATGAGGATGATAAAAGACCGGTTTTATCCTATTACGTGGTCCCTGGTTACCTTTAAACCATAGAGTCCCTATCCAAGATGGCGCGACTCGGAACTCCCGATATAATCCTTGTTTTTTATTATTATTTTTAAGTTCTGAATTCGCTTATCGAGTGTGACAGGTTTAAAATCCCTCACCCTATTCACCAGGCGTACATATAGATATCGGTTATTGGACGTTGCTACCTGTAGTGGGAACATTAGTCCCCTGTTTATTTCTATTATCGGCAACGCGGAAGCCGAGATGGTCGTCGATTGAGGCAGCTTCCTCGCGGTGTGTATGCAGCCACACAGACGTTTTGGCGAGCTGAACGCTGACATTTGGTAAGCGCAATTGCTCACTTTGTGATATTAAGGCTGAGTTTTGTAACTTTGGGTTCCGAGTGTAAATGTCGTCTTGTTAATTTCAGATGAAAATGTGGAACAGATTGTCCACAACTCCGACTGGGTACTAATGGCACAATGAGGAGAATTATCCGACTTTAATTCTGAACACAGGTACGACGCATTGTTGTGGGGATCTTGTAGATATGGTGCAGACTGAGACGGAGGGTATAATAGAGGCTTCCCCTTTTTCTCCGCATTATTTTGTAGGACTCTGCAACATAGAGTGGCCCCCAGTCAGGGATTCGAGTCAGAATCAGTGTTTCTTTAAATACACGTAATACACCTTGGAAATTGAGCATCAAGGATATCCTAATTAATGCAAGGTAAATACCTCTATCTCTTTTTAACAATACAAGTAGAATCACTGCGTTTTTTTTGCAGGCACTGATAGATATATTTTTCCTTACAGTGCTTTTGCCCCCCTTTTCGCTATTGAGATCGCGTTTATTGCACTCCACAACAATTTTCTATGGATTAATTCCTTGTTTCTGAAGAATTGGTAAATATTGATTTTGGAGGGTCACCCCTTCTTTATCAATGATTTTTCTGTTCAAAAGTAAAGTGTTCTACATGTATTTTAATATTTATTGTTGTAGGATTAAAGAATAAGCCTTGGGTACGTGAGAATAAACCCCCCCCCCCATCATCGGTACAGGGTAAGCCACCCATAATTGGTAGGGTCTTACCTTTATCAAATAAGTTTTTGCGACAACAGTTTATAGAACTATCATCTCTTGTTTTGTAGGGTTATCCATGATCCCTGGTTTCCCCCATTTCTTCGTCCTGAAGAAGACTCGCATGGCTCAGGTTTAAATAACCGACAGGCAGTAAAGACGAGTCGAAACGTCGACGCATTTAATTAAAAACCTGGACCAATTTTCTGTTTCTGTATATTGATGTGCAGACAATTTTGACATTGATGATTCATGAACATTGAATAATAGCTTTAGTAAATGTGTCTCACCTTGGCCAGGTTGAACAGTATGGTCAATTGACTTATCGTCTGCTGTCTAATCAATTATTACGAATATTTGATGTCAAAATAATTTTTCTGTGAATTTCCTTTTCTTCTTGAATTGCACACTCTTTTTATCTATATCTTTTCTATCTGCAGGCTCCAACTGGGGTAACCTTTTGTTATATAATTCAAATCAATGTTTGCAATGATGAACATGTTGACCTTGAGATATTAAATAATTCTCTAGGTTCAAAATGAGGTTTGCTGTTGTCCTTTTCGCGTTTTGTTATTATGAAGAATGAGAATACATTTATTGAAATAGAGCTGATCTTGAGTGACATGCTCCTGAAATTTGTTAATTTAATAAAAGTTACTGATCAATTTGGTTTATAAAATATAGAGGTCTTGGACCACTTTTCTATATCGCAAGAAACCCAGGTACAGTACCTTTTTGGGTTACCCCATTACTTTAATGGATTGTCAGTTATGCACAAGCATGACTTATTCCTCTCTTTACCCCTATCATATCTAGGTAGATGTGAGGCATGGTTCCAGATTCTGTCGTCCATGTATATGCACTATGTTGAAAATCCTAAGCAGTACACAGAGAAGGACTACAGTATGATTATAGCTTATATTGAGACACATCAAGGATTTGACCCCAACGGAAACAATGGTGAAGGATCATTAGACCCGAATGCTTGTATGATTTTATATACTACTCATCAAAATATTACGTGGTTAAAAAGTGAACTTTTAGATTTTGTAGAATTTAACCATACACACTATTTTCAGCAATTTATTGCAAGGAATGTGACTAGTGACCGAATTATGCCAATCCCTATCCTGAACAGTTCATCTGTCTTCTGTGTTCAGGGAACGGGACATGTGCAAGTTGGGGAAAGCACATATAATTATACGTACAGAATGAAGATTTTTAGTAGTCCCCCTTTACTGACCCCGCCAAATATGTACTTTGTATGTGGGGAAAATGCTTATACTTGGTTACCACGTGGATGGGCAGGCTGATGTTATTTGTCATTTTTGTATCCTCCAGTATATCTAGCTCCTCCCAATTATCATAAGGATCATCAATTATATGATCCTAGCTTGCCTCTCATTAGAAATAGGAGACAGATTGGAATGTCTGAGGTCGATCAGACCGATACATCGTTGCAACAATTTTATGACATTGCTAAAGGTTTATTTCCGATATGGGGCCCGATTTTCACAAGTAGAGAGGTACGACTTGTGTCCTGAGTAGTTGAGCGGGTTATTAATATCTCAACAGATATTTTGACAAACTTAACAGAGGAGATTCAGGCCACTGACTTGTCTCGCTTCAGAAGCATATGGTTTTAGAGGATATCTTGGCTGACCAAGGAGGAGCATGCCGCGTGATCGGCAGCTCCGGTTGCGTATATATTCCAGACTCCGCCCCTACTGTTCATTTGGCAATCCAGAAGCTACATTGATTAGCCTCCGAAATTCATGTTGAAAATGGGTCCTGGTCCTTTTCTAGCTGGTTCTGGGGATTGGTATCCACTTGGGGATGGAAATTATTGAAGAAGTTGGCTGGAGCAGCAGGCGTTATATTTGTATTCTGTTTCTGCATGCATTGTGGTTAGCATGTTGTTCCTATTGCGCAACTAAACTCTCATCTGCATTAGTCCCCGCCCCCACAGCAACTAAATAACAAATGATACAACAGGAGATTTATGAGCTCATGGCGATTGATGAGGAGATTTTCGAAGATTAGTTTTCAGTTAGTTAGCTACATCACGCTAAAAGGGTGGATTTGAAGGATAAATGTCCGAGTTTCCCCCCTCATCATAGGCCTGTAGGCATATACATATATTTGTTAGCATGATGTATCTATACAGTTAGTACAAGTATATTGATTAGGTTAGTTTCGTTGGGAAAATATACATTAGTCGCGTATATTCCATGCTAGTTAGTCAAGTGGAAGAGTCGACTCCATTTTGTGGCCTTAGCTCAGCTTCAGACCAGGAACACGTGACTCTCTGTCTAGTAAGAAAAATCTCTGGCTTTGAGTTATAGAGAGGCAGCTGAAGCTGGGTTGCTTCTTCTCTGCGCTAGACTCTTCAAGGTTGCAAGTGGGTGCGAGCCTGATAAGCACATTCTTGGAGGCGCCATGCGAGCCCTCCCGAGCGTTAGGCAGAAGGGAGTCAACTTCTTTGACCTTGCTATAATGAACAGAGCTATTCTGAATCTGCTTTGTGTGCCATATATGGTCTTTCCTATGAACCACCTGTACCAACTTGTATTTTTCCTTTCTAGGGTAACGACTTGAGACTGTAACAGTATATATGTTGCCTCCTGATTATGTGTGGCAGTCTTCTCTGCAAGCCTTTAGGGGTGTGGTTGAGAGAGGCTCCACTTCAAAGTGCTTTGTATAATAAACGATTGAACTTTCTTCACTGCCAACTGACTGATTATTGGTAAATGGTATTGGGGGCTATTGGTAAGTATAGCTCCATAGGTTATTTAGTTTTTTTGGTACATCAGCTGGACAAGAAGAAACAAAGACAATCTGCAATTTTCACGCATCGCTCGCTTGCAGAGCGCATCACCGACATTGCGAGGAAAATGCCGCAAAGATCGAGATCGTCGCAGTGCCTGTTGCCGCTGCAAGAGCCGACACATCCTTCGCTGGTGGAACGCATTGGCCCGGAGCAGGAAGACTCCGATCGCTGAAAATATTGTTGCAGAGCCTGTCGTCGCTGTGTGAGCTCGCCGCAGCGCTTGCTTGCGGACCGCATCACTTCGCTGTGAACATCTTCGCAGAGCCATCGCATCAAGGGGCCGCAAGAGAAGAAGATCGACACTGCGCATCGCCGCCGCACCTGAGATCATCGCCGTCCCGAAGATCGTCGCATCGAACCTGTGAGAGACACTTTCTACTGACCCTGTCGCATCGCCTCCCCAGGGTCTCAGGAGAGACGCATCGCTTGTTTTTCAACACTGCAGCTTCCATTTGGAACTTTTGTCGCATCTACAGGTACTTTGGGCTAAATGTGACGCAACTGTGGATTATTTTAACGCAAATCCTAGAACTCTTTGAAAATCATATTCTTGAACTGTGTATGTTGGATTTTTGTCATTTTGGTCTTGTGTAGTTTAGATAAAGATACTTTATTTTTCTAAACTGCTGTGGAGTCTATTTGTGTTGTTTTCACAGTGTTACTGTGAGTGTTGGTACAACTACTTTACACATTGCCTTTGATAAGCTTGTCTGCTCGTGCCAAGCTACCAAGGGGGTGAGCAGGGGTTATCTAAAGAGTGTATCCCCCTTACCCTGACTAGAAGCAAGGGTCCCTATTTGGACACCAACTAGAGCCCCCCAGATCTAACACCCCACAACAACAAAACGCTTTCTGCCCATCACACCAGGAGGGTATCCCAAGTGAAGACGTGGCCCCTGCCTAATACACCTTCCATCGCACAGCACACCAAAGCGATTGGAGAGGGGGTCCCTGGATGGAGGCCATCCTTGGGATGCAGGAGGAACATCAGAATTCCTGGCAAACAATAATGGGGAAGGCTCACTCCAGTGCGGCTGGAGACACCGATGGACACTGTGGCCTGTTCTCAGTGGCTCGGGCCCCAGGCGAACTTGGTACCCCAAACCACAGCACTAACGCGCACCGGTCAGGAGCTGCACCCCAACGGATGACACATTGGGCAGAGTAGACAAGACCCACACAAAACTGCTCTTCGACGAAAAGAAAAACCAGAGCCAGGGAAGCGGGGGCATCTTGCTCCTCGGAGGACCAGGCGGACGCCCCAGAGAAAGAGCCCGGGGATGTGAAGCAGATGTTCGCTGCGGTGCTAAAGAGCTTATTAATGATCAACGGTAAAATTAACTCACTTGTCTTCTGAATGGATAGAATATCAGAGCGCCTCGACAAACATACGGAGTGGATAGACATGACTGAGCGCTGAGCAAACGAGGTGGAAGAGGTGCAATCGGAAATGGACTCGATTAAAAAATAAATGGCTAAAGCGTTCATGACACTAAAGGACAAGGCAGAAGATTTAGAGGCCAGGTCCAGAAGGAGCAACATCTGCATTACAGGTTTGCCAGAGTCCACCTCGATGGGCAATATGGAACAGTTCACAGAAAAATTCCTGATCTCCCTGGTGGGCTGCAAAACTTCCATCTATATGTTTTTGGTGGAATGTGGCCATCGTTCGCTCTACCCTCGGCCACCTCCTGGGGCTCCTCTGCGCCAGATGATAGCGAAAGGGCTAAACTACAGGGACAGGGACGCTGCCCTAAGGCGGACCAGGGAGTTGGTGGAGCTACAGTACGAGGGATCTGCTATCTCCCTCTATCGGACTTTACTATACAGGTCCAGGAAGCCAGACTTCAATTCAACTCTCTGAAGCGACAACTCGTGAGCAAAACATAGAATACGCCATGCTCTATCCAGCCAGGCTAAAATTCACTCTGAACGGCTAGGCTCGTATCTTCTCGGACCCTAAATCATTTCAAAAAGCCCTGTAGGACTTCTCCAAACAGGTGGAGCGAGATGCAGAAGCGGAGCGGCTCGAAGAGGCGACCGGGGGGCGTCTGGTGGCGGCCTGGATGAGCAGGACTTAATTGACAGCTGTGCGCTGGGCCCCCTGGCTCTACAGCTGCTTGGGTCAGTTGGCGATGAACCTGGCTGATCGAGGTGTGCAGCAGTGATCTACTGCCATCTATGCTCACTAAAAGATATCATGAAGATCTATGCTGCGGGGTGAAGCAACCCGAACTCTCGCAAGTATTGTTATTGACAGTTCCTTAGGCTCATAAGAGAGCCACCGTGCTCCCTACTGTCGCTATAGTTTTTTACCTTGCTCTTTTAGAGAATGCTCTGTCCACAGGGTTGGCAATGTGGTACTCTCCCTCACCATGTGTAAGTATCAATGATAGTTTAGATAGTCTCTGAAGTGCCAAATTTGTTTTGATGGCATGGCATACTGCCTGTTGCCACTAGTAGTGCTTAGGTAACTTCGGCCCCTATGTGTTACACACTACATGGCTTGTTGCCTTATTTACTTAAGGGTTAGGGGCGGGGGAGGGGGGAGACCGACTGTGCTAAGTTTGGGTTTCCATGGCGTGGGTGGGGGGGTGGGGTCTCTGTTTTGGGAATCGTTTCTGTTTCTATGTTTTAATTTGGTCACAGTGAGAGTCTTGTATCGGACATCTGCACCACTAGGATGCTATGGTATAGGGCTGATTAGGGGCTGTCGTGCTGGAGGGCACCAGAGAAACCCTGATTAGAAATCGTTCCCCTTTTCCAGATGCAATGGGCGACAGGGTAAGATTGCTGACCTAGAATGTCAGAGTAAAATCAGGAAAGCGGTGGCGTACTTAGCTAGGCATAATATAGATATTGCGCTACCGCAGGAAACTCACTTCCCACTTGACAATCCGACGCTGGCCCGTAGGAGGATACGTGGCACATTCCACGCTGCCGGCTTCTCCACACATGCCCAGGGAGTGCTCACCTGGGTAAACCCTAGGGCTGGATTCCCCCTAGAAGAACTGTAGACAGACGCTGGGGTCAGATATACTATATCTAAATGTAAGGGGAAAGGCATGGAATGTGTTCTCATTAATGTATACTGCCCCAACTACGATCACCCACAGTTTTTTAGGTACCTCCTAGACTTAGCACGCCAATTACCCTCTCTGCCGCAAATCTGGGGAGGGGACTTTAACTGTGTGTTGAACCCAGCCATTGACCGATCTAGGGGCCCTGTACGGCGTCAGTCATTAGCAGACAAAGCGATTGTAGATGCAAAAACTGAACTAGGGTTGGTTGACGTCTGGTGTGCCCATTCAGGAGACGATGGGGATTTAACCCATATGCTACCCCTTGATCTGCACACCAGGATAGATTACTGGTTCCTGGCAGGTTCACGGAGGCATGCCATACGGGAATGCGAGGTGTTTCCCCACTCATATTGAGACCACTCGCCAATATTGCTGGACCTGGATTGCCCTATAAAGCGCCCACCTCCATTTACTTGGAGATTCCCTCCATATGCACTATTAGACGACACCCTTAAGGGGGAGACGTCAGAAGCCACAGACGTTTGCTTTGCTACTAACATTGACTCAGTCCCGCAATTTGCTACCATTTGGGAAACCTTCAAGGGTTATATCTGAGGAATAGCTATTTCGAAGCACTCATGGGTTTTGAGATTTATCAGAGGGCAATTAGCATTGCTGGAGCGGAAGCTGGCAGAATTAGAGCGAGAGGTCCTCGAGGGAGGCAGCGATCAGGTTATGGACGAACTCAAGAATACGCTAGAGGAATATCATGAAGAGGCCGACAGGGAGGTTAACCTAATGGGAAAATACGCAATATCGAGAACGTACGGGGAGAGGGAAAGTCCAGGCGCCACGTTGGCGGCTACAATGAGAGGTAGGCGGGAGAGTGCAGGCTCCATAGAGATTTGCTTAGACTCAGGTGAGAAGTCCAGCGACCCTGATGCTGTAGCTGAGGTTACTACACTGAATTATATGGCTCCAAATCCCACGGCACGGACATACTGAAATACTTGGACTACATAAAACTGTCTTGGTTGTCAGATGACCGCAGAGAGTACCTGATGAGACCTTTAGAGGCCTGGGAAGTCCTTAATGTGCTGCGATCAATGTGAGCCAACAGCGCTCCAGGTCAATATGGCTTACGGTGGCCTTCTATAAAGAGTTCAGAGAACAACTGACCCCTCATTTGATCTCTATTTGAGGAAATGGGCGAATGCGGATCCATGCCACCCACAATGCGTGAAGCCTTGCTAGTCGCTCTCCTAAAGCCGGGCAACCACTACACGATTGCGCCTCATACAGACCCCTGTCCTTTTTAAATGTGGACACTAAAATATTCGCCAAGATCCTTGAGAACAGATTGGCTCCCCTTATCCCATCTTAAGTTGGCCCCAAACAGGCAAGATTCATCCCTGGGCGTACATTAACCCACAACTTATGCACAGCAAGCTTTTGATTCTGTGGAATGGAATTTTATGCTGATAGTGCTAGTGCTTGAGTGTATGGGGCTGGGGAACCTCTTTATCCGTCTGGTGAAGGTCCTGTATACTACCCGAACCACCCGAGTGAGAGTGGGTAACATTGTCACTTCCCCTCTAGGGATTTCCAGGGGCACTTGTTAGGGTTGTCCCGCTATCCCAGCCTCTTTATGCATAGGTCGCAGAGCCATTGGCATGTGCCCTCAGGGAGTACCATAGCCACAGGGGGATCCGGTTTTCCAATTACAATTTGATAATCTCTTCATATGCAGACGATACGTTCCTGTACATTCATGATTCAGAGTCTAACCTTTCTCCGGTGTTAAGGGAGGTAATGAAATTTGAGGAATTTTCGGGACTTAAAAATAACTGGTCAAAGTCTACTATATTTCCCCTCACCCCAGCGATGCTCCCAGGGGATTTGGATTTCCCCTTGGCTTGGTCTACTGACCCGGTGCGATAATTGGGGATCCACGTAAACACGTGCTCGGAAATAGTATTTAAGTAAAACTACGGAAGAGAGGTTGCTAGACTGGAAAGACACTATAAATAGGTGGATTAGACTCCCCTTATCGCTCCCAGGAAGGATATCGCTCATGAAGATGGTAATGTTACCTAGACTCCTCTTCTTGTTTTTAAATATACCAATTGTCCTCCCAGCTCAATTTTTCCAACATCTTAAGTCTTTGCAGGTCAAATCGGCTTGGGCCGGCAAACAACTACGCCAACAGGGCCAGATGGGACGTTCTTCCTCTCCCCTACTGGATGGAGGGGCTGGGAGCCCCAGATTTAGATCTCCATTATCGGGCAGCTCAATGCTCACACGCCTTTTACTGGTTACACCAACAACCCCACCCGCCCCCCCATCTCCACATAGAGAGGGTGGCAGTGACACCTTCCCACTTGACTACAGCGTGGTTCTGTGCAGCGATATGACGCACTGGGACCTTAGACTCTATAAATGCGACCACACACGTCTGGCATAACCTAACTAACCACCAAGCGGTCTCCATCCTTTATTCCCCCCTCACACCCATTGAGTGGTGCGCTTAGTTCCCAACTCTCATAGAACCAGAAGTAGTGCGGGCCATGCAAACCCTAGACAGATCAGTAATTGGAAATTTCTTTGCAGATGGGAGAGGGAGGGGCTGGGAAGAGCTGGTCTCTAACCTCCAGAAGTTGTGCCCTTTAACACAATGTTACGCACGGACTCCCTGAGTAGGCTAGTCTCACACATATACAGTAGAACACAGGAACTTCGCTGGAATCAGTACACTAAGCCTGGGCTAGAGTGGCAATCGGATTTCAGGGTCAAGTTAGACGACGACACATGGATGGCAATCGGATTTCAGGGACAAGTTAGACGACGACACATGGAAGTACTGCTGTGAGGCAACACAAAACATTTCCTTCAACGGCAACACCGTCTCATTCCATTTAAATGTCTTAATAGAATATACCATACTCAAGTCCGGTTATATAGGTTTGGACTGCGTGATACCGACAAATGCGAAAGATGTGGAGAGGAGTCGGCTGGCTTCTTATACTTAGCATGGTTATGCCCCTCAATAGCTAACTTTAATATTCTCCAAACTAAGTGAGATTACTGGTGAAACCCTGAGGCCAGACTCGCTGCTAGCTCTATTGGCCTTCTTCAAATGGGTTTGTAAAGATATTAGGCGCCTAATAGACATGGGGCTCATGATAGCAAAACGAGTGGTGGCAATACATTAGGCGCGAGGTCCCCCCCTACTCTGACTCAATGGTCCAGAGATATGCTGTTCTGCAATACGCAATCTGAATCATACAGTGAACTGCTCCCCCCTAGAAGCCGCCCTAAGAGTTTTTGGAGCTTATATAAGAGAGCTTATATAAGAGTTACTTAGAAGGACAGAAATGAGTGAACATAAGAGCAGGAGCCCTATGTGAAAAACTAGATTAGAAATGTGTATAGGTGTCAATCTAGTCAAACAATCAGTGTATCATTCAATACCCTACCAGTAATGTACTTTGGTGTATGCACATGATTGCTGTAACTACTTGTGTGTTAGCTTATTTCTTTATTTCCTTTTGGTTGAATTGTATATACTATAAAAAACAATTCTGGATCATAGAAACTAATAAAGAAAATTAGAAAAACATTTGTTTTTAGAAGGCTTGGGCGGCACTCAATAGTAATTTTTAACAGCGCCACCATGTGGCAGACTGGTACAAGCCCCTGTGTTGACAATTAACTGCTGGTGCTGACCACTGGAAACCACCGGCTGAAATAAGCACTGATTGGGAAAGCCAAAAGGTCTTGCATTAATGTGTCAACACATTTAACCACGGTCATTCACAAATGTTGTCTACATTTGCTGCATACACAAGGGATGTTTATCACATTAGAACATGCCCTAATTACTTTGCAAGTGCTGCGGAACAAGTAGCAACAATGGTTTGCTTTCTATGTAGAATGCATATAGTAGATTAAGACCTGAAAGTGGCAAAAGCCCGATCAAAGCGTGTACTTTTCAGATGTAAAATAGTTTCTCAAGCATTCCAATGCAAGCACTTCCTGAAGAAGGAATAACACACTAAACAGCCACTAGGTAGAGGTAAAAGAGTGGTACTCCCCTGGGTGGAGCCAAAATCCATTCATTTAATATTATTGCGCCTTGGTAACATCCAAGCAGCTGTGCTGACAAGGCAGACAAAAAATGGATAATTGTCAGGCATGATGAAAGAAAATGCAGAATTATGGCAGATCTCGCTGAGGGTGAACTGCCCTCAGAAAGAAAACCTTGGAGCACAAGTTCGCATGTTTCCCTAAAAAAACGTACAGTTTGATCCCGAAAAAAGCACAGCTCCTGTGCGATTTCAAGAATGGATTCTACAAGAGAACGAGTGAAAGCGTTGGGAGAAGAGTGGCGCATTCTTGCCACTCCATAGACGGTGCCGTGATCTCTTTATACACAAATGTATCACTTGATCTCAGTTAAAGCAGTGTGGGTGGTCATGTTAGCACACTGACTGAACTGCATTTCTTTTACAAAACAAAAGGACTTGAGTTACATTCCAAAGAGAGGTTTGTGAAAATAAATTATGCCTGCAAACCTCTGTGAGACAACAAAGATGGCGACTCCTGCTTCTTGGGACTGACAGGACCTAACTCTTCCAAAGCATTGTGGCTCTTTTATCTATTAGCTGCAAATGCAATTTTTACTGCAGCCCTGGTCCCCTGCGGTTTGCTTATGCTCCTCTGCCTCTGAACAGAAAGTTCAGGACTACTATGACACCTGTTCACAGAGCTCGGGAGCTGAGGGATCTGCCAGACGGCCAACTACTCCCATATGGCCAATCAGTGTCTGGCCATACTGTAAAGCAGCATCTGATTGGCTCTCCACGGGTCTTCAGTGACAAGCTACCTCAACAATGTTTCCATTGTTCACTGCACACAAGTCTTCTGAAAAGCTCTGGAAGGGAAGGGTTAAATCGGTAGGAAATAGTATTGCCCCAACTCACCTCCTAAATCGGTATGCACCTTTATTTAGGTTGTGCAATACCATCCATGCAATGAATACAAGTTATAATATATGTGTTTACTCTAGTTAGCAATGGCCATTTATTCATAATCCGTCTATGTTACCATTTCGTCTACTTCTAAGAGTTTGCCTCTCACCATGCTGCCACTGTACCAGTGGTCTAGGCACCTCACCTTTTCCTGTCCAAACCCACGTCACAGGAAGTGGTGAAGAGTGTCCATTTCCTGTGATCAGAGATGTTTATGACAATGGCACACTCGGGTCCCACTAAACACAATTGATCACTGAAAAGGAATACACAAAGGATACATTCTGAAGAGAACAAATGTATGCGGAGAGAAGAAAAGGCACAGTACAATTTATTGCAAAAATATCAGCACAGCCCCGCTCAGAGTATTTTTGCTTCGAATTCAAGGATCGTTTGGCCAGTGAAGTTAAACAGTTAGCACTTGCCCTACCCTGTCATGTCATATTCAATTTCCCAGCAAGTCCTAAGAGACAAGATTCACAAATGCAAGCAGGCCTTCCTCTGCAGTCTGATAAATGGGATTTCTGAGGCGGCTCCTAGTAAATGTGAATAAAGACATGACTGAATAACCATGTAGTTGCTTCAGTGACACAAAGGCCTCTGAGACCCATCCAACGTAGACAAATCCACAATAGTTTCTATTTCAATATATGCAATTGAAACAGCACTCAAAAATGTATATTGAAAACACCTTCCCTTCAGGGTCCGCCTTTTCTACTCTGACTTAATCACGTTGTGTTGTGCATAATTGTTTGTGTTCAAAGCTTTGTGCTTCTGTTTTAAAAGCTTCAAGGGGAGGGACCCACAGTACTTGTCTTCGCTGGTGTTCCCCTATAGTTCTATTTGTAGCCTCATATCTTCTGGGGCTCATCGGGCAACAGTCCCCGTGCAGAGCCCGCATGGAGGCTGCTCTTTTGGCTTCATCGCTGCGAATCTGTGGAATTACATGCCAGATTCTCTAAGAATGGAACCTTCAAAATCCCTATTAAAGAACTTGTTAGTATTAATGTTTAATATTGTTGAGGTATTGATGCATCGGCTACAGTAACTAGGCCATGATATGTATTCTACCGTAATACTCTTGTATAACCAGCCCTATGGGTCAAATATGGCTACAAATACCAATAAAACATGTTGTGAAAAAAAAGATCAATTATGTTGGCATTTCAGCCGGTCTGTGTCCTTTATCGATGGTAATTTTGAGCACCACTAGTGTTTCTTCCTTATGGACATTTGTATCAAGAGATCCTCTTTCTGCGCATGGAATTCAGTGTGTATTTTGCAAATGAGCAGGCCTGTGCTATCTCTTTTGAAAGCCTGTGCAACAAATGGTCTCTACACGTGTTTACTCAATGGCTCTAGAGCAGAGCCACATACAGGGGCTACAGGCTGTTCCTAGTAGTTTTGAAGAGATGTTATGTATTTTTGCAATGCACATCTGTTTGAAGGACATAGACAAGATACATTTAGATAAATATATTCATTTTCATTTTTACTCTGGCAACATTCAGTCAAAGGCATTTGCCATGGGGCACCTGATAGCAATTTGTATTTCTGGTAGGAGATCTGCTGATACTGTAGTGCTTTTGGCCGCAAATTTCCTCTTCATAGTCACTGCGATTCTGTAGGACTGTTGCTCTCCATTTATCAGATGACTCAAGCATCACCTCACTTAATTTCTGTAGATGCAAAATGGCATCTTTTCATAGTATGCGCACTACGTGACATTCCCTCCTCTCCAAATTTCGTCATCTTACCGCTTGCTACGCTTAAGAACTCTCAGAATCAAGGTATGTTGTCCACGGCGTAGCCTTTTATTTACATCAAACCAACTAATTTACCACAGACCAATACCAAAGAAAAGTATCCTTCTTGGATATATAAGACCAAGGGCTAGATGTAGGTAAATCTATTTTACCACTTCTTAAATACCGAATTTTACCGATTCGGTATTTAAGAAGTGGTAAAATAGAGGGGGGGGGGGAGATGTAGGTAATTCCAGATGTGGAATTACCGAATCGGTAATATTCGGTATTTACCGATTCGGTAAATACCGAATCGGTATTTCCTATTGATTCCTATGGGCTGTGAAGCCCATAGGAATCAATGGGAAATACCCCGATTCTGTAATTACAGAATCGGTAAATACCGATTTTAGCAAGGGTGCAGGGGGTGTCACTTTGACACCCTCTGGCACCCCGAAATTTGACATGTGCGCCATGTGGCACACAGACATGCCCTAAGGGCATGTCTGTCTGTCACATGGCATAGGTGTGCATGCACACATGTGCATGCACACCTGAATTCGGTATTTTAAGACCCAATTGGATTGGGTGGTAAAATACCGAATTTGTAGGGCCTTTGGGACTCTGAAGAGTCCCACCTACATCTGAGATTTACCGAATCGGTAAAAATACCGATTCGGTATTTTACAGAATCGGTAAATTTACCGAATCGGTAAATTTACCGATTCTGTAAAAAAGTGCCCCTACATACCGAAAACCCATTTACCCGTCGGTAACGGCCGAAATCGGCCGTTACCGGTCGGTAAATGGCTCCTACATCTGGCTCCAAGTGTATTATGATGGAAACTACTGCCGATTTTTTTAACAACATCTTGTGTTACAGTTGCAAATCTTCTTGCTTTTAGAAAATCAATGGGTTTTGATCCCTTATATGTTAATGTAAACCCAAATTGGACTTAAACATTCTCCCAATTGCATTTTGTTTAAAATGAAAATTATCAGTTGCCGTTTGCAGAGTTCGTTTTTGTTACGCTATGTGTATTTCATGAAGCACAACATTTGCCTCTTGTGCATCTAGCCACTGAAAAATAAAAAAACTGATTACGGAGATGCAGCACTAGAGATTTTTAATATTTTAAAACACGTTGGGAAGCTAGGTAATCATTGACATCACTATACATAATATTTCAGAGCTATCAAGAGCTTTACGCAACCAGATCATGAGCACCTCAAAAACTGACCATTTATCAATTTTAATACATTTTATTTGAATATTCTTCATCATAGACCATTCCCACAATAAATAAACGTTCAATATTCTCCCCTTGTCCAACGCTTCCATCCACCCCACACACTCCGTGTCTGCAGATCTTCATAACTTAACGGGCCATCAAAAGCAAATCTTGACAGTGGGCATTTTGGTCGAATGAGGCAGAGACCTTAGTCTTGGGAATATGGTATTTCTAAACAGTCCCTATCCTTATAGCCAGGTATTCTTTGCCAGACTGACAGGAAGTCATCTTTGACCTTAATCAGGTGTCTTGGCACGCGTTCCATAGGCATCATGTCCAATACTTTATTGTATAACATGTACATAGTTGGTGGTGTTGTTTGTCCACATTCTGGCTAGTGTTAGCTCGGCCCAGACATTTTTCAGATGGGGTGGGTGGGGTTGGGAGGGGGGTGTTCATCATCTCTTTAATTTCCACTAACACCTCTTTCCAGTATGTCGTCAAGAGAGCGCAAACACACCAAATGTGTATCAGTTCCCTTCTCCCACCACATTGCCGTCAACACATGCACTTGTCAATTTTTATGCGGCAAAAACAGAGGGCTGCAAAGGTTGGTGACTGTGTAATCCACTCACCATGTCTCAGTCTCGGAACAAACCTGTAGTAATGTGAACCGTTTACATTTGCACTGCTGTGATGTCCTCAGTTGATAAACATGTGGAACGTGCATGTGGCTCATTTAGTACGGGGTTTGTAGTTGGAAGTATTTCACAGAAAAACAAACCCTCAATTTTTTCATGACTCAATTTATAGATCTACAAAGCATTTTTTGTATCTATTTATTCAGTTATTCCAAATCAATTTGTGAAAATGATTTCGTATGTTATGCCAAGTGTTTCCCCAACATGAATATGTTTTTGATAAATGCATATTTTCTGTTAAAACAGAATTTATAGTTCAACCAAGTTCTTATTGTTTCTCAGGTTGCACATGACAATTTTTTTAAAAAATTTATTTTACTTTCTTTAGAATCACTACCTCCAAATATACTCTAAACAGATTTAAAAGGGTGGAGTAAAAAATAAATAACAATAAAGGCACCAATGGATTAGGGAGTTCTGTACAGTCGGAGCCCATACTAACTGACGTCGTAAGCTCTTACAACGGTCTGTCAATTGGGTCTGATAAACAAACCAATGAAGATCAGTCACCGCGACTGACATTTTGAAAATCACAGACTGAAAACATTTCTCTAGAGGTTGGATGGTGACAGGTATTATTTCTTAGGCAGAGAATTTCATTTTCTAGGACACAAATATAAGACTCTTGACACACAGGACATTTCTTAGGAAATGTGAACAGCTCAGAACCATCAGACAGTTACTGATCAAATATATTTCCTATCTGGAGGCGTCATATTTTTTCATCATTTTCAGACAGTGCTGGGAATTCAAGTGTACTTTCTCTTCCATGAAAAGGACACAACAAGCACCCATTCTGCAAACACCCAAATATATTATAAAGAAGCATTCACAAAATCAATTGGTCTCACCTTTGGGAACTATTGACTTGGCCAATGGTCTTTAGCCACACTGTACAGCATCTAGTATGCTGAGCAGCATGGCTAAAGTTTAAGAAAGAAAAAAAAAGTTAATTCGACCCCAACGTTATTTACGTTAAGTTTTTTGCTCCTTGCTCCAGACAACAGTCTTAACCCCAGTCAATCAAATTGAGCTGGTACTTTAGTCGCCTTTTTAACTGTTAATTACTTCGATCAACACCTAAAGGCCACCAGTTCACTTTCACAGAGTGTTTAAATGGTGCAGCTTTGCACACTGTTTACAGTAAATTAACTAACTTGTCATCCTTTTGAGACAGAAATAGTTTTTGTTAAAATCTGAAACAAATACAGCAGATGATTGATCATGAAGATTGCAGCATATTAATGTCAATACCTCAAAATTGCAGTTTTTAACTGGCCTAAACAATTAATAACACCAAACCATTACCTCTTTAAAATATTCAAGCATCACTTTTTATGCAATCCGAGTCAGTGTTAAACGTGTAAATCATGTTAACTCCGTTTATTTCACAGGATGTTCACTTTGAATGGATTCTAAACACAATCATTTTCCATTTGAACGATATACAACGATTTACAAAAGGCACACGTTCTTTATGCACTTTATAGTGTTGCGCTATTTATGATGGTTGATACTTCTATAGATCAAACATGCAGGCTGCTTCAGAGTACTATACAAACATGGCCTAAGGGCAAACATGATTTTGTAATGTTATCCTGGCATGATGACATAAGAACACAAGAGAAACAAGAGGGTCCCGGACAATGCAGAAAATAGGGAGAAGAAGGCAGGGAAAACGCAATAAAACACAACAGATACTTCCCCCTACATACTTTAAAGCAAGGTAATACATCTAAAAATATACATATCCCATAGACCAGGTATTATTCAAAATGTATTATTAAAAATATGAATCATTTTTAAACATTAGTTTTTGGATATCACAAGTATACATAAAATATCATAAAGACTTCAACATTTGCGGAGCCCCATAAATGAGATGAGGAACAGTGAACTTGATGCACACATCAGCAAGAAAGAAAAGGAAAGAAAATGTACATAAAAAAGGCAAGACAATACAGGTTCTCAATACCACAAGGCCAAAACTAGACACAAAATCATGAAAAACACACAATTACATACATGCATACAATTTACAAAACGAAATTTTAAACATAAGATACAAAAAACAGGAAATGCGCCAACGCGGGTTTCGGAATTGTGATGTACACAGCAGATTCCTTCATCAGGGTGCTAAGAGAACCAATAAATCAGTGGCCGCAAGCCATCTGTGTTGCGTACTATGGAGATGCATATACAGTGTAAGGGGCTCAGTAACAATTCTGAATATTGTACTGGTCTGCTTTCTGAAGAGAAACAAAGAATGCTGGTTAGGTTTAACACAGATCACAGAGTAGATGGAGGTGTATTCCGGACATCTCTGACCGGCTACCCTGATGGATCCTCGCGTATGATCACTCAGATTCCAGTTAAAATAATAACGGATGGATACTTTCTGGCATTTAGGAGCTGAATTTTAAAAGTCTCCTGACTACACTAGAGTGTAAGTCCCGGCTGGGACATACATTATAGTACATATCACGGGACCGAGTACCTTATTCTTTATTCCGGAGAAGGTCCGTCGTAATTATTAGCATTCTGTGTGGTGCCTTGGATTTTATGCACCTCCGTCTACTTTGTGATTTTTCACCTTCTTCAGCCTGCCTAAATTAAATTTAAAATTAATATATCGAGCACACTATACCCGATGGTATCTAAGCGCTGTGTCAAAAAAATTGAGCTCATAAGCATAGAAAGAAAGAGAACCTACGATGAAAAAAGCCATTTTTTAAAGATTTCTTGAATGAAATAAAGGGATCAAGTTTAGCAATGTGGGCAGGCATGAAATCCCATAACTTGACGGCAGCCCCGGAAACGGACCGGCCGCTCCATCTGACTCTCTGGAAACCTGGGAATTGAAACTTTCCTGGCTGAGGAAGATCTGAGTGACCTGCCTGGGGTGTACCAGTTGAAGAGGGAAGAGAGCTGTTTGGACCCTTTGTGATGGAGAGCTAAGAAGACTAGGCAAATAGCCTTGAAAACAAAGTATTTCCTTATGGGCTAGGAAGGGGTAAAATAAGGCACAAACTCCTATCTAGCCCAAGTGTATCAGATGAATACTTTACTTGCACCAGGGCACCGACTCCCCCCTCATGTCATCACATCCTGGCAGCCTTGTTCAAGAGTTGTGAGGGGAACTACTTGCCCAAGGCAGGGGATTTCTGACAGTCCCTCTCCCCTGACCAAACTGAGTTGGGATTTCCAGTCCAAGCAGAATAAAAAGAAGTAATAACAATTATGTGTGCTCTTGGACTGCGTTTCCAACAGCCAAGAGTGGGGTTGTGGGTATTTGAGACAATCCCTGCCTTGCCTAAGGATGGGTGGTGCTAACCAGACTTATCAGTGCTAGAATCAGTGCAAGCTTGGGTGAAATTATTCACTGATGATAGGTCATAAGAAGTTTCCCTCACACCCTTTAACTCCAGCTATCGAGGCCTCGACTGTCATGTCATAGATGGGGTCTATTTATTTAACTTGTCTGAATAACATCTACATAGATAGGGACCTCTTTATGAGATGTTACATTCAGCTGTGGTACATTTTACATATATGTAGACAACACTCAGTTAATATGTGGGCATGGAATACCTGTCCCTTGTTCAATGTTGGATGTCTGCCAATTTCCTCAACTTAAATCCTTCTAAGATGTAATTGCTTCTTATACCACCTGATAGAATACACTGGAAAGCATATCAGGCAACAAAACCAGTCCACAGGAACTTGCTTTCTTCAAAAGAAAATTCTGAAAAGGTTTTCCTCATGTATGGAACCCCAGGTGACCATATACACTGTGAAAGCCCTGGTTCAGTCACGACTGAACTATGGAACGTTGACTGGCCTTGGAGGAACAGAAAATCCTTTGAAGTTTTTGTAAATACTGAAAAATTCTGCTTCTAGTCTTGTTGCAATGATGTTTAGGTCTGATCACATATCTGGTACTTTGCGTTCTCTGCACATCTGCAAAACAGTTATCTTCAAAACTATAATGACCTCTAAATGTGCATGATATGCTCCAAGCAATCTCTTCATTCAGTTGACCAGATGATACTACAGAAGCAGGGCATTCTCCATTGCTGTTGCTAAGTATTAGAACTCTGTCTTTAGTATGTGTTCCAAAATGTCAGACTTGCATGATACAGAAGGAGGGTATGCCCCATGGCAGTTGCAAATAAATACACTTGATGGTTAGCAGATGGGTCACATGGGTATTATGTCGCCTTTCTACAGCACAAAGAACTTGCAGTAAATGTGTACTTTTTAAGTTCTATTAATGTGAAGGGAAATCCTTCAGATCCCTCCTGCAAAACCCAATAGTATGTAGGATTTGACTGCCACTGTCTTACCCAAGGCAAAGGATAGAGTGAATCAGGTCCCAAACCCTGCTCCGTCATGCCCATCATTGGGTACCGTTGCAAAAACAATAAAGAGCAACTTTCAGCTGCCCCAGTGCTGTCTTTGAAGATGGCATGAAGGTAATTGACAGCTCTGGCAGTCATCTGTGGCAGAATTGGGTGGGTCACAGAGAATCTGAGGAGCTGATATCAACCCAAGCACCCTCTTTCCAATTGCAAACAGGTCACCGGGGCACCGGGCAGCTGTCCCAGTCCTCCATGGAACATAGCATTTAGCAGATATGGGAGGGATGGGGAAGCTGACGGGTACCCCAGTGCCAGGTTCATAACCGACAACATGGGCTCCGTGGCAGCACAACGCCATGATACCGCAAAATCCTCTTATTTTCTTGCTCTAATTACAAAAATAAGTTGAAAGAGAACTGACATTTTGTAGTCTCAGACTTAAACATCGATCTTTTGCACACCAAGAATGAATGAGAGAAATATATCTCCCAGTCAAACCAATTCACAACACAAATTATATGGCCAAAATCTCCATCAATTCTTTCATTTGAGACCTAACTTAACCAACAGGATATCTTTCATATATTAGATGAGATCCTCCACCCATCTCATGATGGCACGCTTCATCAAAGATGACTCCTCTCACTTGGGTAGGTGAATACCACCTGAGTAGGCTCAACCAAAAGAGGAACTGGGAGCTCGAGATAAGATGTTCCTCTGGACCAGCTCAGGGTTCCTGATAAAAATAACTATGGGAAAACACTGGATACCTCTTTATTTAGCAGGTTTAGTTTAGTTTAGTTTAGTTTAAAGGAGTTTGTAGAGCGCTTGGTAACACCTCCCGGTGTGTCCCCGCGCTATGGAGCGAGAGTGCAACAACAAAGAACAGAAACCAATCACACAGCAAAGAGGCAGGTTTTCAACTTCTTCCTAAACATCATTTCATTACTCTCCAACCTGGTATCTAGAGGCAGGAGGTTCCATTGCTTGGCAGCTAAGGTGCGGAAAGATCTGCCTCCCATTTTGGCTTTTTTGGGGCATGTAGTTTTAAGCAGACCCATTCCTTTGGATCTAAGAGATCTGTTAGGTTCATATACAGACGCCAAATCAGACATATATGCGGGTGCTCTGTGATGAATTATTTTATGGCACCAAAACATAGCTTTAAAAACAATCCTCTTACTGATCGGTAGCCAGTGGAGGGCTGCTAGAGAGGGGCGTGAAGGAGCTCGGCGGGGAAGCCTTAGCACCAGGCGAGCTGCCGAGTTTTGTAAAACCTGTAGCTTTTTTATGTTTTTCACTGATGTCCCCATGAGCAGCACGTTTCCGTAATCAATACGGGACGTTATCAGTGCCTGCGTCATGGTACGCCTGGAGTTAATGGGTAGCAGGTCGAGGGTACGGTTGAGGGTTTTCATTACCCCAAAACATTTACCAACAGTCTTCTTTACGTGACTGTCAAAGGACAGTTTATTGTCCACCCATACACCTAGATTCTTCGCCTCTCGTGCAGGGGAGGGCAGAGGACCCAGACAGCTAGGCCACCACTCTGACGTCCATTTGACCTCAGTGCCTCCAATAATGAGGACCTCTGTTTTTGTCCCATTGAGTTTCAAACAGTGTTCATTCATCCACATAGCCAGTTTGGACATGCAGGCATTGAAGTTATCAGCTTCCTTAGAAGGGGCTTGAGTCAGAGATATGAGGAGTTGCGTGTCGTCGGCGTAGGAGACAAGCTCCACGCCGAACGACTGCACTACCTCTGCCAGAGGGGCCATGTAGAGATTGAACAGGGTGGGACTCAGGGCAGAGCCCTGAGGAACCCCCTGTTCAAGCATCACCCTATCGGAAAGGAAAGTCCCTCTTTGAACCTGGAAGCTCCTATTAATCAAGAAAGATTTCAGCCACCCCAGTGCCTTGTTGGTAACTCCCGCTTTATTTAGACACTGTAGCAAGATGGAGTGTGCTACAGTGTCAAAAGCGGCACTGAGATCAAGCATGATGAGGGCCATTGTCTTTCCCTCATCTGCTCCCTCACGTAAGGTTTCAGTGGCCCTCAGGAGAGCTGTCTCCGTAGAGAAGCCTGTTCTAAAGCCCGACTGAGATTTATGGAAAACATTATGGGTCTCAAGATGTTCCATGAGTTGACTGTTAGCGATTTTCTCTGCTAACTTGGCCACATAGGGTAGCAGGGATATAGGTCGTAGGTTATCCATTATGTCCATACTGATGTTCGGTTTTTTCTTGATGGGTAATACTATTGCCTGTTTCCATTCCTCCGGAAGGCAGGAGGTTGTAAAGGAGGTTTGTAGTAAGTGCCTGAGATGGGGTTCTAGTACAGGAAAAGCTTCAGCTAAAATTTTCGGGGGTGCCGGGTCCCGGGGAGAGCCCGATTTGATTTTGTTGCTCATTTTGGACAGAATTTCATAAGAGGGAACTACAAAAGAATTGAGACATACAGGTGTATTTACAAATTTATCATTTTCAATGAAGCCCGTAGCCGAATCTATCGGTTTAGAGAAACTAGTATAGATTTTGTTAATTTTGCCTGCAAAATACTGTGCAATATTATTGCAAGCTTCCACTGAATCATTTTGAGCCGGGGAGGTCACGTCCACTATGGATATCTCTTTGTATATCTGAAACAGTTCCTTGGAGGAATTGCCTGCTTCCATAATACGGGTGTGATAATGCTCTGCTTTGGCCAGACGAACTGATTTATAATATACTCTCTGTGCTGTTTTATGTTGTATTTTAATATCTGCACAGAAGTTCTGTCGCCAAGCTCTCTCAAGTTTCTTACAAGCCGTTTTCATAGCCTGCAATTCTTGGCTAAACCAAGGAGCAGTTTTCTTCGGCCTCCTGGCATTGGACAGGGAACGGCTGGGGGCTGTGGTATCCAGGGCCTTAGTGACGATATTATTTAAATTATCATTAGCTGCCTCACAGTCGACCCCTTTAGGAGGGCCTTCGTCATGCACAATTTGATTGAACGAATCTAGAGAGAAGTTCAGGTATCCATGTCATTGGTAAAAATCAAGCCTGGATGTGTCCTGAAACACAATGGATTCTGTATCCATTAATTGTGTTGCCTAAATATTTTAGGCAAAGACTATCTGCCCATATGAGTTACTCTGCTTCATTCAGGGCTAAAGACTCCATGCATAACTACCCGTTACTCTAAGGGAGTGTACCCAACATGGAGCCATAATGCTGTCCTACATGTCAACGTGGTTTTGTAGAACCTTTAGTAAAAATGAAAGATAGTCTTCTTCATATAATCATAATCTCATGTCTCCCTCTACTGGAATTATCTGATGTGGACAAGTATCACGGAATATTGGCCTTCGGGTATTCTGTTCCCGCATCTCTTTCGCCCAATTTGAGATATAAATTGCCCTTAATCACTACCCAGAACCTCAAATTGACTCTCCTACTTACTGCAACAAGGGTACAATACCTCCTTTCCGCACCTACATTTGCTTTCCTCTGCCATGCTGGATGTTGTGCATGTGCAGGACACCCCCCCTTATTCTCCCCACTATGGATGTCGGCGCTACATTCTGTGCGTGCTGCGGTCACCTTGCTCTGGGATCATTGGATATGTAGTTCACTGGCACACGTGCCTTCCCATATTCGGTGCTGGCCTTGTTATT
This sequence comes from Lissotriton helveticus, assembly GCF_964261635.1. Lineage (NCBI taxonomy): Eukaryota > Metazoa > Chordata > Amphibia > Caudata > Salamandridae > Lissotriton > Lissotriton helveticus. The sequence continues at coordinate 1,092,967,907 of NC_136070.1, forward strand.
GTGGCGGTTGTTAACTATAGTAATGACAATTTCCTATTAATAATGTAACATGGCTTTCTACACACACATTCACCTGTCTGGAACAATTTGGATATCAGAACAGGTTGTATATTGGCCACACCTGGCCAATAACCATGTTTTTCTGATGGAACTTTCAAGCCCTTTGAAGAAACATGTACAGAATTTCAATCGAGTTTCAATATATTTTTATACCACCTACAATTGAAAACCTGTTTCTCTTACAAACTGAATAACGCCCATTGCTAGTTGGACAAGTCTACTTTGAATGCTGAAAGCTGAAAACTAGTCAGTGGCCTATTGAAACGCTCATAGATGCACTATACGCCACACCAACTTTGTGACTACTGTATAATAAGTAGGAACCTCTCCTGCATAAATTGGGCACCAAGGCAAAATGAGCTGAATTAATATAAGACCATGACAGGGTCGTACAAAAGGTTAAGCTGAAACTCAGCTTTTAATTATTTTTTTTAAATACTCCACGGCTGGTACCCAATGTGCGATGTTGGAGAAGCACACATCCCAGTGGAGATATGGCACATATTGCGGTCCTGCTGTTGCTGTAACCTTAATGGTACCTAATATGTCATAAACTGCAGACAGTAAGTGACCCACCTCTGCCACCTCCCACCATAGAATTGGCCCTCTTCCATGATACAGAATACATAGCGGGAATAACCAACCACAAGAAAATATGGTTAGACTCTGCTTTAGGAGTGGGCAAAATTTGCATACCACGACACTGGAAATCCCCCTACCTTTCCAGCTTGAATGAATGGCTTGAAGTCATGACTCTAACAGTGTCACAAGCATGCCTAATCAATAAACTGATAATCTGTTAATTAAGTTTTAAGAGCTCTAGGGGGCATCCCTGAAGCCCTGCCACAGCTACGGGATCAGACATGAACCAGCATAAATGCAATGCCCACACGCACATTGAACCTTAGCACTATTTGTAAATGGTTGATGAATCCCATTAACAGACGTACAAAATTTATTTTCATTTTTTGAATTATAACGAAGTTAAAGTCTTAGATCTCCTTACAGGCTAAGGATCTGTCATATAATGGGTATTACTAGAGATATGATAATGAATGATGGGTGAGCAATCGTTGTACGGGTGTGATACTGCCATACTTGCCATGAAACTATTTGCAATGTCTGTAACTCTTAGTTTTTCTTTCATTGTGTTCTAAATTCAACATGTAAATTTGAAATACCAATAAACAGATTTAAACATAAATTTCGCCAGTTAAGGTCACCTCTGCAAACCATATCTGGTTCCACAGCCATGCAAGCCATAACTCGCACACCAAATGCAATACTCCAATTACACACAGTAGCAGTAACACTATCAATAAGATGACTATTAAGATAGCATTATTTATTGCTTTCAGTAGGTTGCCACTCAATGATAGGGTGCTTTTAAGTGGGCTTTTTTATTGGCAGAAATTCTGCGAGATCATAGCAGGAAAAAATTGAAAATTCTGAAAACAATGGAAACATGGAGAAAACGTGGGAAACAGGATGTTGGGGGAATCAGATTAATCAATCCCCTTGCTAATAAGATGAGTAAAACAGAATAATGTAGAAGCGTTTAGAGATGCTGCTTCCTACTTAAGCTGAAGATCTGCGGGAAAAGATGCCAGTGACCAAAGACGTGGAGGCCTTAAGGAAGTAGGTGCTGTCACCTCTGTAGCATCTCATCTAAACAGGGTGGTTGAAAGGTACACGGTGTGAATGCAGTGGAAAGCTTATTACTCAACATTCAGGATAGGTCAGGCGGGTTAAAGTTTCTCAAGGAATGTGGCACATATCCTAAAACTGTTACCCATTTAGTTCTGCACCCTACAGATAATCACTCTCTAGGAGTTTACACTGAAAATCCATCTGTCCAATAATTGTTGCCATTACCAGAGAACCCCAATGACTCAAAAATACAGATTTTCACCACAGCTTATGTGATTGATAACTAAAGAAACCTCTGGGGTATAACACTCACACATCTGAGGTGTCCTGTATGTAATACAGGCAGTCCTTCACAGGGTTGAAGAGTTAAGGCCACTGGTATCACTCGGCCATAGCACATGTAAGAGGTCACATTAAACTAACCGGTGTTTCCAAAAAGTGAAGTCACAACAGTGACCAGCTATATGGAGGACAGGCAGCGTCCAACACCAGTTTTGCAGGATTTTTAAATGAAAATGATAGGCTAGTTTGTGAGAGCAAAGAACAATTGTCCAAGTCAGCCCTTCAAGAAACCTTTTGACTATCTTCATTTTTAGAACAAACAGATTGTATTCTTCACATATCACTGGGAACGTCTTGATACTAATGGGGTTTCTCTACTCAGACCTACTCTCTCGACTCAGACCTATGCAGTGCTTCAGAGGGCAGTGGGACAATAGATCTTGCGACTTCATGTACTAATACCAGCATTGTTTCACAGAAGGGAGAAAGAGTGCAGGAAGATGATAACTTTTAGCTTCTATGAACTGTAATTCAGGTCACAAGAATAGCCTGGATTAACCGATATTCAGGGCGTACTGAAGGAATTGTGAAACCATATAAAAATTATAGGCAGCCATTCTGTGCCTGAAATATTGCTCTTTTAATCCTGGCAGGCATAGATATGGACATAGAAATTAAGTATGCCAATTGAACCAGCTGGTGAGCTTCTTAGTATGATTCCAAACTAAGTAAACGGAATACACCCGACGAGGAGTCCACATGCAGTTTGATGCACTGAAGGAAGAGTTTTGGTCCACCCAAATAAATGATCTGATGGACTGCTCTATGTTTTAGAGGTTTTGTCTGGGAGTCGGAGGTAGAAGAATTGAAAGCAGTCAATTATAGCGATCACCTGGTCCCTGTTCTATAGGGACAAGAGAATGCTGTACCATCAGGCAAAGTCACTAAGGTTTCAAGAAATAAGAGGGCCAACGTTGTCTGCCATAAGGTTTTCTAAGCCTCGCAACAAAAGCAGAGCCAGATATTGCAGTTTGACTCTATCCAGCGAAACCAGTGATCATCCCTTACCACCATGGAGGTGGCCCATAATATAGCAAGAAATCATTTTTCTATCATTTCACTCCGTAAAATGTAAAACCTTAAAAATGTTTTAAGAGGGTCATTGGGTTGGGCTTTGAAGACCGAGATGTTGAAAGCATATGTAAGATATCATTGGCATAGAGTATGGCCTTAGATTCCAATAGACTTCTATACATCCCTCTGATCACTAGTGATCAGTGTATGGCATCTGACAAGGGATCAAGAGCAAGAAGAAAGATTTGTGGATGCGAAGGACACCTCTATCTAATGTCCCTAATACATTCAAAGACGTTTGACAAACAACCTCCACAATTAATTTGAATCTGTGTGCTCTCTTATAGCCAACAAAGATTAGAGATGAACTGAAACGCACTGTTTTAAAATGCAAGTAGGTTATAGTTACATGCATAATGTATTGTTACATGTATGTACAAATAGTAATACATCAAAGTAAACTTATTGTGATGCACACAGTGCTATATAGATATAATTTTTTAAATCATAAGTATGGAGGTCAGTGAATCTGTGTGGGGGGGGGTCAGTGAGTATGTATGTAGAAGAGTCCATGGACTTAATTTGATAGACATAGAAAATACTTCAAACAGACCTTATTTAAGTACTTAACTGTAAAGCGGACAGCATATTAAAATGGTCATCAATACATAAGCGAGTATTGATGGTATCAGTTTGGTTTTGTCAAATCATAAACTTTACTGAGAGAAAATTACTTGCTCACGCTTCCACATTTTAAGTGAAACCATCATGTTATGACAAAACAGAGCAGCATTGCAGAAAAATACAATTGTCTTTGTTTTCGATACAAACACACGTATTTCCCCCATCCCAACGTTTTAAAGATGGCTGCCCTTAGCGTATAGTAACATTGTATGTTTCTATTGGCAGCATCAATGAACCTTAGAAAGACCAAGTAATGGTGACAACAATAAAGGCTTGCAGTTGATTCCTCAACTTACTCCAAATAATAATCATATATTCTCTTACCACTTCTCCAAGAGAGGCAGCTGCCATGTGCGTTACAGGGGACAAGTAAGACGATGAACCGGAACTGAGCAAGACCTTTCCATATTCGTAGGTAACAAAAAAGGCGGCAGCTGAAATGAAACACAATGAAATTCTCAATCTATAGAACAAACAGCCTAGAATGATCATTCAATCATTGTAACACTTCTAACAAAGACATCCTTTGGTCAACTATTTAAGCATTCATAGTTATTATTCTTTCCCCACAACAAATGAGAATAATTGGAAGCAAGTGTTAAGTAACATCCATTCAGTATAAGTTGTGCTCAAAAGGCCTATTGATTTGCTGTGTAAATACACTGTTTCACCGAACTCCATGCGAATAATTAATCAATCGTTGGCAAAGCACAATGTGATAACACGTGGCAGTAGCAGCGCATTGTAGGGAGTCTTCCAGGAGGGACCAGTGGACAGAGAGAACTTTAGTTGTTAACTAGTCATTCATACAGTTCATTGAAGCTCTCTAGTGGAGACAGATGAATACACTGAAACAGCCAATAGCATTACATGAGAGATGAATACTCCACTAGGCTGTGCCAATACATGATTGATAATGTCTCATGCCATTGGCTGAAAGACCTGGTTGAAAAAAAGCCAATGGTTGAAAGGAGTGAACCAAGGAGCCACTTTATTTATAGGGTTGGCAATATGTCGCTATAATAGCGGCACTATCAAAACCCAGATCTGAACAAGCATTGGCAATGCACGTACGCTGAAGCCGAGAGCAGAGTTACTCCAAAAAACGTGCCAGCAAGTGCTTTGTGCACCATGCAAAGGATCTTAAAAAAATATAAATGTATTCACTGGTAACTGAGATTTAATAAAGTGCACTGAGTTGAATTAAGGAACAGATTAGCATCTGCATTTTGCACAACCTGAAGGCAACAGATAAGGTATCTAGGTAAGCCAAGCAAGGCTACATTACTAAAATCCAAAATGATGAGAAATGTGCTTGGATCACCAACATTCCCCCTTTAACTAAGAGGTAAGTAAGAATTCCTCGTCGTTTCTTCAAAAGGCAGTACATGTACCAGAGGTCTTGTTAATATGCTGGCAGAAGGTAAGATCAGCAGTGATAGTAACACCAACATTTTTGGTCATATGAGCTGGGCCTTACTGAAAGCCAAGAGCTGGGACTACCAGACAGAGGTCCAGGTCTAAGAGGCATTCCCTGGAAACAACACATCTGTTTTATCCGCATTCAACTTCAAAAGGTTATTGCTCATCAAACATGCGACTTAAGCAAAACATTCTAGAAGTTAAAGGAGAAAATCAGTGTCGCTATAACTTTATTGCTTCTGGTGTTGAATATCAAAAGATTAGTTAGAAAAGTCAACCTAGAAGAACAAATTAAAGCAACTAAAAGGAATAAATAAACATAAAGGAACTTCATGTAGAGTACAATAATTCTAAAAAAAATCAATGTCTGGTGTTTTTAATTTTTAAAATGAAAAAAGTACTTTAATTCACCCACACAACCATATATTAAACATAAATGTTAAAGTACACAATGACATCCAGACCTCTCTAGCACTACTGGAACTAGGGAGATGTTTAAGAAGATCTCTTAGCATTAATAAATGTACAGCTTCTCACTATATTATTCGTCAATGAGGTTACAACAGGAAATTCTTCTTAATGTATTTGCCACAGAGTTCTCAATGTAAAACATTTCCTTTTGCATTCGGCCGAGAGTTCTCCCTGTAAATCCACTTCCTACTGCATTTACCAGATAGTTAAAATGCAAAACCCATTCCTTTGTTGTTTGTCCTTACACTAACAATGTAAACCTGATTCCTACAAATTTGGCCTAAGGTTTCAAAGTAAAGCACCTTTATGTGGTGTTTGTCATAGAGTAGAGGACTTCTTGTTGCATTTGTCAGTGAGTTCACATTGTAAAGCCTCTTGTGGTAAATAAAATATTACCCTGGCATAATTTCTAGGCATTAACAATTAGCATGTATCAAATGAGAGGCAGAGAGTCCGTGGTGTCCAAGTTAAAAGGGCTTTATTCCAATAACTCGAGTTAGGGAGAATCTGTTCCATCACCACTGAGGTTCAGGAAGGGTCTTCTAACATTTAATAACAAAGAACAGTATATATACTTTTTACTCCTTGTACATAGGGAGCTCGAGGCAGAGCAAGACAGAAAATGAGATAAGAGCATGTAGGCGTACATGAGGGTGTACACTTTATGAGTCATAGGTAGGTGTCATAGGTGGGTGGTACACAGAGGAGGAGTTTGCATGACCAGCTGGAACTTTGCCCTACTTGTGTGCAACTTGTCATGACGTGCAATTGACGTGCAACTGGGAGGAGAGCTGCCTTTCAGTCTAGTAGAGAGATCTTTAGTGTCAAGGCGACTAGCACATCTGGTACTATCTGATATCTTGAGTCCGGGATGTATTATCTGAAGCAAAGGGTAATGCATCACTAAGAATCATAAAGGGCATATATTTCTTCGTTCATTACACGGGGCTGTGAGCTTTCTGGAGATGCAAGCACTGTGATTCATTTTAATGGAGACAGAGAGGCTAGGCCCTATCTTCGCTGACGGGTTCTGTTTATTCTTGTTAACCGGGCATGCAGATAACTGTTATTCATAATACTGTCTTGGCAACCCTTCGCTCGGCTGGGCTAGAAGCATGCGAGGTCAGAGATACGTAACTGCAGCCTTCAGTGTGTCAGGAGTTATGAAAACACTAATTCAGGGACTGGTGATTCAGACTGAACCACAAAAAGGGTTCAGTACGATATTTATTTAAAAGTGCACAATGCAAAATACATGGGCCTTCATGCTAACTGAATGTTTGGGAAACTTGATGACTGGCATTATAATGCAGGACATGAATGCAGAGGCCTAGTGATTCAGGCCACTACAAGGAAATATGCATGGGTGACATGCACATACGCATGTAACAGGGTATACGTAGGGGACATCTTGGTCAGGCAAAATTTCATTTTCCTCATTCCCTCCTTGTCCCCTACTTAACCCTTTAGGATACATCTATATTCATGAGACCGTATTGTTGATCATACAGCATCATTTGCTCGTCCTTAATCCTTTGTATACTTGGATGTGGAACACATGCAGTTGCACACAGGCCGCAAATGGCCGGGCCACACTGCAGACAGAGACAGCAACCAAATATCATGAGTAGGATCATTCCTAGGAAGGACAACACTTTCCATCCCCAAGCAGATATCATACCCCAGAGCCAACTGGACCAAGTCCATGTGCCTGGGTCTTGATGTATATCATGAGCAATCTTGTGGAGTCTTGTTATTGCTGCGTACACAGATGGCGCGTTATTTGGGATGAAAATGCAGCAAGTGGAGCCAATCACTCTACAAGCTCCGCCCCTATCCGCCAAGATGACGTCTAGAACGAGGCGATTTTGAAGAACGACAAGTCTAATGGCAGACTGCTCCTGGGTCAAGTTCACCAGGGCAGATGCAGTTACATTCACAACTGTTTCAAGAGTCCTTGTGAACCTGCGTATCAGTTTACTGTTTTGGACGGGACCTATGAAAAAAAAGAATCCTTTGTTGAAATCTGTATATTGCTCCCAAGCTGTTTCAGTCTGATCAACCCCTGCGGAATCTGTCTCCCTCTTTTGTCTAACATGTTCTAGTCGTGAATCTCTATGATAATTGGATGGGGCTAGAAAAACGGGTGGAAGCAGGAACGCTATATAACGTGTCCCACCCCAGTCTAAGGGCAGATGTACATAGGCTGTCTGACCGTAAATGAAATAGGTATGGCGTGATGTTTTGAAGGAAGAAAGTCCTTTATCATTAAACTCTACCACAACTGTACACTCGCTGTGTCCCATATGTACTGAGCCTTTCTTATTAACACATAAATCACCTTTTGCTGGCAGGACTGAAATAAACGGTCGACCTGTATTTTGCTTGGGCTGAACATTTAACATTATAAAATTAACGGATGCATTTCCCTGCTCGTACTCTTCATTCTCTAGATCGGTTCCTTTCCTTTGGGGAGATCCGTCTTTGTCTGGAAAACATGCTTCATTCATTACTTTATTCAGGTTTCCATATATCCAGCCACCTGGATAAGCTATGTACTTTCTATCTATTGAGGTCATTAAAGCAAACCATGCTCCACATGAACCATTGTGTGAGAACGGTAAAGGATAGAAGGGCAGAACTCCCTTCGTCTTTTGATAAGGTGGCAGTTGGCCACATACCCAGCAATTAGTCGCATTGCTGGTCTGGTGAGAATGGTGTAACATTTGAATAAAAGTATTGTTACGCAATGCAAGTCGATATGACAGTTCATGAGGTGGCAGGTCACTCTCTACAGTATTGTTAAGGGATGAGTGCATATGTGAGGCAAGAGGAAAGAAAACATGTAGTAATAAACTGACACAGATTATAACAATGCACAGAATAAAAAGAATGATCAAAGTAACTATACATCTACTGGGTAATAACTTGCAGTACTTTTCTCTCATTTTTCTCTTCTTACTATTCTCGTATGTGATCTTATACATGTCAGAAATCTTAGTCTAACCGATTCACCACCGAGTGGACTTAGACAATTAAACTACGTCTGACTTACTAGATCTTAACTTAGATTTATACTCCTGCTGTGGGGTCTTTTCTAGCAAAGGCGGCGCAAACGGCGCAAAGTCTGTATTGTCCTTAATTTTTAATGTTCCAGATATTCCAAGATATTTTTCTCAATGCTGCGCGTCCCCTTGCGTCCTTCCACTTTCACTCCGGTCCTCGTGGTTAGTAACGCCAACTTCGGTGTCTTCCAGCGCGGCTCAAGGGGGCTTGATCGGTCAAAATTCCGGATGAGGGTAAAATCGCCTGGTGATATGGCGTGCTCCTTGACTTGGGTGTTGTCAGGGAAGGCGGCAGCAACCTGTGAACAACAAGAAAGTAGTGCAGACATCAAGGAAGCCAGGTAATCTGTCAGCATGTTACTGTCAACATCAGTTATTTTCTTTTAGCAAGTTTTTGTTTTGATTGTCTGATTATGTCTTTCTACAAGGCCTGCTGCTTCGGGGTGTCTTACACAATGGAACTTCCAAGTATATCGTAACAGAAGAGACACTTGTTTCATTAATTCAGAGGAGAATGGCTGACCGTTATCTGAATAGATGACACGGGGCAATATCTGGGGAAGAACTCGCGCACCAATTGCCTGGCTGTTGTGACAGCAGTGTAATCTGGAACTGGATATGCTTCTGTCCATCTAGATAGTTCACACACAACTACCAAGACATATTTGTAACCTCTACATCTGTTCATTTGGATGTAATCCATCTGGAGAACCTCAAAAGGGTGGTCAGGAGGATGAAATCCGCCTTGTTCCACCGGAATGCCTTTACCTGGATTGAACTGGCAACAGATCATACTTGTCTATCATTGCCTTTTCTCCCAAGTGTGCTGGACTATGTGCTGTGTTTAATGTGTTTGTGTTTATGATTACTTGTACCATAGAATCTGGAAGAAACCATGTACCTTTTCCCTTAGTCATCCAACCTTGTTCAGTCTGGACCCCTCCTTGTTCAGTCCATTTCTTTATCTCATCTGCAGTGGCATGTGTCTGTATGTCGAGTACATCTTGAGTGGGATCCCTGACTGCCATACATGTTGTCAGTAATGGTACCTCTGTCCTTGTCGTGTCTGTTGGTGTCTGGGCTGTAAGTTTAGCTGTTCGGTCTGCCAGGTCATTACCCTGGGAAGTGGTGTCTGTAACTTTGGTGTGAGCTTTGCACTTCAGGATAGAAATGGCTGTAGGTAAATGTATTGCTTCCAACAGGGCTTGAATGAGCTAGCCGTGCTGGATCTTGGTCCCATGGGAGGTCAAGACTACGCCAAAGGCATATTGTGAGTCTGTATAAATGTTTACTCTCAAGTGCTTAGCTCTTATGCAGGCTTGTGTCAGAGCGATGAGCTCTGCTGCTTGTGCTGATAGTGTGTCTATTCTTTGTGTCTCTATGACCTCAATGGCTGTGGTCACGGCATACGCTGCTACTAACTCTCCTGCACTCGTTCTCAAGCATGATCCATCTACATAGAGTATCAGGTCAGGGTCTGGAAGTGCAATATCTGTCAGTTTTGTCTTGGTTTCGTCACTATATTCATAACTTCCACACAGTCATGTGGTGGTGCATTTACTGTACTTGAGGGCAAAAGTGTTGCAGGATTCAGAATATTACAACGTCTGATCTCTATGTGTGGCTGAAATAATGTCAGTTCATATCTTGTCAGTCTCGCTACAGTCAAATGTTGTGTCTGTGTCCTGTTTAAGAGAACCTCCACTGCATGTGGTACTTGTACTGTCAGAGGGTGTCCCAACACTATTGAGTCACTTTGTCTTATGGCTAGGGCTGTTGCTGCAACTGATTTCGTAAATCTGCGTAAAGTCAGCGATTTCAGGCACGCAGGCAGAGCTTGGGCCACTGGATCTAGTGTACTAGAAAAATAAGCGCAAGGCTTGTGTTTTCCTGCTTGATCTTGTGTGAGGACAGATAACGCTGTCCCATCTAGTTCAGTTACGAAAAGCATAAAAGGTTTGCTGTAACATGGAGTCGCTAAAAACTGGCGCTTGACATAATGCTCTTTTTAATTCCTCAAATGCCAAGGTGTGTTCTTGTGTCCAAGGGAGTACAGACGAAGTGGCTGCCTCCTGTGTAGTTAACTGTATGAGTGGTTTGGCTAGAAAGGCATACTGGGGAATCCATTGCCTGCAGTATGAAGTGAGGCCAATGAAGGCACGTACTTCCTTCTGTGTCTTTGGCTGTGAAAGGCTAGAAATTAACTGAATGAAAGGCTTGTGTTAGCTGTATACCCTCCTTGGAAAGTAAGTGTCCAAGGTACACCACTTGCTTTTCACAGAATTGCAACTGTGAAGGGGACACTTTGTGTCCCTTGTCTGTCAGAAAGTGCATAACTGTCAGTGTCAGTGTCAATTCAAAAGCACGATTTTTATTTTGGGGAAACCTCTTTCCAAAAGCTCTGTAGTTTAGAAAAAAAAAAATCCTACTCTAAAACTTGGGAATAGTATGACCATACTACCTACAATATGTTCCCTAAATGTATTTGAATAAAATCTAGATTTTTCTTGCATAGACAGAAGGGCTTGGGCCTAGCTACTCCTCGCTCCTTTGAGAAGCAGCCCCTCCCTCTAGAAAGATGTTCGCGCTCAGAGTCTTGAATCAACTCCAAGCATAACAAGTAGAAGCCGAGCTCCATTGTGATCTAAAATTGAATGACTGCCAAATGCTGAAGCAAGGGCAAAACTCCTGCCAATTATTTTGCAAGGGCAAAACTCCTGCCAATTATTCTGTTTACACTACGAGGGAAAAACTATTTATTTGCAAGCATACCTCATCTGAAGCCAATGAAGCTTTCAGTGCTGGCTGTAAGGAGGAGCAACTGACCCCCACCTAATATAAACATTTCTTTCGCGGACAGGAATTGGAGTATAGCCAATCATAACAAGACAGGCACTGCAGAGGGAAAAGCCCTCCCTTTACAAAATATCTTTCCCTGCGAGTCAGGCTACTACGGGGCCTGGCTGAACGGCCACTTCAAGGTCGAAAAACACTTTCTGTAATTCAAAACATATCTGTACCCAGGCCAGGGAGCTTAACCAACATTCTCTAACTTAACTGAAGCAAATTAAAACGTGACAAAAGTATCCTAAAACCAGTAATTAAATAAGGACATATTTTTTTTCTTTTTCAATCTAGACACATGCTAGCATTTTAAAATAATTATATCAAAAAATATTGATACTAGCGGCAAAGGAAAAAGAGAAGCAGAACAACAGGGCATGGAAACACGTCACATTTTACTTCTTGAAAATAACATGAGAAAACCCCATAATTTTGTATTGCAGAATCAAGAGTTTCATAATTAAAATATAGAATCAGGGTTTTTCATAATTAAGTGTGCAAGCTCTTCTATTCTACCTATTAAAAAGGGCCAGAATCATTATTTTTGCAATGAACCTTGTTTTCTAATTGAAGTTTAACTGTCACACGCTATTCTAAAGGGCAGCTTGTATTGGGAAAAATAATGTATATTTTGTAGAACACATTTCTATTTAAAAAAACACTCTGTTGCATTACACTAATTAAAAGCACATTTCTATGATGGGTCTGTTTTACATTTTCTTCTCAACCGTGAAAACATTAAAGCACCCTCTGTGCAAACCCTTATCTCAATCCGACTGATTTATTTACGACTTACCGACTTCCGAGTCAAACACATTAAATCAAGTGTTCCAAGAATGAACACTTCTTTACTCTCCATGCAAAATGTTACCATTCAGTCAGCAAACTGACAAAGCACATAGGCAGACCCAGCAACCAATGAAAAAGTAAAAAATCAAACCATCAATCAACTAAATACTCACTGATTTTTAGTGTCAGCTCACATAACCATGCTTGTTAGCTACACAGCCATGAAATCGTGCTAAAACGCACTTCCAAACTACGCCAAAAAGACACCTTCCCTTCCACCAATTTCCTTCAAACTACTTTGCCGCAAAACTAGACACTCCCAAGTTTCAGCCGATCCCGCAGACTCAGTTAAGAACTATTTAGCACACCACGAAATCTCGGCCTAAAAGCACGCACAAATCAAAACAGCTCCATTTTCCAAAAAATACACATTAGCCAAACACACCCTTCCGCCCAAGCCAAAAATCCCCAAAATTCAGCACATCTGGCCATCCACCTCCTCTACCGCTGATCCAACCCCCGGGCGCCTAGCGCACCTGGAACACCCCCAAAATAATTTCTCACTTTTCAGAAATACGCCCATTGGATAACATGGCAAATCGCACCTCCGCACAAAACATGCCTTTTCCACCACTTCCACAGCTCAGATCCTTTTCAAATTTGGCATCACAGTAGTCCAAGCGATTCCCTAAATCCTTACCAAAAAGCAACCAAATCCCTCCACTGGAACGGGTACGAATTTCCGCTCAAAAACACGCCCCCCCCGCAAACACCAAAAAAACACCAAAATCCCTCAACACCTTGTTAAACAGCATGTTAAAACAAATACTGCCTTCTCAATACAAGATATTAACTCTTTGGCAGCTGAAGCACAATTTTACCCCAATGTCTGCAGTACATGGGAAAGTCATGAACTCATTTCTCCACGTTATCACATAACACGTACGCACATCTTCAAAACGTTTTCTCCAAGCACTTGAAAGAGATCCAGCTCTCTCCTGCCTAACGTAATGATAACAAGCTCTGCACAAACCATAACCACATGGCGCTATTCACAAGCCATATTCACAAGAAACTCAACAAGTCATAATAATGACATGCTCTTCATAAACCATATTTACAAGGAGCTATTTACAAGGAACTCCACTCTTTGGCTTTTTCCCCTGCTAGTCTAGTTCTATCTGCTTTATTCAATTCTTTCTCTATTCTCCTATGTGACTATTTGCGCCACAATTCAATGGCATCTTTCTGAGAGGGTCTTGACTTCCTTTTCCATAGCGCTTCCTCTACTCTCATAATGCATTCTGAATCCCATGTTCCCGAGATTGGCCATCTATACTTTTCCTCCAGGTCCTTTGTACAGTCTACCCATAAGTCTAAGAACAAGATGGCGTCTACTCCATGCTTATTATACATATAATGACCAGGTGTGTCTCTAGGCGGGATGTTAACTGACTCTTCTAGTATACCTTTTCTGGTCCCTATCGGACGCAATTTCGAAAACAGTGGCATGTTGAAACCAACACAATGGAAATATAATACACAAAAATAGACTGAAACAATCAACAATCATTCATACTAAAACATCATAACATTAAAACAAACATGATCTAAACTAATACAGAGAACTAAACATGTACTTGAAAAACTATATGCACTGGAATACAGTACAACCATACCGGTCTCAAAAATGAGACACGTCTTGACCGTGCCCACGTTTTTACAGTGGACACGTCTTGACCGTTTCCACCTTTTACAGTGGACCCGTCTTGACCGTTTCCACCTTTTACAGTGGACCCGTCTTGAAACTTGATGCATTCCCCATAGTGGTACTCACCGGGAAGCAGGACTTGAAACTTGAAGGCCTCGAACTTCTACGCATGCGCCTTGGAACAGGTGGACCTCTGGAGACCTCGGACCTTGCTCTCTCACGGGTTGGGCTCTGGTTGGGATGATCCGCGATCCTCACCGCCTCGTGTGGACGCCTGGTCGCAGTCCGTCTCCTCCGTGGGCCTGAGGGAGTAAGCAGGAAATCCCGCTGCGTGCACTTCGGAGTCCGTCACGGCTGTAGAAGGGGGCAAAAACTGGACCTACGTCGCCGGCACGTGGGGAAAGGGATAGTCCCTGTATTCGGGCGCCAAATTAATGTGGTAAATAAAATATTACCCTGGCATAATTTCTAGGCATTAACAATTAGCATGTATCAAATGAGAGGCAGAGAGTCCGTGGTGTCCAAGTTAAAAGGGCTTTATTCCAATAACTCGAGTTAGGGAGAATCTGTTCCATCACCACTGAGGTTCAGGAAGGGTCTTCTAACATTTAATAACAAAGAACAGTATATATACTTTTTACTCCTTGTACATAGGGAGCTCGAGGCAGAGCAAGACAGAAAATGAGATAAGAGCATGTAGGCGTACATGAGGGTGTACTTTATGAGTCATAGGTAGGTGATAGGTAGGTGTCATAGGTGGGTGGTACACAGAGGAGGAGTTTGCATGACCAGCTGGAACTTTGCCCTACTTGTGTGCAACTTGTCATGACGTGCAACTGACGTGCAACTGGGAGGAGAGCTGACTTTCAGTCTAGTAGAGAGATCTTTAGTGTCAAGGCGACCAGCACATCTGGTACTATCTGATATCTTGAGTCCGGGATGTATTATCTGAAGCAAAGGGTAATGCCTCACTAAGAATCATAAAGGGCATATATTTCTTCGTTCATTACACGGGGCTGTGAGCTTTCTGGAGATGCAAGCACTGTGATTCATTTTAATGGAGACAGAGAGGCTAGGCCCTATCTTCGCTGACGGGTTCTGTTTATTCTTGTTAACCGGGCATGCAGATAACTGTTATTCATAATACTGTCTTGGCAACCCTTCGCTCGGCTGGGCTAGAAGCATGCGAGGTCAGAGATACGTAACTGCAGCCTTCAGTGTGTCAGGAGTTATGAAAACACTAATTCAGGGACTGGTGATTCAGACTGAACCACAAAAAGGGTTCAGTACGATATTTATTTAAAAGTGCACAATGCAAAATACATGGGCCTTCATGCTAACTGAATGTTTGGGAAACTTGATGACTGGCATTATAATGCAGGACATGAATGCAGAGGCCTAGTGATTCAGGCCACTACAAGGAAATATGCATGGGTGACATGCACATACGCATGTAACAGGGTATACGTAGGGGACATCTTGGTCAGGCAAAATTTCATTTTCCTCACTCTTCCTATATAACTCGATGGAGTTGACAATTCTCATAAAACTCCTTCCTATGGTGTATGGCAAGGAGTTCACAATGAAAATTCCTTCATATTTTGTTTCTCAGTGTTCACATCGCAAAACTCCTTCCTATTGTATTTGAGAAATCTTTTTCAGTAAGTAGTTACTAGACCCCAGTTGTATCGTTGAGGTTCTTTCAACTTAGATGTCCTGGAGCCTCTATACCTCGGTCTCTCAAACTGTAGACTAAGCACCCTTTTGGCACATGAATCCCAGGGTACTGAGGCAAAGCAGTCTAAGGCTGACTCAGAGAGGTGATATGGGCTAGAAAATCAAAACTCAACAATGCACAAAAATAGCAATAAATCAGTGTCCAGCCACTGCCTCTTTTAAAACACACAAGTAAATATTATGGGGGGGCCAGACAGCTCGCACACAGTATGGCTGCACTGATGTGAGGCTCCTGCTTCCTGGGACCTATATCCTTCATTTATCCTCAGCAAATGAGCATCAAAAGCGCTGAAAGTTGAGCAAATTACAGAACTAGCTTTCCTAGCCACTCGGTGTGAAGGAGGAATCAATCGGAGTTCATTAGCAGACACGCTGTGCACCAGAAGCTGGGACCGCGCTGCCTGCCGGTACAGAGAGAAACTGCAGATCGGCTGCTGAGGCCGGGATAGACCGAGGCCCCACACGCAGCTGCTAGGCCGCGCGACTAACAATTGAGTGAGGGTGAGAGCGCTGGGACAGAGGGAAGCGCACCCCGATTGGCGGCCTATGTGCTGGGAACGGAGCCGGTAGGAGACGGTGGTGACAGCGGCGGAGCTCGGCACTGCAATGCAGAAGGCGGAGAGATTACGCCGGGGGGCCATAGTAGTGCACGAGGGGTAACCAGTGTGGACGGTTCGGCTATGGAGCCCCCCCCCCCGGAGGAATAAGGTGCAGGGTCAACAAGAAATAGAAGGAAGCAATGTCTGGGAGCCTGAGGGGATGGTGGGGTGATCGGACAATCGGAAGACCCGCACCAATGAAATAATCGCCTCTGGAGCAGAGGAGCAAGCGCAAAGGGTGAGAGCGGGGCTGGAGCGGGCTGTTAATCGTGACTCCCCCTCCTCCTCCTCTCCCCTCATAGCGTGGACAAGTGTCGGGGCCCGCGGCAGGGCGACTGGTGACCGCAGGATTGTGGGTGCTACTGGCCAGAAGGAGTGTGAGGGCAGGCGGAGCGCCTCAGAAGACTGCAAGCGACATTTGTGAAGGGCTGGGAGGCGCGGAACAGCGAGCGGACATCCCCCCCACTTGCAGCTGTGCCATGTGGGGTGGCGTTGAGAGTCCTAGGAGTCATCGGGGACTGAGGAAACCCCCCCCAATCGAAAGGCATGATTCCGGCTTAGTGATAGTAGCTCCTCAGCCTGGTGACCTGCAGCTGGTATGCCCAAAGGGGAAACAAGGACAGTGGCTACGTCTGGGCCAACAGAAAGGTGTGTGAAACGCGTGCCACAAAGCCGCGATACGGCAGCAGGGGAGACTGGTAGCAGCAGTAGGACGCCCTGATAGACGCACGATAGCACAAGCGAGAGACGTGGTGTGGAAGCCTGCACTGGGGAGCGCTGCTGGCATGCCGATAAGGATCCTACGCTTTAACGAAAAGCCCACGTACCCTTTGGGCCTGACCCTGCTGCACTGATCAAGAAAGCGAGACACTGCTTGAGAACATTTGAGTCATATTCCAGGGTCTGAGCACTTTTGGAGATATGGGGGAACCTGATACCAGACAGCCTAAACTGAACTTTGACGCAGCAATGAAAGGAAACAGGCCTGCGCGGGAAGATCAAGAGCGGGAGACTATGGCGCATGCCAGCGGAGGGGCTGCCACCCAGGTGTCGGATATGAACAACATTTTTCAAGAGATACATCAAGGCTTCGCGACAGTGGTGGAAAAGTAGACCGTATGTCGTCCAGGATGGACGCCATCGCGTATAAGCTGGACGGACACGAAGAACGTATTAAAGAGGCAGAGTGGCGCATATCCAATGCCGATATTGTGGTGTTTGTTGTCTCCTGAGGCAAAATAGCCGGGAGTGCTCGTTTTTAATCAATTTTGTGTAATTTGTGAACAAATACTTGTGCTTTTAACTTACCTGGACTCCCACTGCTAAATCTCATTTTGGAGGGCGCCGTGCAGCGGATCAAACGCTCACGTGACCCCCTCCCCTCGGCCTGTTCCACGCTCGGCCACGCCCACTTTGAGGCCACGCCCCCTTCCCGCCCTTTATAAGCGCTGAGACGCTAGCGCTGGGGTGTTTGTTGTCTCCTGAGGCAAAATAGCCGGGAGTGCTCGTTTTTAATCAATTTTGTGTAATTTGTGAACAAATACTTGTGCTTTTAACTTACCTGGACTCCCACTGCTAAATCTCATTTTGGAGGGCGCCGTGCAGCGGATCAAACGCTCACGTGACCCCCTCCCCTCGGCCTGTTTCCACGCTCGGCCACGCCCACTTTGAGGCCACGCCCCCTTCCCGCCCTTTATAAGCGCTGAGACGCTAGCGCTGGGGTGTTTGTTGTCTCCTGAGGCAAAATAGCCGGGAGTGCTCGTTTTTAATCAATTTTGTGTAATTTGTGAACAAATACTTGTGCTTTTAACTTACCTGGACTCCCACTGCTAAATCTCATTTTGGAGGGCGCCGTGCAGCGGATCAAACGCTCACGTGACCCCCTCCCCTCGGCCTGTTCCACGCTCGGCCACGCCCACTTTGAGGCCACGCCCCCTTCCCGCCCTTTATAAGCGCTGAGACGCTAGCGCTGGGGTGTTTGTTGTCTCCTGAGGCAAAATAGCCGGGAGTGCTCGTTTTTAATCAATTTTGTGTAATTTGTGAACAAATACTTGTGCTTTTAACTTACCTGGACTCCCACTGCTAAATCTCATTTTGGAGGGCGCCGTGCAGCGGATCAAACGCTCACGTGACCCCCTCCCCTCGGCCTGTTCCACGCTCGGCCACGCCCACTTTGAGGCCACGCCCCCTTCCCGCCCTTTATAAGCGCTGAGACGCTAGCGCTGGGGTGTTTGTTGTCTCCTGAGGCAAAATAGCCGGGAGTGCTCGTTTTTAATCAATTTTGTGTAATTTGTGAACAAATACTTGTGCTTTTAACTTACCTGGACTCCCACTGCTAAATCTCATTTTGGAGGGCGCCGTGCAGCGGATCAAACGCCCACGTGACCCCCTCCCCTCGGCCTGTTCCACGCTCGGCCACGCCCACTTTGAGGCCACGCCCCCTTCCCGCCCTCAAATCCCCTTTATCAAATGTGCTATCCTAGGGAGCGCAGCGGGCGTGCGCAGCGGGCGCGCCGTTTGCGCGCCGAAGGCGCGCCTAAGGCAAGCCCGTCTGCGCCCGTCCGCGGCCGGACGGGGCCTGGGGCACGACCCCTTGCCCAACATACCCTGTATTCATCCAAGCAGCTTACCACCCTTCAAGGAGACTGGCCTCTCCCAGAAACTATACTAAGGCACATTGCGTCCTTAGGCCTTGCCTATTCCCCCACCTCTAGGCCACGGTCCGTCCCCTCGATCCCTCCACCGCGGAACCCGCCCCTGCCTGTCCCTCCCTCCTCGCCTCCACCGCTATCTTTTCTTTTACTCAACACAAGGTCAGCGGTCAAGCACCATCATGAGTTGTTTACCCTGCTTGACACTGAGAAGCCGGATCTGTTGCTATTAACCGAAACCTGGTTCTGTGACTCCTCCCTTCCTGTTCTCCTGGCTACTCTCCCCCCTTCCTACGTTGCCCTGCGCGCCGATCGCCCGGCGGGCAGGGCCGGCGGCGGCGTGGCGCTTATCGCCCGTTCAGAATTACAGTTTCAACTTCTCTCCTATTCTCCCATTAATCCTACTGAATTCCTTGTGGCCCGGTCCCTATCCTTCTCTCCCCCCATCACTTGTCTCCTTATGTACCGGCCCCCCCAGTCTTCTTCTTCATTCCTGCCGGCATTTCAAGACCTGTTGGCCAATCTGGTGGTCAACTACGCCTCGGTCTTGGTGCTAGGCGACTTCAATTATTGGCCTTCGGACCCCTTTGAGTGCACCGCTTCCAAAGAGTTCACCGAATCTCTCTCTTCATTGAACTTTGTCCCGCACATAACGGTCCCCACCCATTCCCACGGCCACTTGTTGGACCAGGTTTGGTCCCTCAACCTTCAATTATCCCCGGTTATGGTATCCCCCTGCTGTTGGTCTGACCACGCTCTTATTTCTTTTTCTATCTCTCACCACTCTGTACCTAAAGTTCCACATGCCAGAAACACCTGGGCGCGGAACTGGAACAGAGTTGATCTTTCCTCTTTGTCCTCCCTGCTCCGTAATTCCACCCCGTCTCTCTCCGGTCTCTCCTCCCATTCTCAGGCCACTGCCATGAACACCTGGCTGACAACAGGCTGTAACACTGTGGCCCCCTTGCGTCGTATTTCCATCCGACGACAAAAGGACTCCAACAGATGGTTTAACGACCACCTAAAAGAGTTAAAACTATCGGCCCGACAGGCGGAGAGACAGTGGAGAAGAAACTATTCCTCTGCAGCAAAAACCCTCTATCTCAAATCACTTGCTACTTACAAAATTGCTATTCTCTCTGCTAAAACCACCTATTTTTCCTTAAAAATAGAGGCAGCGGAAAATAAATCCAGAGAAATATTCAGCATAGTTAACAACTTGGCTTACTCTGACAGAGCTTCTTCGCAAATCCTTCCATCTCAATCATTTTGCGATCAGCTCAATACCTATTTCACAGACAAAATCATTACCATCAAGGCTAACATCCCCCCCCCTTCACCTACTTTTGTGGACCCCTCTTCCCCCACTGTTCTCAATCGCCTCACCTCTATTCTTCCCCTCACTGAGGCCTCATTCCGCGAGATACTTCCCAAAGTCAAGTCGGGTTCCCCGGCAGACACTTGTCCAGCTCGTATCTTGCAACACATTTACTCCTCTTGCCCTGAAGCCCCCATCACTTTTCTCAATAACTCACTCGCTCAGGGAGTAGTGACCCCGGCACTCAAAACAGCTTTCATAGTGCCCATTTTGAAAAAGCCCGGCTCTGACCCTACCATCTCAGCCAACTACCGCCCTATCTCCCTGCTGCCCTACCTGGGCAAGGTGCTGGAACGCCATGCCACCGCGGTCCTCAGCGCCCACGTAGAAGCCAACGGTGGGTTGGCTTCCCGCCAGGCCGGCTTCCGCCCCAGACACTCGACCGAATCAGTCGTGGTATCAGTACTGGACACCCTCAGGACGGGCATGGACAGCAATAAACACCAGGCGCTGGTGCTTCTCGATCTCTCCGCCGCCTTTGACACGGTTGACCATACCATCTTATTGTCCCGTGTCAGGGCGGCGGGAATCGAGGGCTCAGCCCTGCTCTGGCTGTCCTCATTCCTGAGGGACCGCACCCAGGCGGTTCGGTCGGGTGACTTCACGTCCACTCCCATCCCTGTCACTTGTGGTGTCCCCCAGGGATCTTCTCTTTCCCCCTTGTTGTTTAACCTTTACATTTCTCCTCTTATCTTTGCTCTTCAGCAGCTGGAGGTCACCGTGTACAACTACGCGGACGACCTCCAGCTCATCTTCGATCTGTCTACTTCCCCTTCTTCTGTCTCTAATTTTCAGTCAACTATGACATTCATCAGGGACTGGATGAACCACAACCAGCTGAAATTGAACCCGGACAAAACCGAGCTGGTTCTCACCGGTGGTTCGTCCAGTCCGTGGAACTCATTTCTGGCCACTCTCTCTAGGTCCCCCCCCCTCTCCGTCACTCACAGTTAAAACATTGGGGGTTAAAATCAACAACCAGCTCACCCTCCACTCACAAATTAGCACCGTTGTATCTTCCTGCTTTCTCACCCTTCGCACTATCCGCTCTGTTTCCCGTTTTTTTTCCCCACAGGCACTTAAGGTGATCATGGCTGCACTGGTTATCTCGAGGCTAGATTACGCTAATGCCATCTACAACGGCATCCCATTATACAGCCTGCGGAGACTCCAGTTGGTCCAGAACCAGGCGGCTCGTCTGGTCTATGGTCTCCCACGGTACCACCACTCCACACCCCTCCTCAAAGAGCTTCACTGGCTCCCGGTCAAAGAACGTTCCCTGTTTAAGACCGGGTGTATGGTCTTTCAGGCCCGACAAGGCACTGCCCCTGCCTTTATTGCCTCATTACTAAAGGAATACGTTCCCTCTAGAGAGCTTCGTTCTTCCTCCAAATCCCTCCTCCTAACCCCACGTTTTAAACGTAAAAAATGGGGCGGAACCAACTTTGCCACTCTTGCCCCCACTTTTTGGAATTCCCTCCCTGATTACCTCCGTTATTCCACCCATTATCTTTCGTTCCGCAAGGATTTAAAAACATTTCTCTTCAAAACAAGCCTTCCCTGTATAATGCCCCTCCCTACCCAAGACCGGTCTTATTTTCTTCCAGAGTCAAACGAACTACTAGCGCCAAGAAACCGTACAGTATACGCTGCGCTCTACAAATGTTTTAAATTAGAAATTAGAAATTAGATAATGGCCCTGCCAGTCGTAGAACACAGCTCACAAGGATGGATTAGCTCTTGCGCACAATAGCGGCCAAAAACGAGGATTTGGAAGCGCGAAGTCGGCGCAATAACATCCGCGTCATATGTAAACCGGAATCGACTAATACTGGTAGAATGGAGGATTATATTGAGAAATTACTGCTGGCGGCCGTTGGAAAAGAAGCATTCTCCTCGCAGTTTATAGTTGAGCGGGCGCACAGAACACTTGGGCCGCGACCGACGCCTGGTCACCCTCCGCGACCCATCATCGCAAGATTACTGAGCTACAGGGATCGAGACGTGGCCCTCTGCGCAGCAAGGAACAAGCAGACGCTGACGTATGATGGTACCACCTTCTCGATATACCCGGACTTTACACCTATAGTACAGGAGGAGAGACGCAAATTCATAGACGTCAAAAGGAAACTGCGAGCAGCACAAATTGATTATGCGCTCCTGTACCCAGCGAAACTCAGAGTGACACATCAAGGGAAACAGAAATTCTTCACAAATCTGCAACATGTTGAGGATTTTCTCCGCTCGGTGAAGCGGGCGAACTGGGGAGGAAGCCCAGAGGCTTCGCAACACTCTGATCGCGCTGGTGACAATGAGGACTTGGAATGACCATTCACCAGTAACACTATTATACACTATGGGATGAACTTTGGCACACTGGTGTACTGCGATGCCCGGACTAGTTAGAGCGGGGGGGGGACCTTTCCAATTGACTCATTTGCTTGTATTTTCTTGAAGTTCCAGGCTCCGCTCCCCCCGACACAGGGCCTGCGGCAACATCACGGAGAGGCTTGAGGGGAGCGGAGAGAATGCATAGCTGTCTAGATATGTCCCCCAATGGATATTCCCCCACGGATGAACATTTCACACTATGTGAAGGGGGTATAACATGGTGTTTGTTGTATTTGGGAGAAGGGGAGGGGGGCGGGTATTGGATTCTGGCAAGATTGGGTTGCTTCAGTGGGTGGGGGGAGGAAGGGAACAGAGTTTGGTTCATAAGAGACTTGGAGCATACGACTTCCCCCTTATGGGGAAAACTGGCATAATGGGAGGTCAAAAAACATGCTTGAGAGTGCACTCCTTCCCTTAAATAGAAAAAAAAAATTGAAACTTATTTGTGAATGCGTGCAAGCAGTAACTGTGGATCGCCTCCACCACAGCGTAATCCAAAGATATGCAAAACGGAGCACTTCCCTCGCGCTCCTTACAGTCGCACTGCGAAAAGGTAGGGACTCGTCCCACAACATATTTAATTTGTCCCGGTATTCCAAGTAAACCAACGATACCATAGTTTAATCCAATTTTTATCCAGCAAACTGTCTTTGTTCATATCATCACTCAGGAGACATTGGAGACTTTTATTAACTGAAAAGTTTAATAAAGACACAGGTGTAATCACACTAGGGATAGGATGGAAGGTACACATGGTCGTCAGTATACATGGCTGTTTTTTCACAGGAGGTGGTCGGTTCTTTCTGTGGCCTCACAGTTTTGCATGTTGCATAGGATCCGATACTCTGCGTATGGCGCTTCTGGGGTCTGACCTGCGCTCTTGGGCCAAGGATTACAGGGATAGTGACTTCCCGAGCCCATGAACTCTACTGCCGTGGATAAGCTGAACATTGTCACGTGGAATGTGAGAGGGCTGGGTGATCCGCGTAAGAAGCGCCAAGTACTATCCTATCTGGATAGACACCAGATACATGTGGCGATGTTACAGGAGACACATTTTAGCCCGCAACACACCAATACCTTTGCCTGCAGGTGGGCGGAACACAGGGTTTTCTCCTCCTACTCCTCCTATGTGAGAGGCACAGCTATCCTTATTAAAAAAAACACACCATTCACGCTAGCGGGAGTCACGTGGGACACACAGGGGAGGTACTGCCTAGCTTGGGGCCCGACTCAGTTACTATGGCCTGCTGCTATGGGCCGAATATAGATGATCCACAGTTTTATACAGACTTATGGGCAAAAGTTATAGATTTTGGTTCCAATCACATAATATCGGGTGGTGACTTTAATATTGCATGCAATCCAGCCATTGACAGATCTCACCCTGCCCCCATCACTATACTAAGGCACGTGCGGTACTACACACCACACTCGCGGAGTACAACTTGATAGATGCCTGGAGGCATTTACATCCTCGTGACCTGGAGGGCACCCACTTTACAGCATACGCGGCGTCGTGGGCGCGCCTGGAATATATATTCCTTTCCGTAGGGCTTTGCCCAGCAATCTCACAGGTGCATCACTTGGCCAGGACCTACTCGGATCAGGCGCCAGTCAAGCTTACCCTGTCTTCGGCGGATTATGGTCCACCACGTGGTAGCTGGAGGTTGCAGCCCACCATTTTGTTAGACACTGTGTTCCAAGAAGAACTCAGAGAGGAGGTACAAGACTTTTTTGTGCGTAATAAAGATTCTGTTGACAAGGTGGAGACTATCTGGGAGGCTTTTACCGTTACGCTGAGGGGCTTTATCATAGCAAAAGGGGCTGGCGTACTCAAAGACATTATGAACACATTGCGTACACTTGAGACCGAACTCAAATCACTGGAGGCGACGCTGTCCACAAGGCCGGATGGTGCCACACAATCAAAAATTAGAGAGAAGCTCACAGAGTATACGGACACGGCTCGTAGGGAGTCGCGGTTTAGAGGGAGATACTGGATGGCCCGCCGCTATAGTTAGGGAGAGAGACCGGGTAGGGCACTGGTTGAAATGATTAGGCGGACGCGGGGCTCTAATGAGGTGCTGGAGCTGGAGGGGTTGGATGGCTGGTGTATAGGGACACTACAAACATACTGAATGCTTTTACGGCACACTATACTACACTCTACACTACTACGAGGACGGACGTGCTCGATTTAGATGCTTACTTAGGGGTTGTGTCCCTGGGGTGGCTAAGTGATGTGCAGCGCCAATTTCTGAGGACTGATGGTATCCCCATAGAGTTTTATAAAACCTACATAGACTTGATGGCCCCCATACTACGTGAAGTGTATGAGGATGCTTTGGAAGTGGGACATCTCCCTTCCTCTATGAGAGAAGCCCTCATCACTTCCCTTTTAAAACCGGGAATACCACCTCAACACTGTGATTCCTACAGACCCCTTTCATTACTCAACTGTGATGTAAAGATACTTGCCAAGCTCATTGCCACGTGTCTCAGTCTACTTATGGAAAACTTAATCCTACCCGACCAGTCGGGCTTTGTACCTGGCAGGGCGACATCCCATAACTTGAGAACACTCTTTACGGTTATGAATAATGTATCATCGGAGTTGCCTTTGGCGGCTGTCTTTTTGGATGCCACAAAGGCTTTGGATTCCATTGAATGGGATTATGTGTTTGGAGTCACGTATGGGGTTCCCTCCCCTTTTTCTCTCTTGGATAAAATTGCTATCCTGCTCGCCAGTAGCCAAAGTGGTTATAAACAGTAGAGTCTCCCAGGGGTTCTCGGTCACGAGGGGCACTAAGCAAGGCTGTCCCTTATCGCCCTTACTTTTTGCGATAGCAGTAAAGCCGATGGCGGCAAAGCTGAGACAGCATCATCGAGACAGTGCATTGCGGTGTAATATGAGGCAGATACTGATCTTCCTATATGCAGACGATATCATGCTCTATGTATGTGACCCCCCAACAGAATCTGAACCCCCATCCTTCGGGAACTTATAGTTTTCAGTGGGCTCGCGGGTGTTCAGATAAACTGGGATAAGTCTTGCATTTTCCCCCTTGCTGATGGCTCGCTTTCCACTGGATTACCCAATGGCAGGGTTCGAGGATGAACTGAAATATGTGGGTATCCGCATAACAAGAGACAGGGACGAACTGATGCGCCTTAATTATGAGACCACTATGGTCCGAATCACGGACAACATATCACGTTGGATAGCACTCCCTCTCTCCATGGCGGGGCGAGCGTCTCTAATTAAGATGGTGATATTACCTCAATTACTTTACCTGTTTCTGAACATACCGTTCCACCCAGGAGCGTATTTTTTTAAACTGTTGCAATCGGAACTGTCACGGTCAGTGTGGGGAGGGAAACATCCGAGGCTACAGTGGAACATTCTCACTAGGCCATACTCCCAGGGGGGATTCAGCGTCCCCAACTTCGAATTGTACTATTACAGCGCACAGGTGCACTACGCCTACTTCTGGGTGCATCAGCCACGATATATGCCACAGGTGGCGGCGGAGCATTGGCTCGCTTTGCCGGTCCCTATTGACGGTGCACTATATGTTCCACTTCCCAGTAGAGACAAGACACCAACTACTGTAACTTGCGCTATTGCTTCTTGGGCGAATATAAGTAAGATACTAGATGCACCTATGCTTTATTCACCACTTCTACCGCTTGTGTATCATCCTGCCATGCCGCTTCTCCAGGAGGTACTCTTCCATAAGTTTCTGGAACGCACGCACATCAAAACCTGGGGGGATATATACCATGAGGGGAAATTTTGAACCCTTGCACATATCTTTCAGGGTATACAACAGACACCACTAGATACTTTCCTGTACATTTGGCTCAGACAGGGAATTCCCTCCATTACTCCGGACTTTCCTATGGAGCCACAGACCCTGGCGCCGCTGCAACTGACACTTCAGGATGTGACAGCCAAACGCCTGGTGTTGGTGATATACAGGACAGTGCACACACAGAGGGAGGCACCGGCCGCATTGGCGAGGACGAGATGGGAACAAGAACTGGGTGTGGCTCTGACGGATGGGCAGTGGGAATTTTGTTCGCTACAGACTGAGCGAGTATCAGCCAGTAGTAGGCTTAGGATAATTCATTACAAATGTTTACATAGATTATACTTTACCCCAGTCCAAATGCATAGATACAAACTAAGAGACACTGACTCGTGTGACAGATGCCATGCCTCTGGAGCTGACTTCTTACACCTTGCTTGGGAATGTACAGGGGTGAATGTGTACTGGATGCTGGTTTTTGAGGCACTGTCCATGATGATAAATGTCCAGATTGAACCGTCGCTGCTTGTGGCGTTGTTGGGGTATGTTGAACTATTAAGGCCGGAACACCGCAAATTTGTTGCCTTGGCACTGCTACTGGCTAAGAGGAGAGTGGCATGCCGTTGGGGCAGGGGAAGAGCACCCAAAGTCAAAGTGTTGATTAACGATCTAATTTATTGTCAGGAGCAACTTGCGACTTATGCGGAACTGTTACCTGTTGCATCCAGACCCAGAGATATATGGGCCCGTTGCAGTGTTACATGCTGTCTCACTCCCGAATAGACACCCCACAGACGGATGGACCCGATCACACTTTATAGTACATTGCGCTTACATTGTACTCGCACGTTTCTGCTCAGCTTAGAGCTACAAATGGTGGAGATGTGATGGGGGGTTGGGTTCGCGGTGGGATACTTGCAATTATTGCTTTGTCATGATATGCTTGAAATGACATGGGGTAGGTCCCCGCTGCATTGTACATATTGGCGCTATATTTCTATTCCTGACCCTCTGTGTTGGGCTGGGCACTGCACAACCCCCAGCTCTTGTATTCCTGTGCTGTATCAGTTTTTTATTGTCTTTGTACCTGTGCTGTGCTTAGTGACACTCGATTCGCCATGGGATTGCTGACCACTATCTTGTGAGATGCCGCTATTCAAGCTGACAAATAACTTGTATTATTACTGCTTATTGCGATGCTCAAAATGTGTACGACTACATGTGTACCGTGTTAGAGTTTTCAAAAAATCAATAAAAAGAAGTAAAAAAATAATAATTACATTTTATGCACTACATTGCAGATATTTACAACATTGCAAGTACAGTGCCAATTTGTTAACCGCTTCTAAAGGGGCCTCATATAATCATACATAGCAAATCATTTACCCCTAAAAAATATCATATGGGGCATCTAATATGGTACTTCTAGTCTGTTCCTGTTATTGGTGTTGTACCAGGCAACAATCTGAGCACCAACTAACTGCAACCCTACAAACTAGCATTACAGATATGTGGGCCTATCGCAACAAAAAGTTTTTCACGATCAACAAAGTTAGGCCTGAAGCCTCACTCAGAGCAATTTTAGAGTCAAAGGCGCCATTTAGGGGACCCTGAAATCCAAGAGTATGAGCAAATGCAGCGATAAACACCGCTAAATTGTCCAGTTCTAATCCAAAAGGAGTCAAAAGCAGAGGCAGACCAACAAATATTAGATTCATAAACAAAGGAAAGATTCTCTAGATGGAGAAAATAAAAGGACAGTCCGGTATCGAATACAAGGCAACGATCAGGTCTATATGATGGCATAATAATAAGTGTCTTACCATAATAGCAGTGAATTCAGAGAATTTTTGTATTAGAATCAGACTATTTAGCGGTGTTTATCACTGAAAGCTTTGCTCACTCTTGGATTTCAGGGTCCCCTAATGGTGCCTAATTATGGTTTGCTTGATGGCTATAGTCACCTATCTGGGTGTTTACTTTTTACATGCACACTTAGTTTTCTTTTTTATCCTAGTATGTTACTAGGGATCTAATTTGCAGCAATCTGTCTTATACACTCTGATGTCTCCTTGAGTATAGTTCTTTGGTTGTTTCAGTACATTAACTATTCCGACTGTGTATGCTGCTTTTTCATCCCATTGTTTCTTTTGATTTAGTTTCTTCTTATTTCCCCAGGAACCCCCTGGCTACCCCCAGAAAAAAGTTTTTTACCCACTGTGGGTTTTAGTTCTACCCTGTTCTTCTGCGCCCTGAAGAAGGTTGACCTCGGAGAGAGGTTGCTATCGAAACGCACATCAGTGCTATCTCTACAACTATTTGGACCAAGACATTTGTTTTGTTCAGTACCATTGGTGGTCATGTATTACTTGACAATTCTGGAGTACTTAGAAAAACTTGTTATCATCAAATTGATTCTTTTCTGGTCTATTTGGAAATAGCTGTGGTTGTTTTTTTTTTGATGAGTGATATGTTGGAACGATTGAAATGTGAGGTCGGTCAGGTTTGTATGGTTAGAGTGAATGGTAGTTTGAGTGAGTTTATTTAGGTGTTATTGCGTTTCCAGGCGTTCTTTAATTACCGTTTGTATATTAATGTATATATTGTATTCTTGATGTGTCTTTTTGTGTACAAATTGTACAAAAATTAATATATGATTACACCTTATTACGTTATTTAAAAAAAATGAATGAATAAATATGTGAAACTTTACCTCATGAAAAAAATGTATTATGAGAACCGTGAGGTTCTTTTGGGCTGTTCTGTGACGGTTTGCACACTTGTACATTGCTTAGATTTTGTTACCAGGCAGGGCTTTGTTCTGTTTTGTCATCTGAGTCAAGGGCCTGTTCATTGAAGTCCCAGGGGAACCCAACCTGGACTCCCCAATAGGCCCATTCCCCCAGCTGTTCCTCAGGAGG
Organism: Lissotriton helveticus; assembly: GCF_964261635.1. NCBI lineage: Eukaryota > Metazoa > Chordata > Amphibia > Caudata > Salamandridae > Lissotriton > Lissotriton helveticus. Next base: position 1,092,997,451 of record NC_136070.1, read on the forward strand.
CATAATGGGGCAAGTGACACTAGCCATGGAAAGTCCCATCAGAGTTCTAATGGCCAGCTAAAGTTAAAGTCCTTCAGTCCCTCCTTGCAGTGGCATCAGCTGGATTCTCATTTCAGCAAGGCATTCGTTTGCTGCTGTTGCTCCAAGGCCCAGAGGCTTCCCAAAAGTCTCTTCCTTGTGTGGGGAATTTGAGGTGGAATGAAGTTTTCTAGAAGACATGCACCACTGACCAATTCAAGGGTGCCATATCACTCAAATCATGTCCAAATGCTCTTGCACAGCATTCTGGGACTTTTCAGATGGCAAATTCAAGTGATCTATGGAAAGACCTTCCACGGGAGCCTCAGGTTTACCCCAACCTCACACAGCTGTCAGATCCCTTACACACAAAACTTCCAAAGAGGGCCCTTTCGGCTTTTACCTCCAAAGAGCTGTCCCTCCTCTTTTGATTTTGTGGGCTTGGACTGTCCCAGCATAGGTACAGTGTGAAGAGTTAATTAACACATGTAGATTTCCTCTCTACCCTTTCCTTTTTCGGAAACTGGGTCAAATCTATTATGAGATGAAGTCTTTGATCTCCGTGCTGGCCAGAAGAGTAATTACCTTGACCTACTATGTAGGATCAAATGCCTGATTATGGATGAGCCAGAGAAACATGAACATTCTCAAAGTGCCCTAAGCAGTGTGGATATGATGAAAGAGACTGTGGATCTACACAGAGGATGCAGGTTTACCCTAAGATTGATACCTCATTGAACCGTGTAGGTGTGCAAAACTGTACTTTGGTGTAGATGTTGCTTATAATATATAATTCAGTTAAGCTCTACAAACTTTCAATAAGCTCTACAGACTTATACAGTGAATGCACACTCACATTATAAGACCTACCTCAAGTCAGCCTCAAACCTTGGAGATTGCACAGATACGGAGAGTTGCAAAAAAGTAGTCTCACATGCACAGGCCGCACACATATGGCCATGTGTGCTCACATATGCACGTAACCAGCCCAGAGCCTCTTACCCTCGCTGCTCAGCAGCTGCCTTATCTTAAAAGATGGACATGGCGGTGAACACTCCCAGTCTATTTTCACAGAATGTACTGTGGGTGAGTCTCGGGTAGTAAGGCTCACTCACAGTAAAAACACAAAAAGCAAAACATTCAGGACAACCCAATTGCTACAGACCTGTTCCTTATCAATTACTTCTAACATGATACTTCTAGATGTTTTCATCTTAAGAAGTAACTTAAAATTTGACAAGATATTTGAAGCATTGGTTAACCAATGCGGATACCTTCTACAGATGCACAGAAGAACTCAAAATAAATTGAGTGCAGCTGAGCTGGGTTACCATCGCACGCATCAGAATTTCAATAGTACTACTTTGAGGCATACACCTGAATTGGGGACATACCATTGCTGTAAAAAGACCCCTGGCACTGGCCTAAATTGGTAGGTGAAGGTCAGGTGGACTGGCTTCAACACACGCTCAGGGGAGACTGACATTTAGAGGGATCGTAAAGAATGATTGGACCTCTCTGCATGTGGTATGGTGAGACAGAATGGACCAAAAGCATCAAGGGTGTAAAAGCCAAAGTGGTGGTGGGCGTGGGGAATACAGCTGTCAGAGATACAGGAACTACAGAGGTAGGTGACCATACAAAAATATCATACACACAAAAAGACAGAGGAAGAAGCGCTTGGGCACATAAGCGCAGGTGTACATGCATATTATATGCCTAAGAGCTTTTCACTTCAATTTCTCCAGTGAAGGAACTGATCCCTAATGGGATAGATGTGCTCCATTGATAATTTGTTTTTCATATAAATTACCTATGTTGCTTTTCTCCAATCTAGGTTACCCAATTTGCCCTTCTTGGAAGGATGGAAAGCTGAGACAGCTGTGCTAGGATTTAACCTTCATGAAAACACCGGCACTGGGCTCATTGTCCCAATGGTATTCCATTACAATAGTGAAATGCACTGCTAAGCAAAACAGAGGAGGTGGAGACCCTTTGAATGTTGAGATGACAAACCACGAATGTTGAAAGAATTCAAAGCTTTAGCTAAGAAAGTCAATAGCCCAAACAAGATACCAGGCAGCAAACTAGGAGTGTCTGGAGCCAACACTGTCATCTTGCCGAAGGGCTGGCCAGGGAGTGGCCTGGTTAATTGCAGTAGGTACAGAAGTCTTTTTTAACACTCAGATGATTACAGAAAATTAAAATGAGGCTAGATAGTACAACAAAGACAGCTCAGCACAGTTATGAATAATAAATGGCAACAGTCCACAGTAAGATAAATTTATAACACAATTGTTTTCCCAAGAAGACGATATGTTCTTTCGATATTTGAAACTGATCCTTTATTTGAGCCAGATGATCGCGCTGAGACGGGTGCATTTACTCACCGACACACTTCTAATTGAGCCTCCTTTCGAATCAGCACATATATACAGTGTGTGGATACACAAATTTCTCAAATCATTTGGTAAAACGCATTTGGCAATGGATATATGAAAAGTACATAAAAATTACATTGTGAGCCCTGAAGAAGTCCGATTGTGGACGAAACGCGTTGGCAGTAGCAAAAATGTGTGAATAAAGGATCAGTTTCAAATATTGAAAGAACATATCGTCTCTTCTTGGGAAAACAATTGTGTTATAAATTTATTTTACTGTGGACTGTTGCCATTTGATATTCATAAGTGTGCTGAGCTGTCTTTGTTGTATGGTACTAGAGGAACCAGTAAGATTTTATCTGGTTTCTCTATATTGGAACCAAGGGGATTGTGTCCCAAGCTCTTTGCACCTTGATTTGTGTTAAAACTATAGGGACGTTGAGACTGGTGCGGGAATCTATGCTCTGATCCCCATTCTTCGAGGCTAGATTGTAGGTTGGTATATAGAAAATGCAAAAAGCATGAAGCAAATCAAGGTTATTCAGGTTGATATTTAACTGAGAAAAGCTGCTTAACTAGCCGTGTGAGTAAGAGGGTTTAATGGGCCAAGTTAAGTCAAGCTCTAAAGAATTGTTTCATTAAGGAAATAGGGGCCCTATGACAGAGAAATAAGATATTTCACCATTTGTGTTTAAACTGATACTCAACTGGTTACTGTTCAAGCTCTAAATGTAAGGGGTCTCGACTCTTCCAATAAGAACTACATTTACTGAGAACGTGACTACATATTTTAGAAACCTGTATTATGCTTTGGAAGCAGTACATTAATACAGCAAGCATTGGCAAAAACCAATAGGTCTCACCTTTGGGGCCTATTTGCTTTGACAATGTTATTTAGAGATGCAATACATCATTCCTGATGCTGGGAAACATGGCTAAAGAAGAAAGAAAGGCGCTACGGCGCCGCTGCATCATTTTGTAGGTGCATGCACCACACATAAGTGCACCTACAAAGTTACACAGGTACTTTTTTGTTCCTTTTATTTATTTACCAATCCAAGTTAGAAGCACATGGGCAACACGGTGGCGGTGAGGGAAAAGAGAAGTACATGAGGGAGACAGCTAGAAAACACATGCACTCTCATGGACTGTTTAACAAAAAAGAACCAAGTAGAGTCCAAAAGAAAGTTTTGTGGTGGAAAGACTCCAGTAATGAGGGCATGCTTCAGGGGAGGGACTAACGCATAAAGAGGAAGGAAAGCCCACACAATCCAACACATAAAATACAAGCAAATGAGAAAAACAATAAAACCAATGAATAGTAAGCAATGTGTGAGCAAACAGACAGCTTGACCTATCTGATAGGCAAAACCTACAAACGAGTACCATTTATATGAATTATGCAAGTGCCTAGTCATCTAAGATCATAGAGAGGAGTATTCCACCACTACTGCTGTACCAGTGCTATACCACTACTGCTATACCAGGTGCCAGGGGTAGCAGATAGAGAGAGACAATGATGGCCTATGTTAGATGAGCAGGGGTCCAAGCACTGAATGAGATACAGAGGGAGGATTAGGATGCCCTGTCACAGAAAATTAGGGCTGTCAATCGGGGCATGGCAACCAGAAAAAACCTAGTGCTGCCCTGGGTCCAAAATTCCCCAAAATTATTGAGGAAGCTTATGAACGGAAAGCCCTACCTGACACAATGAGAAGTAGTGATTGTGGAAATATAAAATATGGGGCAAAAAGTGTGCATGCCCAGTGGGTATCACCCCCGTCCTTTGTAAATTTAGATTACAAAGTTCTGGCCATGTTCATAGCTGAGCCGACTGATGGCTAGCTTGGTGGAGCACGACCAGTCAGGGTATATTCCTACTAGAAGCATGGCAGAAAATGTACGAAGATTGATGCATGTTATGAAAGTGTGAGCTGTGACACTGCATCATGAACCTGTTGTGTCAATTGAAGGATATTTGTTTGCGCTGCTTAAGGAGATGGTATTTGGTGACAGGATTCTTAAGTGGAAATGGCTCCTCTTTTGACAGCAAGGGTAGATACGGGTAGAGCCATATCAGAGTGCTGGATAATTGAATGTGGAACCAGTCAGGGGTCTCTACTCTCACGTCTCTTCTTCACTCTGGCAATGGAGCCGCGGCTGCTAGCTCTAGAGGTCGGGTATGCCGGTGGGGCATAAAGGTAAGACAAGAGGTGCCCTTTCATTATACGCGGATGATGGGCTGCTGCATCTTAGAAACACTCCTGAGGGTGTGAGTCAGGCTATGATAGAACTAGAGAACTTTGAAGAAGTGACTGGCTTAGAGTAAATATTGGAAAGTCCTTCATATTCTCATTTAGGGCTGGGGATGGACTTCCTGCAGCTTCCTAAATACTTGGGCATGCAGATTCATCACGAGGAGGCAGAATTGATAGCTGGTAATAATAAAAGCCTTATGTGGGAGTCAGGGGCACTGGAAGAAAGTGCTGTTGTCCACACAAAAAAGAGTAGCTGTATCGAAAATTATTGTACCGCTCAGAGTGCTTTATTATTTTGCAACACTCCCGATCAGAATACCAGTACGGTTGTTTGGAAGATTTAATAACTTACTGGCGGACCTGATATGGGTGTCTGGTGTATCGATATTACCAAAGAGGATACGTTACATTAAGTGACACTACCCTGGCAAAGGTTTTTTAGCTGGATATCGAGCCTCCTGTACTATGTAAACTGAAAAGGACATATATATACAAGTCACTTCATTGTCTCTTCATTTGTGACAAAATCTTTGACACTATTAGTTAGTCCAATCAAGGTTGCAGAAATAACCTTTTTTATTGCAATAGACGGTCCCCTGATGAAGGCAGTCTTGCCGAAACGCGCGTAGCGTCTGTCTACCGCTTTGCTTCCATCAATGATACGTCGACCGTGTATTCATCACTGCAGTGGTTGAACAAAATTATAGAATGTTCATATGAATTTGATTATGTGTTATGTAATGAGGGTGAAGGATACACATGATTTAGTATATTCCTTGTTTGTATTTATTGACAGTGTTTTAAAAAAAAAAACTTATTTAAAAAAGAAATGAAATGATTTAAAAAAGAAATCTATGAATATGTATCATGTGAAATGAACTATAACTGTTACTAAAAAACATAAATATATCTTTATAAATGAATGATAGTCTTGGTCTATTTATGAAACACATCATGTGGTTACGTGTTTGGAATTTTTTCACCTAGAGTAATCTGGCATATTGAATTGGTGCTTGCTATATATTCTTTTTTCTATGATGGGTGTCTGGGAAGCACAGGTGACCTTTAAAGTGCTGCAGCTCCTGACCACAGGGCGGGGACTGAGGGCACCAGGGATGGACCTACCTGGCTGTCCAGCTTCAATGAGTGCAAGGGTCATTATTAGATGCAGTGGGAAAGGATGTGCAATATGCTATGGCAGGGTGAGAGGGGTAGAACCCATGTGCTGCCTGCTGGAAAGATATATGAGGCAAGGTGGGTATACTATGTTGATGCTGGTGGCCACGCGCTGTGTAGCCAAGGTGCTGACATGCATAAAGACTAAGATGCCTTTTTAGCTGAATATGTCTCGATGGACTCTGCTGGCTTTTTTAAATTGACAGGTGAGATACAGGTGAAGGCATGGGAGGAAGTTGCAGTATTAACTTTTTAGGACATGCTCAAAGAACAGGAGTTAACAACAGCACACATATAATATCAGTTCTGGGCAATTCTTGGTGCATGAAAAAGTCCTCAACAATACAAACAGTACCCATATAGGGTGCTGACAATGGTACTGAGTCTGGGTATTTCCTGAAGGGAAGTCACTGCGCACAGCTATACCAGCCACGTATAAGTATTATAAAAGTAGAGTTAGTCATGTTGAGGTAGTTGTGGATGGAAAGGGTAGTGATGGCTCAATTTAGAACTAACTCTGAACCATATAATTTTGGCGGATGTTGTTTCCATGGATCAAGCTATGTAAGTACCTTGGCTGAACTATCTTAAAAACACCTTTGCATCCCTGGGAAGACCCGAACTTTTTCTGGCACCACTTGGTATTAAGAGAGAGGATATTAAAAGGATTAAGCACAATTTTTTGGAGAGGGCACGCCTAGACAGAGAGGAGAAGGAACTAGCGAAGTCATCAGTAAGAACATACCTAGTGTTAACTACCACCCCCTCTCTGGAACCGTACCTTAAAATTGTCACCAAACCCCAACACAGATTTTTACTGACCAAATTTAGGTTTAATTTGATTCATTATACATTAGGTTGTTACCATTTGTGGGCTAAACCAGAAGATGCCCCCCCTGTGATTGTGATACATTTTCTAATCAAGATACCATGCATTGTATGATGTTTTGTGGGTTTTATGCTACCGAAAGGAAAAAATATCTGAGACCAGTCTTGAGAGAGGCTGGCTTTATTCAAGTCAGGCCCGCACTAATTTATCTCCAGATGCTGGGCAATACTTATACAATCTTTAGCGTTGCAAGCTTCCTAGCGGCGGCATTTAGAAAAAGGAACAAACAAGTTTCACTGAATGTTTTATCCTAATCATGGTATCTTTTTTACTGATTTTTACTGACTTTTACTGATTTAAAATTTATGTATATATGATGTCTAAAAACTTATAAGGGCTCAGCTTTGTTCTTGTACATTATTGAATTGTCGATTTCTAAACATGCTTGTAATTTTATTGCCTTTTATGATTTCTCGAAAATCAAATAAAGTGTATTTTGACTGACTGACTGACTGGGTAGTGATGTGCCCTAGAACGGTATCACGAAACACTAGATTTAGACTATTACAGTTTAACATCCTGCATCGTACATACCAGGCACCAAGTAGTCTGCATAAAATGTTCCCTAGGGTGACTGATGCATACCTCCGGTGCAAAAAGGAGGAGGGGACGGCTGATCTGCTCATCTTTTGGGAGTGCCTGATGCTGCCCCCCTATTTGACTGGGTTTTATGACTACATAGAGAGTGTGATGGATCTGAGGCAAAAGCTGAACCCACAAGTGGTTCTATTGATACTGATGCCTAGACCAAGGGCACATAAAGTGCTTGGCTTTACCCTTGGCAAAAATGCTGATAGTAATGTGCTGGAAAAGTGTGGGAACCCCAACACAGAAAGCATGGGATTAAGAAAGTCAAGGGGTGACAGCTGAGATTGCAAGACTAAGACGCTTGTCAAAAGGGGAGCAGGCCTGGTAAACGTTAGCAGAATGGGACAGTATACCGAATTAAATGTCTAAAGGAAATTATTAGGATAGGCCACCTTGAACTAACTCCCTGGTTTTTGGGGGAGGAACATCCCGGACAAATCTACTGCATGGAATGATGTTTTGGCGGAGGCTCCAGTGGAGTATGGTAGTCCTGCCTGATTGCCATCTTGAAAGGATAAAAGCAATGTGTTATTCTGCCAAAATAACCCCTTTTATCAAGTCTAATAACTCTGTTTAAATATTATTAAGTCCCCCCTACGTAGGCCTTCCTGCCCAAAAGATGGGTGCATGGTATTTAAAAGGAGGACATGTAAAGGTTTAACATTAAACATGTCCTTACAGTGACAAGGCCGAAAAGCTTTTTTTACTTTAGCAAGGTGAGCTGCTCCATAGCAAAGCACTGGGCCACAATGTTAAATCTAATACTGTTGTTTCCACCTAGGAAACCCCTACAAAGTTCATTCTTGGACTTTTAAAAATATTTATTACAAACCCTATTTACTGGTATGGATACATATTGTAGAAAAAGGGGCTTTTAGAAAGTCACCTTATCCCTGCTTAGAGCTTCTAGAAGTAATTTGTATGGCTTTGAACTGTCACCCACGAACTGAAGAGCACCTTGATGAGGTGTAAACTTGCTCCAAGAGCGGAGACAAAGGACTTGGATGTGGGGAGGTGTTCTGATCCACTGGCAGGCTGACCATCTGGATTGTGGACAGAAATTTATTTATCTTCAAAAATGCTTAATCTGCCACAGGCAAATGTTAGCTGACTCTTGGGCAGGGTCCTCTTTTGCCCAGCTAGTCAGACAGGTACCACATCCAGCGGTAGATAGGCTTCTCCCAGATAGGTTTGAAATAACACAATGAAGGGTTACATATTTACCTGACCACACCCCTGAAGCAGCCACAGGAACTCTGCACCCTCTTCAGAATACTAGTGGACCTGTGGGAGACGGTAGAAAGATTGCACCTGCTGTTGAGACCTAGAAGGAGCCCTCTAAGGCTGGACCTGTTCCCACTTGTACCCAGGACAAGAAAGTGGACCCCAAACGTCAATTGGCTTACCTCCTGTTAAACTACAGGTTCACAACAACCTGCTCAAATCCCCTTTTCTGAAGGGCCCAGGTGACCAGTTCCAACTGGCCAATCCTGGGCCCTGCTGGTGGTTTCTCCTGGAGTGAGTCTTGACACACAAGTGCTGTTCTCAAGGCCCTGGGACCCTTGGCAGTGTCAAAGAGTACTCCTGTTAACACCCAGAACAACCTGAGACTTAGAAGCCTTTTGGCTCCAAAGACCCCCAGAGAACGGGACAAACCTGCCAAGTCAGTCCGACGAAGGTGTGTTGCCCCTATGGCAAAGATTTAGTTTGATCCCAATCTGAGCTTTTACATAGCAGCAAATCCATTTCAGTGGGACTTTGCAGGGAAAGCATCCAGCCTCATGGAGCCCTGTTTGGCTACAGCGTGCAACATTGCCCCGCTGGAGGAATCAGAGTCCCAAAATAGTGACTACGTCTGAATGTAGAAACCTTCATTGGGTAATGGTGCCAAAACCATTCCGGCTGGCGAGGAACCTTCCTTGGGCGCAAATATTGAATTTCACCTCGCTGATGGCTATCTGGCCTCATGGTGTAGTGTAGTTCCTATATTCCCAATAGGCTCTGCGCATTGGAATAATATATAATATAGATTTGACGTAGGACTTATGTCTATTAGGTCTCTATCGAATATACTCAACTTAATTGTGAGTGCCAGCTAGCTCAGAGGTCACTAGAAACTTTCTCGAATTCACAAGAAGGGATTCGTTTCTGACAACCGCATAAACATGACAACTTTGTTTCCCCAAGAATAAACGTATCATCAGAGTCGTGGAAACAATAGATATATATTTTACTCAGTCAATCGTGCATGCTTTGTTTCATCAGAGGTTCAGAGAAATAGAGAGACGGGTGTTTTCAATAAAAGGATTTATTGAACAGTCTTCTTTCTCATGCATGCAAGTAAAGCGAACTGCTACAATCGTAATGCAGGCTGCAAAGTATAATGCGTACAGCGAGAATAGTATTATAAAATAATACTGTAAAAGCATTGTATGGTTTCTAAACCATATATAAATACATACATAAATAACAATGGATAAAAGTACTCAACTGGTGCTTCTAAAATACGCCTACCCCAATGTACCTAACCTAAGTCTAGTACGAGGGAAGAAGTAAGTGTGGTGTAGCATAGGTTTAGTTTTCTTTGCCAAGAATCTATCCAAGATTTCTCTTAGGGTCTAATCAGCTCCATACCTTAGTTTAGAATGAAGGAGGTCTGGTATCTCTGTCTCGGGACTCGATTTCCCAACACCCCGCAAGGGGAGCTAAGAAACACTGGAGCTGGATTCTCGGCAGAAGAAGGGTAGCTTCCTGATCAGTGCGTCAGCTGGAGGGTCGGCTTCCTTCAGCACTTGCTGGAGCGAGCTGCGTCGGGCAAGTAGAGAGTCGAACTGCTCCGAACCACTGCGTCTTGCTAGAGCAAGTGAAGGCATAATTATACCTTGAAGGTGCCTAGTTTGACGTAAAGTCGGGCATAATAACGTCAGTAAAGAACCCCAAGGGAATAGTAGTTATTTGTAAACTCCATGAGTTCTTGGACAAATCAATATTCAAGCAAGGGGAAGTCCTGACTGCCTAAGCTGATTTTCCAAGAAATCGTTGTTACGTTTTGGTACGGGTGGAAGTAGCCATGCCTGTATTTGGACTGCATGGGCGATGTCTAAATATGGGTATGATTTCTATGCCTATATTAGGGCAATGTGAATTGTACCTATATAAGGGCATGAATCTGGAAATTTCGCTCGGATCCTAAAACACCATACAACAATGGAACACATCTCGTCACAGCCTGCTACCTTGATCGGATGATAATTTTTTACTTCCATTTCAGACGCCGTCGGAAAACTTCTGGTCGGGACAAACCTAGTTTCCTTATCCGACCTGTGCTCCATTGCAGAGGCCTTAAATAGTGCCTAGGTTCTGGGTCAAGCGCAGCCAGATGACCATGGTTTGACACATGGCTCCTTAGCACACTATTTTTAAATATAATTTCATCTCTGGTTCCCCTTATTGGATGTTAGTCATTTTTTCATTAAATTATTCTCTATTTTTATAAAATGGAGAATGGGCTTTATTGAGGTTTGTTTTCGATCTTAGCTGTTTTTAGGACTTTACACATTTTCTTAAATTAAGCCTGTCTGCTCTGTGCCATAGCTACTAGCTGTTGAGCTCATGTTTAAATGATTGAAATATTTACTTGATTTAACAAGAATAGTGACATTATTGCTTGTGGGGGTCTACCATCCACACTAGCTAATAATTTACTTTCTCACAAGTTCGATGTGTGTAGTCCTCACAATTCGTAGGAGGAAGTATTTAAAAGTACTAGTTAATGAATTTAGGATACGCTCATGTAATTCTGTTCCTCAGTTTGCTCTTAGTGGCAGTTACACAAGATTAATTAAGTTTTGAATTTTTTTGAGGATTTTACCCATGTATCCTTTGCCAATTTATAACGTTGTCCTACATTAATTATATACCAGCTTGATTTTACAGGATGTACGATGTTGCATGTTGAACTGTCATTGTTGTTGTTGATGATGTAATTAATCAGACCCCTACTTAGCTATGTCTCAGCTCCCCAGCTGTCATTTCTTTAGCATATATATTTTTAAGCAATCAAATATTCTGAAGAACATCAAAACTGTTATATAGACCTTTTTATAGTTTTATTACAAATTGGCAGTAATAAGATGAGGGACAGTCTGTGAGTGATGCTGACACAGACAAGGAGAAGGACAGCAGCAGGGTGTAAGTAGAAAGAGAGTGTCCGGCACAAGCAGGAGGGGAGCTGCAAGGTGCTCTTATTTTCACAAGAGTGCCTGGTGGAAGCAGGGAAGATGTGACACAGGACTACTGTGTAGGAGCAAGCAGGAGGACGGCCAGGCATGAGCAGGAACAGAAATGCATGGTGCTTTGAAGCCCATTGAAGTGTCTGCATTGATGTCATTTCTTAAAGGGGTGTGTGCACAGTGTCCAGGCCCCCTTCTAATTTGTGCTACTAATCAACAAAGCAAAGTCAACACCACTAATGTAAACATCTGTGAAATACTATGATGGATTCAAAATGTAAAGGATACACTAGGCACCCAATGTATGCTCGAGGGAGTTCACCCAAACAAGCCAATGGCTGAAGGAGTGAGGCCCAAAGCTCCTCTCTATGTATTGTTCTTCTATTGATGTTGTGTTTACATGAGCTACCCTTGACCCTGTTGTAGGCAGCCTGCTTCCAACACCGCACAGCTCCACCTGTTGTGCCCATGTCCCTTGCTCCTGACTCTCACTGCTGCTGCTAGTTTGAGGCCCTCCTCCACCCGCAGGCTCCCACCTGCGCCTCATCCCCAGTGGCCCAGTGGTGAGCGGTGAGTATCTGTCTTTACCTGTTTTATTCATCTGTCTTCTGTAGTATTCTGTTATGCTGTTGTTTTAAATGCTGTAGTCTGTATTTTCTGCTTTGATTATACTGTTGTCTGTTTTTCAGCTTGTACTCCTTATTGCACTCCCTCTGCCCGTTTTCCCCCTTCCCCCGTAGCCCTCCCAGCGTTTCAGCCTTCGCCTCATGCCGCTGTGTCCCGTGTGGCCCCACCCCCCTCTCTCGCCCATTCGTGCCCGTTCCCGCCTCCCAGCTGCTCCTCCCTCCAACCTCCCCTTCTTATGGCGGCTGCTGTGCGGCCACGCTGCTGGCACGCCGAAGGCGCGCCTTAGGAAAGCCCGTCTGCACCCATCCGTGCCTGGAACGCGGCCAGCACCAGATCCCCTGGCCCCTGCGAGCTCCACGACACCAGACTCCGCTACGACGCCAACACCCTCCACGCACTCAACAATGGCTGATCCACCACCTGCTTCCAGGCCACCCCAAAGCGCACCCATGGACCCTTCACCTGCCGAAACTGCAGCTTCACCAGCCAGCGTGCACCAGCACGCCCTGCCCCTTCCCCCCCTTCAAGGCAGGCCACAACCATCTCACATGCATAAAGCTCCATCCACAGCCACGCCGCCGAACTCTGGGACCTGGTCGACTCATCCTTCCCGGACGTCGCTTTCCTGATGGAGGCCAGGATGAACACCTCATCCGCACCCGACGTTGCCATCCTGGATGGCTACAAGATCACCCGCAGGGACTGCGCCAATAGACCAGGAGGAGGAATTGCCATCAACTACAGAAACACCCTCAGAATCCCGACCAACACCGAAGACACCCTCAGTACCGCCAAACACCTGCACTTCCAGATCCACATCGATCCCAACACCACCCTCAGAGGAACCCTCGTGTACAGACACCCCGGACCCCAGACTCAGTTCAGCGACTCCATCACAGACGTCGTCAGCCCGCACACCTTGGCCTCCACAGACTACATCCTCCTCGGAGACCTGAACTTCTACCTCGAGAACGCCGACGACAGCAACTCCACCACACTACTGGACAACCTCGCCAACCTCGGCCTCAAACAGCTTGTCAAGACACCCACCCACTCCACTGGGCACACGCTCGACCCCATTTTCTCCGCCAGCAGCCACGTCACCTTCAGCCACACCACCGAACTCCATTGGATCGACCACCGCTGCATTCACTTCTCCTTCGAGAAAACCACCGCACACAACCCCCAGCAAAGAGCCCCCCACTGCAGCTGGAACAAGGTCACTGAAGACCAGCTAATCACCACCCTCGCCCTAGACCCACCAACCGACCACACCGACACCAACACAGCCGCAACCTCAGGCAATGGATCAACAACTGTGCCAACACTCTCGCCCCAATCAAGAAACCCTCAAACAGACGCACCGATAGAACGGCCATCTGGTTCACCTCCGACCTCCAGGCATCCAAGCAGACCTGTAGAAGACTAGAGAAGAAATGGCGCCTCGTTCAAACACCGGACAACCATGCAGCCCTCAAGAACGCCAACCGCAGACACCACCAACTCATTCGAACCGCCAAAAGGACCTCCTTCAAAGAACACATCGACAACAACACACACAAAAGCAAAGAACTCTTCAACATCGTGAAGGAACTTGCCAACCCCAGCTCCAGCTCCAACAACATCCTGCCGTCACAAGAACTCTGCGAATCCCTAGCCACCTTCTTCCACCGCAAGATCATAGACATCCACGACAGCTTCAACAACCAGACCCCCCCCAACAGCCATTGACACCCTAGACTCACAGTCCCCAGCCACACCAGCCTCCTGACCTCCTGGGACCACGTCAACGACGAAGACACCATCAAAACCATGAAAACCATCCACTCCGGATCACCGTCAGACCCCTTCCCCCACCACACCTTCAACAAAGCAAGCTCCATCATCGCACCCCAACTCCGAAAGATCTTCAACAGCTCATTCGAGACAGCCACCTTCCCGGAAAGCTGGAAACACGGAGAGATCCACGCCCTACCCAAGAAACCCATGGCAGACTTAAAGGACCTCAAGAACATCTGGCCCATCTCCCTGCTCGCTTTTCCCTGCGAATGTCATTGAGAATATCGTCAACAGACAACTGACCTGCTTCTTTGAAGAGAACAACACCTTGGACTTGTCCCAATCCGGATTCCGTAGCAACCACAGCACCGAAATTGCCCTCATTGCCGCCATCGACGACATCAGGACCCTGCTGGACAGCAGCGAAACCGCGGCCCTCATCCTCCTTGACCTCTCGGCCGCCTTCGACACCATCTGCCACCACACCCTACGCACACGGCTCTACAACACAGGGATCAGCGACAATGCCCTGGACTGGATCTCTTCCTTCCTCACCGACAGAACCCAGAGAGTCCGCCTCCCACCATTCCGATCCGAAGCCACCAAGATCACCTGCGGCGTACCTCAAGGATCATCCCTCAGCCCGACCCTCTTCAACATCTACATGACACTGCTCACCAACATCGTCCGATCACACAACCTCAACATCATCTCATATGTCGACGACACCCAGCTGACCCTCTCCCTCACCGCTAAAAACCAACTCCCATGACGGAATGAAGGCCGTCGCAGACTGGATGAAGAACAGCTGCCTGAAACTGAACTCTGACAAGATGGAAATTCTCATCCTCTGTTCCACCCCCTGCGCCTGGGACGACTCCTGGAAGCAGGCCTCAATGGGAGCTGCGCCGACACCCGCCAACCACGCACACAACCTGGGGTTCATCCTAGACTCATCTCTGTCAATGACCCAGCAGGTCAATGCCGTCTCCTCCTCCTGCTTCAACGTCCTCAGTATGCTTCGCAAGATCGACAGATCGATCCCCACCAGACCAGGAGGACGGTCACCCAGGCCATCGTCACCAGTAGGCTGGACTACAGCAACACCCTCTACGCGGGAACCACGGCCAAAGTCCAGAAGAGGCTTCAACGCATACAGAAAGCCTCCCCACGCCTCATCCTCGACATTCCCTGCCACAGCCTGATCACTGCCCACCTGAGGAACCTTCACTGGCTCCCGGTCAACAAGAGGATCACCTTCCAACTCTTCACAAAGCACTCCACGACGCCAGACCAACATACCTCAACAAACGACTCACCTTCTACACTCCAAACCGCCAGCTTCGCTGACCTCGCCCTCGTCACCGTCACCGTTCCACGCATCCACCGACTGACCACCGTCGGCAGATCCTTCTCTCACCTCGCCACCAAGACATAGAACACCCTCCACATCCACCTACGACAGACCCAGGACCTGCTGACCTTCAGGAGACTTCTCAAGACCTGGTTGTTCGAACAGTAGCAGCTCCCCTCCCCCCACCCAGCGCCTTGAGACCCTCACGGGTCAGTAGCGAGCTCTACAAATGTTTGATTGATTGATTGAGTTGTGACAGACAGTTAAATATGCCTGTAACAGACCTTAGACAGGTCCTTCCTACAACTCAATCCACTAAGTCTCCTGTGTCCTTTTCATTGCAAATCACAAAAAAGAAAGACCCTAGGCAAAACCTATTCTAATGACTGGAATTCAACCATACTCCATACATACTGGTGTCAAAAGATCAGAATACCTCTAATGTAAGTCAAAAATCAAAAACAAAAAGATGCATAATAGGAGAAACTAAAATTCTAATACAAATTTATTGATACAAATAATAAAAACACTGAATTAAAATCGTTCCTATGCAATTGCACATCACTTAATCAATAGAGCAATATGTTGTTCATCAGAGACAAAAAAGTGCATCATATACAAAAACATCAAGAATTATTAATCCGATTAGAATCTAAAAAATGTTGTGTTACATAGATGTCAAATGATGGCACCCTGATAGTTCCTCGGATTTAAAACCAACTAAAGGGCGTCGACGCGTTTTGGTGTTGTAGCTTGATGGGCATCACCTTTATCAAGATGAAAGGGATATGTTGTCTCTTTATTTCTAATACAAAAACTAAAAAACAATAAAAACGAGTATCAATATTTCATCCTATAGAACACATAATTTCTCCTATAATACAATATGGAAAAATAATATTTAACAAATATATATGACAATCATTTTCACCAACAATTAATTCAAGTTTAAACAGTGTACTTTATTTGTCAATCTGAAAGCATGCACAATAATAGTGGAATTTTGACCTAAGACACCTTGTTACAATCAATCAACACCTCCTTCCATTATTTAAAAACAACTCACATACCTATCTCGATCTTTATCTGACAAAATTGCATGCCTAACTGACCACAAGTAAGGACATTATAAGCAATAAAAAAATATAAAGACACATTTTCGTCTCCCTGTCATTAAGGGGCAGTTGCATTCTAATTAACCTTTAGAGTCATCCAAATTTCCACTATACTGTCTTTCGCTTACCAGAATGAAAGTTACATAAACTTGGAGATATCCCCATTCATAATATCATTATGGTATTACTATGCTAAATACAGATATAAGAATATACCTGGGATAAGTTGTTTGAAGAAGAAAAACCTTTCTCTTCTTTTCAGAAAGATGGCTAAAAACGATCTCCTGTTTTGATTCACAGCTGTGAGTTCGGGCCTAACACTATATGTGCGTTACTTATAGTAAATCTATAAAGGAAATAATTAGATCTTAAATACATTTGTTATTTCATCTAAAGAGATGCTTTATACATCAAATAAAGGTGTATTGCATACCTTTATGGATGTACTGCCTAATTCTCGCTTGATCCAATGTTCCACAATGATCATCAATATGTAGATCAGAGAGAGCCTAACCCAAGTAGTTTCGTGACGAAAAAGATACCGAATAAAATGGGGTCTGAATGATTAAGAAGAAAACAGGATAAGTGTTCTTCCTGATGTTTCACTGTATTATCAATATACAAACTGCAATGCGTATTAAAGCCACCTGGTATAAAATTAGGGGGCCAAACGGGAAACAACCGTGTTCTATACGTAGCCTCAAAGACAGGGAAAAAGTATCCAGAAAATCCGCGTTGGCTCCCAGATACGGTGAACCTAACTGCAACCAAATAAAACCGCATAAGTCCAGGGGTCACTCAAACTATCATGAAATTCGACTAAACGCCGACGTGTATGCATACCTGTGTTAAGGCTGATAGAGAGACGGCCATTACGTTCTTCTTCTGGGTTCAGGAAAAAAGAACCCTTTCTTTAGGCGGCTCGTTTTATATCCGCAGTGTGGGGCCGTGATGAATCGCACCTGGAGTACAGGCTTCCCGCGCCCGACCTAAGCAAGATACGTCATGGTGTGCGCCGGAGCGACAATGTTTACCTCCATTTACCGTAATCATTGTGAAAAATGCGCACAAAATTCATGCATGCGTCCAGGGGGTCAAAACTCGGCTATAGTGTATAATATAACCCCGTAAATGTTCACGGCAACATGTCTTGCCGTAATTGGACGATACAAACAATTTATAATTTTATATGCTGATACGACAATACCATAGACATTATATTAGTGCGCAAGTTACTTGTGTATGTATCAGGCTAAGCTTCGAGTTCAAGACTCAAATATAGAATATGACTAAAGTGAATCATTAGTATTCAAACAACTCGACCGATAACTTATTTATTTATGTATTTATTTATGTATTTATTAAGAGTTTTGTATAGCGCGAACAAGACCCTTGGGTATCAGAGCGCTTCACATTACATGATGTAGTTATAGTCCTGCATTGTTGTAGTAACTTTCACAATATTATGAGGCAGGTACATATATGGCACATAGAGTGAAAATATCAATAAAAAATTCTACAAAGAATATCAACATATAGTATGACCAAGGTTTAGTACATAGCAAAATATAATGTGTGACAGAATCAATTGATCCTAAGGGTCTATTTCCTGTGTATGTTTCAGTTCCAGTCATTGAACATGAATTCGGACTTCCCGCGTCTTGTCTATGGAAGGAATTTACTCATTAGGAAAATCTTAGTTTCTCTCTTAAAAGATGCTGTGTCTTCAATCTTTCTAATGTTTGAAGGAAGTGAATTCCAGATTCTAGGGGCTGCTCCTGAGAAAGCTCTGTCGTAAGTTTTCTTCTTCCGGAAGATAGCTGGTCTCAACATCAGCTTTTGTGCTCCTGGCTGGTCTGTTCCCTCCAGATAGTTTAATTTTCTGAGCAAGTTAGCTGGGTGTATTGTGGTGGAGCGCCTTGTGGGTTATGCATGCCATTTTTAGTTGGATTCTGGCTTCGTACGGTAGCCAGTTTAATGCCTTCAAGTGTGGCGATATATGGTCAAATTTCCTTGATGCGGTGATCAGTCTTGCGGCTGCATTGAGACATGCCTTCAGAGGTGCTGTTGAAATTTTTGGTAGCCCTGCTAGCGTCGTACATCCATATTCAATTCTCACGATAACTAGAGACTGAACTGCCAGTTTGAGGTCTGCTTTGGATATGAATGGGTTCACTTTTCTGATGTAGTTCAGATGGTAGCGGGCGCTTTTTGCCATTGAGTTGATATGGGCTTTCATGTTTAGTTTCTCATCTAGAGTGATTCCTAGTGATTTCGCTTAGCCAACTCGGATAGGAGTGCAATTTAATGCTGTGATCATATTGGACCATTCCTTCACTTTGTTTCTTTGGTGGAGATATTAGTAAGAATTCAGTTTTTTGTGTGTTTAGTTTCAGATGGTTGTCAGTTAGCCATTGTAATGCCAATTTTAAGGTCTCATTCATTCTCATGATGTCTTCCCTGGATGTGATCTTGATATAAATCTGGGTATCATCCGCGTACATGTGGTAGGAAATTTTTGACTATCGAAGGATTTCAGTGAGAGGTTCGATGTAAAGGTTGAACAGTGATGGCGATAATGTAGAGCCTTGAGGGACTCCAATTTAGTATATATCCCACATTCTTCAAGTAAATCATGGGATCATAATATTATTCAATGCTATCTACTCTCATTGATCATTGGGTAGATCTCATAAAGAGACAACATTGCTCTGTAAAGTTTGTATAATGTTGGGTCCCTACTTTGGCAATGGCCTCTCCCATTAGATAGTCGTCCGGCCGACTTATCTTTGGTTTTTGCCATCAGTTTTGTTTGGACCTAATATTTTGGGGTTTTATCACCAGATCTTTAATATACTTATTTTAAATATATCTGCTACAAGCAATTCAAGTAAGGAATTGGTGGCATTGTTGCAATTTACAGAGCAATGTTGTCTCTTCATGAGATCTACCCAATGATCAATGAGAGTAGATACCATTGAATAATATTATGATCCCATGCTTTACTTGAAGAATGTGGGATATACTAAATAAGTTATTGGTCGTGTTGTTTGAATACTAATGATTCACTTTAGTCATATACTATATTTGAATCTTGAACTCGAAGCTTAGCCTAATATATACACAAGTAACTTGCGCACTATTTATAATGTCTATAGTATTGTCATATCAGCATAAAAAATTATAAATTGTTTGTATCGTCCAATTACGGCAAGACATGTGCTGTGAACATTTACGGGGTTATATAATACACTATAGCCGAGTTTTGACCCACTGGACGCATGCATGAATACTGTGCGCATTTTTCACAATGATTACGGTAAATGGAAGTAAACATTGTCGCTCCGGCGCACACCATGACGTATCTTGCTTAGATCGGGCGCGGGAAGCCTGTACTCCAGGTGCGATTCATTACGGCCCCACACTGCGGATATAAAACGAGCCGCCTAAAGAAAGGGTTCATTTTTCCTGAACCCACGAGAAGAACGTATTGGCCGTCTCTCTATCAGCCTTAACACAGGTATGCATACACGTCGGCGTTTAGTCGAATTTCATGATAGTTCGAGTGACCCCTGGACTTGTGCGGTTTTATTTGGTTGCAGTTAGGTTCACCGTATCTGGGAACCAACGGGGATTTTCGGGACACCTTTTCCCTGTCTTTGAGGCTACGTATTGAACACGGTTGTTTCCCGTTTGGCCGCCTAATTTTATACCAGGTAGGCTTTAATACGCATTGTAGTTTGTATATTGATAATATAGGGAAACATCAGGAAGAACACTTGTAAATGTAAATGTAAATGTGTTGGACTTGTAAAGCGCACAGCTGCCCGTAAGCGCCCCGGCGCTTGCTTAGGGAACCCGTCCTGGTATTCCCCTGTGAGAAACCCCGGCAGGGTGTCCACAAGGTGAAAGCCAGGCATCCCGCCGCGAGGGGCCGTAGTGGAGATTAAGCAAGCTATTGCCCAGAGTCGCAGAGTGTGACCCCGTGAGTTGAGTAGGCACCAGAGCGAGAATTGTCGAGTCCATGGAATTTTGAGTCCGAGACCCGCAGAGGCAAGGTATCGAACCCTGGTCCACGGTTGATCTCAGCTTCCGGGTCTGCCGCCTCTAACCACTGAGCCACGCTTCTCCACTTATCCTGTTTTCTTCTTAATCATTCAGACCCAATTTTATTCGGTATCTTTTTCGTCACGAAACTACTTGGGTTAGGCTCTCTCTGATCTACATATTGATGATCATTGTGGAACATTGGATCAAGCGAGAACTAGGCAGTAAATCCATAAAGGTATGCAATACACCTTTAATTGATGTATAAAGCATCTCTTTAGATGAAATAACAAATGTATTTAAGATCTAATTATTTCCTTTATAGATTTACTATAAGTAACGCACATATAGAGTTAGGCCCGAATTCATTGTTAGCCATCTTTCTGAAAACTAGAGATAGGTTTTTTTCCTTCAAACAACTTACCCCAAGTATATACTTATATCTGTATTTAGCATAGTAATACCATAATGATATTATTAATGGGGATATCTCCAAGTTTATGTGACTTTCATTCTGGTAAGCGAAAGACAGTATAGTGGAGATTGGGATGACTCTAAAGGTTAATTAGAATGCAACTGCCCCTTAACGACAGGGAGACGAAAATGTGTCTTTATATTTTTTTATTGCTTATAATGTCCTTACTTGTGGTCAGTTAGGCATGCAATTTTGTCAGATAAAGATCGAGATAGGTATGTGAGTTGTTTTCAAATAATGGAAGGAGGTGTTGATTGATTGTAACAAGGTGTCTTAGGTCAAAATTCCACAATAATTGTGCATGCTTTCAGATTGACAAATGAAGTACACTGTTTAAACTTGAATTAATTGTTGGTGAAAATGATTGTCATATATATTTGTTAAATATTATTTTTCCATATTGTATTATAGGAGAAATTATGTGTTCTATAGGATGAAATATTGATACTCGTTTTTATTGGTTTTTAGTTTTTGTATTAGAAATAAAGAGACAACATATCCCTTTCGTCTTGATAAAGGTGATGCCCATCAAGCTACAACACCAAAACGCGTCGACGCCCTTTAGTTGGTTTTAAATCCGAGGAACTATCAGGGTGCCATCATTTGACATCTATGTGACACAACATTTTTTAGATTCTAATCGGATTAATAATTCTTAATGTTTTTGTATATGATGCACTTTTTTTGTCTCTGATCAACAACATATTGCTCTATTGATTAAGTGATGTGCAATTGCATAGGAACGATTTTAATTCAGTGTTTTTATTATTTTTATCAATAAATTTGTATTAGAATTTTAGTTTCTCCTACCAATTTCTGGAGCGATCTAATGGAGGCTGGCTCCAGAAAGGATTCAAGGGCTTTCTGGGCTCTGATTAGAGGCAGGGACAGGCCTGTCGATTCTTTGCTAACATGTAACATCACAGGGGAAGTCTGGTTGGCCCATTTTTCAAAACTCTACTCCAATTCTTTGGGGGCCTTGGGTCCATGTAGGGGCTCTAGTTTTATAGTGCCAGACAATAGCCTTCACCTTGTCCCCACTTTTTCACCTAGGGAGGTTGAAATAGCAATTAGGTGTATCGTCCCCAATAAGGCGGCAGGCCCAGATGGAGTCCCCGGTGACTTGCTTCGAAGCAATGTAGAGGTGTGGAGCTTATACATTGCTAAACTCCTGAACGAGGCACTGGAGGGTGGCGGTTTCCCGGATTCTTGGAGGGGTGCGGAAGTCGTCCCCATTTTTAAAAAAGGCTGCAGGGACGACCCTGCTAACTACCGACCCATAAGTCTGCTTGATTCCACCCAGAAGGTAGCAGGGAAGGTAGTTTTGGGGAGGATTCTGCAGTGGGCTGAGGAAATGCAGGTTTTGTCTGACTTTCAGGCCGGTTTCAGATCCGGAACTGGCACGATTGAGCAGACACTCCGTTTCCTAATGCTTTATTGGAAAGTGGTTAAGCTGGGCAAGGGCAGTCTGTATCTCGCCTTTATCGATTTGCGGACTGCCTTTGACCTAGTTCCACGTAACCAATTGTGGGCTGTACTTGAGGGTATGGGTATGCCCGCGTATTTGTTGGCTCTAACCATCAAATTCCACGAAAGCAATTTCGCCCAAATTAGATGGGGTATGCAGGGCCAAAAAACCTGTCGTATTCCTGTAGACAGGGGTGTCCGTCAGGGGTGTGTGCTAGCTCCCACTCTGTTTTCACTATATCTAAACGGAGTGGTTGAGCACCTCCTCCAACTACCAGCAGATGCTCCCTCCCTGGCGGGCAGGAAGATACCAACACTCCTGTTCGCAGACGATACCCTGCTGATTTCGAAATCCCCAATGGGCCTCCAAACCTTGCTAACAAGGTTCCAGGGCTTTTGTGACGCAAGGGGCTTGGCTATCAACATCAGTAAAACCAAGTTCCTGGTGTTGAATCCCCCCAGGAAGACAGTCCACCCGCCATTTCTGGACTCAGTACCATTAGAAAGGGTTAGGGAATTTGATTACTTAGGAATCCGACTCTGTGATTCCATGAGTTGGAAGGCGCACCACCAAAAAATCATCTTGACACATAGGAGGGTCACGGGCGCCCTTCTAAAAGAACATCGCGCCTCATCCCTTAAACCTATCGGGGTGATACTTGACATCTACAAGGCAAAAGCTGTGAGTGCGGCACTGTATGGGGCTGAGTTATGGGGTACCCAGAAATTTGATACTCTATTCCATCTTGAGAACAAGTTTCACAAAGATCTAATGAGGCTCCCCCATAGCTCTCCCACTCTACCTCTACTACTTGATACAGGAACACGATCCCTAGCCGACCAGGCCAAGTTACGTCCCCTTCTTCTGTGGGCCCGCATATGGAATGTCCCTGAACTTTCAAGTTATGCGGATGCACTAAGCGAACTTCTCTCAACCCCGGGCTGGTGTAAGATCGGTTGGCTCCTAGGAGTAAAGCGCCTTCTTTGCGATTTAGGCCTGGATGACGCTTGGGCCAATAGATCTTCACCACCCAAACAGTTGTTAAAGAAATTATTCTGGATGTGGGTGGATAATGAGAGAGCGAACCACTCGAATCTGTGTAGATCTGCTGTGGAGTTTTTGGTTACCAAATGCCGTCCTTTCAGAGAACCCTACCTCGATGTGATTTTGAACCCAGCAGACAGGGCGTTGCATTTTAAATTCAGGGTTGGGGTCCTGCCTGTAGGCACAAGGACAGCTAAGTGGAAACCACCTTGGCAAACCATAGAAACTTGCCCTTTTTGTGCGAACAGGGATGAATCCATTCCCCATCTGATGTTCGAATGCCCAGCCTATGCTGCTCCTCGCCGCAGATGGTTGAAACCGCTCTGCTCGAGGCTGGGCACTCGGTCACACTTGGAGGCCCTACAGCTGCTAAGATCAGACCCTCACCCATTGCTTGCTTGTGGCCTGGCAAAATTCTTGGGGTGGGCTTGGAGGATAAGAGCCGCGAGGAGAATGATCCTCCAGTAAGGGTGCCAATTTACACTCTATCGGCCCCGCTGCTTATTTGTGTCCCCTTTTCTCTATCTTTTTAAAGATGATAATTATGTGTTTGCATAACTGCTTTTAGATGGATGCTATTTACTATGTTGTATATTTTACATTGTCCTTTTGAGATCTGTCAGTCTTGATGACCAAATTGTATAACTGTTCTCATTTTTATATTGATTTTTTACTGTAATGCTTTTATGAAATGAAATATTTCGAAATAAAGCTATACAACAACAACAACAGTTTCTCCTACTATGCATCTTTTTGTTTTTGATTTTTGACTTACATTAGAGGTATTCTGAACTTTTGACACAAGTATGTATGGAGTGTGTTTGAATTCCAGTCATTAGAATAGGTTTTGCCAAGGTTCTTTCTTTTTTGTTATTTACACTGGTACCCAGTCCCTTGGTTGGTAGGTCACTCCCAACATAATTTTGGTCCTTTTCATTGCACCCGCCAGCCTATGTCACATTGACTTGTGCTCCAAGCAGCAGAGTAAGGAAGAGGTGTTAGGCGCAGTGGCGGCTCCTCCACTGAGGCGGAGGAGTGTTGCCCCACTGCAAAAAGAAAAAAGAAAATTACAATGATGTATTGTTATAGTCATTATATTTAGGTCTCACCTAGGCAGCGCGCATCCGCTACTTTAGGAGTGACCTTTAGAAATCGGTCTGCTCCTTTTCAAGCACACTCATGCTTGTGCTGGCATCCACCTTGCGGGAGCGAGCAGCGGCGCGCGTGCTAATTGAAAACATATGGCCTGCAAGCATTAACATGCCAGTGTGTTTACACCGATGCTTGCAATATTAAAAGTGGCCACATGATGGCATCAGAACATCATGCATTGATCTAGTAAATTCATGGTTTTGCAAGTGGTGAAACTGAGTTCTCCCTCGGACAAAC
Organism: Lissotriton helveticus; assembly: GCF_964261635.1. NCBI lineage: Eukaryota > Metazoa > Chordata > Amphibia > Caudata > Salamandridae > Lissotriton > Lissotriton helveticus. The sequence goes on from NC_136070.1 coordinate 1,093,022,291, forward strand.
AGCTTTTCAATCAAATGTTAACAATTGAAAACTATGAGGAAGTGGGTCTGTGGCAGGTTTCAGCTACTAGAAAATAACCTGGGGACAGCATAAACATCCTAGCACAAGAATCCTTCGAAGACCTCAAAATGTGTGACAGTAAAATGCATGACAGCTGGATACATTTTGTAGTGAAAGAATTGCACACAATCTTTACCACTTTCCTGTTTTTCCTTATGAGACAGTATGAACAGTTTGTGACCTCTACACTTAAGTAAATACTACAGAGTTAGGGACTTGCTGTAATTAGTCTGCTGTACAGATGTCTTTGGGACTCCCTGAAGACGGGGTCAGGGGTGTGGAAGGTTATAAAATATCTACTTGACAAAGGGATAGAATGTTTAAAAAATCTACTTACAATGAGGTAACAAATTGTACCAGCATTCTCATATCGGACCTCATATCCTCACTGATTACGCAGGGTTTGAATTCTACCAAGGCTCAGATTATGACACATTTCTGACTCTACTCTACTAAAGTGTGAGGATTTGCGTGTATAATATGGTATGGCTGTACAGCTGTAATGAACTCTCAAAAACTGTCTTGGGTCCAGGGAGGCTCATTGGTAAAGCCTTAAGCTCAATGCCTGATAGCTATGGTTTAGAGTAGCAAGGCTAGTGTATAGCATTTACCAGTACCAACTGTGGTGGTTGCTACTAGGTTGTGTCTTATCACAGGATACAAGTCCCATCCGAGACATGTAAATACTTTGTCATCCACTGTGGATATAACAATGGATCGCCACCAGGCATTCCATAATGTTCCTTTGGCATTCTTTGAAGAGGCTATCTGGTGAGTTATGTCACAATACATCACAAGTACCGAGCAGACCTCATCAGAAAAAAATCATTAAGAGGATTTCCAAACTGATTAGGTTTTCTGCCAAACTAAATGACTGTGTTTCAACTTGGTTCATATTTTGTCCCAAAAAAACTTCAGGCCTGAGCAAAGTACTCCATTCCAAGCTCCATCAGATAGGTTAGCAGACTAGAGTGGTCGCCTGCATCAAAATACTACTGATAAATTTACAAGGATAACAGGATGACTGAGCCTGGAGGACATAAAACTAATCAGAGCATGCCCAGAGAAATTTTTTTCATATTAACAATTTAAGACCCACATGAAGGCTATTTGTAACAGGCTGCCAACATCAATTGTCTTCATATTAACCAGAAGCTTAAGGTTTAATTAATGGCAAAAAGGATTGGACCACGAGGAACTCAGAGATCTGGACAATGAGACAGTTAATGCATAATGAGTTGAACAGCTCTGCATGTCTACCAAACTGTCGTACAAATAACATGGCTTGAAGGAGCTCAATGTACATTTCAGGAACTGAACCCTCAGTTTGTATTTTCAAAGCTATTTTTTTTCTTTAGTACATTAAAAATGTTTAATTATTTAATGCAAAATGCTAATGCTTACTTAAAAACAAACATTGATAGAAATCTATAAATATTATAATTCTAATAAATAAAACATGCAAGAATCCTTCATAAAGCCATGAAGGATGGTTCAGCAGAACTAACTTGAAAGCACCCACTGTGATGAGAAAATGAGCTGCTTTGATAAAGCTACTTGCTGTCAGGAACCCTAAGGAGAACTTCCTTGCTGCTAGATCATAGATGGCCAGGCTGTGTCTGCTGCTTAATAACCACAAAGTTATATTTGGTGGCAATGTGGGTTAACATTAAAGGCTGACCCTAATGAAGCAGTCAACTCTCTGAATACAGGTACCTGAGATAGCAAGATGGTCTCTAGAGGACATACTATATGTCTAAACAACATCTGGTGTCCGCCAAAACATCGATCCGTGTTCACAAGGCAGCATAATCTTGGACACATGTTCATAGGCTGAAAATTAGCCACTGAAAGGTGTATACTCCCTTAAGGAAAAGGAAGCATTATAAGTGTTTAGCCATGCAACAGTTGATGTTGTTGCACCAAGGATATTGTGCTGCATAACTAAATACTTATAAGGTACCAAAGGCAAGAACTATTGGCTATGCCAATGCTTGTTTTCCTATTGCATGCAGTCAGTGGCTTGTGTGGAGTGTGGGGCGGGGCTGGCCACAGCACGGGGGAGCGGTTTGCACTCCCCAAAGTGCACATGATCTGTTTGGCCCGCCCTCTTAGGCCGACCAAACAGTACAGTCGCACTTTGCATGTTTTTTACCAGGCTGCATTACACCGCCTGGTGAGGAACATACACAGGCTCCCTGTTCAAATCTGAGCACACAATCACAACGCGGCAATGTGATTGGCTCAATGGAGCCTGTGTTGCCAGGTGCTTCCTGATTGTGACCAGACTGCAGGAAGGAACGGGACGCAGGGGAGGGGGCAGGCATTCTAAGGTAGTTTTTTTTTTTGTTAATTAACCCACCGCCCTACACCCTCCCCCCAACATCCCTCCCTACCTCGTCAGGTAGCAGCCGCTACTGATTAGGCCTGGTTGCTGTTCTTAACAGCGAGCTTAGGAGCCCTCGTCATTTCGTTCCATAAGCATGTCTTTTTTCCTCTCCCGGAGACACCATGACACACAAAGGTGTTTGTACATCTGCCCATGGAACACAAACACAAATTCTTTTTAAATTGGTGTGACCTCTAATCAGTAAAATATATATATATATATATATATATATATATATATATATATATATATATATATATACTAAGAGAATTACATGCCTGTAGTATGCTGTAATGTATTTGTATTTTGTGACGTATTATGCATTTTCCTTTAAATAACTTGTACTCTTTTGAATTGCCTTGTGTTCCATGTTCCATTGTATATTCACTGTTGGGCAGTTTCTTGCTGGCTGCTGAAGTGTATGGACGTGCTCTTTGATTTGGAATAAATCTCCAATTTAACTTAACTTGAATTATTTATTATACAACAACAATACTACCATGCCTCATTCTGGCAAATCGCAAAAGCAAATAAACAACATTTTCCCTCTACTTTGACCGAAATCAACACATTTTGCCATTCGGCCTCCGAGTTGAAATCTACTAAAAACAAACGCTATTGAACGCGGCTGCATAGTATTTCATAAGCTTCATCAATTATCTAAGAATGTGCATGCATATTTGTAATTATATATTTTACACATTTTACATTACGCATCTGCTGTTTTGCGTGATTTCCTGACTGGCATATATCGCTATTCGATTGCACATCTTCAAACCATTAATTAAACTAACAGAAATTAATTGGTATATGGCCACAGCTTCTTAACAGCCAATGGCATAAGCGTTCACTTTTTGTAAGCTGCAATAAAAAGTAAACATTAGTATCAATAAAAACAGTTAAAAAAAAAAGTAAACATTGCTTACCATTAGGGAATGACCCAATGGCGGTCGACGGGACACCCGCATAAATCCCGCGGAAGCCTCCCGCAGGGTAAAATCCTTGCGGGCTCTGTAGTCGTGTTTTGAATGTGTCAAGCGGGAATAACACCAAGTCAACACAAACACCTGCTACGCCTCCTGCCTAAAGAAATAAAAATAGAAGTTGGTCAGTTATCACCAATTTCAATTTGAAAAAAAGGAATATAAAGACAAGTCAAATAATATTATACGTCTTAACATTTGCCACTTGTTGGCTTTCTATTGTAAGGGCTGTATTAGGGATGCATTGTAATAATGGGAGAAAATTGCTGACTACAAGCAACCGTTTTTCTCTCCTTTATAGACCCTTTGTGCTTTCTAAACCTGCAGCTGGTTGAATTATGTGATATACAGAAGTTGCTACGGCAGGGACGGTACAGTTATAAAAAGAAGAGCCATGCATAGCTGTGAAGCATTGACTACGCATTAAATACAGAACAACGTGTACAGCATGTCTGTCCCGAATGTTAATAAAACTTTCCTTCGCATATATAGGTTTTAAAAAGAGACAACCTTTGTTAGAGTTCTCCAGACGGCTGATGCATTTTTTTTTTAAAGGGAGAGATAAGATAACTTTAGGAAAATAATTAAAATAGAATTAATAATTAGAAATCAGTTTAGAGGAGAAAAGAGGGGTAGTAATTGGCGTATGTTCCTCTTTTAAACCTTCAATTTTCGGTTTTGCAGTAGAACAAGGAATATGATATTATAAACAGCTTTAATCCAAAGTGTAGGATAAAAGGAACAATACATTATAGACTTCTCAAATGGCAGAGCGGATCCCAACTGACAGTGCCCTGGATATGGTACAAAAAACTGATATAACTCCCCTTTTAACCAAGAATGGCTGACGTGCAACTTTGGAGTCTCTGTTCAATGAACTACTCCAAGCCATCTCCAGGATTTCCAGATAACTCACTCTTTATCAGACTAGGAAAAATCAGCCAACATTTCCCACAGACAGCATCTATTACTGCAGTGCCCTGCTCTGGTCTCCTCATTTATTGGCAGTAAGCGCTTCCAGATCCGATCAAATATGTATACCTGATCATCGAGTCTGTAAATCAATCGTTCATGCCAGCACCATCAATTCTTTAACTCATTCCTCGTGTGTGGGGGAAGTATGCAAAGTTTGGCAACAGCCACTGATGTCACAGTCCACCGTCTCCAGTGATGATTCTTCATGCTAGGGACACCAGAGACATCATGTGAAAGAGCTAATTGTATTGTGTTTTCAAAATTGTAGCCGTGCTGGGATAGGCTATTGAATCTGCATGGCAGAAGCACACCAGGACTCGGGGATAAATAGTTTGGAGCATTCACTCTGAAACACTAGCTAAAAGAATAAGATCCTCTAACAAATATTTATTTAATGGCTACCCAATCTCCTCCAATGCTGCAAGTTTTAGAACTTCGTCTATGTTTTTTCAAATTTCTTGATGTTTCATAATATCAATAGTCAAAAGTTAATTTAATGTACTGTTTCTGAGTCATTTGAAATTACCTATTGCCCATATCCATGAGGCTTCGAATGGAGGGCATTTTCCAAAGTAAGAGTTAAGATCTGCATAACTGTTTTACAGTTCCAGCATTATTTTTGTAAATTTCGCCTAAACCAGTAATTTTTAGAGCAGTCTAAATATACTAAATAATGCTTTTGTTGCATCCTTCAAGTGTTTAGATCTCTCAGTTATCCATATTAAAGATTGACTCTCAAAACAATTGTAAGCTTTTTATTTATTTTGTGGTGTGCCCTACTGCCCCCTCTTTAAGTGGCTAATTTAATTATCTCAGCCCTCTATATCAATCTATTCCCACACACCTAGACCTCTTAACTGCGTTCAATACAATTTGTCACTGTACCCTAAAATTTACCCTTCTCAACTTTGCTATTACTGACATGTGCTGCTCCTCATATGCATTAGGTTGAACGTTTCTATGTCTTGTGGTGCTTATCGCTCTCACAACCAGTTCCATTACTAGCTGGTGACCCACAAGGGTCAGTTCTCAACCCTCCACTTTTCGCTCCGTATGCTACATCTTTATGCAGATGATACAAATATTTTTTTCTTCATTTTTTCAACTTTTACCCATGACGTTCAAAAATGAATCTATAACTGCCATACTGCTATTTGGCATTGGATGACTGGTTACACGCTTATATTGAACTCCTTCATGTCAGAAATTAATTATCTAGTTACCTGATAAAAGGGCACCTACCTCCCTGGCAATTTCTCATATCATTCTGATGGGATCAACTAGAAACCTTGACAAACCTTTCGAATGTACAGTGAGGATAAAGTTTATCATAACAAATACAATTACTGCAACTAGCTAAACTACTGGAACAGTTCATTAGAAGGTCCCACACTTTGTTCCCCCTAGATAAAGTTTCACTTTTCACCACAGGGTCTCTCTACAGCATCCCTAGATATACACCTACCTCACACTATCATCAACAGGTTGGATGGTTATCTGCCAAAAGCAGGGCCCTCTAGAAACATGCCTTAGGGCGTGATTTAGAGTTTGGCAGATGGGGTAGCTCATCACAAACACGACTGATATCCCATCGGCCTTACTATATACCATTATATCCTTTGGCACTTGTAACATGGTGGACAGTATATCTGTCATGTTTGGGATGTTGTAGCCCATCCACTAAACTCTACATCAGGCCTTTAGCCTTCAAAAGTATGACTGAACTGTCCACAACCAACTACCTTTCCAAAATCCGTGTTAGGTACTGATCTAACCAAACATTAAGCAATCTACGTTCAGCAAACCATAATCTCATAGCCACATCACAATTTCCCGAAGCGGCCTAAAGGATTTGTTCTTGTAACATGCTTATGATGGAACGCACTCCCCACTGACTTGAACTCCATCGACTCTCTCTCCGCTTTTAAGACTCTAAAAAATATATACCTCATCAAACAAGAAGGAAAGGTCCATCATCAATATCCTGTTTTTTATCTTCTGTTGCTTCAGCTATGTTGCCAAGTTAGTCGTGTTCCCATGTAAATAAACACATTTATGTACTTAATGGCTGCAATGTTTTGCATTGTCTCTCACTTATCAAAACCTGTAATAACATCCTGTTAATGCTATCAACCAAAAGGTTTTAAATTCTTTTTAACCACCTTGCTATTATGTACAGCATTCCTTGCTAAAATGCTCTGATTAATACACTATACACAAATATAAATTACATATCTAAGGGATGGCTTTGACCATGCCCAGCAACCAACCACGCTTTGTTTGGCAAAGGCCTAGCATAGTGGAGCTTGACCACCCGCAGCGGATTGGGCGCAGAGATTCTTGCATGTGAACAAAAAAAGTTGAAGTCAAATTTTATTATAACCTTTGTGTTTTTTCAGTGAGTAGGGTCTCACGTGCAGATGGGGTCGGTAATTCCAGTTACCTGCCTCATTGGTTTACCCTGGTACTTGTAACGAGGCACTTGGCTGAAAAAAATGTAAAACATCTTGTTTTCTTCATCTAGTGTTTCTCCCATCTCCAACAGAGCCTTCTTCAATTTAGATGTTTATTAATATACATCTCACACTTGGGTGTAGCTATTGCTTTAAAGAAGTGTGGGTAAGTGTGCAACATGCTATGATATTAAGTGGCACAACTGGAGTTGAAATAGGCTAACAGCAGATTAATATAATCAAAACGCAGGTCATGGTGTGCACGCTCTGTGTCATAGTGAGAGCGTGTGAGAGAGGGAGTGCATGAGAGAGTGTGTGTGTGTGTGTGTGTGTGTGTGTGTGTGTGAGTGTGAGAGTGATTGAGTGTGGGCCCTTCATGCAAATGTGTGTGTCGAAGCATCTGTGTGCTGTGGCCTTTAAGCAATTACGAGAAGTTACCCACAAAGAAAAGAACCAACATAATCGTGTTTTATATTTATTATCCAAGAGGAGCTCAGCTGCTACCTACCAGTGACGCTGTAATCAATAACATAATTTCTCTTTTCATCTATCAAGCGGCTTAGCATGAATTGATTTACGCTTCATGCTCCATCAGCAACCTTATCAGATCAAAATAAAATGGATCAGGTTTAATCTGACCATCCAATAAAACATTAATCAAAAGTCGCTAATTGCATCTTCGGATTCTCAGACTTCATGAATTTAAATCGCCTCCAAGAAAGGACAGCGAAAATGGGAGAATATGCAGCCTCATTGCACGCGCTGGTCTTCAACTGTCGCCTCAAAACACACGTAATCACTGTGTAACAACAGCATGTTGCTGGATGGCTCCCACATCTAAAATATAGCGGAGTGGGAAGAATGCAAAAATGTGGTATGAATGCGTTGGGATCTGAGCAACTCTTACACCACAGTAAAATGGTGGCATGTGAGGATTAAGTCAACAATAGTTTATCTGGATTTATCTGGATAACACATAGCAAAACACTTAGAAGATGCTACAAAAAGAAATGTAAAATTATACTTTAGGTCATTACCTATGCAATTTTCAAACAATTACATACGTTATTTTTGTTATTCTCCAACAAAAGAGAAATTGAGATAACAGGAGTGTACGTTTTCCCCATTGTTCCATCTTTTTATATTCCCAACACCCATAGGTTACACACGGACATCTTCATGATTCCTAGACTTCCAGGCATAAGCTCTTGGCCTCTTTACTCTAACCCTCCTAATCCTAGCTAAATCAAGTTTTTCGGAAGCAAACTGCAATGCATGTTTAACTTTCTGAAAAATGTAGGTTTTTATTTCCACAGGGAGAAAGTTCCATGAGAAGTTCTACTTGTACTTCCAGAGCATCAAAAGCCACAGGAATCTTGCATGAAGAAGTATAATTGCTGGGAATGTGGTTAGGGACTAGTAATAGCAAATACAATATCGCCAACGACGGCTACCTTCTAAAAATAAACAATGGAGTATGCATCCTTGTGCATTACCCACAAACTCTAGTCTTCTCTGCCTCCTTTCTGCTCGTATGCCAACCACAGAGCAATGCTTTCTCAGACGCTCTCCTAGATTCTGTTTCCGACATCAAAAATTGACTACCCAAATCTGTGCATCTTGTGTGACCTCAATCTCTCATTAACAGAGCTGCACTCTACTGCACTGCTCGTCGCTAACTTTGAAGCTCTTGACCGCTACCAACTAGTCATTGGACCCACTCAAACTCTAGGCCATACTTTTGAGACAATTATAGGACTGGTCTCAGTGGCAGAAAACATACCCTTCAGCTGGAGTGATTATAATCTTCAGACTCACACCCCTTCTTCTTCAGCCTCCTACTCAAATACACTTAAAGGTCATGAAAGAACCTCAACCTAAGTTTCTATTAGTCAGATCAATCTGCTCGACCAGTAGACGCCCTCATAGTGGTCATGTTAACCCCACCAAAGGCTATCCAACACTTTTGACAAAGTGGTTCCCATCAAAGCCTCATGAAACCAGCAAAACCACTGGAAGGTTGGCTGGTTGAATTTGGTTGTAAAAGATCGGCACAGTCTTTGAAAGACTCCTGAAATCATTTACTTACTGAAAAGTTACAAATATTTACGATGCTCCACCAATCAAAAGCTAAGATTTCAGGTTTAATTTGTTTTTTACGCAAAGAGATTTTTTTTTATAAACACGCACATTTTTAAAAAAAATTAAAAACGCCTTGACAAAAATTCATGAAAACCAACAAAATCCAATACATTTTAGTCAACAGTTTTTGAGCAGAAAAGTATTTTCAGTACTTAGGTAGTGCTGGAATAGCCACAACATTTAATCATATCCACCAAATAGGTATCCTTTGCCGCTAAAAAGTCCTCTGCATATATCCAGTATATACAATCACATGTGAAAAAGTAACATCTCATGCCACATCAGATCAGTGATGTTGTCTATGATGCCTTCCGCAGTGTCCTATGTGTGAAGTCATGAACAGTACAAGGGGAATTGGGTTAACTGTGTTAAGCTGATGCTAACTGGAGAATATGTGTCTTTTTCGGTTTTCGGTGAAACCTTAATGACACTCCAACTAAAGTTGTGTGCAATGTTTTATTTTAGGTAGCTTAATATCTCTACTTAGTAGAGGTCACTATTGTACCAGGGTAACAAGAGTGTACAGGTCCAGGCCCAGCTCTCTCCGTGCTGCTGCATCGCTCGTGCACCTGCCTTCTCGCTGCTTCTTCCTCGTTTTCCGAGTGCTTTCTACTTGCTTTTCCCTCATTTTTCACTGCTTTCTCCTTCCTTTTCACCCGTTTTCGGAGTGCTTTCTCCTTGCTTTTCCCTGATTCTCACTGCGTTCTCCTTGCTTTTGCCCCATTTTTTAGTGCCTTCTCCTTGCTTTTCTCTCATTCTCACTGCTTTCCCCTGGCTTTTTCCCACGTTTTTGAGTGCCTTCTCCTTGCTTTCCCCAGGTTTTCATTCTTTCTCCATTCTTTTTCCCTCATTGCCACTCCTGCCTAACCCCACTCACCGCCTCCCACCACCCTTCCCTCTTCCCAGGACCTACTTAGTGGAGGCCGCATCTCTACCCGCGCTGCTGCATCGCTCTTGGGACTGTCTTCCCCTTGTGCAAGGTTTTATTTTAGGTAGGTTAATATCTCTAAATAGTAGAGACCACTAATGTACCAGGGTATCAAGAGTGTACAGTCCCAGGCCCAGCTCTCTGTGCTGCTGCATCGCTCTTGCGCCGGTCTTCCCCTTGCTTCTTCCCCGTTTTCTTTGTTATTTCTCCTTGCTTTTCCCTCATTTTTCACTGCACTATACTTCCTTCCCCCCGCTTTTTGAGTGCCTTCACCTTGCTTTTTCTTAATTCTCACAACTTTCTCCTTTCTTTTCCCCCCGTTTTTGAGTGCCTTCTCCTTGCTTTTCTCTAATTTTCATTTTTTTCTCCTTGCTTTTTCCCCAGTTTTTAAGTGACTTCCTATTGCTTTTCATGTTTTCTTTGATTGAACAAAGCAACACGAAGCAGTTAGCAACTTCAGCACCTTGAGACCTTCACAGGCAATTTGCCGCACTTTATAAATTCTTGATTGATTGATTGACAGTGTTTCTCACATAACATGCGGATTGCCACGGTCAAACACTTTTTTTTAACCTACAAAGTGCACTAACTAAGCCATAGCCTTTTCAGTTTGTGTTTGTCTATCTTGTAGGAATTGTGTGTAGACGTACTTTGCCAAAACCATTTTATTTTAATTTATTTATGTATAGATTGCGGGTCTAGCCACAAGGCAACAGAGTACTTTCCACAGAACAAAACGGTGATCTATTTGAATTTTAACATAACAGAGACCAACAGCACATTTGTAATAGAAACATAGAACAGTATAAGAGTATAGAGATAAATTGGAATCAGTGGCTATAACATATCAGAGAATAGTGATCAAGGTAAGCAGAAGGGTCGACCAACGGAGAGATCAGGGAGGATAGGGCGTAGAACAACCACAATTAGGACTATGGGGAAAAATCTAATAAAGGACTATGCTTTGTATGAAAGGTTTAGAATGGAAATGAAGGTCCTCATTAAAGACAAAAATACAAATCCACTTATGCATGTCAGAAAAGTCTTTCCAACTTGGTGTGGTCGGCCTTGTGGAGGTGGGCGTCTCCTGCATAGCTAAATTTCCACCTGCCTGTGAAAACAGTGCCTGGGGCAGGGGGAGGCATTGTCCTTGAGTGGGGGACAAGTTCCTTTGTCCATTGGTGCCAGTGAAGCCTTTGAGGCTCACTGCCGCACTGGTCTTGATCACTAGCCATCCTATGTGGGCAGAGATGTCACCTCCTGCTCACACTGGTTTTTGTCTTTGGCCTCTGGGAGCGGCACACGCTCCCTAACATGTAGTCAGACTTCTGTCTTGGCGGCAAAACTTCGAAAAGTCCACCAAGGCACAAGAACACTGGGTTAACTTGGTGGACACGGTCTACAGTGCCACCTAGTTACATGCTGGTTAAACCTTGACACCGCCATCGTGTTGGGGTTTATAAAAGCACAGTGTTTGACACCAAACATGAAAGAAATCGGTGGGCCATCATAAAGCTAGACATATCGGTAATGCCCATATGCCAGCTCATGTTATTCGTTGGATCGGCGGTCACTTGCGGTAGAATTACATTTAGAATGGTACCATACACCAATATATGCTTGCACATATACTTCCACACATATAACATAATGCACCCTGCCTCCTGTGCTATAGGAGGCTTACCGTAGGGGTGACTGACATATATCAAATGCAGTGAGGTGACCCCGTCACACATGGTGTGTGCAGTGTCGAACTCAAGCAGGCAAGCTGCTCGTGCAGGGCAGACATATCAGACCTGCAGACTTCGGTACAACACAGGTTACTCGGGTGGTACAACAAGTGCTACAGCCCTGTTTCCCCTTAAACATCCCTGCCCTGGGTACCGCCTGGTACCATATCCTAGGGCCTTACAGGGTTGCAAAAGTAAACACCAATTCACATTTCCAGTTTAAGGGAAAGAGCGCTGGTGTTGGGCCTGGTTAGCAGGCGCCATGGTAATATAAAAAAAAGCAAATAATTTAAAAAAAAAGCAACACGAATGCACAGCACCTCCGCCGTGTGTTCCTGCACAGCGCTCTTCGCCACTGACAGGTGGTCTGTGTGTGAGAGCAGCAGGCATGTTATAAGAGCATGAACAAAAAAAACAAGAGAGGTCACCAGACAGAGCGTCTTTTCTGTAAATGAGAAGTAAATGCCAAAGGTGCTTGCCAGCCTGACTCCCACACTGCCCACATTTCCACATAAGCACTAACTTGATTTCCTTGAGCATGTTAAACTACACGGTTGTTGGATGAAACGCTACTGCATGACATGAGAGGCTTACATATATGCAAAGAATCTTTCAACCTGTACCAAAAGCTGTAATTTAACTGCCAAACAAATAATTTAGTGAAAACAGACCTTCACCTCAGCAACTGCTATTCCATGTCTTTGCATTTTGGAGTGGCGAGATTTGCCTGCAGGACCTGCAGCACCATTCAAATCATGACCCTGTACTCTGCAAGGTATCTGCACTTGTGACTGCATGTTTAGTAGTAAAATATAGCAATATTAGGTGTTTAGTGGGGTGCCTGGAGCTTTTGGTCCTGGTGCTACTGCACTGCTGCACAATTTAAATCATGAACCTATTGCCTGCTTGATAAATGCACTTGTGACTGTCTTGTTTAATAGTAAAATTTAGCATTACTCTGGGTTTAGTGGGGTCCCTAGAGCTTTTGGTCCCACTGCACGTGCTGCACCATTCAAATCAAGTCCCTTTTAACTGCATGGTAAGTTGAATTGGGACTGCCTGTTTAGTAGCCCAATATAGCAATATTATGCTTTTAGATGAATTCTGACAACTTTTGGGCCCGGTGCTACAGCACCTGATGCACCATTCAAATCATGAAACTGCTGTCTACAAGGTAACTGCACTTGTGGTTGCCTGTTTAAGAATAAAATATAGCATTATTTGGTATTTAGTGGGGTGCCTGGAGCTTTTGGCCCCGGTGTCACTGCATCTGCTGCACCATTAAAATCAAGCCCCTTTCAACTGCAAGGTAACTGCAATTGTCACTGCCTGTTTTGTAGTGCAATATAGCAATTTTAGGTATTTAGTGGGGTACCTAGAGGTTTTGGTCCTGGTGTCACGGCACCTGCTGCACCATTGAAATCATGACTCTGTTGTCTGCAAGGTAACTGCACTTGTGACTGCGTGTTTAGTAGTAAAATATACTAATACTAGGTGTTTGGTGGGGTGCCTTGAGCTTTTGGTCCTGGTGCTACTGCACTGCTGCACCATTACAATCATGACCCTATTGTCTGCTTGATAAATGCACTTGTTACGGTCTTGTTTAATAGTAAAATTTAGCAATACTCTGGGTTTAGTGGGGTTCCTAGAGCTGTTGGCCCCAGTGCCACTGCATGTGCTGCACCATTCAAACCAATTTCCTTTTAACTGCATGGTAACTAATTGGGACTGCATGTTTAGTAGTCAAATATGCCAATATTAATTGTTTAGATGAATTCTGACAACTTTTGGGCCCGGTGCTACTGCACCTGCTGCACCATTCAAATCATGACCCTGTTGCCTGCAAGATAACTGCACTTGTGACTGCCTGTTTAGTAGTAAAATATAGCAATTTTAGGTATTTAGTGGGGTACCTAGAGGTTTTGGTCCTGGTGTCACTGCACCTGCTGCACCGTTGAAATCATGACTGTTGTCTGCAAGGTAACTGCACTTGTGACTGCCTGTATGGTTTTAAAGGTTAGCGATAATCTGGGTTTAGTGGGTTCCCTAGAGCTCTTGGCCCCGGTGCCACTGCAACTGCTGTAACAATCAAATCACACCCCTTTTAACTGCAAGGTTACAACAATTGTGACTGCCTGTTTAGAAGTCAAATATAGCAATATTATGTGTTTAGAGGAGTTCTGACAACTTTTGGAGCCTGTGCTACTGCACTGCTGCATCATTCAAATCATGACCCTGTTGCCTGCAAGATAACTGCACTTGTGACTGCCTGTCTAGTAGTAAAATATAGCAATTTTAGGTATTTAGTGGGGTACCTAGAGGTGTTGGTCCTGGTGTCACTGCACCTGCTGCACCATTGAAATCATGACTCTGTTGTCTGCAAAGTAACTGCACCTGTGGCTGCCAGTTTAGTAGTAAAATATAGCATAGCTCCTGTATATTAACTTTATTTTTATAGTGCAATGTTTAATACAACATTTAGAATTTGATCATAATGAACAAATAGATTACGTTGAAAAAAATCAATAAAGATAATGCCTACAAAGTGTAAAGAACGGCATGAATAGGAAATGCCACAAACGTTTTAAGGCTAAAGCATCTGCTTTACAAGTAATAAAAAGCAAGCTTTCCAGCATACTGTTAGAAGTTGCCTGCCTTTTTCATGGGAAGAGATCTTACCTTGACAGTGAATGAGGCTTAAACAGTGTGAACAGCTTTAGCAGAAGTATCATAAATGTGTGCAGCCGGGGGAAGTTAATAAAAAAACAAAAAAAGTTCCACATAAAAGCACATTAATTTAGTAATTTGGCAAAGGGAACTGATAAGAGCCCCCTTTTAAGATGGAGGGGACACCACTGACAAGACTTTTACCAGTGACCATAACACACATGCTCTAGATGTATGAAGAAGACTCTGTGAGAATATACACAACCAACTCGTGGGAATTCCCATACTGGACAATTGTATCCTAAGTCCACCCATACTGAACATAAAGCCCTGATGAAGTCTGCTGTGACTGCAACAGCTAAATACGAAACACGTGTTGGCGAAGTGGTGTGTCTAAAACAAATGAAATCAAAGAACAACTGAAACCACAACATCACTTATTCCACCACTGGTATCGTCAATAACCGCAATGACTAGAACACACATAAGATATCTTCTATGACATCATCAATGTCGCCACGAATTTCGACAACCACTTTGTAAAACCCAGAATCTAGAGTCAGGCGAAGACTCAGGTGCAACTTTAACCCCTCAGAAGAACAGTGCACTGCACAACCAACAGATGTTTGGCATCACCACACCTTTGTCTTGCTTAGATTTAAATCTTCCTGACTAATATGGCTGTGTGCACATGGGGAACATAAGAAAGCAGAAAAAAACTGTATGGCCCATTATACAAAACTTTGTTCTCAAAAAACGTATGTAAAGAGAAGCTGTTACACCGAGGACTACACTGTGTATTCACACTCACAACAGACACAATTTCCTTATACTATGTTCCTTTTACACCGCTCAGGTACCATAGGTCCTTTATATACACTTCTGGCAGAGACATAGTATGCTTTAAACAGAAGGCTTATAAAAATTCCATGTTTACTCATCACCGCTTACTATGCTCATACAAACTCTCACTGAGGGGCTTTATGTACTTTATACACCAGATATACACCCTAGTAGAACATCTTTTTCAAACATGATAATGTTATCTAAATGCTCTGCTACACTCTCTTGACATTCATGTGCCAGGCATCCACACCAATCATATGCACGTGCCACTCTTCTCACGCACACTATGGTCACTGTAATACGGGAGGTCCTAGTGACCCCTCCACATATATACTTGATGCGTATGTGCTCTCAGTAGGACCACAGTACATCACATTTGATGTACTGTGCAAGTCCATGAGCAGTGCCCGGTGAGGGAGTAGGTGGGTGTATGCTCCCTCAGCTGATGCACTTCAGAGGATTGCCTTTTTAGGTGCCCCACAGCAACAGAGTTTTACAGGAAAGTCCTATTTTAACTAGCAGATAACTTTAACTCAGCAAATAATGTTTCTGTGTATGTCATTTGTAATGACATTTCATGAAAAATGTTAACTACGGGAGTGTCCATGTCAAGAATGTGTTTTAAAAATATTTTAAAAATTGGAAAGCTATTGTTTAAGGAGTCAAATGTCCACAATAATATATAAGGACAACCTTGACCCTTTTTCTCCCCCCAACCAGGATTCATTGCTTGTGCTACATTTGACATCTTCTATAGGATATGATGATTGATGACAACAACCACCTAAGTGCAACTGATATCCAGTGGGTTTAATATTTTGACTTGGCGCACCTCATCAAAAAGCAATCCATAGGTCATGTGACCATGCATGCAAGTCTGAACTAAAGCTCTCCAACTGCAGTGACACAACATGTAAGTAGGAAGAAATTTCTTCAAACATGTCAGCACAGTAAATGTATTTAGTGGAGTCCTTTTAGAAAGAAAATCAAGGAGTCGAATAAAATAATGAATTCAATATTGTTACAAGATTTAAGCTCGGGCATTTTTTGCCATATTGCTAAGAGCAGGATTCCTGGGTGACACTGATGATAATTTCTTGACATGGAGTAAATATCTGCTGCTTTGGGATCCAGATTGAAAAAGGGTCAAAGATGTATGGGAGCAGCCTAAAGTATACTTCAGTACTTTGAAGGAGAAAAACTGGAGTCCAGAAAAAAGAAAACTTTCAAGAATTAAGGCAGAGTAGTCAGACTGGAAAACTGGAGAAATGCTGAGCGAGGGGGGAGTTAAGCGACTGGAGCTAACCGCAAGAAAAAGAAGGGATGTTGCGCAACACCTAGTCGTTCATTCAACCTCCTTTCCTATGGTGATATTTCATATGACCTGGAAGTGGAAAAAACAGGAAATGTCTCCTCAATAATTGTTTGGGAAGAGCCAAATCTAAATAATAGGATTTTTTCTAAACTCAATTGGAAAAAAAGCATTGGTAAAATAAAATATGGATAGTAAGAAACAGGAGCCAGTACCAGTTTTGATTTCTTAATAACTATAACTATGCAGAGGCACCCTTACAATACTTGGTCTTTTTGTATGGGGACATGTGGTGTACCACCCGTAGGGTCATATCCTTGATATAGCTTGACTGTGCAGCATAAAAGTATCATTCCATGTCCGGGAATGCAACGCCCCTCCATCCCCCATTCGAAGGGTATCGTTTGTGTCTCCCATTTTAGCCTCTAGTTATGGCCTGCCCAGATTAGTCAGGTGAGCAGGGATCGTAAGTGGCGAAAAAAAGTCTGGTTTGGAGGTATTGGAATATTTTCCCTCACGCCAGTGGGAGCAGAATCTCTAGTTTACTAGCAGAATCCGTTAGTGGAAATATATAGGATTGCATCCAGTTGATGCATATCCCAGACATATCCCCATGTCAAGTGATGTCAACTATAAGTGGGGCGAGGTGCGTGTCTGGATCTTTAACACAGAGTAGGATATCATCAGGATAGAGTAACAGCAGTACACGCTTCTTGGGGAACGTCAGTCCTCTATGTATGAGGTGGTCCACGGAATCAGGTTGTCAGGGGCTCAGTAGACAATGTGCAGAGTACCTCTGCCGATACGAATTGGTTCAAATAGGCAGTCGTTGATGTGGATTTGGACGTTGGACTAGTGTTTAGTAGCTTAATAAGGTTCAACAACTGAAATGGGAGGCCAATTTTGCAGAGAATCCCAAATAGGAATGGCCATTTGAAAGAATAAAATGCCTTCTCAGCATTTGGGAGGACTGCAACTGTGTTAACTTCTAGTCGAATTTGAGCCATGATAAATAAAATGCAGAGATTATTAGAAGTTGCCCCACTTGGGACGAACGCTGACTGTTTGGGTATGATCAGCCCTGACATCGGTGGGGAAGGTCAAAACTATTAGCTCCGATGCGTAGCAATATCTTGTTGTCTGTGTTGAGGAGAGAAAGTGGTCTGTAAGTCTGGCATCGCCGACAGTCCTTGCCCAACTTTAGCAGAGCTGTTATGATTGCAACCCTGGTGGTCGAAGGAAGCTCTCCGCTATCGAGTGCCTCTTGATAAGAGTAGCCAGGTGAGTTGCTAGCAGATATTTGAATGTTTTATATAATTCTGCTGTAAGGCCATCACTGGCTAGGGATAACCTCTCCCCCCGCAAGATCCTCGATGGCAATGGCTATTTCTTGTACCGTTACAGGGTCTACTAGAAACTCTTTGGGAGCACCCTCTAGTCAGGCCAGTGGAGACCTTTCCAAGTATTGGTTTATGTCAGCGCCGGGGGGGGGCGGGGGGGGGGTTCCTTGCTAGTGTATAGGTTTGAATAGTAACAGTGAAACTAGGGAACAGCAGTCCAGCCCCTAATTAACTCCTCAATATCCAGCTTGAGGGAATGTATTGTCTTCTCCACACCAACCATGCTAGTGTGTTGCTTGGTAGGTCATCCTCTCCATACAGTCTGTCTTCTGCGTCTTTGCCCGAAAATCATGTCTCGCTATCTAGTAGACTCCTACACTCCTGTGTGCTCACATAGTTGTTAACGTGCATGTGGATCCATTGTCGAGGTAGAAATGTACTCCAGTCGTGCCATCTCTGTCTCCAGACAGAGTAATCGTGTTCTAATTGACTGCAGAACTCCAACATATTTCCTCAGTGTGAATCCTTAAATGTATGGCTTGAAAGTTTTCCATACTGTTGCTAATCAGGAGACAGAGCCAATATTACATTTTAAAATGTTGGTAATAGCATTATGCAAATCTTTAGCGAAGACCACATCTCTCAGGGTACCGCTGAGAGAGTGCCAAGGTGGAAAAGCGGGGGCATCTCTAGTATGTGTATTAGCACCTTCATGGCTTGTGAATGGTCCACCTGATTGACGCTGGTGCTGTCCAGTGTAGGGGTAGGGGCCAAACTGGTGTCCCCTCCCCGGGGATATTGCAGGCAAAATGTAATCTGCAGATGTGAGTATGGATCCATATTAGGGGCATAGGAATTGAGGTATGTATCATTTAGCATATCTTCTATGTGAAGAAATCTACCTTAAGGGTCTGCATGCAGAAAATTCAAGTGGAGATATAGCGCATTTTTTATGAGTATGGCAACACCCCTAGAGTATGCACTGTAGGATGCATAGTACAAATCGTGAACATGGAGTAGCGGCAGTCAGAGCCAGGTGTGTCTACTGTAAGAATTTCACCTCCACACCGTACCCATCCATGTATTGCAAGAGCTGTTTTCTTTTTCTTTGTGTTGCCAAGACTTCGGATGTTCCACGTAATTACTTTTATCTAGCTCATCGGTGGGCTTGACAGTCATAGGTAGCAAAGAATGGTGTGCTTCAGCCAAAACCCAAGCAGTAAGAATGAACGGTGTGTGGCTCTTCAACAACAAACAGGTTCCCAATCACCCCCTACCCCTGCCCACATTAAATTCCCCAGCCATCAGTAAAATGCCTCTCATAACCAAACTGTCTCGCAAACAAAACCATAGGCATGTTACGCGGGGGAAGGGGGTGGGTCCTAGCATGGTCTCCCGCTCCTAGCTTGTTACCAGGGGTGCGTGCTCCCAGAGGTCAAACAATGTTGCCCCACAGGGTTAACCCCGATTAAGTTAAAATGCTCCAAGGGCCACACACTGCTCTCATGACAGAGGGACACCCCAAGTGCAACATAGCAAAAAGGATATCATTGGGATTTAATAGCCCATTCAGGTTGAGTCCCCAAAATTAGAGTTGCAGTAGGGGCTGCATCTCTTGGTGACGGGGTGACTCCAGTCAGCTCCTGGGGGATCTTCTGCATTAAAGATTAAGAGTTGGTAGATTTTTGATGCACTCAAGTACCTTTTTATAATTGGAGAAGCTCTGTGGGCCATCTGGAAGTTGGACACAGGCGAACTGGGTATAGCATGGCATATTTTATGTTTTTAGGCTCTAATAAGTTTTTATGTGTCCAGAAATTCTCTGCGGCCTCTTGTTAAGTCGTAATGAGGTTCAGGAAGATGGAGATAGATCACTGATATTTTAAGGGGCTTTCTACCGGTCCAGGCGCAGCGAAGTATCACGGCCACGTAATTCAGCAATCTGGAGACGATTGACCTACGAGGGATCGAAGGCCCAGAGACCTGGGTGCCCCCTCCACAATCAGGAGGTTAGAGAAATGTTCCCTTTCCAGAAGTGTAAATAAGAAGGATTCAATCAATGGGTCAGGTATATCCATGGCAGTAGTTTACAGGAAGCCCAATATACATTTGTTATTTTTACACAATCTGGATTCCAAGTCTTCATTTTTTGCTATTTCCTTCATAAGGTCTCACTCACGCCATTGTACAGTGTCTTCAACAATGGGGCTCTCTTCTTATAAAGTTGAAATTCTAGGCTCAACGTTTTTAGGCATTTAGCTAGCTTATCCAGGCTGTCATTTATTAATTAGGCCTGGGAGGCAAATTCGCTCGTGGAATTTCCGGAATTTAGGTCATTTCGAGTTCCGTGGAGAACGTGAAATTGCCCAAAATTCTGCTAGCACCAGCCCAGACAGGCCATAGTGTATTGGGGCAGGGAGGGCTGAATGAAATGACACACTGCCTGGGGCACACAAGGTGTCCCATGCATAGTCCAGTTCAAACCGGTGCTGGGGCACTCCAGCCCCAGCTTTGGCGCAAAACTGGACAAAGGGAAAGGGGTGTAACTACCCCCTTCCCTGGTCCCACCCATAGGAGGGACCTAGCAGGTAATCCAGCCCCTAAATTTGGTATATAGGTAGGACCCAAGTCCCAACACTTTGGATTTATCCGGACTGAAACTTGAAACGAAACTCTGGACCTTCGACGTTCTACCTGAAGATAGAAGACTGAAGAATCTCCCTTGTGGTCAAGGAGTGACCACCCTGTGTAAGCAGGCACCATCAAGCGATCAACGGTTTGCTTTGTCGACGCTCCCGCCGGAGCCCGAGCGCAGAGCCTGACAAGACCCGGACTTCCAGACTTCTAACAGCCCGATCCACAGCCACAGCAAAGCTGAGACCCATGGAGGCGACAAGAGACGTGGGACCGGCCATCTTGGAAAGCCAGCGAATTGCTTTCTGTGCAACTTCTGAGGCATCCTCGAAGTTGTGCATTGGGGATTGAGAAGCCCCAGCCCCGAGCACCAGCTGCACCGAAGATCAGCACTCTACGAGTTCTGCGTGGGGCCCTTCTGAATTTTCCTGCTCGACGCGTCTGTCCGGTCACTTGCCCGTTGGCTAGTGGCCTCTGTGACGACGATCCTTTGAATCTACACCGCTGGTCTGGTTGCTCCAGACTGGCCCCTGCTTTCCTGAAAAGGAGAAGCCCATCAGACCTTGCTGGTCTGATCCAGAAGCCATCTTCGATTCCTGTGTGGGTTGCCTTTGCCAAGGCTTGTTGACTCCAATCAGGAAGCCAACACCGCCGACAGTGAGAGCCTTCGTGGGGCAGTCCGTATCCAGCTCCTGGTCGTCGTCGACACCTCCTGGTCCACGTGGCTGTAGAGACAAGCTTCACGACATCACCTGATTGCTTCTCGACGTTGCCTGGTTCCGTCCTGGTTCCATCCTGGTCACTGGCTAGTGACCCAGACTATGTCCCCTCTGCTTTCAGGTACTCTTCATCCTTGATCCGCCCTTGGATCCCACCGGACACTTCCCTCCTGGTCGCCTGCAGCATCTTTCTTCACGGCTCCATAGGATTCAGCGACGAAACCCGACACACTTTGACACCATGCACCCGCTTCCTGTGGGTGAGGTAACGCGAGTATTTCGGTACTCCTGTGGGTATTGACTATCCTAGTGTCCAAGTTTCAAGTAGCTTTCTCCTAGTCCATTCGGAAGTGCCCTAAAAGAACTAGTTTCCAATTCTTTCGTTCCCATTGTAACTCTATGGTAACTCGCGTGTGTGTAAAGACACTGCACACGCATCCCGTGGGCCTCCTGCTCCCTATCCTTTGGTAGTACAGCGTAGCTCCAGCGATTCTCCAGGCCCTAGGCCTATCCTTTGTTCGTGATGTGGTTCTTATACCACTATTTTAGTATATGGTTCGAAGTGCCCCTAGGGCATTACTGTATTTTGTGCAACTTATTGTATGATAATTAAGTATCTTGTTATGTGCGTGTGCCTCTGATCTCATAAAGAGTTCAGAGGATTCATTTAGTTATAAATACATATATATTTTATATATATAACCTGTGTGGTGTCCTTGCATTTGGTATTAAAGGGGTTACATATGGTAAAACAGCTGGCTTCACATGCCCTCTTGAGTTTAGCCTAAGACTGCTTTGTCCATGCTACCACTAGGATAGCTGGTCTATAAGGTTGACTTTACAACCATCACCATAAGGGTTGTTTGGACTGGTGCAAGGTGCTCACTAGAATAGTGAACATCAAATACCAGGCCAACTTCTCACATACATGCCAACTCACCTTTTAATTATTCTACTAAACCTTTTCTAAAAAAAAAAGAATAAACAAGTTAGAATCAGTCTAATCAGTCTCCCTTCACAAAGCCTTAAAGCAGAACATAGGTGTGTAAATTCATAACATTCTGTTGGAAATCTAAAAGATCTTCGTGAGCCACATGTTGTTGATCTTGTTTACCAAACCTAGCCCTAAAGGACTTAAAAAATACAAGAGCAGCTTGAGGAACCAAGGACGCTTTTGATTTTTTTGGGGGGACTACCATCTATTTTTCAATTCTGATAATCCCTCTGACCGAGGATCTAACGCACTTCGCTGAAAAATTACGAGACAACTGAAAATAAGCAATTTCGGTATTTTGAGACTGAACTCCATCAGGCAAATTATTAACATGAGTTTACAAATCTTGAACTTAATCCATCTTCAAATTCCGAATTCGCTGGCATCTGAATCTGTCCAAGGTTATGCTGATGATGATTTCTCAATGCGAAGAAAAGACCTGCTGCTTCCAAACGCCTTTTTGGAGTCCAGATTGTGCAAGCATAAATGAGGTATGGAAGCACACAGAAGAATACTTCAGTTTCCTAACGGGAACAACTGGAGACTAGAAACAAATTGTGGATTCAGGCAGAGAAGTCAAACTGTTAAACAAGAGAAATGCTGAACTAGAAGGCGGGAATACCACAGAGGCAAACAACAAGCTGAACTTGAGACACACCCAGAAGTTCTGCCAACCTCCTTTGGTATGCTCATATTTCATCTGATCTGGAAGAAGAACTGAAAAAGAAACAGGAAGTATTTCTTCCATAATGGTTTGGAATGACCTCAATCTAAACAAAAGGATTGCTTCTCCAAACCCAATTTAAAATCGGATCTGGACAAATTGAAACATATACATAAATATAATTAGGAGCCAGTTTCTGACAAAGAAAGTTCTAGAACCACCAAAGTAAGAGAGCACCTTCGCCTGACCAGGGGTTTAACCGGAGAGAGTCACTATCGGAAAAAAGTCCATTGCATCTAAAGGAGAAACACTGTCAGATAAGGGGAGGAACAGGCCTTTTAAGGTGTTTTCACATTCGCCCTGTGGTTGAAAGCAGAAATCCACAGCGAATCCTGAAGAAGGAATTGCCAAGAAAGAAGTAATCTCTGGTCTAGGACCACTTCAAGATTCGCCAGCAGAACTAACGCAAGCACGCACCTAGAAATTAAACAAGTATTGGCAAAGCCAATAGGTCTTGGCAATGGCAGAGGTCCAAGCTTTTGGCGCCGTCAATTTGACTTAATCGGTGTAGAAATGCGCGTAGAGGCATTTTTTGACAGCAGCAGAGTTACTAGGACACGCAGGATGCTACAAAAAATCCCCAGTAAGTTTCAGTACCTCTGAGCTGTTGTAAAGCAGACTCAGCCTTGCATCCAGGAGCCTGTAGTGTCAAGGATAATGATTCCGGGGGCTTGATGGCTAGTGATGGAGAAGCAGGGAGAGCGACGAGGTGGGAGGGTTTGTAGTCTGTGAGCTATAGAAGAGAATGGCTTGTAGTTGGTGATTTAAGCTGCACATACACAGCTCTCACAAGTTAAATTTATATCAAGACAGAGGAGAGGCTGCTGTAGACAGAGAGAGGAGCCTGGTCTAGACTGCTCACCACAGATGTGTGTTACAAGACCATCTCTCTGGCGTGGGACACAACAAGAGGCCAAATACGAGCCAATCCACTGCACATGCGGCAAAATACCCGCAAGCTCGTCTATCTATACTGACAAGTACCAGGAAAACCGCGGTACAGACAAACCAATGCAAGTAGCTCTGCTACACATAAGGCAAAATAACCGCCACCTCTGCTATATAGACATTTGCATAGAAGCTATGTTAGACATACAAGCATCTCCAAGCTCTGTTGCACATAACTGACAAATAACCGGAAGCTCGGGAATACACGTGGCTTTGTTGCACATAGGGAGAAATTCACACAAGCTTTGCTACGTGAATCGGTGAATATCTGCGGCTCCACTGCATACAAATAAAAGAAAGCTGTAATACATCTATGGACAAATAACCACAAGCTATACCACATACTCCAAAGCTGCAGCACTGACAGATAAATACATGCATCTCATCTACACCTACAAACATGCTAAACATTCAGTCAATACCTACAAGGTTTGCTGCTGACACAGATACTTACCAGTCAAACACATGCACTCACAAGGTTCACAAGTAGAAAACAATGAACGGTGCGAGTAAAAACAGGATCGCTTGTGAAAAGCACTCATAAATAAATCAAAAGTAGTCCTGAAACAATGCCTTAAAATGGCTGCTGCATATGTTTAGCGGTAGTTGGTCACAGCTCTCAGGGAGGGTAAAGCCTGGAAGAGTCATGCCAAGGACAAATGGGGTGCATGGCCAATGGAGCGACGATTGATCCAGCAAATGGGAAGCCTATGGGCAGGCTGAAGCCCACAAAGTAGATACAGCATGTCTCCAGCCAAGACATAAAAATGGAAGGGATGAATCCAGACTCTGTCACTGTAAATATTGACATGTGGCATATAATAGAGGAAACTGTTCTGGATGTAAAAGATATAGGTATTCTTACATGTGTACTGAAATGAATGAGAATGTGTTTTATTATTTTTTAAAACACTAATGCTATACCACAGATTTAGTTGTGATATCATTTGTTAGATAACAAATAAGTTATGTCATACAAAGTATAAATCAAGCTATGGTATTGTTATGCATGGTTTCCCATAGGAAGCCTGTATTGTTTACACCAGATTCTAAATCAAGTAATTCACTGCTGTGATGTAGCAACAGTTTATAAGAAAACCGGTTACCCACTGTTGCTACACCATAAAGGGCCCTCCAGGCCAGGCTGACAGGGCTTTCTGAAAGCCTGTCAGCACAGCGCTGGTTGTCTGCTTTGAGTGAATGCAGAAATCACAGCTGCAGAAGGGAGAAAGACTCAAGGGGAGGAATTTTTGTTCACATTTGTGTCAGGGAGAAGAAGTCATGTTATGTTTCTACCCTTGCGTAATAATTGAAAGCAGGGGCAGGAGATTTGGGGAATATACATAACATTTTAGGTGGGTAAATAGTGAATTACAGGTACGTTTTTCACCTCAGGGTTCTGAGTAACGCCAATAACAACTCGTGCTTCGCTCTCATTGTCTATTTGATGTCACTCAGAACCCCTTGGAGAAAAACATCCCCATAATTTACTATTACCCATCTATAATTCTTTATATTCAAAATGCACTGTGTTTTGGAAAGAATTTTTCTGAAAAACAGGTTTGCAGAGAAACAGTGAGACACAATATTGAATTGTAGCTTTTATAAAGAGCTGCATACCAAAGTCGAGTTCCCGAAGCCCGCTGATTACCGAAAAGTAATTAGGATAGCAGAGGCACTCCCAGGCACATCACTACTTTGGAGTTAAACTTTTTTAAATACATTTTTTCAGTGTAAAAACATGATTATAAACTTTTTTGAATAACATACTCTTACAAGTGTTACAATGCAGACGACACACACCAACGCAGTAACTGCGTAAAACATCCACTCTGGAAGAAACATTTGCCTAAGAAACTGCCTACACCAACTATGATCTTGGATGACAGACAACTTTCTTCTTTTCCACTTGCATAAGATAGAATTTCTACTTTTGTCGACATGCAGTAAGCGAAAGCTTGACTCCTCTATTCTAAAGGCGCAAAATCTAAAAGGGTTCTCTGCCTCCCCACCTGACTTGTGAAAACGAACCCACCCCTTTAATTTCCTTTGGGAAACATCAGGCAGCACATCTGCTCACATGATTCCTCGCCTAGCATTTCGCCAAATGAACTCCGGTGGACTCTTCTTCACCCACCTACAATGGCATTTCTTGTGTTGCTAATAACCCAAATGATATAACCTGTCACTCATTTCAGTTCATTGTTAAGCGGTCAAACACTCCCTTGGTCATGGAGCACTTATAAATGTGCCAACAAATAAATACACAAGTGTATGTTATATTTATACATTTGTAGATACATACATTTTTGCGGGAATTCCTCTTTCATTTTAAAGTACCTTACCCATAAATCATATATGCAAATTGAAAAAACCCTTTCCTATATATCTAGAGGGTGAATGACTGCTAGAACGTGGTAGGGGACCAGAACTCTGGGAAATATTACCACTGTGTCAAGAAAACTGACTCTTAATTTTTGGAAAAAAATCAAAAGGAAAGAAGGACCTACATCAGCTTGATATATACGATGAAGACTGAAACGCTGATCAGATTTTCACCCTGTATTTCTATATTGATATTTACTATCCTACTCGTAAATAGGAAGAAAATTGAAACATAACCCTCAGTGGAATTGTGGCTTTTGCATTCTGACAAGATATTTAAGCCTCTTCTGCCATCTAATGGGCAAAATGATGAAGTGCAGTTTGTGAACAGATGACAATTGATCAATGAACATACTACATACATACACGATGTAAAAAGAAAAAATATCTATTTGTATAGCTGTGAAATTGGAATATGATCCATATGTAGTGCTATGAAATTTGAAACGTCAATCTCGCTGACATCTCAAATGTGTTCTTTTTCCAGAGAAACAGACGTGTGAACTGATGAGATGATAATAATTATAATAATATGTAGATTTATAGAGCGTGGCATGGCAGTTCGGGCTGGACTGTTCCCATGAGGCACAGGGCCAAGACTGATTTGCATATGGCCATGTCTGAACTGGGGTGGCTTGGTGAGCAAAATAACAATGGATTAAACCCAGATCTGGGACTGGGGGTGAATGTTTTGCCATTGTGCAACATTCCGTCCATCATCTTGTGTGTTTTGCTGATCACCCTATGTGGGAAGGGTATGCCCAGACGTGGGTCCCGTGCTCACTAGGCCACTGGAGTCAAGCTATCTGGCTGAGGACGGCTGATAGCCAGAAACCGGTCCTAGGATGCTTGATTCCAATCCAGGGAAGACATGGCATGGCAGTTCGGGTTGGACTGTTCCCATGAGGCACAGGGTCAAGACTGAATTGCATATGGCCATGTCTGAACTGGGGTGGCTTGGTGGGCAAAATAACGATGGATTAAACCCAGATCTGTGAAAATGTTTTGCCATGGGCCCCATCGTGCATTTAGCCGTGAATTTGTAAAAGAGGGCGCTTGACCAGCCATTCCTTCCATCAAGCCTCCACTGGCGGTTCGGATATCCAGTGAGGACAATATCAAGACATCATACGTCATACGGTTCGGAAATGTTTACCCGACCAGAGAGTACCCCGCATGCGAAGTTCGAGAGGAGGCTCCAGGAGCAATGCCTCCTACAGCACCCCTCAAGGTGAGTGTTCAATCTTCCGATGGGACCAAACTTGGGGGGAGATTGGCAGAATTCTTTCACAATTGGGAGGTTATTACAGCCGATGCTTGGTTTCTTCAGCCGTGCCACTGCTCTGCGGAAGATCACACCCCACAACCCCAATTACTACTTTCAGTGTTCTGGTGGGCAGCGCCATGGTGGTTTCCCTGCAATGCCATTTAAAAGGCGGCGCAGCCTTTTAAAAAGGCTCCGCAATGTGAATGGTTCACAGGGATCCTGCACAGCATGGACTCGAAAGTCCATGCAGTGCAGGAACCTACGTGCATGCATACAGGGGGGCACATGTTATTCCCCCCTGTATGCATCCACATATGGTTGAGGCGCAGAGGGGCCATGTAGGGCCCCCTCTTTTCCTCTCCGCCAGGCTTTTCATGGTGGAACCGCCAGGCTTGAAAGGAAACTGGTAATATGCTTGGTGAGACTGTGGCAGCGTCTGACCGCCACTCTTACGTCTGGGAATGGCGCTTCCCTGGCGGAGCCGGCAGCCCTAGTGCGGTCTGACTGCCCGAGTCGTAATCAGGCGGTCAGACTGCCGGTGCGGCGGTGGCTGGATCTGCCAGAGCCACGTCACCACAAATCTGGTGGTCCTTAGAGCGCCATCCTCATGGAGAAAAGCAACTGCTCATTGCCCAACCTAAACCTTGTAAAGCAGTTTCTTCCCCTACTATTACCAGGTGTGTCAAATGGGCCATGCAAGACACTTGTATTGAAACTTCCCGTTCTGGGGCCCATTCAGTGGGAGGGCCATGGCCTCCAAAGCATTTTCACTGGGAGCCTCACTGGAAGATATTCTTAGTGCACTAGACTGGTCCTCAGATTCTACGTTTAAGAGGTTCTATTTTAAGCTAGTCACAAACATTGCATCCTTGGTGGACAATCTTTAAACTAGCCAAATCCTCACCTCTGGTCCTTTCATAGAATGAAACATTTCATAGCTATTGTAACAGAAACTTTAAATTCTATTAAGGAAACAGAGGGGAGGAGTAGCCCACCCTTTCATACTATGTAATTTTCTACCCACCCTAAACATCTAGATGTCTATCATAAATAAATCCTACAAAGACGTCTGAGTTACACGTAGGTAACTGTTGATTTGCATAATTATGTATTGTAATGTATAACAGATATAAGGTATTGTGCTTGTGCACAGATTGTGAATTATTAGGTTGTAAAGAACCTTTGGGAATGGAATTTTACATGATTATTGGAATCTGCCCTTGAAGAAAAACCACAAACAAGAGTGATCATTGAGTCATCGGCTGAGGTCGCAGTAGAAAGAGGGGGCTAGATCGCCTGTAGGGAGACTCGAATGACTGGCTGGACTCTGACTGGACATTACTTTTGTGTCCTTTTCCTAATGTTACGTGGGAAATTGAGTTTTCTGAAATGATAAAATACAACGTTTAATGGCTGCTGGAAAAATAAAAGTGGAGAAAGAAGAGCTTAATCCTCGCCTCTGTCCTTAATAGAATTGAAACTTTCCGTTACGATAGCTAGGACATTTTTCATCCTTCTAAATCGAACAGGTTGATTATTTGGGCATCAAACTACCAGACTCTCATTCTTGGTCCTTCTAAATTATTAAAAGCAAATACCTTGTAGATCACAGAGCAGCTTCTGCATTGAAATGTGCACATCTATCACCCACTTATTTCACATCCCTTGTTGTGGACATTTCTATGGCTAAAGCTCCTAATGCAACTTTACAATGGGTCTGAACTGTAGAACTATTGCAGAACTGAGGCATTGATGAAGTTCTTGTAGAGCACCCCTAAGGCTTCGGTTACAGCATGATCTTGTTTTTAAAACCATCTTGCACATTGAAAATGAAACCTCAATATAGTGGATGCATGTTTGGACCACTGGTGAACAGGAGTCGTACAGCGAGGCATTGTGAGATGCTATACATAGGCCTGCAGACGTCAAAATTTCATAGGTTTTCAATGCAAACTTTTGGCTAGATACTTTGGGTCTGGCCGATTAATGGCCAAATCCTAAATTCAAGCCCAAAAATGACTAATATATTAAATAAATAAACTGGAAAGCTGTTCTTGTTGAATGGCTATCTTTGTCAGTCAGTGGAAGACCTTCAGGTCGTTTTTTAACAGTTACCTTCAACCAGCCTCAACTAAAGCATGTTATATCAATTTCAGACTCAGTACTCTCCCAGTGTAGCAGCTTTACAGAAAATGCCAGTGTGAAATATGCATACATCAAGGCTCGAAGGATGGGGGTCAACTCTTGCCACCAGGAAAGTATTTTCAATTTTTTAATTGATGTGTATACAACATAATTCCTAGTGGTGGTGGTGGTGGTGGTATAAAAGCCTAGCCCATCAGCCGCTATGAAGCTACTGGCTATTTATTGATGTCCTGTTGTGAAGTACAATAATTTGTGCTAGACGGCCTTTATTTGAATATATTGCTTAATTATGGAGAACCATACTCTATGGCTGCTTGGACTACATTTGCATGGTGTTGCAGCAAGTAAAACAGGATGGAGGACCTGGACCTATTTGTTTTTATGACACCTAACTATACCTTTTGGTGTCAATAAGGATTTATGTCCGCTTCCTGAAGACTTGCTTCAATGTGATGCAGGCCAGGATGAAAGTTGCCTCGTTGCAGCTCTTTTAGTGAAGGGCAGACTCTCTGCGTGTTTCCTCTGATGAGAAATACAGATTTGAAGGCATGTATTTGGCAGATTAATTTGCAATCACAGTGGCCATTAAGGATTTATGCCCACTTCCTGAAGACTTGCTTCTATGTGATGCACGCCTGGATGAAAGTTGCCTCTTTGAAGCTCTTAGTGAAAGGCAGACTAGTGATTTCAGGGGTGTGCAACACATTGGAATCTAAAAGCTTATTTGCTTGTAGTTTCTTCTACTGAGTAAATCACAGGCTCAAATTTATTTTCATTGCAGTAACCAAGCTGAGGAATGCATGGTCGGTGTCCCTTTGTCTAGCATCATCCTATTTTTAGATCATTCAAGAGGATAAAATATGGAGGTAAAATTACTGGATGTGCAAGGACCAAGATTTTGGAATACCCTCAGCCTTAATTTGTGAATTGAATCCAACAAAAATCAGATCAGAAATTTTCTAAAACCTGAGCTATTCACATTTGCCTTTATTCAAACTCAATTCAAGAAAGAGGCTGCGATTGATCATTTCAGACACCATCATTTAACCGGACTGTACTCTACCGTTGCATTTTAATCGACCTCGTTCAGAACCCACAAAAAGTAGACAAGCAGCACTCTATAAACCTTCTTGCCATAAATAACATTGGGTATTCTGCCAGTCTGAATCTTGTTAAAATTGCTCGATTTAGGAGACAGATGAAAGGCGCATGCATCGCTTTTCTTGCCTACTCCATGTGGGAAAACTCCATAAGGAACTTTGCCTTGAGGAAGAACATCTTCCACTCAGGAAAAGACTAAAGGCTGTTTTTGTTTCTTAAGTATTTTTGTGGTAACAGTCATTACTGCGCATTAATTCCATTAAGCCTATGGGGATAAGAGTGCATTTGATAGAAAAAATTGAAAGATATGTTTGCTGAGCTTTTAGCAATAAAGTGGGTATGCTTAGTTTCCTTTCATATTTGAAGAAGCAAGTAGTAGCTATTGAATAAGTATGAAAGAACTGCTGAAACCATCAACTCCAAGTGATAAAGAGTTACAAACCTTAAGAGAAGGGTCATATTAAGGACATGGTTTAGGAACCATCGCATTCCATTAGAGGCTTTAAACTGTACATGTCATACTTTATCAACATAACTACCAATTGCACAAGCACCTTTGTAACTTAACCAAAATCTTAAAATAATAATGTATGATTGATGCGTAGTTGAATATTATTCATGCTGATCTAGCCTCGAATGATTTATTTCTAAGAGTTGGTTTTAAGGAAAGCCAGAGTTTTAACAATGATACAAAGGCAGGCAGGTAAAATTACGAATCTTCTTTATTACAATGTCAATGAGCAAGAACATATTTAGACATTTTATTTTACTTTTTGTACTAGTTTACTATAGCAGCAGGGTCTAAATCACTCATGCCCTCCATTTTATACTTTTGCTGGCTCTTGCTGACATATGCATGTGTATGATAATAATTCTAGAATCAGACACTTTTCCTTTAAAACAAGAAAATCAGCTGTGGTAACAAACAACTTTAGAGTTACAAAAAACAGTGCACTATAACAGAACAATAAACCATGGATGGATCCAGTCCAAGGGAGAGAATTCTGGCCTTCAGCAGGCTCCACTGATGAAGCTATCCTGAAAGGACGGTCTCCGACCCACTACCCGCCTGAACCGGACCCATCATGGCATACTGTCAAAACAGAAGCACGCGGAAAGACTTCAGCATACTGAAAAGCAGCATTTTACCTATACTATTGCTTATGATTATCAGATTTTAAATAGGATGCTGTGATTGGAAACATAATGCAGGAGAGTGCTATCATCTAAACATCAATCATAAAATCCCAGCTTTCCATCTAACCAGCTTTTAGAAAATGATCATAGTACGTCGTATCTAATGTAATGCACATTGAACAGGTCTCGACATGGTTCATATTTATGCAGCACAACACAGTCATAGCTTGGACTACTGTTGCATGGCTTATTTTACACATCATAAAGAATTCACCAATCAAACATGGTCACTGGACCCAATGCTTCAACCTTTTAGCATAATAATTTAGCAACAGACATTTGAAAAAAATAGCTGAGGCTTAAAAAAGAGATTTAACATTTTCTTGCCACCTGCTCCTTTATTTTATATAAATGGTAAACTGTGCATGGTATCTGAGGAGAAAGCCACAAAGTAATAGCGGATCCAAGATAAATGTGAATACCAATAACTTAAAATGAATAGGATTCCAGGCTGCATTTGATAAATTTGGTGTGCAACGCCATTCGCCACCCTTTTCACACAAAATGTTATGTATCAAGCTGGATGTTTATCAAGTTCGACAGTTCAAGATGACAGCTTACAAGCATGTAGAATCTCCTTGCCCTAAATAACCTCACAGACACATACACCACCACTCGTGAATTCTAGAGGTATCTAGGCAGCCACATTTGTTTTCCCATGACATTTTTTTTCATGTCCTGGGTGAGGATCCAGAATTCTAAAAAATAACAAGGAGTAACGAGATACAGGAAGCAGGAATTGTGAAGTAAGACTGTAGTAGTAAGTATATTGGTGGCCAGCAACATTGTGTTCCTTTACACAGCCACCAACAGTGATCCTCCTAGGTACAAGGAGTAATTCATCCAATCGGAAGGCTCCCACACACCCTGCCTCAAAATTGGTGCTCTATTAAAAAAAGGTGTCAAGTGCCTCCAATCTCAAGCTCTTTCACCTGTGGTAGGTATAGAGGGTGAAGGGAGACTTATAGCACTCTATTATTAAATTATTCATGAGTTGAAACCGGTTAATCTCATTAAGAGCTGGCATAGATTTGTGTCTGACAAAAAAAGAGAGAGAATTCCTCATATGTGTTAGCTCTGCTCAACCCCTCATTAATATGCCTCTATCTGTTTCTTTTGGCTTCTCATATTACTCTATCCTCCCCAGCAATAGATTGATGCTCGAATGGTTTGTCCACCTTTGCTACCATAAGGAACAGGGGGTTTCAGGAGAAACTCGAAAATTCCCACATCATTCCAAGAGGGCACCAACATGCACATGCATGGACCGTCCTTTACCTTGTGAGCATTAGAACCTTGATCAGCAAACTCATACCTTTGATCAGTAGTGAGTAAATGATTAAAGCAATAACAGTACGCTGAACAGGGGCCCCTCTATAAAACATGGTGCTTTCCACATTAGGGTTGCTAGTATTTTTGTGCTAGGCTTCTGCTCAGTCACACAGATTCCAGTCTATCTCCTCCTTGCCAAAGGGATCTTCTCTTTTTTTTAGCATCACCCATGGAAAAACACAAACTACCTAGCTTTATTCCAGAACTTACATTTTCAATCT
Organism: Lissotriton helveticus; assembly: GCF_964261635.1. Taxonomy (NCBI): domain Eukaryota; kingdom Metazoa; phylum Chordata; class Amphibia; order Caudata; family Salamandridae; genus Lissotriton; species Lissotriton helveticus. The sequence goes on from NC_136070.1 coordinate 1,093,055,783, forward strand.
TAACTAGATTTGACCTCAACTACCACCAACCTATTCCATTAACTAAACTTGCCTACTTCAGCTAATATTTCTAAAATTACCTCTCGGTCTTGATACTCTACTGATTTGTCCACTGATTACAGAAATAAGCCAGTAGATGCTTTCTTTCTTATTATCTTTTTCAGTTTCTTTTGCTGCCGATCTCAAGAAGGTACTCTGGAATATTATTATTTCCATGTTTTTGAACCTAAGAGCTCCCCAAATGTTTTAGATGTACTCTTCGAGGATAGACAGACCATACAACAGATATTTAAACTTCTCTTTTTGAGAGTAAGCTAGAACATCCACATGTCCGGTTTATCACGGAGCTCCACAACTACTTGTCCACAATTATCTGTCCTGACATATTCAACAGTCAACACGCAAGGAGATGATGGACGGGTCAAGGCTGATTTGCATATAGCTGGGTCTGACCTGAGGTGGCGAAGTGAGCTAAAGAACGATGATGGATTCAACCCAGATCTGTGACTGGGGGCGAGTGTCTGAAAAGTATCAGCGCTCCATCCACCATCTCCTTGTGTTTGCCAGATTCAACAGTCAAACATGGCATATTAATCCGCCACTATGGATGGTGTATTATCTGAGCCAAGGTAAGTGGTAAAAGACTGAAATTACATACATTCACTGACAAAACAATTTTAACATTAGAATCCTTGGCAGGAAAATGAGTAATAGACTTGACGATGGTGAATTCTCATTAAACTGTTTGACATCCTGTCCACAAACTACGGAAATAATGATTCATTAACGTGTTTTTTGTTCAATTGTTGTTGAATTGAGTAGTACTGTGAGTTTCAGAGATACTGTGCTGAGTATTCCTGGCTATCACAAAGGGAAAATGTCATTAAATTTGATGTTCTGGTTTAAACTCCCTGATCAACAGACTGTGTAAAACAAAAATGCTAGCCTTCATGAAGTACGGCAGAGATTTTTTTTCAAGAAGTACACGTCCCACTGAAAAAACAGATCTAGAGCACACATTATCTAAAGCAACACCTTACCACCCAACAAAGGTAAAGTATGGGGGTGGGACAGCTGCTTGGTAGAGACTTTCCATCCAGATTGCTACACACCAAAAATGTCAGAGAATGGAGATACACAATGGTAGCAGGCCATCATGACCCACAACTATTCCTGTTTGCGGGAGCAAATGCCTCAACTCATAAAAGGAGGGATTTCTTCACCCTCTGATCTTCATTCTAGCATTCCTGGTGGAAGGGGAATATTCTTTTCAGAGGTCTGCAATCCCTGGAGACATCGTTAAATGCATAGGGAGCATGCGTCTGACAATAGAGATCCAGACAAAGATAAAGGATGCATGTGTTTTTGATGCTGGAGGGAAACGCACCATATGAAGAAGAATTACTCATACTCCCACAAAACCTACAAAAGAATTAATTCAACTGAGAAATTCATAACTGGTAAGCTCTATGGTACCACACCCTGTTAGTGATGAAACTACTACTTAAACTCAAGCAAATAAGACATCTCACTGGGAAACAAGGGGACTACCTATTAAGAGACCCAGTGGTTATGGCCAATATGGTCAAACAGATTCAGGTACATCTACCACTCAATAATAATGCAACTATGATCGTCCTCTGGGACACAAGCTACCACTGACACAACAAAGTTAAACAATATATGCAATGTTTATTCACCCAAAGATGGTGGCGAGACAGGAAGGAGACACAATATAACAGCAAAGGTAATAAACCAAGTCAAATGTATCAAACAAGTGAAGGTCCTGCTAACCGACATGAGAAAAGCTCTCATTTCAAGAAGACTGGAGCTAATTTAAGGAGCATTACTTCAAACAGGTTTCACACCAGTCTTTATTATTTAATAAACTGATGGTAAACAACAAACGGCAAGATGAACCAGGTAGTGCATTTTTATGAATCACTGATGACCTCTTCTATGGAAGAAACTCTAAAAACATCTTTGCTGACAATGTCTTATTGTCATTTCATGACCCTGAATCCTTACTGGTGAAAACTATTCCCAATTTAGAGATTACTGCTGGTTAGTTTATGGGTTTAACCCCGTCATTGCCAGGGTATTAGTGCAGAAAACAACAAAAATGAGGAGTGGGGGGGGGGGGATTACGTTGTACCCATAAAGGTTTTTCCATAACATTTAGGGCTATGTATTAGTGCAAATCCCACATCAATATTTAATTGCAGACTGAAGACATAATAAACAAGCATTTGCAATGCAATAGGTCTCGCATTTACGAGAGTTTGAGCTATTCACATTGCAAATAACAATGCCTTTTATTTTTCTCTTTGTTTTTAAAACATAAATAAAATGCATTGTCATTTACAATGCCAATAGCTTAAAATTGCGTAAATGCAAGACCTATTGCATTGCACATGCTTGTTTTTAAATTTTCTTTGTAAGACTCAAGATCAGTTGTAAGGTTTAGATCACTTCTAATTGCAGTGCTACTTAAGGAGGCTGTCAGTAACGATAGGCAGTTTATTACTTATGTCTGATTGCAGATAATAATGCCTATAATTTGTGTGTACATGTCAGCTTCTTTAAATTTACCCTGGTTTGCATTACAGTTCTGCTTCTCGCAGGTATCCATTTCTGTGTCTGTTAGTCGTGGGACTAGTGTTTGTAGTGTTGGTCTGTTATGGGGTCTTTTTGTTTATCACTTCTGTTGTCCTAAGGCTGTTTCAGAGCAAGGATGATCAACAGAACTGGGATATATGCCATCAACCTGGTGGTTGGGCGTGGCAGAACCATGACGGGTCTCTTTTTGAGCAGAGGTCAGGGATCGCCCCTTTTGTTATGGATGCAGGTAGTTTAATCTGTGTGATTATGGTGGAATGAAATTTACACCTGAGCGCGGTGTAAATCAAACATGCAGCCAATAATTGTAAATGCCCTGTGTGTGCCCAAAAATAAACTAGGCCTGTCCTGTTGTGGGCTCGGTTTGAGTTGGACGCAATCCAGACTGTGTGCCTCCTCTAAAGGGGGAGGGGACACTAAGTGAGCTGCTTCTCTGATACTCACTCAGTCTCCCACTTTCGTCCCTTCTCCGTCCGTCTCTCTCCTTATTCCTTCTTTCTGCTTTTCACACTTGCTCTCTCTTACCAATGTAACTTTTTTAGGGTCGACATCGCATCCTTTCCCTCCGCCCTTTTGACTAGAGTACTTCTCCAGGAAGGATTCTGGAGTGTTTTACAAAGTTTTCACAAGTGGTGCGCAGTTTTGGGGGTGACTTACCGCCTGAGGGGGGATGGGGAGGGTGGCAGTCTGAGGAACAGTGTTGCCATGCACCACGTCTGTCTGGAGAGTGTCAGAAATGGCACACTCTGGAGATGAGGACTCGTGTACAGCATTCATCAGAGACCCCACCTGCCCTAATTTTCGAACGGCAGTCCCATATGGGAAGGAGGGGGCACAATTTCACTCCCCCATTTCATAATATGAAGCGATTTACTTTACTTTGCATTTTCAGCACTAGAGTCTCTTTAAAGATGAACGAAAACATATACAAGTTTAAAAGTAAAAATATTGCTATGCTTTAAATGGGCAGGCACTGTCAGCTACTCAGTGCCTGCACTTCTTAATTTGAAAAAGAGTGTACTAGCACTTCTTAGCTCTGGAGAAATACATGTAATGTTAGAGAGAACACCAACACTTCTCAGTACCAGAGGGGTGCTCTCGGACAGTGACTGCATGGACTTCTATAGTTCAAATTACAGTACTGGTAATATGATTAGAGGTACATACCTGCCAAGGTTTCAGATTGCGATGTGTGACATTTTCATAAATTCAGTGTAATTATGAGTGACATTCAATGACTATGAGTGACACTTTCTCGCAAGCAAAAATCAAGCAGTGAACATGAGGGAAACATAAACATCAGAAATGAGACCCATTTGTGCAACCAGAAACTGTAAAGATCTTAAACAGCTGCACTAGTGCAGCTGAGAAATACCATCAGTAACTGGCTCTGTGTGAGACTGCGATTGCACCAAGCAGCACACCTACCTGCCCCACCCACTGCTTTAATGGTCTCAAAAAGATAGAATATATGTTAGTGGAGAGCTGTAAAGCTCTGCAGACCAATGTTTTGTCAAATTTCCAGGTTTTCCAAATTAGACTAAAAAGTTCCCAGATGCAGTTTAGCTTGCAACACAGCGCTATAAAAACTTATCAAATAAAATAAATACAGTCAACAAAAGGGTATCAAAATCTTGTAGGGAAATATTAATTCCAAATAAAACATTAATATGAGACAGGGCAATATATGAAGTTTAGGCAAAAAGCAACTGGTAGCGCTGTGCGTTATTGCTCCTTACGCCCGACCCCTTTCCTAGATACAGACAGCCCCTTCAAGAGAAGACAGAATACGCCCACAGCACCTAGAAGAAGCGGAGGATTTAAAACTAACAATAATAACAGACAGACAATAAGTAACATACACAAACGGTTTACGGTGCAGTAAGGAAACTGCAGGGAATAAACATGCCTTGCATGGGCACGCTCCCGCTTCAGCTTAAGTCAGTGCTCCCAGGCCATACGCAGCTCTAGATTGCTCATTAAGTGGTTATGCCTATTTCTTGGTGAATTTCCAACCAGCACTTCCGGATATCCCCTCGGCCCCACAGACCTATATAGTGCTCCATTGTGTCTGAGGTTGCTGGCCCGGGCGGCACTGCAAGCAGGAAGCGGGCAATCAGGCTATGGTGGAGTTAGTGTTAGGGTTACGCACCCCAGGAAAGCGGTGAGTCCCTGACGTGAAGTCTTGCTCGTGCTCCTGCTCCTTCCTCATCTTTAATGGCGGGTGCCGCTTCTATTGGCTCACCCCACTCCCGCCGCTATTCTCCAGGCTCCCCACGAGCCTCCTCTGAGTGCAGCCCTTCCTGGGCCACCCCTGATGGCATAAAGCTGACTGTTTTTACCACTCGTAGCTCACCGGAGGAGCATGGCGGCCGCGATGTAGTTAGTATAATAATATTATAACTTACTTGAAGTGGTCAACTTTAGAAAGGTTTCCCGGTCCGTCTGGAGGCCGCGGGACGCACAGAGACCCCCTGCTGTGGCCGCACAGCTCAGCTGCAGCACTGACTGCTCTGGAGCACCATGCACTCTGCCGGACGGGACAGCATCCGTCTTCTCCGACCCAGTGGCTGCTGTGAGTCGTCCCGACTTGGCCGCAGTATAGTTTGCGCCGCTTGCACCATCCGCGATCATTAATGTATCTTCTTGCGGTGCGGCGGGCGCCGGCGGAGAGTGAGGGAGTCATGGGGGGTCACTGACAGTTCCCGCCGGGTCTCCTCTGGGCAATGCCGACGGCCAACGCGGTTTTATTTGTGGCCGGTGCTAGCCTGTGCACGAGACAGTGCAGCACGCCAGCACTACCGACGCAAGGATTCCCACTCGATTCGAGTGGCCCGCCTTTCTGCCTCACAGTAGTGTGCTACACTACTTCCTCGGGCCTGAAGGCAGGTTAGCGTCACATCAGTATTTGAATCCGCAAGTGATAGTGAATTGTGGCGCTCTCGGTAAACCTGGCTGTGTCAGCCAGTTACAGCATCGGTGCTGAGAGGGTGCCGCCTCCCCCTCACTAATAGTAACTGGGCAGATTTATCTTAATATCAGCGTCTCTATATGACCAGGATGGCAGGGAACCAGTGAATCTCTTACGACTGATTATCCCCGGCGCCGCCAGCCTTGCAGAGGCACTCGTCCGGTTTCCGTGTTAAGAGTTTCTGCATTTCAAATCTGTAACAAAAACGGCATCTTAGTTTAAAGGCTCAAAGGTGTACCACAGGAGGCGAAAGAAGAAGTGGAACCCCTTCTTAGATGTGCGGCCAGCTGTCTTCAGTTCTGGTATCTGGCCCCATCACTGGCCCGCCGCAGCCCTGCTCCGTGAAAAACGGAAGTCAGGCACTTTTTGCCGAGACGGGTGCGGGCCTGCAATCCGGCAGGAAGTTCCGCCCGCCGCCGAGGAAGAAGTGAAGCCGGACGACTGATGGCCTCTCCGCAGCACGGAACACGCCGAAAGAGCCCGGTGAGTGGGAGGGGGGTGTACGCGCGTGTGTCTGTGTGCGCGGGGCGGCGGCGGGGGGGGGGGGGGGGGGGGGGGGGCGGCGGGGGTGTGTGTGTGTGTGTGTGTGTGTGTGTGTGTGTGTGTGTGTGTGTGTGTAGGTGTGTAGGTGTGTAGGTGTGTAGGTGTGTAGGTGTGTAGGTGTGTAGGTGTGTAGGTGTGTAGGTGTGTGTGTGTAGGTGTGTGTGTGTAGGTGTGTAGGTGCGGCGACGGGGGGTGTGTGTGTGTGCCTGTGTATGCGTGTGGCTGTGTATGCGTGTGTATGTGCGCATGCGTGAGTGGCGGTGTGGCTGTGTATGTGCGCATGCGTGAGTGTGGGTGCGCGTGCACGCAGTGAAATCCAGCCGGAGAGAAGCGCGTGGCAGTTTCTTGTCCTTCATTCCCCCGAGTCAGCTAGCTATAGTTCTCCACCTGGACCGCATCCTTCGGATGCGTATTCCAGGCTCGACCTAAAAATGGGGATATAATATCAGTTATTGCCATTACTGCAGAGACCGCTGTTCAATGAGATTTGAGAAGAGGGCCCGGTGTGTGCCAGGTACTGCTCTCTACTTTCTCCCTTACCAAGCAGAGCCAGATACAGGGGTGTGGAATTGTTAAAAAAATCTACTTGTCCAAGGGACAAAATTGTACAGAAATCTACTTGTCCTGCAAACAAATTTACTTGCCTTACCTCTTTACTGGATCAATAAAATGGACAGGCAAAAGTGTAAATTAGGATGTAGACCGTGCGTTTTAGACATTCAATACATTGAAGCTTCCATTTGGGAGAACCGTGTCAACAAAGGTTGCATATTTGAATTAGAAATTCCCAGTATAATGTACACCATGGTAATGTGTAAGTCAGTACTACATATTTACAGGATAACATTTTTGCATAAGGTATTTACAAACAATATAAAACACAGTCACATATCGGCTAGAACCAAGCTGCTACCCACAATGCATTTAAGATTCATGCAATAGTCAGGGGTGGATATTAATGTGATCTGTGATTATGTCTAGATTAGGGTGCCCTGCTCAGGAAAACATGACATTTCTATCTGTCCTGGGAAGGGTAGGAGACAATTCTTTTTTTCCAAAGGGACGGGTCTTCAGATAACAGCCCCACTTAGATCAAAACATCATCTCTGAAAGTGTGTAAGGTTTTCATTTGGATGACCCAATCTTTGACACTGTGATACATAACGGGAAGTTTGGGGTGGGGAGGCACACTTAGACCTATGCTGTAGAAGTCTTACCAACATTACACAGTCAGTCCTAGAAGCATTATTAGGGAATGAAGTGCCCTTTGCAGCTGCATGTGAAATAAATCACGAAGCTTGAATCTTTACTGCACCAGAGACCTCTATCTAAGCATCCAAAAAAAAGAATCTGCAGCAGCTCGAAAGTCCACTTCAATACTGGTTTGCTGGTCTGTATTATCTTCCACCAAGCCCATGACTCAATTTGTTATACAGGCTCATAAAATAGTGGCAGACACTCCGTAAGGACACCATAAACTAACAGTTGAGGTCAGGGGTGAATTACCCTGCCCCAGCTTGCTATATGGAACCAATACAAGGGCAGTTCATATAGTGAACTGCACATGATCTAAAATAACATGGCAGGTGACTTGCTTTTTAAATAAAGTACACAGTGGTGTAAGAGGAAACCCAGGAAAAACATGAGTAACGTATCTTGCAGGACAAATCTCCTAGCAAAAAGAACCAGGGGTCTATTAAAAAAAAGCCAGAAGTAAAAACGGTTTTGTTTTCAAAACATCCCCCAGTTCAGCTGTAGACTAGAGACTGATCTATCAAACTGTGGATGCATTTTTAGAGTGTATGGGTGCAGACATCGTAGAGATGACCATCCACAATAGTTTGTGAATCGTTTTTACTTTCAGAATGGAGAGCAGTATGGAAGGGAAGTGGGGGGATGGTGGTTTTACATCAGGGGTTTGAGAGGGGACAGAGGTGAGCATCCAACTGGGAGCAAAAGAAAGAAGAGTAAACGTTGTCTAGAGATGTTTGAGGATTTAGATCCAAAAGGAAGAGAATGTAGGCGACTTAGATGGGGAAAGAGATATAACATGACGTTCTAGACTGGGCACAAGACCAATGGCAGAAGGTTGAGAGAGCTAGACAAAGACAAGTTGGACAGGGAATTCGAAAAATGACAGCGTGCTGAGATAGTAAACAAGAAAAGGAAGTGTCATTAACACAAGTTGATGTGGTTGGTGTGTTAAGTAGGGAAGGTTCTGTTGGCATTTTGTGATTTCTGATATAAACTAAAGCACACAGCATAAGAACAAATTTCACTTTCTTCTGCTGCATATCCGGAGAGGTTTGTAACGTTAGCTCTTTCTGAGTTTCGCAGCTTTTAACTGGACATTCTATATGTAGTCTATTCACTTGCTTTTCATGTGATTACTTTCCAATAGCATAAAAAACAATTCTTCCTCACTGCCTTAGGGTACAGACCTTATCTCTGTAGTGCCATTTCAAACACTGCTCCCTTGCAAAGATGTAGCTGTAATGTAGAATCCAGGGCATAGGCTAGAGAAAGCCAGCACAACACAAAGGACAGGCTTCTAGGCCCAGAGAGGCATTTACAGCCTGAAAGCCACAAGTCTTGCTGTTGTGAAGCCACAGAGGGCCTCACCAACCTATCTAATCTAAGCAGGATTTATTTGGACACATTTACGTTACTATGTCCGCTTTACTCTGTACACTTTTAAGAAGTCCATTTCTATGTACTGCACAAACACACTATCCAGCCATACATGCTCCTTTATTTATTTACCCCTCCCGGTACATTTGAGGTAACCATTACACATACCTGCCTTATCTTAGCGTGCAGTGCACCAACTTCTTGCGGCTTATCAGCTTCCAAATGAGAGTGCTGAGCCTCTAACCTAGACTCACCCCCACTATAGCTACATTATGGGATCCTGGGCAATTGTTTTATTTTTCTGGTCCTCCAGTTCCTAATCTTGCAAGATTAGCAGTGTTCACATAAAGGTTAACTCATTTTAATAAGAGCTACCTAAACTGCAGTAAGTTGCTAAACAGCAACGGAGCACTGTTCTTAACCCTAACTTTAAAAGTGTTTGCTAGGGGCAGTAGGGACAAAGAGAGCTTTCCGAGACTTGCCTGTTATTGTTGTAAATTAGGTAAAATATGGGATATTGGAACGCATGCGGGCACGCCTGTTGTCAGTCAGACCAGCGCTATAGTTAGGGCCACTGGAATTATGCAGCAAGAGGACGAAATTATGTGGCAGGCTTGAGTATATTATGCAGCAAGAAAAGGCAAAGTATGTGACATAATTCGGCACATTTTGTAATAGCATTAGTTTATTATTTCATCATTTTCAAACTTGGTAACACCCTGTGGGCATTGGTAGCAACTCATTAGTATGAGGTGAACATCCAAATACAGCAATAATCAACAGAAAGGTGACCAGTCCAGCTTTACAAAGAGGCTTCCACTGCACGGCAAAACGCAAAGTCACATTTTTAGTAACATTTTAATCGTTTGAGCTAGAAACACATTTTGCAGCAGATGATGGATTATGTGGCAAATACTGCGGACGTTCGATCACAATTCCAGTGGCCCTGGCTATAGTCAGTCTGAGGGCCTGAGGTCGCTTCATGTAGCAGATGCTAATGGATGGCATTTCTACTGACTTAAAGAAATCACCCCTAGTATAGCGCCCCACTGCTGCTTTAAAGTCACGCTTGGCGATGCACAGAACAGCATATAAAGCCTCTCAGCTCCAGGTGCAAGATTTTGGTGACTTCGTATCACAGACAGTAAGGTTTGGGCTTTTAGTTTGTGGTATATCACTGCAAACCTGCCTTCTGGCAAACTCTGCCTTGCCCCTTCTGTTTTCTTTTTCTGGCCTCGGAGTCCTGTGTGCTGGTGAAGGAAAAAAAAGCAGAGCCATATGGGAAAGAAAAGAGCGTAGTGCAGACACTGGTTTACAAATTAGAGGCTTGTGAAAATGAAAGCAACAGGGGTGGCCTGTGGTCTACACGGGAGCCCCACAGGGAAAGTAAGGTGCTTTAATGTAGATTTGGTTGGCACTAAAGAGGCTGATACATCAAGCACATACAGCAAGCAATGTGCGAAGAGAGGGGCCGAAGAATTGCATGACAAAAGAAATCCAAGCACTTTAATGCAAGCCTCGGATGAGAGGGGAGAGGTGGCGAGAGGAGAGGAGGGGAGCGGAAAGGAGGGGAGCGGAGGAGGGCGACCTGGGTTCACTACAGAGGCCCAAGGGTGCAGCCAAGAAAGGGTAGCATCAGAAGGGTGAATTAAGTTTAAAAAAAAGTCGGGTAAAAGCCAGGAGCAAAGAAGCGTGTCTCCTACCTGCCATTGCTGGAAGTGTTCTCCAGCTGCAAAAGCTCCATGTGGAAAATTCCATGCTACACAAAGTTCATGCTGTGCTTTACTCTCTTGACTGCCCAGGTGGCCTATATAATCAAAAATAGGCTCCTCTGCATCCTGCTATAAATTGTCATGACTCGTGTGCCTGGGTTAGGTGATTACACTGAGGACGAGACATGGACTTCTAATTTGAAGAGGTCAGAGGATAGTTTGATCTCAGTCCATAATTTACTGTCTACTTGCCCTTCGGACAAAACAGTAATTAAAACTTCTTGCCCTTGCAATAAATCTTAATGTCTCGGGTGTCGGGCGATACAAATTACCCATTCCTGGGCTATCTTTGCATGTGACTTTATCTACAACAAGGTCAGGTGAAGAAACGTGGGTTTTCTCATAACTATGCAAGGATCAGCACCAGGAATTAACATCACACCTAGATCAGCTTGATGGAACCAGCTTATGATGCAATCTCCTCTACAAGATATGTAAATTTTCCCGGCAGCGACCCTTCCCTTATATTCAATCTCACTCCTGAAGTAACCAAAAAGTTTTATAGGTTGTCCCCATATGCTAAGGGTCTAATGTCAGGTCCTATCCACACAGCATACAAGATCAACTGACTGAAGATTCATACAAAAGCTTCTAAGCTTCTAATAATAAGATTCTAAAATAGAATTAAAGGGACTGTCCTAACAAACAATATAAAAGCATAGGCTAAACCAAAAGAAGATATTACACTTTTCTTTTGCAGTGCAGTGTATTCACTGATTTGCCAGTGCCATGAGCCCCTTGGTATTTACACGCTCTGCCAAAAATCCTCAATTAAGTAATATTAAAATCCCCAATTAAGTAATATTAAAAAGCAACATTCAGGCTGGGATAAGATGTTCAAAAATAGACTTCCATTGAGATTTGTATACATATGTGAGCTCATGGTTACCTACTTTTATAATACTTTAGTCATCAATGGAGCGCACATCGCTAGCCCCTCCTCCGGATCGCCCCTCGGGACTCTGGTACTTGTAGTTCTTTAGTGGATCACCCAGGTGGGTGCAAGTCGGTACTTGTTGGACTGATGAATCTCTAGACCCGATACATGTCCCGGGTTTTAGGATATCGCCCGAGACATGTCTCGGGTTTCGGGATAACTTCCCTCATCAGTAGAGAAAGATCGTTAGGGGTGGAAGAGAAGGCCGCCACACAACAGTCAAAGGCCTCGATGCCAGAACCGGCACGCAGGTGCGTCGTCCAAGAGCCCGTCGGCCCAAAGCTCAAGGGAGCCATATTGTGTTTAGTCACGAGAGGTATCTGGACCTAAGAACATTTTTGGCAGCCTACGCAGCAACCCCTTACACACGCCTATTCCCTGCTGATGAGAGGTAACAACCTCGAAACACGTGTCCAGGGATGGCCAGCACAACAGTGATTACACTCAAGATTCAAGACTCTGGTAGAAGCGCACCCGCCGATACGGACTTCATCGACCATCATGCTCCGGGGTAACACGCCGATAGGACGAGCAGTGTACGACCTCTTTCGTGAATACTTTTATAATACTTGTTCCAAATCACATGCAGGAAAGGGCAGTGATGCCATGCGAATGGCAAATTATGCACTATAAAAATGGTACCAATGTCGTTTCTACAAATATAAACGGGGGAATATGCCCAGGTGCTCTTACTTGGTAAAACGAGTTGCTATAACATAAGTATTTATAGGTCATAACAGTCACTCCCTTGGGCCTCTCAGCCGATTGAATGGTAACATGTTTTTGTTACCTTCTTCAAGGATAAATCGACCTTTGAAAGATGAACGGCTGAGTGGATAAGGGATATAGTCCACTAAGCTACCAAACACAACTTGTGCACTAAATAACTTTAATGTCCACTTTCACCATTGAAATACCATCGAAAAATGTGTGCGATTCAGTTCTAAAAGGCACCCTAGGTTTACTCTGCTGGGACAGAGAGTTTTGCCAACCGAAATGTCATCCCCGGGATGCACTGCTAGTGCAAATATTGGTTTACCAGCTCAAAAGGTAAGCCTATGGCTGCACAGCTCGTGTTAAAATATTTTACCAGTTAAAAAATATTTCATGGCTTAGATTGTTTTCAAAGTTTCTAGGAGGAAGACCCCTGTGAATCCCTGTCAAGGGCATGGGGACTACTCACTTCGCTTACTAAATTGGATCTAAGGCATGTACTTTCGCCCCGCCACTGCACATCACCCAAACCCTGATGGAACTTAATTGGCTCCCCTTTCCAGCCTGCATCGTCATCAAAACCCATTACATCATGTACAAAGCCCTCAAGACGAGTACCCCGATTATTTAGCAGACAAGCGCACCATCTTTGGTGGTCTTCTGCACACTTGCAGCAAGGATACCATCAGACTGCAGTCTAAGAAGTGTAAAAAAAAAAGAAAAAAACAAGGCAGCGCACCCAGGATCTGGAACAACATCCCTGTATACATAAGGATCAAACCAAGACTGTTCCAATGTAGAGTTGAAGACGCACCCCTTTAAAGAACACAATATTATAAATCATTAACAACTTAAAAAGCAGCCACTTCTCTTACCACTTATTGAATTATGTCCATGCTATAGAAATGTCAGATACATACAAAACTCAACTTTTTTGTGTATAAGCATCATATTTAATAAATAGCCTGCACCGCCTTAACATACTGATGATCAACATTACTAGCAGACAAATAGCCCTTAACACATTTTGTTGCTTCCTGGTACAATGAACAACACTGACCTTGTTCTACATCAACGATCTTTTGACTGTAGACATTTTCCTGACAGAATGTAAACGGGTACTGTTCTTTGTTGTGTATGATATTGGGTCAGCATTCATCCAGGGGGACACTGGATCAGATAGGCTCTACTTTTCCTCTTGCACTAATATCCTGTACATCCAGTTTTTGTACCTAATTGTTTTTGTTGACACATGCTATATGAGTGTCTGTCTTGAAGCAGTGTTGCTACTAAGTACTGCAATATTTTACTAGTTTCCATTAAGAACTCCCTGCATTTAATATACTTTTTTAGGCAATAAACTTGAAAAATGGTACTGTAAAATGCACAAGTTCGCCCCATTTTATTACACTTTATTTTGTGTTGAACCGCTTCTCAGACCATTCTGGGAAAGGTCATCATTGCGCCTGGAAATGCTGCGCCGTAGAAACGACATAACACATTGCTCGCTTGCACAGTTTCAACATTTTTGGCGATGCTGTTTTTTGTTTTCCGTCCGACTTTGTTATTAAGGAGCATATTACTGAAATGTAAGCGTTCCTATTGGCAACATACTGACAAACGGGGATAGTGTACTTGAAAGGCATACAATTCCAGATGAAAAATACCTAAATGCAGTGGTACTATTGAGAAAATCAAAATCACAGTAGTTGAGATTGAGCACGCTATGCTGTATGTCATCAAATGTATGTCAGCCCTACTGTAGAACACAGGCACCAGATTGCCTCGCTTCCCACCACCACATACCTTCGCAACAAGGTCAAGGGGCAGTTGGAACCACACCGAAAAGCCAACCGCTGTTTTACTTTAACAACGGCCAAGCCTTCCGACTTCTGGCAATGCTAGGTTGCTAATTTTGTCACGATGCTAGCTAAAAGAGCAAAAGTATGACTCGGTCTTTCTAGAAAAGCGAAATACAACACTAAATTGCACCCATAGAATGTAAATACTTAAAGGAGCACTCACGGTAAGGGAGACCAGGAAGTCACGCCGCTCCATTCCGCTTAATATCACAATGCCAAGAACTCCATGCCACAAGAAAACTCTCTACAGTACACCATGCGCCCTTCAGCGCCGCCAGGTCGCGGTTGGAAGAGAAGCACAAGTTACTATCATAAAAGCACCGGTCCTGTCAAATGAAACCGAAACAAGCTTGGCATCACATAAAGAGAGAGATAGCATAAAAAAGATAGCCAAAATAAAAACCTGCCGTCTCAAAATTATATATTAAGCAGGAGTCGCTTTCATTATCTACTAACAGATTCCTACGCCCATCTGCATTGTATTACTCGCATTCCTTTTCGAGCATCACGTTTTTATACCACACTATAACATCATTAATGATTATTATTTTCTGGTAAGAAAATATATTCACTGATGTTGTATTTAATCTAACTGTGAGTTAATTTAAAGGAACAGACAATGCGTATTGGAAGTTTTTTTCTGTCATTTATTTTCATCCCGGACACAGCTCCATTGTAAGATGGCCGCTACCGTTGTCTGTGTTTTGTGCACCAGCACGCCAACTGACGCATGCACGTAGAAATAGGACTACAATGTGCTGTATTCACCTTGCAGCTGTAACGTTTTACACAATACTCACTTTGTGGAACCGAGGACAAGCGCTATGGGTTAGGCATATCTTGGAAATTTCGGTTTGCTAATTTGTGAACTTTTTATGCTTTCGGTGCACTTTTGTATGACAAAGAGCCCACGACTTGATTTCAGTATGCTAAATGTGTGGCATTTCGAGTTTTGCATGTGCCTAGGTATGATGATTGCGCATGTAGCGTTGCCTTTAATGGACTGACCCACCTCGCAACTGTTAGGAGGGGGTGGTCTCTGCAGACCCCGACAGCGTCACCACAATAGGCTGGCCCAGCGTATGCTCGGCCAGCACGCAGAGCAATGAATAAAGAGCCCAGGGACCTGGGGTGGTTCATTGTTAATCTGGCCACCAACTACATGACTGTCTGCCCGTGTCCATGGTGTGCTAGGCCCGTGTTCCAGGACTCTACACTGGTGACGAGATGGTCTGACCACCCCGCCGAACCTCGCCACCACATTTGTGCCCGCTGCCGGCACTCTCATCGCTGAAGCGCCCCTGCCGCGCCTCCTGCACGGCCTACCTTGCCACCGGTGTGCGTGCTCCCGCTCACACAGCTCTGCGGCGAGTCCCGCTCTCAGCCCGCTGCTGTGGCGAAGATTCGCACCTTGGCCCTGGTGCCTCCCGTGGCCGCCGTTTAAGAAGCGCAGCCGTCATCTCCTAGGAATCTCTCCACCGGGTGCGGCTCGCAGCTGCTCCGGCTACGGTGAAGGCCGGCTGCGCATGCACGCACACATCGAAGGCCCCGACATCTCCTCGGCCCGCCTGCAGCCTACGCGCGTGAGTGCATTTGAGCGCGAGTGCTGCATGGAGCCTCCAGGTGCCCCCACTGTGTTGCACACACCCGGGGAAGACATGTTTGGCCCATTCCTTAGCCTCAGTGTCACGAGAGGCTGCTGCCTGTTGCCTGAGCCACGTGGTGCCTGGACACTGTAAGGCCACCTTCCCGCACCGTCCACCACACAGTCTGGTTCTACACTGCGCTTTTAGGCCACCGCCTACGCAGCACCATCACACAGCGCTTCAAGCGCACCCTGGGTCACGCCTGGTCCACACCTGCCTGCTGCAGCTCCGGTCTGCCACTGCCTCACGCCAAGTCAAGGTTGAGCCTGGCCTCTGAACTTGCCGCAGTTTGTTTTGCCTACGCTGGTTGCCCAGTCCGACCACGCCCCTGCCTGCGCCAACATGGCTACAGTGCCCCCGCTTGAGCCCTTCACTGTCAATGGGCCCCCACCCTCCCAGGCAGCTTGCTGGAAGGAATGGGTGGAGCGCCTGGAGAATTGTTTCGAGGCCGCTGAGATCGCGGCTCCACGACGTCGTTCCATGTTGCTCCATCTAGGCGGGGCGGACATCCACAAAATATCTAAATGTATCAGGGAAGCCGGCCCACCCAGAAACTACGCCACGATGCGCGACGCCATCACTGCGTACTTCGAGCCGTTCGCCAGCCCCGACTATGAGCGGTTCCTGCTCCGCCAGGCCCGCCAACTCCCGGAAGAATCTGTAGATGTTTTCTATGCCAGGCTGAAGGAGCTAGCGAGCACCTGCACCCTCCCGGACGAAGACGATGAGGTCCGTGCCCAATTCATCCAGGGCTGCGCGTCGTCCAAACTACGCGAATGGGTCCTGCAGGAGGACAACATGCTGTGGAGGAACATACTGAGGCTTGGCTGCTCCATATAACTGTCGAAGGCCAGGGCGGCGCACATGGACCCGAAACCAGACGCCACAGTCAAGGAGGAACCAGTGTGCGCCCTGCGTACTGATACCCAGGAGTCACGCACAGACCTCAGACGACCGCCCATGCGGATGGTGCGGAGGCCCATCATCTCACGACGGAGCCTGCCCTGCGCAAGGTAAAACCTGCAGTGCCTGCGGGAAAGTAAACCACTATTCAAAAGTATGTTGGTCAACACCGAGAAGGAGACAGAGTTGCCCACCTCGGAGAGTGTGTACGATCGAACCGTCCCCCGAAGGTCCACCCAGCAGTGACATGGATGACGATGAGGCCGACGCAACCACCGTCCACGTGGTCAGGATGTTGAACTCCCTCTCGGCTGTCCAGCCTGCCTAGCCCATGTGTAACGTCAAGATACAAGACCAGATAGTTGCAGCCCTCTTCAACACCGGGGCCACCATTAACCTCATGGCAGCCAGCGTCTACAGGGGTTTGCCGAATCCCCCAGCGATTCGCCCACCAGAGTACAGGTCTACGCCTACGGCACCAGGTCTCCACTCAGGCTGTGCAGAGTGTTCCAGGCCGATCTCTCCCATGAAGCCACCCACCAGCATGCCAAGGTGTATGACTCTCGGGAAGGTTCCGGATTCCTGCTCGGCTGCAAGACTGCACTCGTCTCAACTTCTGCATCTCCAGTGCCGCGGAGGTGTTCCAGAACATAGTCAAGAATGTCCTCCAGGGGCTGGACGGTGTCCTAAAAGTCTGCGACGACATCCTTGTGCATGCACCCACCCTGGAAGAGCACCTCCAATGCCTCCATGCCGTGTTCACCCGACTCCGAGACAGCGGACTCACCCTCCACCGCGAAAAGTGCGAGTTCCTGAGGAGGGACATCAGCTTCTTCGGATACCGCTTCTCCGACAAAGGCATTGGCCCGATCCGGACAAAGTAAAAGACATCCAGAATGCTCCCGCTCCGACATCAGTATCCGGAGTCCGCAGTTTCCTGGGAATGGTTACATATTGAGGACGCGTCATCAAAAATCTGTCCGATCTGACTGGTCCCCTGCGAGACCTCACCAAGTCCACCAGCCACTGGGTGTGGGAAGCAGAGCAAGAGGAGGCGTTCCAGAGAACCAAGGCCGCCCTTTCAGCCAACATGACTTTGGCATACTTTGACCCCAGGAATGAGTCCCAGCTAGTGGTAGATGCTAGCCCCACGGGTCTCGTAGCAGTGCTGACTCAGCAGCAGACCTGTGGAGAGTGGGCTCCTGTCACCTACGCCAGCAGGATCCTTACACCCACGGAGCAACGCTACTCTCAAATCGAGAAGAAGACCAATGCAATCTTGTGGTGTTTTTTTTAAACCTTTATTGTTCATTATATCGTGATCTACAATCCAATGCAAATTATTCATCAAAATGCAATTAAAGCCATACATAGAAATGTCAACCAGTTCCTGTCCCTTCCCACCTCCCCCAGTCCCCTCCCCCCTTCCCCTCCTCCCTAACCCAACTCCCCCCCTCAAGCTGCATCCAAGAGAAGCAAAAGCCACCAGTACTTCCATTTTCAAATTTATAGTTCGAATGTCCTCTCGCCAAGCGAGATAGCGTCTCTGAAGTGGCGGCATACTCTCAGCTAGATCCATTGTCCTACCTCCTACTCACCACCCATATGTCTCCCACCCCGCAGCCCCCGCTCCCCCGGCAATGGTTCCAGCTCCGCACCATATCCCAACCACACCCCACACACTCATCTCTCCTCTACCACCTCACTTTCATCCTGCCTTACTAAGTAATCCGTCAAAGGTCCCCAAATGTCACGTGGGTGAGACCTCAACGGCAGCAGTTCTGCGTAAACATGAAGGTATTCCTGCCAAGTAGACATGTCGTGTATCCAATCCTTAAATTTAGGGGCCCTGCCCCTCCTCCACCTGCAAGCCACTTGTCGTCGTGCCAATAGCACACCCAATGCCAGGAAATGTCAGTGCGGGGTCCTTATGTCGCCAGTCAGTCCCAGCAGAGCCCAAAGGGGAGTTGGTTCGAGTCGTTTGTCCAACATACTAGACAACCCTGCGAAGAGGCTACCTGGGGGCACCCCCAAGCCAAATGCATAAAGTCCGCCCCCTGTTGGCCGCAACGCAGACATTTGTCATCCTCTCTAAGGTGGAACCTATGCAACCGCACAGGGGTATGATCGAGCCGGTGCAAAAATTTATAGTGCAATAACCGCAGCCTACTATTGCCAGATATTGCTTCAGTTTGGAGACAGGCCGCCTCCCACTGATCATCAGTTGGAGGGCTTTCTAGGTCCCCATCCCATTCCCTTCTAGCTCGGACTTGGTGAAGGGGAGGAGCACTACGTACTCGCTTATATAACAGTGATATGACATGTGTAGGTGCCTCAATGTGTAGCATTAAGTGTAATGACATAAAAGTCTCCGGTTCCTGCGGAAAATCCGGGGTCCTGGCCCGGACACTCTGCCTGAGTCGTGTGTAAAGGAACACGTCCATAAAGGAGTGCTCACGTTCTCCAAAAAACTGATCTTTCGTGCGGAATTTCCCTTCAATGTACAAATCTCCCCAAGTCCTATATTGTAATTTTTCTAACAAACGTTGGCAAATCTTTTCACTCGTCACCTGCAACAAGGGGCAATGTCGCAAGGATACCCTAGGGGAGTACATCAGGCGTATACCTTCAGCCTTCGCTAGCCAGTTCCACGCTCGATCTGTACAGTCCACCGTGGAAGGGTCTTCGCACCGCTCCTTGGACGGGGTGAACACATACCCAGGAGCTATATACCCATCCTCTACTGCGAGGTGAGGCATATACGAGGGCGGGTGAAACCAGTATGTCGCAAAGTGTGCCTGTGCGCTATAGTAATATTGTTCGAAATTAGGAACATCGAACCCACCCAAATGGTAGGGCAACCTAAGTGTGGTTAACTTCAAACGTGCTTGCTTAACCCCCAAATGAGACGTGCTAATTGTGTATTAAGCGTATAAAAGTAAAAGGGACCTGGGTGGTATGGAATATTTATAAATAAATATAAGAATTTCGGCAATATGTTCATTTTGATTAATGATATCCTACCAGCCATCGAAAGGGGTAATCTAATCCATTTAGAAATGTTATCAGTCACCTTATCCATGGCTTGTCCATAATTTGTCCTCATCAAAGCCTCTCTATCCCTTGTGACTTGGATGCCCAGATATTTAAACTCTCCTGTCTCCCACGTTAGGGGGTAGTCTAATGTGTGGGGCAGGGTATGGCCCGTTAATGGAAATACTGCAGATTTGCCCCAATTTATTTGCACACCAGCCACTGCACCGAACTTAGTTATCTCTCTCAGCACGGGGTTAAGATTATCTTGCGGTTTTATGTATGTACAGCGTTATGTCGTCTGCATATAGCGACACTAGTAGCTGTCTGGATGGGTATATGAGGGCCCTATGATTGTGATGTTGCCTTAGCTTCGCAGCAAGGGGTTCTATCGCTAGGACGAATAACACCGGGGAGAGCGGGCAGCCCTGCCGCGTTCCCCTGGCGATCGGGAAGGCCGCAGATCTAGAGCCATTAAGAAGGACTCTGGCGCACGGCGAGTATATAGCAGTTGAATCCAATTAACAAAGGAAACAGGCATTTCCATTCGATGCAACGTCCCCGTCAAATAGTCCCATTCTATAGAATCAAACACTTTGGTGGCATCCAGAAAGACAGCCACCGCCGCACTATTTGGGTCAATATCTTGTAGGACAGCCAAAAGAGTCCGAAGATTATGGGCAGTTGCTCGGTGCGGCACGAAACCAGCCTGATCAGGTAAAACAAGCTTTTCTAGAATTAAGTTGTTGCAAGTACTTTTTCTAAAATTTTCATGTCACTATTGAGCAGCGATAAAGGCCGGTACGGGTCACAATGTAGTGGGGACTTACCAGGTTTCAACAAGGACATCATTTGTGCTTCCCTCATGGTTGTTGGTAAGCAGCCCTCCTCCAGAGCTGCGCAGAACACTGCTTTTAATATGGGTACTAAGACAGTCGCATAGGTTTTGTATAAGTCTATAGGGAGCCCATCTTTCCCAGACGACATGGACATAATGGCCTCTGTTATCTCATGTACCTCTAAGTTGTGGGCCAGAAACTTACATTGCGCGTCCCCAAGCCAAGCCAGCGTGGTGTCTTCCAAGTAGCGGGGAACCTCTCTGCGACGTGTATAACCTGGCGTAAAAATCCACCAAGGTAGACATTTGGTCTGGGAGGTTTCTATGCACCACTACACGCTCATCTTGCAATTCTGTGATATAGTTCTGAAATCTAGGGGTCCGGATCGCACTGGCTAGAGCTCTGCCTGGTCTATCCCCTTCGCCGTACACTCGGGCTACAAAGTGTCTCCCTCTGAACTTGCACTCTCTGTCTGCCGCCTCTTTATATTCCAACATTTTCTCTCTCAGGCTGGCTCGCAGCACACCGGAATCTCCTCTGTCACCAATTTCCCTTTCTAGCGTTTTCAACTCCCCTTCCAATTTATGTAGTTCTCGCCGGAGATCCCGTAGTATACCCCCTCCCTTTGCAATGCACCACCCGCGCACTGTCACCTTAAATGCCTCCCATACTGTTGTTAGGCTGTCCACCGAGTCAATTTTCCTAATAAAAAAATCCCGGATGTCCTGTTCCATCACCGTTCTAAACACCGCGTCCTGCAAGTGTAGTGGATTCAATCGCCAGTTAAGATAGGGGGAAAGATCTACCGGTGGTCGCAATGTCACCATCACCGGAGAGGGATCGGAATACGTTCGTGCCAGGTGCGTTGCCCTACTAACCCAATGTACCATTCCCACCGTTACCAATACATAATCCAATCTGGCCCATGTGTTATGAACAGCTGAGTGGTGTGTCCCTTCTTTTCGTGAGAGGTGCACGTGACGCCACGTGTCCAATAAATAATCAGACTCTAAGGTGTCATGCAGGGTGCGTTGAGCAATGGAGTAATGCACCGCCGTGGCCTGGGAGCGATCATATCTGGGATCCACCACGGTATTAAAATCTCCCCCCCAGATGACATAGGTGGACCCCACCGTGTGCAATTTGCCTCTCTGCATAAGTAAGGAATGTGCATCAACTACATTGGGGCCATAGTAATTTGCAATTGCAACGTCATGGGAGTTCAGCCTCCCCCATAGCAAACAGTACCTCCCTACAGGATCCAGGTCCATCCCACCCAACACAAACCTCACTCCCCGTTTGATAAGTATAGCAACCCCCCTGGAGTAGCTGGAGTATGAAGCGAAGCAGCTGTGGGAGGGCCATCGTGTAGCGAATTGAGGCGCCCCTCCGCTCTGGAGATGGGTCTCCTGTAGGAGGGCCACATGGATGTGATGGCGGTCTAAATATCCCAGCCCCTGCCTCCGCTTTCTCGGATCATTCAAACCTCTCACGTTCCAACAGATGACATTTAGGTCATCTCTATTACTTATGTCACTGGTCATGTTGCATACCTAATACGTTCTGCTTACTGTAATGGTCGTCTCTGTCTTGCTCAATCTTACATTGTGTCTTTGCCCCAATTCCCCCAACCATTCCCCCACCCACACCGGCACCCACAACTTGCCAGAGAATCGCAACCCTCCCCTCCCCAACATCCGCCTCAACAAGTTGCATTCGTACTTTGGAAAAACCAACCAAAACCAATAACAAGGGGAATGCCCTCAATAGGGTACCACTAGGGGCCCGCCGTACTCACTCAGCCTCTCTATCTCACCTGTCCCCAACCCGATTAAGCAAGGGGGTCAGTCTGACAGGACGGAGGCGAGTGCCCGGGCGGCAAGTTAGTCCAACAAAACAATAGTCTGTAGCTATACATCACCAAACGGCACAACGTCCAGATATCCCTGGGTTTCGGTACTGCTATGCTCCGCATCATATCCAGAGTCTGTGTCAGCCCGGCTCCGACAATGGCGAGTGGGACCGGGAGCGTTGACGGGCAGCCCCGTCTCGGGATGTTGACCTTCGGTTGCGTTTAAGATACTCCTCTACCAGTTGAGGAGAGTTGAAGATATGTTGTTTCCCCCTGTGCTGAATCCTTAACCTCGCAGGGCAGAGCATGGCGTACGTGATTTCTTGAGCTTGTAGCTTTTTCTTTACAGCTGCGAATTTGTGGCACGCTTCCTGTACGGCCTGGGTGAAGTCGGGATAGAAGGCTAAGGTGATATTTTCATATCGTACCTCACCTTTTTCGCGCGCTAGCCGAAGCAGCGTCCCTGTCGCGATAATTCAAGAAGCGCATTATCACAGGGCGCGGTGGGGCCCCTGGAGGAGGGCGCACCGACAAGGATCCATGGGCCCATTCGATGGTCATATCCGCGGAAAAGGAGTCCTTACCAAAGAGATCTACCAACAGTCGTTCCATAAAGTCCTCCATTCTTCCAGTGTTTGTGGATTCCGCCAATCCCAGTACTCTTACGTTATTTCTGCGGGAGCGGGCCTCCAACTCCTCATTCTTGTCCGCGATTACCTTCCGTAGTTTGTCCATCTGTGACATGTGCTGTGTACTGGTCACCGCTCCATCCTCCAAACTCGACACTCTATGCTCTGCTTCTTTTAGCCGCTCCTCTTGCTGATCAAGTTTCGCAACCACTGTCTCCAGCCTGTTGTTCATGGCGTCTATTTTTGAGTCTATTGAGGTGAGGCTCTGCTGCAGTCCCACCAGCAACACCTTCCAACCCTCATCCCTGTGGCCTGGCGCCTTGCGCGCGTTGAATGATAGTTTCGCCTGTTTGGGCTCCGCCCTCCCCATGTCTGGTTGCTACCAGCCGTACGCGCAAATCTGAGATTCGTGCCGCAGGAAAGTAAGTCTATTAGCCACAGCCAGTCTTCCCCTCACTATGCGCTTGCTCTTTCGACCACTTTAGGCCCTTCCGTACTGCGCCCCTGCCGCCTGCATCTATAGTTAGTAGCCGAAGTACCAGGGAACGGGTGTATCAGTAGGTCTCAGTCGGTATACGCCAGTATTATAAGGCCAGCAGGAGTTACCGTTCCTCAGATTAGCAAGCGGAGCGGTTCCTCCACCACTGCTAGGTCCAAGGGACCAATGCCTGTCTCTCATTCAAGATGGCGGCTAGGGGGCCCGCCGCAGAGCGTCAGCAATGACCAGCTTCCAAATGCACCCTCTCGTCCCCATACGTTCTGTCAGTTTACTTGCCCAGATCTGTTATACATGCCACTAGGGAGCAGATGTGTGGGGCACAGCCAGTCTCAGCCTTACTGTGCGCAGTCTCTTTCGCTCTTTCAGGGCTCGCAGCACCACGTCCCAGTCGCTCTTATCATCAGGGTGTTGCCAGAGTACCAATGGACGTGTGGGGCAGTTGGCCACAACAGGGAGTCGCCAGTAGGCCAGTATCAACAGGGCCAACCGATCCTCAACTCAGCCAGCGTGGTGGTCTTTTGTGCCTGCGCTAGATCGAGGGGTTAGCAACTGTCCCACATTCAAAATGGCGGCTCGGGGTTCGCCACTCGGTGCCAGCGCTCCTCACCCGCCTATTGCGCTCCCTCGATTTTTCTCACTTCGCCGCTCTTCATCCCAGGGCTCCGCCGCAGTATCTAAGCCTCCGACGCCTCCTGCCGTCCCCACTCCTCACCGTCTCCCCGTCCGGCATGCGGGGGTCCCCGCCGGTCTCCATTCGCCTCACGTGTGTCGGAGTTATCACATATAACAGTCTCCCAGGACCATTGCAGTGCAGCCTGCATCTCCGACCGCAGGGCTGTTCAACAGGGGGGCCGGTCTTCGGGGGCCGCCCGATCGGCCCTGGACATCTGCGCAGTGCCTCAGTCAGCCCCGCGGGCGGGCCTGTGCAGCAGCGGCCTCGCGTAGCACCTTCGGTCAGCAGATGCTTCCAGGTCACTCAGCCCACGCTCCGCTTCCGTGCTCCACGGTGCGCTGCTCCAGTGTAAGACGGGCTACCAGCTCCACGTTTAGATCACGGCACCAGTGCACCTTCCGCCGCTTAATGGTGAAATTAACGGATTGGTTTTATGAAGCAGGATGGGATTTATTTTTATTATTCCGCTCGGATCAGCGGGAGCATTACATCAGCGAGACTATTACGGTCCAGCGCCACCTAGCCCCCCCAATCTTGTGGGGTTGTCGCCATTTCCACATCTATCTGTATGGACATCCGTTTGTAGTAATAACTGATCACAAACCCCTACTCCCACTCTTCCAAGGATCTTCATCACGGCCACCCCCGTGAATAGAGAAGTGGGTGTTACAACTTCAGGAATCCCAATTCACAGTGGAGTATAGACCAGGTACCCGCAACCCAGCCGACTTCCTGTCTTGGCACGCTCGACCAGTCACGGAGCCAGAAGCGGCGGAAGCCACGGCCACAGAAGAGTACGTACTGATGATCATTGAGCGGTCCAGGCCCCGCCCTATATCGCTGGAGGAAGTGATCTAGGCTACTAAGGACGACGACTGCCTCCAGATCGCCATCCAAGCACTTTCCTCGGGTGACTGAAAGCCACTCCAAACCCAACGCCATTTCGCACCACAGAAGCGCAGTCCACGCTGAAGGCTCTCCACCAGGTGCACAACGAGCTGTCAGTCTCCACGGTTGGCTGTCTCCTAAGAGGTCCCCGCCTCGTCCTACCCGGGCGCCTAACTCACCAAGCCGCCCTCCTCGCACATGGAGCGCACCAAGGGATAGTGAAATCTAAGAACCGCCTTAGGAGCAAAGTCTGGTTTCCGGGACTAGACCAACAAGTTGAATCCGTCATCTAACGCTGCCCGGTGTGCTTAGCGACCAGCCTTCCCAACCAACCAGCACCCGTGATCACCGAAACGGGTCCCACATCCCCAAGGGAAAGAGCCAGTGCGGTTGTCATAGATGACTTTTCACAGTACCCAGAAGTTGAAATTCTCTCTTCCACAGCAGCGGGAGATGTCATCCCCAAACTGGAAAAGGTTATGGCAACCCACGGCCTGATCGGGGAACTCCGCACGGACAACGGCCCACCCTTCACCAGCACTGAACTCTCAGAGTATCTTTCGTCCCACCTGTCAGGCATCACCGGGTGACCCGCAGGTGGCCCCAGGCGAACGGGGAAGTACAGCGGCTGATGCGGACACTAAACAAGACTATCCAAGTAGCTCTCGCCGACTGCCTCATCCTGGAACAAAACCTGTAACAGTTCCTTCAGGAATATCGCCTCACACCCCACTGCACCACCGGGATTTCCCGAGCCGATTCTGTTTTGGCAGAATGGTGACTGACACCATCCCACACCATCCTTTGTAGACAGAGTTCCCAAACCCTCCGAATCAGTCGCTGGCACGGTGGACAAAGACCAACCAAGTAGCATCCCGGAAAAGACTTGCTGAAGACAGCCCCATCGCTGTCGGCGACAGAGTACTCGTACGGGACCGCCACCCAGACGGAAAGTTCAGGATGCCGTTCGAGGTGGACCCATGGACTGTGACGGAAGTCAAAGGAACCATGGTAACGGCCTCCCGAGGTAACGAGAAGGTAACCAGGAATGTGTCATTTTTTAAGAGAATCCCCGCCTACGAATTCAAAGAGTTCCCAATGCCGGACGAGCCTGACACCACGGAGCCAAGCAGCCCGCAGGGGCCAGGAGGAGACAGTAACTGCCGCCCGGCTACCAGACAGCCGAGTTACCCCTGCTCCAGAAAGACTCCAAAGCCAAAAATACCGAAGTAGCCAGTCGGCGTTGGATACTGAAGACTCAGCAGCGGTGCCTCTGACCCCTCCTGCCCGGAGCAGTCAGAACCGGTACAGCCTGCGGCCCCATCTTCGGCCATCCCAGAAGTACCAGGACTTTGTATCCCGTTGCCGACACCTGTGAGTTGGGAGCAGAAGAATTTAGCGAACCAAGTAAGACTGCGCCATAAGTGCCTTAGTTGTCAGAGACTGATGTCCACTGTTTTGTAGTTTGAAATGTTCTCGCAGTGTTGTTTGTTTTGTTCTTTCGGTAAAGGAGGAATGTAGTGTTGCCTTTAATGGACCAACCCACCTCGCAACTGTTAGGAGGGGGTGGTCTCTGCAGACCCCGACAGGGTCACCACAATAGGCTGGCCCAGCGTGGGCTCGGCCAGCAAGCAGAGCAATGAATAAAGAGCCCAGGGACCTGGGCGTAGTTCAGTGTTAATCTGGCCACCAACTACATGACAGTGTGCCCGTGTCCATAGTGTGCTAGGCCCGTGTTCCAGGACTCTACAGCACACTTCAAGTGAGACACTTTTAGGGACACTTTATCGCAAGTAATTGAACGTGAAAAAACGACTCATATCCTCAGTAAATTTTGGCTGTGAATTTGGTTACTCCTTGTTGGGTGTTTAATTGAAACAGCAGTACCAGAACAGTTGACTTCAGCCAGTCGACCGTGAGCTACTAGTAAATCTCAGGCGCTTCATGAGAAGCTCATAGCCTTGAGTTAATTTTTAAATAAGCGCAGGGTCACATTTCCCTTTTGAAGGCTGTGTTTATTTTACATAATGATCATCAGGCTGCAGACTGATAATGAGCGTGCTCAGCGAGTTTTATGACTCAAGCTGGGGCTGGGGCACCCAAGTCAAACAGGATTACTTTAGAAGCCATCCTCAAGTCATCCGATGACCATCCAACTACATTGGAAGTCATTTTCACATCATCAGACATCATCACGCTCTTGAAGTCATCAGCAAAGCTTCAAAGTTGAGCCTGATGATTTGAGGATGACTTGAAAATGAGTATCTGATGACTTTAGAAGGTGTAATTATTTGTGATGCTTTAAAGATGACTTGAAAATGAGTATCTGATGACTTCAGGAGGTGTCACTATTCCTGATGATTTAAGGATGACTTGAAAATGAGTATCCAATTACTTTACAAGATGAGATTGTTCCTGATGAAAATGAAATTTGAAAAATGTTGTAGGGTAGACTAAATGTAACAAAAATAAATGCTGCATATTATGCAATCACTGAAGGCACATTATGCAGCAGATTCTTTATCTAGCCATGTGATATTTGATGACTTGCACTGCAAAACAATACACAGAATTACAAGCATTCATCAAACAAATACACATTGATGAAATATTTTATTTAATTCCCAAACAAAAGTTAAATAAACAACATTTGACTTTTAATCGGCAGGTATAAATTCAATTCAGACCATCCATTGGCCATAATGTATTCTATTTGATGTACTTGCACTGCTCTCAAGAATCAATCTGAGGATACTAAATGAATTATTAGCCGACAATTTCTTACTGCTGCACATTTGCAAAACATTTTTGAATTTTCAGTTGTACATTTTGCTTCTATATTGATATACACTTTATTAGGCGGTCAGCATTATTATGTCTTATGAGCAGAATTAGACCACTGCGTAGGTTTCCCAGACCCCTAGGGGTCCCTGGAACACAGGTTAAAAACGCTGATCCAGATGATTTCAAATCAAATGCGCTATCTGAAGAGGCATGCATGTAGGAGAATTGTATATCATGCTTTGCCTTAATCTATTTCAAATCGATTTGCCATTTCACTTACAAATGATTGATTTCTACCTGAATGTAAAAGCAGGAACATTTTATCATTGATATCCTGATAGCTGTGATGTTGTTAGCTACTACTACCAGATAAACTGTTTCCTGATGTCATGGGATTCACACTTAAGTTGTGGATGGCTCCTGTGCTCCTGCATCGTTGCCTGGGCTCCACAGCTGCTAAATCAATGCATGCATGCTACAGCAAGCACCTCTGACAAGGCGTGAAATCTTGCTCCTGCTCCTCCTGCGCACCTCTGGGTAGTTTGGACACGGTCCCCTCTGCTTTCAGGTACTTCTCGTCCAGAATCCATGGTTGGGTTCCACCAACCTGGTCCACGCTGTAGCCGCTGAACTTCCAAGATCCTCCATTGAAATCAACCAGCGGTTCCAACACCACTTCGCACCTATGCACTTGGGCTCCCCAGATATCCTGGTTCCCTGGGTATCCATGGGTGGAGTGGCTCTCTAACCTTCCTTGATCCAACTGGTTTCTTCGGGTCCTTTGGGAAGGGTCCTGAATCCGTAAAATACCAACCGCGACTTTCTCTGTGTTAGCCCATGGACATTTGACCCAGTGTAACACCTCTGCACCTGGGCGCCTGGGGGTTTCTAGCTACTGACCTTTGGTGGTTCTGTGTTTCACATGGCTTCTTCATCCTTGGGTATCAGCCCTGGTTTGGGACTCACCTTGCATTCAATTTTCTTAGTATATGGTTTGGCCCCCCCATAGGGGCCTGTGTGTTTTCTATGCTTTACTTACGTGTTTTGAAGTATATTTCTATGTGGTTTGATATCACTGGTTAGGAGATACACCAAAGTAGTTCTTAGTGCTATGTTTAATAAATACTGAAGTTTTTTTCTATAACTGGTGTGGTTTTTTCTTGTGTGTACTCCTCACTGACTGAGTGGTAATGTACTCCCTTTACACCTTCCTGAATAAGCCTTAGCTGCTCTCCACAGCTATCCCTTGAAAGCTTTGGATATCAGGGACCACTGCTACTATCACTAAGGGCTGCCTGGCCTAAGCGCATGGTGCCTCACCAATAGGTGTACACCATATAGAAAGTCAGCCTCCTCAACACATTCCTTTCCATTGATAAGTTAAACAATTCTTCATGGATAGTAAGAAGTGATAAAAAAAATACAAGGTGAAAAGTGAGGGAGATTACAGCGAGAGGTAGATAATAAAAGACTACGGGGCAGATGTGCGAATTGCGGCCTTTGCGAATCGCAAAAGGCTTATTAGCATTTTTTGACATGTATCAAAAAATTGCAAAGTAAGGAATCGCAAAAATTTGCGATTCCTTTTTTTGCTTAAGCATTTAAGGAATCACAAATTTTGCGATTCCTTAAATGCGATGTATTTAGTTTTTCGAAATTGCGAATTTGGGTTAAGAAATCGCAAATTACCACCAACTTGTAGTTGGTGGTTATTTGCGATTTCTTTTAAAAATGCCCTATTTGGCATTTGTGAGGGTGGCATGTGACGCACATACATGCCCATAGGGCATGTATGTGCGCCATATGCACACACATGTAGATTTCAGGGGTGCAGCAGGGTGCCTTTGAGACACCCCTGCACCCTTGAAATTATTCTCAATTTGCGATTAGCCAATTGCGAATCGCAAATTGAGAATTATTTCACAATCATTCCTATGGGCCTCCTGGCCCATAGGAATGCATTGGAAATTATTCCTTAATTGCGAATTCGCAAAGTGTGTATTCGCAAATAAGGAAGACTAAGAAATCGCAAAAAAATAGCGATTTTCTACATACATTCCATTTTGCGATTTCTAAATAGCGATTCCTTACAAATCGCTATTTAGAAATCGCAAAATGGAATCTTGATACATCTGCCCCAAGAAAAAGAAACTCGAAAGAAATGGTTAGAGGGATGACTATGATGAGCATGAGAGATCGCATGCAGTGCAAGAGATTTGAGGGGACAGGGAAAAGATCATAGGGGATGCTGCTGATAGGGGTTGGGAGACAAAAAGGTATAAGTTGTTGAAATGCGAGAGGAATATTGTAAAGAAAAGTGAGTACTAGTAGTGGGTGTGATTCTACATAATGGACAGGAGGATAGTGAGTGAGGTTTAAGAGGAGGAAGAGGAGGGAGAGAGAAAGTAACAAAGCACAGTAGGTTAGTAGAAAGAAGATAGGAAGGAGGGTATGGGGACCGGAGGAGCGGTCCTGACCTGAGTTGGTCTGAGGTCTTGAAAGGACATTTTTTTGACACCCTGGTCCTCACTGTTAATAAAGGATATGTGGAAAGACCCAAGAAGGTGCAGTGGTCATGTACTCCAATGCTTAGAAGATTTGCACAGGCAACCTTTGAAATGGTTAAAGAAGGATGGGGGAGGGCATAGAGTGTATGTTGTGGGAGTTCTTGTGAGGGATGCCCTGAAGTTGAGCCTAGTGTATTATTTTTTGTATCATGACACAGAAGGAGCCTACTGCAGAAGGCAGCTGTTGGCACAGGATTCCTATAGTGTATTTTCAGTAGTGGCTGGACAGGAAACGGCAGTGGAGGGGCGGGGTAGCAGCAGGGAGTGGAAGAATTAATAAAAAGAAATACCCCTTACCTCAGGTCTGACCAGATATGGAACATCCTTATCCCTGTCGTCCACACTGTTTTTTAATACTGTCCATTGGCATACTTATTAAACAATTTTTTCCTCTTTGAGACAGTTTTAACCCACTGTTTTTGATATAATTTTTGCACTCTGCCCCTCACTATCCCTAAACATTGGAGTATAAAACACCTCACGCTCCTCTCCTGAGGGAGAGTTGTAGCCCAGACAGTGCACCTTGCGGGCACAGTGTGTAAGAGGGAACCCAATGATGAAGCATGTCACCTACGGGTGAGTGAGGGTTCTCGTCTTTTAAAAGCAAATGCCCTTTTTAGGTCTCGCTGGCGTTGCAGCGCGAAGCGCTGCCGCCAACGAGACTTATAGTCACCGTGTTTGCCTCCAAGGGAGACAGACCTGGAGACAGACCTGTGCACGAGCCGATTGTAGTATAGGCACGAGCCGATTCAGGTCTGTGAACGCGCTTCACAGTGGAACAGCTTGTGCGCCGCAAGTAACAATTATCACAGCATGAGACCCCACTTATCACAGCATGTCAACAGGCGCCCCAGGCTGCTGGAGCACTCAACTATAATTAATGTGCAGTTGAGTGCTCCAGCAGCGTGGGGCGCCTCTCTGCATGCTGTGATAATTATCACTTTGGGGCCTCATGCTGTGATAATTAGGGCGGCATGCTCTATTTGCAGCACTGAACATTTTCAAAGAAGGCGAAACAGCAACATTCATTGGAGACACTCACCCTCACTCACCCTCATGCCCTCACCCCCCTCACTCGCCCTCACCCCCTCACACCCCCTCACTCTCACACACCCTCACCCTCACTCACCCTCTCACCCTCACACACCCTCTCACCCTCACACCCCCTCACCTTCACACACCCTCACCATCACTCACCCTCTCACCCTCACACCCCCTCACCCTCACACCGCCTCACCCTCACACCCCCTCACACCCCTCACCCTCACACCCCTCACCCTCACACCCCTCACCCTCACTACCCCTCAACCACCCTCACACCCTTCACCCTCACACCCCCTCACCCTCACACCCCCACACCCTCACACCCCCTCACCCTCACACCCCCTCACCCTCACACACTCTCACCCTCACACCCCTCACATACCCTCACACACCCTCACTCACCCTCACACCCCCTCACCCTCACACCCCCTCACTCTCACACACCCTCACCCCCTCACCCTCACACCCCCTCACCCTCACACACCCTCACTCACTCTCACACCCTCACCCTCACACCCCCTCACCCTCTCACCCCCTCACCCTCTCACCCTCACACACCATCACCCTCAAAAACCCTCACCCTCACACACCCTCACCCCCCTCACCCTCACTCACCCTCACACACACACCCTCACACGCACACCCTCACATACCCTCACCAGCATAGCTTAACAAAACATAGCATAACGAAACACAGTATAGCATAGCATAACAAACAAAAGCATAGGATAGCAAAAGCACAGCATAACAAATCAAAGCATAGGATAGCAAAACAAAACATAGCATAGCAAAACGCAACAAAGCATAGCATAGCATAACAAAACACAACAAAACAGCATAGCATAACAAAACATAGCATAACA
Organism: Lissotriton helveticus; assembly: GCF_964261635.1. NCBI lineage: Eukaryota > Metazoa > Chordata > Amphibia > Caudata > Salamandridae > Lissotriton > Lissotriton helveticus. The sequence continues at coordinate 1,093,088,052 of NC_136070.1, forward strand.
AAACAAAGCATAACATAACAAAGCATAGCAAAACAAAACATATAGTAAAACAACAAAAAATAGCATAGCATAACATAACACAACAAAACATAGCAGAACAAAACATAGCATAACATAACATAAAACAAAGCATAGCATAACAAAACATAGCATAACAAAACATAGCAATACACCGCAAAACAGAATAGCATAACAAAACAAACCATAGCATAACATAACAAAGAATAGCAAAACAAAACATAGCATAGTAAAACAAAACATAGCATAGCATAACATAACACAACAAAACAGCAGAACAAAACAGCATAACATAACAAAACATAGCATAACATAACATAAAACAAAGCATAGCATAACAAAACATAGCATAACAAAACATAGCAAAACACAACAAAATATAGCATAGCATACCTAAACACAACAAAACATAGCATACATAACAAAACACAGCATTGCAAAGCATAACAAAACAAAGCTTAGCATAACAAAACATAGTATAACAAAGCATAGCATAGCATAACAAAACATAGCATAACAAAACATAGCATAGCAAAACAAAGCATAGCATAATAAAACACAACAAAACATAGCATAGCATAACAAATCATAGCAAAACACAACAAAGCATAGCATAACAAAACAAAGCATAGGATAGCAAAACAAAACATAGCATAACATAACAAAACATAGCATAACAAAACACAACAACACATAGCAGAACAAAACATAGCATAACATAACTTAAAACAAAGCATAGCATAACAAAACAGCAAAACACAACAAAACATAGCATAGCATAACAACACACAACACAACATAGCATACATAACAAAACATCACATTGCAAAGCATAGCAAAACCTAGCATAGCATAACAAAACACAACAAAACATAGCATAGCATAACAAAATACAACATAGCATAGCATAACAAAACAAAACATAGCATAGCCTAACAAAACAACGCTTGGCATAGCATAACAAAACATAGCATAGCAAAACAAAGCATAGCATAATAAAACAACAAAACAGCATAGCATAACAAAAAATAGCATAACAAAGCATAGCATATCAAAACACAACAAAACATAGCATAGCATAACAAAACACAACAAAACATAGCATAGCATAACAAAACAAAGCATAGGATAGCAAAACAAAACATAGCATAGCATAACAAAACATTGCATAACATGACAAAACATAGCATAACAAAACACAACAACACATAGCATAACAACACATAGCAAAACACAACAAAAAATAGCATAGCTTAACAAAACTCAACAAAACATAGCACAGCAAAACAAAACATAATAGCATAGCAAAACATAGCATATCAAACACAACAAAACATAGCATAGCATAACAAAACATAGCATAGCAAAACAAAGCATAGCATAACAAAGCATAGCATAGCATAACAAAACATAGCATAGCATAACAAACGCAACAAAACATAGCATAACAAAACACAACAACACATAGCATAACAAAACATAGCAAAACACAACAAAACATAGCGTAGCTTAACAAAACACAACAAAACATAGCACAGCAAAACAAAACATATAATAGCATAGCAAAACATAGCATATCAAACACAACAAAACATAGCATAGCATAACAAAACATAGCATAGCATAACAAAGCATATCATAGCAAAACATAGCATAGAAAAACAAGGCATAGCATAATAAAACACAACAAAGCATAACATAGCATAACAAAACATAGCATAGCATAACAAAACATAGCATAACAAAACATAGCATAGCAAAACAAAGCATAGCATAGCAAAAACGCAACATAACATAGCATATCATAACAAAGCATAGCATAGCATAACAAACACAACAAAACATAGCATAGCATAACAAAACAAAGCATAGGATAGCAAAACATAGCATAGCATAATAAAACAAAGCATAACAAAACATTGCATAGCATAACAAAACATAGCATAACATAACAAAACATAGCATAGCAAAACAAAACACAACAACACATAGCATAACAAAACATAGCAAAATACAACAAAACATAGCATAGCTTAACAAAACACAACAAAGCATTGCATAGCATAACAAAACAAAGCATAGGATAGCAAAAAAACATAGCATAGCATAACAAAACAAAGCATAGAATAGCAAAACAAAACATTGCATAGCATAACAAAACATAGCATAACATGACAAAACATAGCATAACAAAACACAACAACACATAGCATAACAAAACATAGCAAAACACAACAAAACATAGCATAGCTTAACAAAACACAACAAAACATAGCACAGCAAAACAAAACATATAATAGCATAGAAAAACATAGCATATCAAACACAACAAAACATAGCATAGCAAAACAAAGCATAGCATAACAAAGCATAGCATAACAAAACATAGCATAGCATAGCAAAGCATAGCATAGCAAAGCATAGCATAGCAAAACATAGCAAAGCAAAACAAAGCATAGCATAATAAAACACAACAAAGCATAGCATAGCATACCAAAACATAGCATAGCATAACAAAACATAGCATAGCAAAACAAAGCATAGCATAGCAAAACACAACATAACATAGCATAGCATAGCATACAAAACAAAGCATAGGATAGCAAAACATAGCATAGCATAATAAAACAAAGCATAACAAAACATTGCATAGCATAACAAAACAAAGCATAACATAACACAACATAGCATAGCAAAACAAAACACAACAACACATAGCATAACAAAACATAGCAAAACACAACAAAGCATAGCATAGCTTAACAAAACACAACAAAGCATTGCATAGCATAACAAAACAAAGCATAGGATAGCAAAAAAACATAGCATAGCATAACAAAACAAAGCATAGAATAGCAAAACAAAACATTGCATAGCATAACAAAACATAGCATAACATAACAAAACATAGCATAGCATAACAAAACACAACAACACATAGCATAACAAAACATAGCAAAACACAACAAAACATAGCATAGCTTAACAAAACACAACAAAACATAGCATAACAAAACATAGCATAGCAAAACAAAGCATAACACACACAACCACACACACACAACCACGCACACACAACCACAACCACACACACAACCACAACCACACACAACCACCCACATATCTATCTATCTATCTATCTATCTATCTATCTATCTATCTATCTATCTATCTATCTATCTATCTATCTATCTATCGCCCTCACTCTATCTATCTATCCATCTATCTAGCTATCTATGTCCCTCACTCCATCTGTCTATCTATCTATCACCCTCACTCTATCTGTCTATTTATTGCCCTAACTCTATCTATCTATCGGCCTCAATCTATCTATCTAATCGCCCTCACTCTATCTGTCTATCTATCACCCTCACTCTATCTATCTATCGGCCTCACTCTATCTATCTAATCGCCCTCACTCTATCTATCTATCTATCGCCTTCACTCTATCAATCGCCCTCACTCTATCTATCGCCCTAACTCTATCTATCTATCTATCGCCCTCACTCTATCTATCTAATCGCCCTCACTCTATCTATCTATCTATCTATCTATCTATCTATCTATCTATCTATCTATCTATCTATCTATCTATCTATCTATCTATCTATCTATCTATCTATCAATCAATCTATCTATCGGCCTCACTCTATCTATCGCCCTCACTCTATCTGTCTATCTATCACCCTCACTCTATCTATCTATCGGCCTCACGCTATCTATCTAATCGCCCTCACTCTATCTAGCTATCTATATATCGCCTTCAGCTATCAATCGCCCTCACTCTATCTATCGCCCTAACTCTATCTATCTATCTATCGCCCTCACTCTATCTATCTAATCGCCCTCACTCTATCTATCTATCTATCTATCTATCTATCTATCTATCTATCTATCTATCTATCTATCTATCTATCTATCTATCTATCAATCAATCTATCTATCTATCGCCCTCACTCAACCTATCGCCCTCACTCTATCTATCTATCTCTATCGCTCTATCTATCTATCTATCTATCTATCTATCTATCTATCTATCTATCTATCTATCTATCTATCTATCTATCGGCCTCACTCTATCTATCTATCTATCTATCTATCTATCTATCTATCTATCTATCTATCTATCTTTCTATCTATCTATCTATCTATCTATCAATCAATCTATCTATCTATCGGCCTCACTCTATCTATCGCCCTCACTCTATCTATCACCCTCACTCTATCTATCTATCTATCTATCGCCCTCACTCTATCTTGCTATTGCCCTCACTCTATCTATCTATCTATTGCCCTCACTATCTATCTATCGCCCTCACTCACTCTATCTATCTATCTATCTCCCTCGCTCTATCTATCTATCTATCTATTGGCCTCACTCTATCAATCTATCTATTTTTTGCCCTCACTCTATCTATCGCCCTCACTCTATCTATCTATCTATCGCCCTCACTCTATCTTGCTATCGCCCTCACTCTATCTATCTATCTATTGCCCTCACAATCTATCGCCCTCACTCTATCTATCATCCTCACTCTATCTATCTGTCGCCCTCACTCTATCTCCCTCACTCTATCTATCTATCTATCGCCCTCACTCTATCTACCTATTGGCCCCACTCTATCTATCTATCGCCCTCACTCTATCTGTGTATCTATCGCCCTCACTCTATCTATCTATCTATCTATCTATCTATCTATCTATCTATCTATCTATCTATCTATCTATCTATCTATCGGCCTCACTCAATCTATCTATCTATCTATCTATCTATCTATCTATCTATCGCCTTCACTCTATCTATCGCCCTCACTCTATCTATCGCCCTCACTCTATCGCCCTCACTCTTAAGGAAGAGGTGTGGCGCCGTGGCCAGGGCGACTGACGCTGGAATCTGGGGACCACGGTTCGATCCCCGGCTCCGGCGGCAGGTTAGCCCAGCACCATGTGACTCTGGGCAATAGCTCGCTTAATCTTCCCGACGGCCCCCAGCGCCTAGAGACCCTTACGGGTGATTGTGCGCTTTACAAATGTGGACTTTACTTTACTTTACTTTACTCTATCTATCGCCCTCACTCTATCTATCAATCTATCTATCGCCCTCACTCTATCTATCTATTGCCCTCACTATCTATCTATCTCCCTCCCTCCCTCTATCTATCTATCTATCTATCGCCCTCACTCAACCTATCGCCTCACTCTATCTATCTATTGCCCTCACTCTATCTATCTATCGCCCTCACTCTATCTTGCTATCGCCCTCAATCTATCTATCTATCTATTGCCCTCACTATCTATCTATCACCCTCACTCTATCTATCTATCTATCTATCTATTGCCCTCACTATCTATCTATCACCCTCACTCTATCTATCTATCTATTGCCCTCACTATCTATCACCCTCACTCACTCTATCTATCTATCTATCTATCTATCTATCTATCTATCTATCTATCGCTGTCACTCTATCTATCGCCCTCACTCTATCGCCCTAACTCTATCTATCTATCTATCTATCGCCCTCACTCTATCTATCTAATCGCCCTCACTCTATCTATCTATCTATCTATCTATCTCCCTCACTCTATCTATCTATCGCCCTCACTCTATCTATCGCCCTCACTCTATCTATCGGCCTCACTCTATCTATCGCCCTCACTCTATCTATCGCCCTCACTCTATCTATCTGTCGCCCTCATTCTATCTCTCTTTCTATCTATCGCCCTCACTCTATCTATCTTTCTATTGCCCTCACGCTATCTATCTATCGCCCTAACTCTATCTACCTATCGCCCTCACTCTATCAATCTATCTATCTATCTATCTATCTATCTATCTATCTATCTATCTATCTATCTATCTATCTATCTATCTATCTATCTATCTATCTATCTATCTATCGCCCTCATTCTATCTATCTATTTATCTAGATACTGATCGCCATCACTCTATCTATCTGTCTAGCTATCTATCGCCCTCACTCTATCTATCTATCTATCTATCTATCTATCTATCTATCTATCTATCTATCTATCTATCTATCTATCTCGCTCACTCAATCTCTCTATCGCCCTCACTCTATCTATCGCCCTCCCTCTATCTATCGCCCTCACTCTATCTATCGCCCTCACTCTATCTATCTATCCCACTCACTCTATCTATCGCATCACCACAGCATCACTCAGCACCACCACAGCATCACTAAGGAGCACAACAACATCACTATGCTCTACCACAGGATCATTGAATGCCACAGCATCACTAGTCGCCACCACAACATCACTCAGCGCCACCACAGCATCAATCTGTGCAACCATTCAACAACAACTGGGTCAAATATGTTCTCTCAATGTTTCAAGCTTTATTACAAATGTCACAAAAAGAGGTTAGTATTTCACTTCTGTTCTTGGATTTTCGTCACAATAAAATACACTGAACATATTCTTCACAAAAGTTATTTACAAAAGTTTAAGCTATTGCCATTATAAATTACAATAACTTTTATTTAAGTATTAATTAATAAAAAAATTAAAAGCCATTGTTATTTGTAATATCAATACATCTAAGTCACGTGAATACAACACATGTTGCATTACAAATGCTGTAGGTGTCACAAGTTATAACAATTGGCATTGTAAATGACAAAGCTATTATTTTTGCTATTTTCAAAACCAACACATAAATAAAAAATGTGTCATTTACAATACCAATAGCTCAAACTTTCCTAATGCGAGACCTTATGCATTGCAAATGCTTGTTCTTGTTTGTTATTGAGCACATTCACATTCACATGCTAGGTTGTGACACCATCTGGTTACCTTTTATGCGTATTGCATAGTGGGATTTGTAACATAGATGGTTAGATTTCCTCCGATAGAGACCTTTTTTGTGAGATTACACTTAGGAGGTGTGCAAACCAATCCTCCACTGTGCCATCAGCCCTGCCCTAACCCAGCCCTCAGCTACAAAAAATTAAATGATAATAACAACGTTATTATCATTTTATTTTTGCTGCTCTGAGAGCAGTAGGGTGACGCTCCTCCGCCTTAGTGCAGGAGCTCCCCTGTGCCTTTACTAATCTGATGAGAACTCCTTTGAAAGGGCAATCTCAAAGATGTTTTTAAAAAGTGTATTTTGGCAATGACTTTTTATTGCCATCATGTACTTTGCCTGCATTGTTTCATCAATTGGTGTTTATAGTACATGTGTTTAATAGAGCAAATACATTTATGTACCATTGGGAGCCTTAATCACAGAATTTTACATACGAAATAAACAACTCACTGGGCCTGCCTGTTCTATTCCTGTCTTGCAAAAGTTACCAGGAGACACAAACTGAGAGAAAAGGAAAGGTGAGGCAGAACGGGCCTAAGAAAGAAGCAAAAGAGAGAGAGGGAATAAAGTGGATAAGGGCAAAGGAGGGTGGAAGCATGTGCTGGGAATCTCTCTTTCACAAAAGTGGGCAAGTCAACAAATTAACAGGTTGAGATTACCCAGAGCCAAGTGTCTGGCTTACCATCTCTTACATGCAGTGTACGAGCCGAGTCCTGCAAATGTTTGCCAATCTAATTATACAACAAACATCACATAAAATACGATAAAGTTCCTTCAAAGTTACAAAAAGTTAATTTCTTTAACATGTGGAAGCTCGGACATTGATACGTCCACATTATAGCACTGCACTGAAAAGTACTTCTTAAAAGTGATACTTTTTGCATGAACTTTGAAGCATTCCTGCCTCCACCTTGGCGACAGTGCCATTAGTGAACAGAGGGCCAGATGTACAAAGGTTTTTTTGCTTGCGCAAATTGTAGGAAGGTGGATATCTGACTATGGTTACCCCCAACTTTTTGCCTAGTGTTTTGCTGGTTTTTGACTTAGTTGGCCTGGGATCCTGCTATTCAGGACCCCAGGCTTCCTGCTCTCTCTGTAAAATGGACTCCATGTACCCTAGGTACATATCCAATTGGATACTGAGTCACCTTATCAGCCCCTGTACAGTGTACCTTAGGTACCCAGGGCATAGGTGCACACAGGGCCTACCAGGGGCTGCAGCATGTATTATGCCACCCCTGGATGGCCATCCAAAACAGGCACAACTGGCTGCTTGACAGCTGGGGCAAGGTGGTGTAATCACCCTTGCTTTAGATATAGTATACCTATATCTAAACCTAAAATGGGCACACAGATCTCCTATCAGTCATTCCTATGGCAGGCCATAACAATCCTGAAGGCAGTTTGCTTGGAATCGTGTGAGATGGTGCTCTGGCATGAGCTGAGCCTGTCTGCGGCCTTCGGGATCTATCCCTTAGCCGTTTCCATGATAGCGTCAGACCATATACTTTTAAGTGCCTTATAATCCTCGCGGTTATGCTAACTTTGGTCTGACATTATCTAAACATGTCGTGTAAGGTGTCATACACTTTGGAATACTACCCCCTCGCCAGCTCTGGCGACGGGGGTAGCCTTCCACCCCTCTAGAGGGAGAAGACATGTTGGTAGCTGTAACACCGGTTAAAGTTAACTCAAGCCTCAGCATCACAAAATGGATGCTGCCACTGAGACACGAGTCTGACCTCCTGCTGCTGGGAGTCCTTCCAGCGAGGGAGGCCTGGACAAAGGGTTTCCTGTCAGGGGCGGTGCCAGCACCATCCCAGACAGGATTTTGTGTATCCCAGGTAGGCAGGGCTGAGAGGAAGATGACTGCAAGTGGCACCCCGGAGCTCACTGTGCATATGCCGGCTCAAACCAGTTCCAGGGGCACACCAGCCCCTGAGCTGGGGAGAGACCGGACAAAGGAGAGGGGTGTAACCACCCCCCTCCTGGTCCCACCCATGGGCAGGACCTAGTCGCGTGCCAGCCCCTTTTCTTAGAATAAAGGTAGGAGCGGGCACCCTTCCCAAATTGGATAATCTTGAAACTTGAACTACTTTCCACAAAAGGAACTCTTGTCATTCTCTGAAGACTCTCCCTTGTGGCTAAGGAGTAGCCACCCTGCACCAGCAGGCACCATCTAAGCACCTGCGGTTTGCTGCACGTCCATCCTCCGGATCAAGACTGACCAGCTCGACGAGACCCGGATTCCCTGCCATCTTTGACCTCTACCTGCATCATCAGCCCAGCTGAGATTAGTGGGTGCGACGAGACCCGTGGGACCGGCTATCTTCAAGACCTGCACGACGCTTAACCAGCACGACCGCCGAGGGATCCTCGAGTGGGTGCACTGGGGTTTGAGAAGCCCCAACCCTGAGCAGCTCCAGCACCGAAGTCCAGCCCCCCAGCCTCCACGAGATCTGCGTGGGGCCCTTCTGCTGCCTTGCTGTTTGCCACGTTGTCCGGTCACTTGCCCGTCGGCTAGTGGCCCTCCTGACGACGTACCACGACGTTTTCACCGCTGGACTAGGTCCTCTAGACTGGCCCTTGCTCCTTGTTCAACAAGAAGCGCCCTGGACCCTCCTGGTCAACTCCAGACGCCATTTTGACTCAACCGCGTGGGCTTGCCTTTGCCAAGGCTTGTTGCTCCAATCCTGGATCCAGCATCGCCGATAGCAGACACCATCGTGGGACAGCTCGCACCTCCAGCCTGGACGCCGACAACGCCTCCTGGCCCGTGTGGCTGCAGAGTCCAGCGTCACCCACTCACCTGATCACGGTGACTTCATCCGGTGCCATCCTGGTGCCCACACAATCACTGGCTAGTGATTGAGAACTGAGTCCCCTCTGCTTTCAGGTCGTCTTCTTCACTGATCCAGCCTTGGATCACACCGAACATCTTCACTGGTCGCCTGCCAGCAACAACAAGGATTCCCGACGTCTTTTGAACCCTATGCAGCCGCAGCCCCTGGGCTAGGTAACTCGAGCATATCGGTGCTCCAGCACAGGTTCACTATCCTAGTGTCCAGATCGTTTTTCGTTTTTAGTCTACCTAGTCGGATTCGTCCGGAAACAGTAACTTTAGAATTACTAGCATCCATAGACTTTGTCCCGCATCCCGCGTAAGAGTTCCCACTCTGCACCCGGGTTCCCTAAGCCTCCTGCTCCTAACCTGAGGGTTCAGTAAGGTAGTCCTAGTGGTCCTGAAGCCTCTGGATCGTGTTACTTACCTGCTAGTATTTCGCATTCCACTTTTAGAGTATATGGTTTTTCGTGCCCCTCGGGCATTTGCGTTATTTGTGCAACTTGCAGTATTTTCTTAAGAGTTTTGTATTGTGCTTAGCTCCCTGACTCATAAAGAGTTCAGGGTAGTCTTGTTATTAATAAATATCCTTTATTTTTTATAACAACTTGTGTGGTGTCCTTTCACTTGGTGTTCAAGGGGTATATGTGATGGTAAAACAGCTGGCTTAACACGCCCTCTAGAGTTTAGCCTAAAGACTGCTCTTGTCCACGCTACTAGGATAGCTGGTCTATAAGGTTGACTTACAACCAATCATCAATAAGGGTTGTTTGGAATGATACAGAGTGATTACTAGAATAGTGAGCACTATATATCAGGCCAACTTCTCACACAAATGGGTTTAGATCCGTTTGCACCCGCAAAAATCCTGTGGCCCATGTACTAATCCCATTTTGCGAGTCGCAAATCAGTTTGTGACTCGCAAAATAGGATTAGCGACTCACTATTAGGAAGGGGCATTCCAAGGCCGTCCCTTCCTAATAGCGACTCCTTTAGCTATGTTAGAATGTTTTGCAACTGCAATTGCGGTTGCAAAGAACTGCAGTATTTAACGCTCAAACCAATGTCCTTGTCAACTCAATATAAGAGCATGATTACAAAATTTATGTTGCTAAATGCTTTTAAATGAGAGAAAACTAAGTTACCTTAATGATTAAAACTTTTCGGGGAGAGAGTGTGGCCTGACTGCTAAAGTGGTCAACTTCAAAGCTGGGGATTCGGGTTCGAGTCTCAGCATCGATGCTCAGCATCCTGTGATTCTGGGCAAATCGCTTAATCTCCCTGTGCCTAACAAAAATGAATGCGTCCGTCCGTAATGAAAATGGAGCTCAATGTAAAGCGCTCTGATACCTGATATCTTTGGGTTGAGTTTGTGCTATATAAAACTCCCCCCCCCCAAAAAAAACTTTTGATTTTGAATTTCTCTTATTTCTAAGTGCTGCTCCCAGTGGCCAGTGGACACCATCCCATTTGTATAACTGAGAAATACAGTATTTGTATTTAAGTGGGATACATTTTATGGAAAGACCGGAGGCTCCTATTATGCTTTCTAATCTTGCTTTATTGTAATAGCAGCCGAGATAAGTAAGAAACCACAGTTCCCAGGGGACCAGGCGAACAGCTGGCCAATGAGAACGTGAAAAAATGATAACTCAATGACCAATCACACCACAGTATAGCGATAAGAGTCACCACTGACTGCGCAGCTTCCTCTTTTCTTGCTGCTCGCAGTCAGATAAGTGCCTCTTATCTTCGCTCCCAGATATTGTTTATAATAAGTTTTTTGGTTGTTTGAAATTATGCGTTTTCAACAGTTTATTGTTTCTTAGTCTCGCGCTGCACCTAGCGCTTTCAACCACTCGTTGCTGTCCCTCTGCCTTCGCCTCTCCCGGCGTTAATTTTCATGCGCACAGTTTCCCCCACACCCTCCCCCGCGCTCACCACTCCAGTGGTTCTGCCCGTCAGCGCTCGGCCTCACGCTATCGCGCACTGTTCCGCGTTTTCTCTCTGAAGTCCTGGGGTACCGCAAGCGTTTTTCTCATTTGGTTTTTCCTCATTAAAATAACAGCACAGGCTCCCGCACCCCTTTTGGCCTCCGTTCCCTATGTTTCCCGGCTCGGTCTGCCTCACGGGGCGTTTCCCTCCCCAGACACACCCCTGGGAGTGTTTTTTTTAGATTTTGTTACTCCCCTCAGTTCCCATTAACCCTCGACTGCCTGGTTACTGTGTTTAAGCACTATGGAGGTTGATAGCTCACCTGAAATGGTGCAAACTCATGAAGATGGCGAGGCTTTGAAGCAGGATTTAAATAAATGTATTAATTCCTCAGTAGAAAATGCTGTTGAAATATCTATGAGGCACATTTCAAAGACTATGGAGAATTCCATGCTTAGCTTAATGTCCAAGGCTCTGGCCCAATCTGCGGGGAAAAGCAGAAAACGTAAGGTAGTTACCTCTGCACCAGTTCGTGCTTCTAAAAAGGCGTCAGTATTGACTGGCGAGGCTTCCTCGCGTCTGATTGAGGACCAAGTGCCTCCCAGGCCTCCTGTATTGGAGGAGTTTGTTGGTTCCGAGGGTAAACGAAAACAAAAATTGAAGCACGCAGAGTCGCCAATTCAGAAGTTGGTTATTTCCACCGTCTTGGACACCGATGATGACATGCCTGACGCTGATGACTTGTTGGATGTTTTTGGTATTGCTGACCCCCTCGCCCCCCCTTTCAAACAAACAAAGTCAGACTCTTTTACCTTTGAGACAGTTCTTGATTCTGAAGGGCTCCCTATGTTTGATCCCTCGTCCATCCGTCACCCAAATTCTACTGAGTGGTTGCCTTCCCACCATGTAGGTGAATATATTTCGGACAGGCTGCGCCTTCCCTTAGAGGTCGTTGTTAGATCTAGGCTTAAGTCCGAATGTCCAAAACCTGCTTTGCCAGACAAAATTACCTTGGTCCCTGCTATTGATCAGCCTCTTCTCACCTTCTTTTCAAAGTTTGGCACAGACCCTCAAAGAGGGGTGGACAGGGCTTGGTCTACGTGCCAAGACAAATTGCTGGATGTAGTGGGTCCTCTTGCGTGCATTTTTGATATGGCCGATCACTCACGAGCGGCGCAAAGGCCTCCTCATCAAACTGGATCTCAAGCTTGCCAATCTCGCGCCTTTGGATCCAGTTTCCAAGGCTATCGGACTCCTCTTCAGAGATAATCTTGTCCGGTATCTCAATAGATTCGTTTCCACTTTTGCGTCACTGGACAAGGCACAGCAATCCATCAAGAAAGTCTTCGCTCCTCGGGTTTTTGGGCGGGCCGGCAGAGGCAGGGGTTGCTCTTCCGACCGCCCATACAACAATCAAGGCTCCAGAGGTTCCTACAATAATTCACAAGACTACAAACCCCAGTTCTACCCTCAGCGGGGTTGAGGCTTCAGGGGTAGAGGACAGAAGAACTTCCGTAACTCCAACTCCAATCAGCAAGGTAAGCCCCTCGGTTAAAACTGTTTTTGGCAAAATGGCAAACCATCAGAACAGATCCCTGGGTTCCAAGCACAGTTTAGGGTTATCTTATAGAGCTCTCTTCTCAACCTATCCAGACTTGTTTTCCTCCTCCTCTAGTTTTCTCCTCAGACATGGCTCTTCTGATCTCAAACGAGATCCAATCCTTTCTTCAAAAACAGACCTTCCAGGTTTCTCCCTTCGACTCCTCATGCTTTCTCAGCTCCATTTTTCTGGTTCAAAAGAAAAACAAAAAGTTATGTCCAGTAATCAACTTGAAATGGTTCAATTTGTGGTGTACCGCCACTTCAAAATGGAGCTATTCTCCACTGAAGGAACACTCTTCGCCCCAACGATTGGATGGTTCGGTTGGACTTAAAAGACGCTTACCTTACTGTTCACATTCATCCCTCCCACTCGAAATTACTGCAATTTCAGTGGTCGGGCGTGACTTACAGGTTTACTTCTCTTCTCCGTTCTCTCGAAATCAGACTCATCATCTATCTAGACGACATTCTGATCATGAACACCGACAAACAGCATCTGCTGTCCGATCTACAGACTACCCAGTCTCTCCTCCTGGATCTAGGGTTCCTCATCAATCTCGAGAAATCATCTCTGACACCGTCCCAGAACATGGAATTCTTGGGTTTTCTAGTAGACTCTGTGGCAGCATCTCTCCGCCTTCCTCAGGCCAAGGTTTCCATGATCAAAGCGGAGATCTCGTCTGTACTTCAAACTTCTCTTCTATCCCTACGGTCGTTAGCCAGGATCGTCGAACTTCTCTCCTCTTCCATCCAAGCCATCTTCCCAGGTCCGCTCCACTATCGTGCCCTTCAACGTTTAAAATTCAGGCATCTGCGCCAAGGTCTTGCCTACGCCGATCTTATCGCTCTGGACTTAGAGTCACGCGCCGAACTTCAATGGTGGATAGACCATTTAGATGCGTGGAACGGGCGCACTATCTTCGCTTCGGCCCCAGATCTTGTGTTAGAATCCGATGCCAGCCTGTCGGGTTGGGGCGCCCGTTGTGGTCCAATATCGACTGGAGTAACATGGTCTCAAGAGGAGTCCAAATTGCACATCAACTCTTTAGAGATGCTTGCAGGTTCCTTTGCAATACAAAGCCTCTCAAAAAACAGAGTCTGCTGTTCCATCCTGCTGCGCATGGACAATGTTTCTGCGGTTCGCTATATCAACCACCTTGGGGGTACCAAATCCAAACCTCTGGGAGAGCTGGTGAAAAGTTAGTGGGAGTTTTGTCTGTCAAACCAGCTTTCCTTGACGGCGGAGTATCTTCCAGGAGACCACAACTCGGTGGCAGATTGGCATTTGAAATTTCTCAGAGACTCCAGCGACTGGAAGCTGTGTCCGTCCGTGTTCCTTTCTCTCTCTCAAAAATGGGGTCCCTTTTCCATAGATCTCTTCGCATACCGTCTCAACTCTCAGTTGCCCCGGTTCTTCAGTTGGCGGCTGGATACTTTGGCTTTGGCAACAGACGCTTTCCTCCAGGATTGGTCACGCCATCTCAACTATGCCTTCCCTCCTTTTCTTATGATCAGCAGAGTGCTCTCTCACATTCCTCGGCAATAGACCTCCCTGGTTCTGGTTGCTCCCTTTTGGCAGTCACAAATGTAGTTCCCCTCTCTGCTGGAGATGGCGATAGACTTTCCGGCACTACTTCCGTCCTTCCATGATCTGCTTCTGAATCCCCAAGGCGAACGACACAACCTCATTCTAGACAATTCCATGACTCTGTCGGCCTGGAAAGTTTCCGGCCTTCCTCTCCTGACGTCCTCATTTCACAAGAGGCTGCTCTCTTTATCAGCCAGGCCTGGGCCCCTGGGACTTCCAAAGCTTACAATCCACCTGGTCTCTTTGGGCAAGCTGGTGTCTGGAAAGGAATATTGATCCCCTTTCAGCCCCTCTGAATTTTGTGGTTCATTTTTTTGGCTTCTGAGGCCAGTTCAGGTAAGTCTTATCGTACCATCAATCTTTATTGTTCAGCTATTTCCCTCAATCATGCCCCTATTGATGGCAAACCGGCTGGCACCCATCCTTTGATTTGCCACCTGTGTTAAAAAGGTCACGGACAACTGATGAACAAGAGATCTTTAAGAATTGCCCGGCGGTGTCGCCACTTGAACCCATAGAACATTAACCAATCAAGAGGCAGGCGCTGGAGACGGGAAGGCAGGAAACAAGGTTTATTCTCTCCGGAGGAGAACACATCAGTTCGGACAGCAAGTATCGTCACGAGGTGCTCTACCCGCATCTCTGAGGCCTGGCCTCTTATACACAGTTAACCGAATTTTATTGCAGGTAACACAGTCTTGTAATGCTTTGAAGTATAAAAGGACATCCTCTGAATCTCCCCTACAGGCCCGTTCCCACACACATTTACAGTTGAAGTCCCCACCCCGGTCACAATAGGTGATGATTATCGCGCAGCTGGACATTCCGCCGATTCACGGAATGTGGGGGTTCGATCGGATCTCATAGGGTGGGGGCTTTGATCAACTCGGGGGTCCTTTGATGAGGGAAGCTTTCTACTGTACGGGGAGGGGCGAAAAGCAGTATCGGCAGAGCTAGGTGTCGGCCTGGGAACGAGGAAGACAAACGGGCACAGGAAAAGGGGTTTTTGCATCAAAGGGCCTGGGACCATGAAAGGAATGAAGGGAGGTGTCGCGCCGGGAACAGGATGGGGCTCTGAGGCAGAGCTGCGCTGGAGAGGGGTTTATGACCCAAGGCATGCGAGAGCGGGGGGGGGGTTGTCAGCGTGCGGGTTTTGCGAGGGTGAAGGGCTATGCTGGGGGCCAGTGGCGTGCAGAGGGTGGTTCTGATCGAGGCACCTAAAATGGCGGGTGTGCACGACGAAAGCGTGGCATCCGGGGAAAAGGCAAGATGGCGCAGATAATGTTTACCAAAACATATTAATTTTCCACAGTCCTCCCTTTAACATATCTAGCCAACTTGTCTACTCAATGTCAATCTTCATCAAATTCTTAACCTCGGTATCATATAAAGCTCCCATGCGTTCGTTTCCAAAGTCCACAGTCTTAGAGCAAATACAGTTTGCGCATAATGAACACAGGGGTGGCAGACATTGGATTCCTAAGCATAGACCACATATTACAACTACAGGAATCAGGATAATGGTGAACAGTCTCCAGCCCCAGGTCTTAACAGTGTTCCAGAACCAACCACCGAGTGACCATTCTTCCTGATCCTGGTGGACTTCTGAAGAGAGTCTGTGAAGATGTTCGATGGCCTTGTACACTGAGGGCGAGTTGTCCGGTATGTATGTACAGCAGCTGGACCCAATAATGCGGCATGCTCCACCACGGTCCGCAAGAACAACATCTAGGACAAGGCGGTTCTGGAGGGCCACCAGGCGGACCGCTTGAAGCTCGGCGGTGTTGTTAGCAAAGATACCAGCGGTGATGTTCATTGTGGTCTCAACTGCCTGAGTCAGATGTCGGATGGCTCGACTGTTTGCCATCGGGACCCAAAAGAGGAACAAGTCCCTTCATAGCATCGAGAAACTGCGCCCCAGTTGAGTCGGCTTGCTCAATGTCCTTGGCTCGTTTTTGTCTATGGTGATTCGCTGGAGCCACATAAGTCGGAGGAAGGATGAAAGAGATGAAACAAGTGCCCCCCCAGCCTTTGGGGAGCCAGGTGTAGGCTTTTGTGCCACAGACGAAATACATGTTTGGGGACGACACAAAGGAAGGTGGATCCATGGAGTCCAAAGTTCTGGTAAAACGGCAAGCACTGTGACCCACCAGCTGTGTCCCAAGTCCTTCTATGCACAGGTGGCCTGTGACGTTGATGACTGACAGGGCTACAGTCAAGGTGGCGGCCGTTCGTTTCCGCAGATAGGAGAAGGTGGGCCTGGTTGGATTGTTGAACACCTGCATTTCAACTCGCTCTTTAGCAGGGATGTCCATTTGGGTTGAGTCGTTGGAGGTCTGCGGGCAGAAGTGTGTCTTTGTTTTGTTTCGCCTGACCCCGTGGGAGAAATGCGCTACGGTTTTGCTGGAGGTGGTATTGTCCTTATAGCTTTCTTGCAGGAGGATCAGCCAAGCAAGGCAGGAGCCATGAACTGAGAAGGGCGAAGGGATGAATGGTATCGAGTGTCCAGTGGCGTGGGGTAGCAACCCACAGATCCAACAGTTGGTAGCATTGGTGGCGAGATTGTGTTGGTGAAGTAGTTGTACGAAAGAGTTATTCCAAAACTCCTTTCGTCTCTCTCGGAGTTGAGGAGAGAGCGAAATCAGATAATGTTCCCTTATGGTGGTAGGCTGAGCGGTGGTCAAGAATGTTTCGTGAGCGGGTGTATTCTCTTCCACAATCCAGAGTGTGGTCATGAGGAGAAAGCAAAAAAGGATTGTGATGAAGAGTGCGATTGTCTTTGAGCTGTGGAGTCTGTCTGTTCTTGGGTTTCTGTAATGGGTATTTCCTGCTGCCTCCATCATCTTCTTATTTGGCGCTTCCATCATCTTCTTATCTGGCGCTTCCATCATCTTCATCTTCAAGGTGCTCGGTAGTGGGCAGAACCACAGACTTAGTTAGCTTCTCTCCAGGTAACCCTTGGTTGCTTTGGGTCACCGTTCTGAGATTCAACTTGGTTTGTGGTCTACTTAGCCGAAGCTCCCTCCTTTCGACGCAGGAAATACCCTTCTCTGGATGGCACGGTGGGATCAGAGAATCTCGAAAGTTCAAGTGCCTCGGTATCAGGATAGCAGGTCGATCCTTGTTCAGGAGCTCTTCTTGGTTGTCGATGCTGTCTGTCGTGGCCAGGGTCGAGGAGACCTTCTTACAGTGGTGTGCGTGCAGCCAATGCCTTTTCCCCTCCACACGAAGAGCTGTCCGGGTGGTGATTAACACTTGCCAGGGGCCCGTCCACCGGGGTTCCAAACTCTTCGACCGCTGAAAATTTCGGGTCAGCACGAAATCCCCGGGTTGGATGGTGTGTCCCGGACCCCTGGAAGCATCGGGGATGGCCTGCTGCACCTGCTGATGAATGACAGACAGAGTTTCAGTCAATTTATACAGATAATCAGACATTAGGACGTCCGGGACGTCATGAATGGAAGTCGGTTTCGGTGCTGACCAGACGCTCATGGGTCGGCCGAAAACAACTTCATAAGGTGTCAAGTGATGTTTGGTGGGGGTGGAACGCATCGACAGCAATGCCAGTGGGAGGGCGTCTGGCCACTTCAGACCTGTGGTAGCCACTATCTTGGCCAGTTTAAGCTTCAGTGTGGCATTGTGTCGTTCAACAAGTCCAGCAGACTGGGGGTGGAAGACTGCGTGGAACTTCTGTTTGATGCCCAACCCCTTTAAGATGAGTTGGATGACTTCGGCTATGAAGTGGGGGCCATTATCGCTCCATAAAATACGACAAAGGCCGTAACGGGGGAAAAACTCCTTTAACAGTACTTTTGCAGTGGCCATAGCAGTGTTGTCACGGGTTGGATATGCTTCCACCCATTTACTAAATGCGCACACCACGACAAGTACATATTTCAGGCCTTGACATCTGTCGTGTTGGATGTAGTCCATCTGCAGGACTTCGAACGGGTGATCTGGGACCCCAAATCCCCCCCGGGGTACTACAGTTCCCTTCCCGGGGTTGTGTTGCAGGCATATCAAGCACTGTTGGACCAGACGTTTGGCGGAGTCTGTGATTTTATCATTGTGCCAAACTCTGGAGACAAGTTCAATCATGGGGGCTGATCCTATGTGGGCAGGGGAGTGTGCCATAGTCAGTATGGGAATCAGGTACGAGTCAGGTAGCAACCATTTGTTCGCATCTCTTGTCCGCCAGCAGCCTTCGTCATCTTTCAACCCCACCCGTGCCCATTCAGTCAGTTCGTGCTGTGTGCTAGCCATTTGAATGTCTCTAATAGTGTCCCTAGCGTCAGTCCATTTTTCTGCTTGTGACCTGGTCACGTACATACGTGTTGTCGTCCTGTTTTCAGCTGTCGTTCGGGCAGTGATGTCGGCTAGTGCATTTCCCTGTCCAATAACGTCTGTCACCTTTTTGTGTGCCTGGCATTTGATGACGGCAAGCTTCTTGGGGAGGAGGACAGCTTCGATCAAGGCGGAGACTAGATCCCCGTGCAAAATGGGGGTGCCGTGTGAGGTCAGGAACCCCCTTTCCCTCCAAAGGAGCCCAAAATGGTGAACCACCCCGAAGGCATACTGGCTGTCGGTGTAAATGTTCGCTGTGGTTCCTGCTGCCAGAATGCAGGCTCGTGTCAGGGCGATCAGTTCTGCTGCCTGGGCGGATCGTTGCGTGATGCGGGCTGTCTCGACTACAGTTCGGGCCGTGGTGACCGCATAGGCAGCGGAAGTGGTGCCGTCGGGGAGCTTGATGCAAGAACCGTCCACCCACAGCTCCCCGTCAGGGTCAGGGAAAGCTGTGTCTCTGAGGTCAACCCTACTTCTAGTCTGTTCGTCCGTAAGAGTCACGCAGTCATGTACGGGATGCACATTGGGATCGTTCTCTGGCAACGGTAACAGAGTTGCCGGGTTCAGTGTGGTGCATCTTTTCAAGGTGATGTGGGGTGCAAGCAAAGTCAGTTCGTATCCAGTCAGTCGTGCACTCGTTAGGTGTTGTGTCTTGGTTTGGTCCAGGAGGGTGTCAACTGCATGGGGCACCAGTACCGTGAGGGAGTTCGAGAGTACAATCCCCTCACTCTGTCGGATAGAGATTGCAGCGGCAGCTACAGCTCGAAGGCAGGCAGGCAAGGCTCTGGCTACAGGGTCAAGAGTGGCAGAGAAGTAAGCGCACGGTCGTTGCTTTGGGCCAATGGCCTGGGTCAGGACAGATAAAGCGCACCCCTCCCTTTCGTGAGTGTAAAGGGAGAAGGGCTTTTTGTAATCGGGGGTACCTAAGACAGGGGCCGAACAAAGGGCATCTCGTAGTTCCATGAAGGAGGTTTGACACTCAGGGGTCCAAGGGAGTGGGAAGGGGACATCTTTACCTAGCAGAGAAAGCAGCGGTTTCACAACGAGACTAAAGTTTGGTAACCACTGTCGGCAGAAAGAGGTGAGGCCTAGTAGGGAGCGAACCTGTTTCTGGGTCTTAGGGACAGGAGTGTCGAGAATGGTTTGGATTCGATCAGGAGTGAGTTTCCTTCCCTCTTTGGACAAAAGGTGGCCGAGGTAAGTGACCTGGGGTTGACAGAATTGCAACTTCTTCTTGGAGACCTTGTGGCCATTTTCCGCAAGGAAGCGCAGGAGCTGAATGGTGGCTGTAACTGCCAGTGGAGTGGTGTCGGCCGCCAAGAGGATGTCGTCGACATATTGCACTAACACCACTCCATCGGGTAACTGGACTTGATCCAGTTGTCTCTTGAGGGCCTGGCTGTAGATGCTAGGGCTTTCTGTGTAGCCCTGGGGTGCTCGACAGAACCTATATGAGCGGGCTTTTAGGGTGAAGCCAAAGAGATATCGGCTGTCTGGGTGGATGGGAATGGAAAAGAATGCGTTTTTAAGGTCAATGACAGTGAAGGTGGTGGCAGTAGAAGGAATCAAAGTCAGGATGGTGGTGATGTCTGAGACCACAGGGTACTGGGGTACTACCACTTTGTTGATCTCTCGAAGGTCGATGATAAAACGGTATGCCTTCTCATCTCCCTCTCCCTGTTTCTTGATGATGGGCAAGATAGGGCTATTGCAAACGTTGCTTACCACTTCCTCTACCACTCCTGCATCTATTAGTGACTGAATAATCTTCACCAATGCCTTCTCGCCCTCGGGCGATATCCGATATTGTGGAAGTTTCGGGAGTGTTGCATCGGGTTGGACAGTAATGTGTACTGGGTCAATCAACATGCGCCCTACGTCCGAATCCGTTTTGGCCCACAGATACGGAGGCAGGGTGTCGAGCAGGGAGGTGTCGGCATCGGTGATGGAAAACATGTGTCGTGGAGGGCAATGTCTAAGCAGAACGGGGTTGTCGTAAAGGAAAACTCGAACTCCGTCTTGAGAACATCTGATTGTCGCTCGGAAGTGTTTTAATAAATCAGGTCCCATAATGGCGTCAGGGCTATTTGAGGAGAGCAAAAACGTGGTGTCAGTGGTGTTATTTTCTATGTCAAAGAGGATCGGGGCAGACAAAGGGTTAGTGGAGGGCGTTCCATCGAAACCTGTCGATGTTATAAGTGAGCCAGACAAGGGTGCCCCCGGAATCAGTCGTTTAGATAACGCACTACGTGTTGCGCCAGTGTCTACCAGAAATGGAGACTTGGTACCCAGGACCTTAGCAGTGACGTAAGGGCCTTGCTGGTCAACATAGAGCTCGACTGGATCCCTCCCTTGCCCCTGGCAGTCCTATGCAAAGTCGTGGGCGTCATCGTAGTCAGATTGCTGGTATTGGTTCTGTCTGGGTCGATCAAATGTATTTGGTCTGCCTGATCTGTCGTTAGTTGTGTCGTTTGGAGGCCCTCGCTGTTGTCCCTTATTTCTTGGTCCATTTACTATGTCCTTGGGGTCTTTGTTTCTGATTATTTCCAAAAGAACTGGGCACTGGGATTTCCAATGGCCAGTTCCTTTGCAAAAAGCGCACTGGTCCTGTCTAAGGTCTGTACGTCCGGTGTGGGGAGTCAAAGTGCGGTCCTGGGGAAGTGCAGCCTTAGGGGCGTTCGTCTGGTAGTTTCCCCGGTATTGGTCTAGGCCTATAGTCACCCCTTGCAGTTGGGCCATCATCACCCTCTCTTTCAAGTCCTTCTTCTTTCTCTCTGTTGCCCTATCGTTTTCATTTTTCTGATGCTCGTAATATTGGGCCATCTGGAGGATAGCCGTAGGTTTGGAGGCTGCCCAACTACTCTCGCTAGCCTGCAGTTTCTGAGAGACCTCCGATGACAGACCCTTAACATAATTCTGGACAAACAGATGGTGTCCGGTTGCAGTGGTCATGTCCTGGCCGCTGTAATCGGAGAACACCGTTTCAAACCGGGAGAAGTATTCCGATACATCCTCCTGGGGTTTCTGGCGACAGGCCGTTACTATCGACCAGTCCACTTTCTTTTCTGGGATCAGGGTTTTCAATTTCAGCACTATTTTATCTGGAAGGTCTAGGATGGATTTTATAGGCTTTTGCCAGGTCCTCGTTGTTTATCGATGGTATCGAGTTGTGTCCAGGTATGTCCAAACAGCTCAAGGTGGTCGACCTTTCGGATTTGCTTCCACACATCAGCTGGTAGACATAACCCGAAAAACAAGTCGATGTCAGCCAGGGTCATGATCGTGGAACCTAGGGCTGTACCCAATTCAGTGTAGAAGGCCGTGGGGTTTTTACGTAGGTCAGGCAGAGATTTCCGGAATGTCAGAATCTCTTGCCGGTCCCAAGGCTGGTAGACCCAGTTGTACACTACCCTTCCTTTTGCATCTGGGTGGTTTGTATCATCGTTAGTCCCTGCACCTCGTGGTGGAACCCAGTAAGGGGCAGCCTCTCGTATCCGCATCATGGTGTTAGATTGCTCAGTTTGTGGCTCGGTCACTACGGAGGTCGTGGGTTTAATTCCCGACTCTCGTTCAGTGAGGTGGCGGAAGACCTCAAGCGTACGCATAAGGAGGTCCGTTACATCACACTCGCCCTCATCCCCGATATCGACCTTCCGGTACAGAGTCGTAAGGCTCTCGGGACCTTTGTCTCGATATCGGTCCTCGTATGCGTTCAAGACATGGTAACACAGTCGTACGGTAAAATGTCGTCTGTGACTCCCAGTATACGATTTAAACATATCCGTGATGTACCCTTCACCTTCCTTCCTTTCTACCAGTGTCCTTGCTATCTTGTCGATCCCTGTTCGCTCATCTTTGCTTAGTCTGTTTGTTCTTGCAGAACCAGCCCTTCGGGTCTCAGGGTCGTCTAACGTTGTCGTTTGCGTAGTATTTAATACAAGTGGTTCGGCCGGTACAGAGGCCACGGGGGCCGAAGCTGCGGCGGTACCCTCGTCTGTACCTGGAGGTGGTGGGTGCTGTGCTAAGGGTTGGGAAGGGGCATATGGAGGGGGCATGTAGATGATCGGAGGACCTAACAGCAGATCATCATTGGCTCGTTGTTTCGAGGGTAAATCAGGGTAGAGCGTGGAGGACGTTCTAACCGGACACTGGCTTGATGTTTCCCTTTCTAGTTTCTGTTTGGCTTTCTCTCTCTCCTTTATCTCTCCTTCTAGTTTCTGAGCAGCTAGGTGGGCTGCTTTTCGCAGCTCTTTTCCCAACCTACTCTCGGTTTTCTTTTTTCGTTGTTCAGTTTCTTTGCGCCACATGCCGAAACTATCGAGCATAGTGGGCGTTGTTTTATTTTTACCAAGGGCTGCTTCTAGCGCGCTTATTTTGGCATCATCAAAGGATCCTATCAGTGGCCACTGACTTTCTCGGTCCTTTTTCGTATATTTATGCCACAGTTTGTTATAGGCTATAGCGATCAATCCATGCTTCATGAACATGTCCTTATTAGGGGTGCCTTCCAGTGGAGCCGGATGGTTCATCTCTAATAGGCGGTCCGGGCTAAACAGGCTACCAATCAGTGGGGAGAAGACAGACATGACGGAGCACAATGGGGACAAAAAGTCAGCACTGCCTATCTTATCACTGTGTGCAAAGACTAGACAGAATATTCCTATTCTACGTTGTTTGCAGGCAGTGAATACCTCATGGACCAATATCAAATAGTAAATGTTCGGTCAAAACAGTTCAGTGGGGAGAATAAGTAGGCCCGCAAAGGTCTGCGTTACCTACCCTTTCACTATCTGCAAAGAGGGGAGGGGGGGCCCTTTCCTGTTTGTAGACAGAGAATCTCCAGAAGACAATCTGTGAACAATAGTTCAGTTTCAAGTAATTAATCAGTGGGGGAGAAAGATAGGCGCGGCGGTTGCATTACCTATCCTCTACTGCTTGCAAAGAGAGAGCCTGTTGTTTCTCCGTTTGCAGACAGTGGATCTCCAAATAAATTAAAAAGAGTAATACTAGTATTTTCTAAACAATTCAAATAAAAAAAAAATTTCGCCATTCGTCGTGTTTACACGACCTTACCCGGACCGCATGGACAGTTTCTTGTCTTCCGAATCCAGCGCCCGATCGTCCTCTTTTCTTCGTAATCCTCGCGGCACTCCTGGTGGTTCCCAGTCAGGACCATAGATCACTCGAGAGAGGTCTGTTCGGAACCAGTGAAGTTCGGATGATCGGCTGTCAGACGAGGGTCTATCGGACAGGTGCACTTCCCGATCGCTGCAGTCGTTCACTCTGTCGTCAGGACCTCTCCCACTGGATCCACGAGTCGCTGATGGGCCCCACGTTTGGGACGCCAATTGTTAAAAAGGTCACGGACAACTGATGAACAAGAGATCTTTAAGAATTGCCCGGCGGTGTCGCCACTTGAACCCATAGAACATTAACCAATCAAGAGGCAGGCGCTGGAGACGGGAAGGCAGGAAACAAGGTTTATTCTCTCCGGAGGAGAACACATCAGTTCGGACAGCAAGTATCGTCACGAGGTGCTCTACCCGCATCTCTGAGGCCTGGCCTCTTATACACAGTTAACCAAATTTTATTGCAGGTAAAACAGTCTTGTAATGCTTTGAAGTATAAAAGGACATCCTCTGAATCTCCCCTACAGGCCCGTTCCCACACACATTTACAGTTGAAGTCCCCACCCCGGTCACAATAGGTGATGATTATCGCGCAGCTGGACATTCCGCCGATTCACGGAATGTGGGGGTTCGATCGGATCTCATAGGGTGGGGGCTTTGATCAACTCGGGGGTCCTTTGATGAGGGAAGCTTTCTACTGTACGGGGAGGGGCGAAAAGCAGTATCGGCAGAGCTAGGTGTCGGCCTGGGAACGAGGAAGACAAACGGGCACAGGAAAAGGGGTTTTTGCATCCAAGGGCCTGGGACCATGAAAGGAATGAAGGGAGGTGTCGCGCCGGGAACAGGATGGGGCTCTGAGGCAGAGCTGCGCTGGAGAGGGGTTTATGACCCAAGGCATGCGAGAGCGGGGGGGGGTTGTCAGCGTGCGGGTTTTGCGAGGGTGAAGGGCTATGCTGGGGGCCAGTGGCGTGCAGAGGGTGGTTCTGATCGAGGCACCTAAAATGGCGGGTGTGCACGACGAAAGCGTGGCATCCGGGGAAAAGGCAAGATGGCGCAGATAATGTTTACCAAAACATATTAATTTTCCACACCTGCTGAAAGGAGTCCACTGTTCCAAACCTCCGTTGGCTAAGTATTCCTCTTTATGGGATGTTTCAGTTGTACTCAAACTTTTTTCTGATTGGCCAGATAATTCTGCTCTTTCTCTCAAAATGTTATCTGCTAAACTGACAATGTTATTGTGTTTAATTTCCATAAAACGTGTATCTGATGTTAGAGCTTTAGATGTTTCTGCTCGTCAGTTTTCCCCTACAGGTGTTGTGTTCCAGATTCACAGGCGGACAAAAACTCATTTAGACTCTGTTTTTTATCCTTATTTTCCTGCACACCCTAAGCTATGTGTTGGACAGTGTTTAAAAGTGTACGAACAAAGGACTTCTGATCTCAGAGCGCCCTCTCACTCCCAACTCCTTATCTTCTTCCGAAAACCTCACCTTCCTGTCTCCTCCCTTACCCTTGCCCGGTGGGTTCGGTGGCTTATGTCCCTTGCGGGCATTGATGTCTCCGTTTTCGGGGCTCATTCTACCAGAGGAGCCATGGCCTCTAAGGCCTTTTGGGCAAGCTCCCGTTTAGAGGACATTCTGAGATCAGCAGATTGGACCAATGATAATGTTTTCCGTATGTTCTATTGCAAACCAATCAATACTGTGGCTTCTGTTTTTGTTGATATGCTTTAAACAAGCATAATAGGAGCCTCCGGTCTTGCCATAAAATGTAGATTTTCCTAGTTGTTATGACGGAAAGTCTTAATTGTATTAAAGACACGGAGGCGAGTATTATCCCACCTCTACACTTCTAACTTGTGTTCTCCCTCCCTTCAGCGAATCCGGCATTGCCGCCTGCATCGTCGTAGGAAGACTTCTCTCCACCTACTCCATTCTTCGCCTCAACGGACCTCCCCTCATGTACGTCTGGATCCTTCTCCTGAGACTCATGTTGGACACCTTTCCTGGATTCCTCTGATTCAAGATGTCTGCTCCTGGAGTTTGGCGTTTTCCTTGGTTATTGTTATGGTTCCTTTGTTTTCCGATCTTATCTGACCAGCTCGTCAGCGAAAAGAGGAAGCTGTGCAGTCAGTGGTGACTCTTATCTCTATACTGTGGTGTGATTGGTCATTGTGTTATCGTTTTTTCACGTTCCCATTGGCCAGCTGTTCGCCTGGCCCCTGGGAACTGTGGTTTCTTACTTATCTTGGCTGCTTTTACAATAAAGCAAGATTAGATACATAATACTCGCCTCTGTGTCTTTAATAAAATTAAGACTTTCCGTCATAACAACTAGGAAAATCTACATTTAAAGTGCATAAAAATGTTGCATCCTTTGAAAGTTTTTGCAGAACATTTTTCTCCACTTTAAAGTTCTTTGATTTAAAAAAATGATTGTATGTTTGTGTTATACATGTAACAGTGGCACATATGGCAAAAGGTATGTCCTGTGCCACAAGTACAAATGACACAGGCTCTCAGTCACCCAAACACATATATCCCATTCAGCACACGTGTTTACTTCCCAAAGACCACGCTGTCACTGACACACATGACAGCCCTGTCATAGTGCCCCTAGTCAAAGTATTTTTTTCAATCCATAGTATCAAGCTGTATGGACATAAGCCTTAAAGTCAATGAAGCTGGGCGTGGGGGGGGGGTTGTAGAAACAATGCATGCGTTGCTTAGTTTCAGTAGCTCACAATGATTTTCACTGATCAGAAGTAGCTCTCACTACAGAAAAAAGTTGGAGAACCCAGTCACAGAATGAGTGAACACAGATCAGGCACATGCGCTATGACCTAGGTCTGTATCATGCATGCGGCGTGCTTAGACCGGGAGGGGCACCCAAAGTGTTACCCTCAAGTGGTGGAAGGCCACTGCCTTGGCCAGGAGTTACGCCGCATGTGCGCAGTATTAGCAGCATATGTGTTTTTACTGACCAGTAGAGTAAACAGGTATTTTTACGTGTGTGGTGCCACTTGGGCAACTGTGGTAAAGTTCTGCTGCTGTTTGCTTAACCTACCCTTGGCCTCTATTGGATTTTGTGCAATGCTGGCATTTATGTCTGTCTGTGGAAAGATATAGTGCATGAATAGCGTGCATTGTTGGCTATGCATGGTGGTATGCACAAGTGTCTGCAAGAAGGTACAGTGCATCCAGAAATAGCATGCATGGCTGCATATGCGTGCCTGGATACACGTGTGCCTGTGAGACGGTACAATGCATTAAGAATTAGCCTGCATGGTTGCATGTGCACACTGGGAAAAAAGTGTGCTCGCAAAAAAGTTATGTCTTTCAGGAAATATTTTGAGTGGAAACATGTAAGTACGGGGCTATTGGACCTCCTCCTCCTCAATTTATTTCTTGCACCTCCTCTTCTGGGACATCAGTCCCTGCATTTTGGGCCTCTGTCCAGCCTCTCAAAGCTTTCTCCTGTTCCAATTTCTGGATGAAGACTCTCAAAGATACATGAAACGCCTTGCAAAAATCCTTAAGGTGGGCCACAGTATAGGATTCGAACATGTCCAGCTCAAAATCTGTGACTTCAGGTGCAGGTTCTGCTTCTCCAGAGAGAAATATGCTTTAGCGAATAATCAAAAAGCCAATTAAGGGAGGAGCCAAGATGGCGACCGAGATGGCTGCGTAAACGCTCAGCTCCGTGAGCCTTCTCACCCCGCGCATACATCCTGGCAACCATCCTGAGCTGCAACGGCATATTTAAGTAGGCGAAGGACAGCTTTCACTTACCGTTTGCTCCCGAGGCTTCTACGTGCAGCAGACCCGTTGCAATGTCCCCGACTGTTTTGCGGCCTTCACGTAGCTGGGACCGGGGTCTCGAGTGAGGAGAGTGGCCGGCCGCGCCTGCGACAACAGCGGCCTCTGGTGAAGGTGAGGAGTCGGCCGGTGGGAACCGAAGACTTGATGGCCGATGGCGACAGTGCCGACCCTGTTCAGCTAGCGGAGAGCCTTGTGGGCAGTGCGATACTGCAGGGTCGAGGGGTGTGCACGACACTTGGCCCCCCATTCAGTGTTTTGTCCGGGCATACTACCGACTTTTTCCGGAGTCGGCGGGCAGCTCCCAGGAAGTGGCGGAGATTTTGTTTAGCCTTTTGGTGACCCTCCGATGAGAAACCTGCCTTGACTTTCGGGATCCCCGTGGTGACTCCTGATCCTCCCTGGTGTGGGGCCCGGTCCCGAGGTGAGGTGGAGAAGGACGAGGCCGGATCAGCTAAGATGGCGGATAGTACCCTCTGACGCACACCTCATCCGGGCAGAGAAGCCGCGGTCTGTGAGAGTCCTGGGGTCTGGCACCACGAGAAAGAGCCCACGTCCAGAGATATACTGGCTACGTTAACAACTCTGCAAATGACTCTGATCCGAGACGCCCGGGATCTGGGGAGAAGGATGGCCGCCATTGTTGTCCCACCGCTCCACATCGGCGTGGTTCGATCTCAAGGAAGTGCCGATGTGCCCGCTTCTGCATCAGTGATGAATGCTCCAGCTACGCCTACGTTTGTGGAGAAGCCAATAGACCCGGTTCATGATACCGCTTTGGATAGATCTGTTGTATATGTGAGTGACTCGTCGGGGCCCTTATCTGTTCGGCGGCTGAAGAAACAACATCGACCTATGGTTTGGACTGCCCTGGCGGCGTTTCAACGCTTACCGAATTGTGTGACTCTCTCTTCCTGGCTGGTGAGATGGTGCGCGGACTGGAGGTTGTTTCCGGTGTCGATACTGACACAGACGGATTTCCGCCATATATATTCGGCTGGGTTTTGGGGGCTACAGTCCCATAGAGTGACGGCGCTGCCCGGTCCGCCCGGATCGGTTGGACCCTCCGCACTGCTCAAGGTGCCGATTGCTGGATGGACGTATGTTGGTACTGTTGATAGACAAGGCCAGGGGTGAGATCGTCTAGGACATAGTGGAACTCATTGTTGGCTGATGGTGCTTGGGGGACACTCAGCGGGGATGTTATTGATTGCGCTATTGATGATTATTGTTTACTGTGGCTGTCCTGATCCTGCTTTTGGGATGTTTACTGTGCGCGGTGGGTGAGGGGGGGGTCAGGTAGCTAGCTCGATGGCCCTTCTCCACTTTTTTCTTCTTTTTCCTTTTTCTCTTCTTCTATATTTCGGGTCTCTCATTTAGGGCGATAGGCACGCTGCTGGGGGGGGGGGTAGGCCGTAGCCTTCTGCAGGGGTGCAGGGTGGGGGATAGGGGGATGGGGTTTGTTAATTTGTTCTTCCAGGGTTGGCACCAATTGACAGATTGGGGACTCACAGGTGGCAGACTCCAGGTGCTGCTGCAGGGTTGCAGGAAGTCTTTGATGTTTCATAGACTCCAGAACAGGGGGCAAGCCAGCAAGCCCCTGGAGTCAGTCTGGGTTCATGTGTGATGGGTCCAATCCTTTTCCTCAGCAGAACAGAGGGTAGCAGGAAGCAGGTTAGCACAGCAGAAAAACAATTCTTCCAAAGCAGCAGTCCAGCAGAGGGGCAGTGCTTGTAGCATCACAGCAAGACTTCCTCCTGACAGTGTTCTTCACAAGTCCAGTAGTGTGTGGTTTGATGGGGTCAGAGACCCAGCATTTATAACCAGTTGTGCCTTTGAAGTGGGGGTGACTTCAAAGAAGGGTCTTTGAAGTGCACAGAGGTCCTTTCTTCGCAGCCCTGGCTACAGTAGGAGTAATCAACCCTTTGTTTGGGGACAGGATTCTACATATTCAGTTGAAAGCGTCTTCTCCTCCCTCCTTTCCTGCCCAGGAAGAGCCATCAGAATGCAGATGAGTGCTCAGACACACCTAACCTTCCTGTGTTTGTGGCTGTCTAGAAGGAATGCACAAAGTGTAGCTGTCACCCACCCCAGCTGTGTATTTGATACAGGCTGCAGGCACACAGAGCAGTAAAAGCAGAGAAATGCTCACTTCCTAAAAGTGGCATTTCTAAACTACTAATGTTAAGTCCAATTGAACAGTAAATAGGGGTTACCATTACTATTTCAGAGATATAAAAAATGACACAGCTACTCCTCTCTAATCAGCAATTACAGCTCAAAAGTGTATTAAGTAATTCCCAATTTTAATCTATGAGAGTAGTAGGCCTTGGAGTAGTGAAAAACGAATTTAGCTGTTGTCACTACCAGAACATGTAAAACTTAAAAGGACATGTCCTACCTTTTAATTACACAGCTCCCTGCCCTAGAGCTACCTATTGTAGGGGTGACTTATCCATACTAATATAATAAAGAGAGAGACCAAACCTTTGAGGCGGGTAAGCTCCGGAACCACAGCGCCAACCGGAGCATGCAGCATTGGAAAGGTGAGGCACCGCAGATGGACATAGGCTATACACCGGCGCAACATATACTTTGGGGGGGACAAAGCAAGTTGTGTGACAAAGTAGTCCGCTGGAAGTAGCACCGGCTCTGAGGTGGGTGTGTGCGTACGTTTGCAGCGTGTGAATAGCGTTCTATCGCGGCGGATCAGTACGCCGTCGGGTGACGTTTGGAGCGTGTGAATAGCGTCCTATCTTGGCGGCTGAGTGGCGGCGTGTGGCGTCTTAGTGCATCATGCCGTGTTGTGGATGCAGAGCCCAGCTACGATGTGCATGGCAGGACGGCAAGAGGCACATATCGCTGGACTTCAGAGCAGGTACACACGCGTCGGTGCCTGCACGTATCGCTGGGGCTCATTCTAATTGCAGACAGGACGGCAAGAAGCACATATCGCTGGGGCGCATTCTAATTGCAGACATGTCTGTCATACCCGGACCACGTCGGGACGGGACGCTAGTGTTTTATAAAAGAGGAGTTTAAGGCTTGGCAAGAGGTTTTAAATGGCAAGTTGAAATGGCAGTAAACTGCATACACACAGGCCTGAGACAGGCAAATCAGTGCTGCAGGCCCACTAGTAGAATTTCATTTTCAGGCCCTGGGTATATGGTATACCACTTTACAAGGTGTTAGAGCGCGCAGGTCACCCGACTAATAATTTTACCATATGCACACTCGGGCCCATAAATTTAATTTACCATATTTGTTTTAATCGGGTAACCTACACTCTATAACCAGTAACTCAGTTCGTTCCTACCTATTTCCTATTATACTCGACTTACCAATCCTTGTCACTGTACCTATGATCACAATGGATCAGGGAGCTAGTTGAAAAGATAAGCAGTCACCAAAAATACAATAACATTTATAATAAGATTTGCACTCTTTATAATAACCACAGACTCAGGAAGTTTTGAAAACCTTTATCTAGTTCTCATCAAAGTCAGAAAGCATGAAATTCACAGCGAGCAGACTATCAATGACCAAAATCATGAAAATCATGTATCCATGCAGAAAATAGATTATGCCACCCACCTTAGGCAAGGCCCCCACCCCAAAACAACACGCAAAAAACCTGGGTATCATTATAGACGCCGCCCTGACCATGAAGGATCATGTGCGACCCCTCTGTGGCAAAGGCTTCGCTATCCTCAAGCTTTTAGCCAGACTGTTCTCATGGATACCACTGGACTGCAGACGCTCGGTAACACAAGCTTTGCTGGTCAGTCTTATGGACTATGGCAATGCCTTATTTATAGGCATGAATGAGCATCTATTCACACGCCTACAAGTACTGCAGAATCAGCAGCAAAACTTGTCTGCAATAAGGGAAAGTTTGATTCCGCCTCAGACTGCTTAAAGAAATTGCATTGGCTGCCGATGCGCCAGAGAACAGTTTTCAAACTACTCAGCCATACTCATAGAGCTCTCTACAAAACAGGCCCTAGAATACTTCAGGAAAAGATCGAATTTTATGTTCCCACTAGAAACTTGCGATCGCTTCAATCAGCCCTCGCCAGAACAACGCATTAATAAAGCAAGGACAGGAGGTCGCTCATTCTCTTACCTAGCAGCAAAGATGTGGAATGAGCTTCCTCAAGACTTAAGACATACCTCTAACTATCTTCAGTTCCGGGAAAAATTAAAAACCCATCTATTCCCCAAACCTTCAGTATCAGCATACTAGCGCCAGGTTGGCAGATTTATCAGTTCTAGCATCAGCGCCTTGATATCCCTTGGGATGAGTGTTGCGCTCTACAAATAATATAAATAAATAAATAAATAAAATAAATAAGACATGCAATGAACACAGTCACAGCAATACGCATACTGAGAAATAGAAGTTGGTGCTCCTTAAATAAACTCTGATCCTCCTCACTAAACATGAGCAGATTCTATCCCAAGTTCTAAATCTGAGAATCAAAAGAGTCATTGGGTAAGGTTTCAAAAGAATTCAGAAGTGTGGGAAGGTGTAGGCACAGTGAAAACTCCAGTAGAAGTCTTTTAAAGAGCTAACTTTAGTTAAGTATTTAATGTGCATTTTGAAAATATGATTATACATGCACAGGTGACTTCAGAATGAATGCAAACATTAATAAAAGGGTTCATGATTACATATGCAACAAATGTTAATAGATGCAGTATAAACTGAAACACAAATGTAAATGTGAATGAGAAATTACATGTTTTCATAATTAGATGGAAATTTAACTTACACACGTTTATGAGTCTCTAGTTTCTACAGTGAATTCATTACAATGGGGAAACATCCTTTTCAACGCGAATGTTACCCCGCAGTGCTTTTTTACGACGCGTCCTTTACAACGCAAGTCGTAACCACGACTTGCGCTGGAGGGCGCTAAAGGACAAAGAATAGTATATTTACTATTCCAACACCTTCCCTACTATCCCCGGGGACTGGTGTTAGAATAGTAAATTATACTATTCACTATCCGCGCCCAACAGCGCAAGTCGTTGTAACGACTTGCGTTATTAAAGACGCGTTGTAAAGGCACGCATTGAAACGGTACGCGTTGTACCTTCATACATCCATTACAATGATGTGTTTAAATGCTACACTTCATGTTAATAAAGTTAAATCTCACGTATATAGTGTAATCTGTACATGACCATTGCACTTCTGTTACGTAGAAGGGTAGAGCCTAAATTGCGCTGCTATCCAGGACACCATCTGCAGGAACTCCACCCCGGGCCTACACCAGAAACAG
The DNA here is from genome assembly GCF_964261635.1 of Lissotriton helveticus. Lineage (NCBI taxonomy): Eukaryota > Metazoa > Chordata > Amphibia > Caudata > Salamandridae > Lissotriton > Lissotriton helveticus. The sequence goes on from NC_136070.1 coordinate 1,093,121,454, forward strand.
TCAGAGTAAGACCACAGGAAGCCCTGCCACTCGGGTCACCCAGGACAATATGCCATTGACTCCTGGCATTGAGCTCCCATTAATAGCCTTTTTACGACTTACATCTTTATGGTGTTTTATGGATTTTTATGGATTTTGGTCTTGAGGTCCTGACAATGTGCAGGCGAGGTAATGGGGAGGACGAGATGGTGTTCCTACACCAGGATCCTGCCACTGGTGTTCTTACAACAGTTTGAACCACAAGAAAACAAAAGAAAAAGAAGCAGGGGATGCCCCACTCAATCAGGGCATAAAGCCCATATCCCCCAATACTGTTAGCAGCTTATTTTTATTTTTAATCCCTTGGGGTACTAATCTGTACCTCTGTGCAGGCTTATGCAGGCTCGTGCAATTTTTAGAGGGGAGGTGATGAAGTGGCGAGGACAAGAAGAAGGGGGTGCTGAGCTCCAGCCACTAGCTGCACCGGTACCTAGACTGGCAGACTCTGTGTGCCTAGGCTCTTAGGTGCTCTCCCCCACGCCCTCGTAGGCTAAATCGCCAGGGTGCAGAAAGGGTCAGATTGAGATTCAAATTAGGCCCGGGCACCCAAACAAAAGTGCGCCACATATATGGATAATGACCTTTCATGAAATGCTTCTTATTTATTTATTTATTGAAAAGTTTTGTATAGCGCGAACAAGACCCGTGGGTATCAGAGCGCTTTACATAGAAGTAGGATAAATATTAACAAGATGGTAACCATTAAACAACATATAGATATGAGGTAGATAATTATATGGCTTTAGTGAGTGCTTATGTAACTACATTCCATTCAAGTTAGTCTTTTACAATACGAAGTAACTCTAAAGCATGAAATTATGTCATTTGTCATTTCCGTCATACATATGAGGTAGGAGGTTATATAGTTTCAGGATGTGAGATAACTGTATGAGTTCACTTTGACATGAGGTAGCAGTTGGTATACAGTTTAGTTACAAGGAATGTCGTCAGTTTTGAACCATCGTTTATCTTTCATCTAATTCTCGTCGATCCTTCTCTTTCTGATGACGTAAGTGTTTTGTTTGAGGACAGAATTCGATCCCATAATGATCCATCAACTTCTCTATGTAAGGTATTTACTCATTAAGAAGCTCTTCACTTCTCGCTTAAATGTTGAGGTATTAGGAGTCTTCCTAATGCTTGGAGGGAGTGAGTTCCAGATTCTGGGGGCAGCTCCTGTGAACGCTCTGTCATAAGTTTTTTTCTTTCTGAAGATGGCTGGACGCAGCACCAACTCCTTGGCACTCCTAGCCGGTCTGTTGCCTCCTGATAGCTCAATTTTCTTGGATAGGTATCCAGGAGTATTGTGGTGGAGCGCTCTATGGGTGATACATGCTATCTTTAGTTGAATTCTGGCCTCATTAGGTAGCCAGTTTAATGCTTTCAGATGAGGAGATATGTGGTCAAACTTCCTTGATCCGGAGATGAGTCTCGCCGCAGTGTTGAGGCAAGATTTTAGTGGTGCTGTGGATTATTTTGGTAAACCCGCTAAGGTGGTGCAACCATATTCAATCCTAGAGATGACTAAAGATTGGATTGCCAGTTTCAGATCTGCTTCAGAGATGAATGGTTTCAATTTTCTTAGGTAGTTCAGGTGGAAGCGGGCGCTTTTTGCCATTGAATTAATGTGAGCTTTCATGTCAAGATTCTCATCTAAAGTAATTCCTAGCGACTTAGCTGAGTTGACTAGAGTCGGAGTGCAGTTGAGCGCGGTCACCAACTTGGTCCATTCCTTAATTTCCGTAACGCTCCTTGGTGGAGAGATTAGTAAGAACTCTGTTTTTTGAGCATTTAGCTTCAGATGATTGGTAGTTAACCATTGCAATGCCATTTTTAAAGTTTCATTCATTAGCTCAATGTCTTCAAGGGAGGCGATCTTTATATATATTTGTGTGTCATCCGCATACATATGATAAGATATCTGTGAGTTTCTGAGAATTGCTGTAAGAGGTTCGACATACAAGTTAAACAGATCAGGGGATAATGTCGATCCTTGTGGGACTCCGATTGAGTTAGGGCATGGTGGTGAAATTGATTGATTGACCAGGAATCGTTGTGTTCTGTTCCGTAGGAAAGATTCGAACCATTTCAGCACATTTCCAGACACTCCCATCCTGTCCTGTAGTCTGGCCAGTAATGCTTCGTGATTTACTGTGTCAAATGCCGATGATAGGTCCAGGAGAATTAGTAAGCATGCTTGATTTCGATCAAGAGCCTGTAGCGCGTCATCAACAATATGGAGGATCGCTGTTTCCGTGCTATGCCCTGATCTGAATCCTGATTGGCCTTCATCTAGTAGGGAGAACTTAGTGATGTGTTGGCTCAGTTGGCCCTGCACGCATTTCTCAATTAGTTTGGCCAATAAAGGGATGTTGGTCACTGGTCGAAAGTTATTCGGGTCTGTAGCATCCGCAGTCGGTTTTTTGATCAAAGGAACAACTTGACCTGTTTTTAGGTAGTCTGGGAGGATCCCTTGTGATAATGATGCATTTATTATTTTGGTCCAGATTGGCACCACAATATGGCTGATTTCTCTTAAGCATTTCGTGGGTAGAGGATCTTGGTAGTGGTTGTTAGGTTTGATTTTCGAGAGCGTTTTGACGATCGTGTTCTGATCATATAATTCGAATGTGTCCCAATTTGCCTTGTTTTTTGTTTTGCTACACACTTTAGTCGAGTTGGGATCGCTCGTAGTCAATGGTTGGATGGGGAGATTATTCGCTGTGCTTAAGAGCTCTGTTTCAAGCGATTTGGCCTTCTTCGTGAAAAATGTTGAAAATTCCTCGCTGCTTAGAGATGTTTTTGTGTTTTCATGAGCTGTTTTGGCTAGTTTGTTAGATTGTTGCTTCAGGATTTCAAAGAGTTTCCGTGGTCTGTTTTTGGCATTATCCAATTCCGATCTTATAAATTCCTTTTTGGAGTTGATGATTGTGGAAGACCGGGGGTCCCTACCTCTTCGGAAGAACGTTGTAGTCGGGGGGGCCAAACCCCCACTCCGGGAGGAACAGCGTCCCTTGGTCACCGGACATCCTCTCTTCACCCACAGGATCCGCTAAGCCCCAAGGACCCGGAAACAGAACAGCAGGAACCCGGAAGCGGAACTCCTGTCGACGAACCCGTCCCATCCGGAACCGGAAGCACGTCCACTGAGGTCCGCCGGGAACACAGAAAAGACGGCAGGAACGGGGAAACATCGTTCAGCCCAGCGGACTCGTGGCAGGAGACAGCGAACGGCGCGGAACCCCCGACGGAGAGCAGAAGGAAGGAAGAGAGCGGAGAAGAGGCGGAGATCGGAGAAGAGGACGAGGAAGAAGACCTGTGGACGGAGGATTGGTGGCGACCTCCGGAGGTGGCTGGAGAGCGGCCGTAACTCGGATGAGAGTTACGGCGGGGCACGTGAGTACATTCTATCCTTCTCCGTGTCCCATAGTGTAAATATTGTGATTACTTGTACCATACTGTATATAGAGCCTCACGAGCACCCTGCACTCGCCTTAGCCTTTAAGAAACGTATCACGAGCACTGTAATTACCTCCCTCGCACTCACCCCGGACACCCCCTCGCACTCCCCTCCTGCTTGCGGATTGGTCTTGTCCCTACCTACCCTTCCCACCTTCCCCACTTTCTTGACCTGGCCCCTCACTTCCCGGTGACGGTGGTAGTACTCAGCAGTCCTTACTGGACGGGACTAACCCCTGTACTCTCTTACTTATCTCCGAGGAGACCCATCAACCGGCCGTACCCTGATGACATCAGCCCCGCAGAGGACCACAACCCGGAGATTCCCACAACAACCACACCCTCCCGGCTGGGTGCTTCTCGGCGGCGCTTCTTCCCTGGAAAACTCTTTGAACCCAGACATTGTGTACAATATCAATCGAATAAATCCTTGAACATAGCTCATTACATTTGGCCTCCCAGCCTGTTATTCCGGTCCGCCCAGCCCACAGTCTCACAGGTGGTGTCAGAAGTGGGATCCGCCGGAAGCATGGAGGCCGCTGTCAAACACCTAGCAGAGAGTCAAGAGCAGCTTGGCAAAATGATGGAACGCTTCCTGAAAACCGCGGAAGACGATCGGGGTCAACTCCATGACGTCCTTAAGGGACAGGGGACCGCTCAGGACCAAGCCCTAGAAAAACTGACCACGGTCATGGGACAACAAAGACCCACTACCTCCCTCCCGTCAGTCGTCCTCCAAAAAAATGTCCCGGGTGAAGACCCAGATTATTTTTTACAAACTTCGAGCGCCTAGCTCAGGCAGCAGCGTGGCCTGCGGATCGCTGGGGCCACTATCTGGGGCCTCTCTTGACTGGGGAACTACAGGCTGCGTTTCAACAGGCCAATGTCCAGGGCCTGACTCCATACCAAGACATAAAGACATGTATACTAGAGAGGCTGGGAATCGATGACGAAACGTATAGGGTTCGTCTGCGACAGGCCAAAGAGGGACCCCAAGAAACGCCCAGGGCTCTCTCGTTCCGGATACAAGACCTGGCAAACAGATGGTTGAAGCCTGCCACAGCTACCAAAGAGGACATCCTCTCTAAAATATACCTGGAGCAATACCTGGCGTCTCTCCATCCGGCCACCCAAAAATGGGTGAGACAACACGCCCGCCTAACCCTAGACAGTGCGGTGGAGATAGCCAGTGCCTATAGCAGAGCCCAGGAGCTACAACGGGTCAAAGAGGAACCACATCCACGGATTCCCCATGGCAGCCACGCACGTCCACAAAGACCTCCTCCCACGGCCAGAAGACCTGATCCTACTCCCCTGATGCCCTACCCCGTCATGCCTCGGCCTAACCCACCCGGTCCTCAGTGCTATCACTGCGGAGGGTATGGCCACATAGCCCGCGTGTGTCCCCAAAGAGAGGAGCCCATGGACATCGGGATGGCCCGGAACTATGTGTGTCTCACCGACGAAGTCAGCCCTCCGCCGTTCCGCTGCCCAGTGAGAATTGAGGGACACCGGCTGATGGCATTGGCCGACACGGGTTGTAGACATAGCGTCCTCCGACCCCAGGAACTACCCCATCCTATCGGACCACCAACTGGAACGGTCGCTATCAAATGTGTACATGGAGACACCCGGAGTTATCCGACGGCCCAAGTACGGGTACAACAACAGGCCGAGGAAGGTAGAATGTTAACCGTCGGTTTGGTCCCTAACCTCCCTGAACAACTCATATTAGGCAGTGACTACAGTGGTCTTCCCCGCCTCCTGAAAGACACTACGGACTCCCTAAAGAGGTGGTGGGCGGAGGCCCCGTTTCCCCAGGGTACGCCATCAGCAGACTCTCCTTCAAAGCCTGGAAAATCCAAGAAGCAAAAGAAAAGAGAGAAAAGGACCTTCACTGGGGCTTATCCTGCTCAGGTTGATGTTCACCCCTGGGAAACCGACCGCGAGTTCCGCGCCACCCAGCAAGAGGACCCCGTGCTGCAAGAAGCCTGGAATCACGCTCTGGACAATGAGGACCCCCTGCATGTAGGTCCTTACTTTTTTCGTAAGAATGGTCTTCTCTACAGAAAAGGGGGGCCACAGCTCCCAGCCCAGTTGGTCATCCCGGGAATGTTTCGGGATAAAGTTCTATATCTGGCCCACAGTCACCTGCTGGGTGGGCACTTCAGTGATGAAAAAACGGGGCAAACAATCCTTGCACAATTCTACTGGCCGGGCGTACATGGTCAAATAAAGCAATACTGCAGGGAGTGCCCGGTCTGCCAGAAAAATAGCCGATATCGGCCCCCCCGAGTCCCGCTCCAGCCCCTTCCTCTTATTGATGTGCCGTTCTCCCGAGTAGGGATGGACCTGATAGGACCCCTGTTGCCCTCCAGGACGGGGTGTAGATACGCCCTGGTGTTGGTGGATTATGCCACCAGGTTCCCGGAAGCCGTCCCCTTGAAACAGCCCACTACCCAAAACATCGCCAAGGCCCTTATCTCCATCTTCAGTAGGGTAGGGTTCCCTCGGGAGATCTTAACAGATCAGGGTACGCCTTTTGTGTCCTCCCTCATGCGTCAGGTCTGTGCACATCTGGGTATTAAACAGATCAGGACCTCGGCGTATCACCCCCAGACAGATGGGTTGGTAGAGCGCTATAACGCCACCCTAAAGACCACCCTCAAAAAGCTGCTAGGCCTTGAGAGTAAAAGGTGGGAAGAGATGCTTCCTCTTGCCCTCTTTGCGATCCGGTGTAAGGTACAGAGTAGCACCGGATATTCCCCATATGAGTTGTTATATGGCCGAGCCCCTAGGACTCTGTTAGACATGGCCCGCGAGGCATGGGAAGCCGAGCCTGATCGAACCCGTCCTCTCCCTGAATATGTCGACAATCTCCGAACCCACTTAACCCAAATCCGAGAAATAGTGAGACAAAACATGGTAGCCGCTCAGGTCTCCCAGAAGCAACAGTACAACAAAGGAACCAAGGCCCGTTCATTTAACCCTGGAGACCTGGTTTTGTTGCTTCTACCCTCCTCCGACCATAAGCTGTTGGGACAATGGCAGGGCCCCTTCCCTATCCTAAGACAGGTGACTCCCGTCACATACGAACTCGATATCGATACCACCCGAGGGGTCACCCAAATATACCATGTTAATTTGTTGAAGCAGTGGGTAGGACCCATCCCTGTTCTAACAACCACTCCCTCTCTCCCCTTTGAGGGCTGTATCGATCCGGACCTCCCGGAAAGGAACAAACAGGACCTTAGACAAGCCTTATCCTCTGTGCAAGAAGTATTCTCCTCCCTGCCCGGGCACTCCACCATTGTGGAGCACGCCATTCACACCGAAGCAGGGAAAATAGTGCGACAGAGACCCTACCGGATCCCTGAAGCACGAAGGGCGGTCATACAAGAAGAAACGACCCAGATGCTGAGGATGGGTATAATCGAACCGTCCAGCAGCAGTTGGAATTCCCCAATCGTTCTAGTACCCAAACCAGATGGCTCAACTCGTTTCTGCATCGACTTCAGGGAGGTGAATAAAATCTCTGCCTTTGATTCCTATCCCCTTCCTCGCGTAGACGAGATGGTAGAGCGCATCGGTAAAGCCAAATATATCAGTACCCTTGACTTGTGCAAGGGGTACTGGCAGATCCCTTTAAAACCCGAAGACCGACCGAAAACGGCGTTTTCAACCCCTGAGGGTTTATTCCAGTTCAGAGTGATGCCCTTCGGGCTCCATGGGGCCCCGGCAACATTCCAAAGGGCCATGAACCTGGTCTTACGACCCCATGCCGGCTATGCCGGGGCATATCTAGATGACATTGTCATATATAGTGACAGCTGGGAACAACACCTACACCATTTGCAGACAGTAGTACACGCCCTTGGTAAACACGGTTTTACCATCAACCCTGCCAAAACCACCTTGGCGGCCCAAAGTGTAAAGTATCTGGGTTATCTGTTGGGAGAAGGGGTCATCCGCCCTCAAAACAATAAGATCCAGGCTATTCACTCCATACCCTTCCCTCATACCAAGAGAGAACTGCGAGCCTTTCTCGGGTTACTGGGGTATTACAGGAGGTTCATACCCAACTTTTCCCAAATAGCCGCTCCCTTGACCGACCTGTTGAGAAAAGCCTCCCGAACAGAAGAGAAGTTACAGCAACCCACTCCCCAGCTGCTTCAAGCCTTCGGCCTCCTCAAGCAGTCCCTGTTGTCCGAACCCGTGTTAATCAGTCCTGACTACTCCCGTCCTTTCATCCTGCAGACAGACGCCTCCGATCAGGGTCTGGGGGCCGTCCTGTCCCAGCAAGATGACAAAGGGGTCGAAAAACCGATACTGTACCTCAGCCGAAAGCTCTTCCCACGAGAGCAGAACTATGCGGTCGTGGAAAAAGAGGCTCTAGCCATTAAATGGGCTGTGGATAGTCTCCGGTACTATCTGGAGGGCAGGGAGTTCCTCTTGTATACAGATCACGCCCCGCTGGAGTGGATGGCCCGTAACCGGGGCCACAACGACCGGGTACTTAGGTGGTTCTTGTCTCTACAGCCTTTTCGATTCAGGACATTACACCGGAAGGGACTAGACCAGGGCAATGCGGATTACCTTTCCCGTTTTCCAGTTACGGCCAACCCTACTAGTAAGACAGCTAGGGAAAGGGGATGTGGAAGACCGGGGGTCCCTACCTCTTCGGAAGAACGTTGTAGTCGGGGGGGCCAAACCCCCACTCCGGGAGGAACAGCGTCCCTTGGTCACTGGACATCCTCTCTTCACCCACAGGATCCGCTAAGCCCCAAGGACCCGGAAACAGAACAGCAGGAACCCGGAAGCGGAACTCCTGTCGACGAACCCGTCCCATCCGGAACCGGAAGCACGTCCACTGAGGTCCGCCGGGAACACAGAAAAGACGGCAGGAACGGGGAAACATCGTTCAGCCCAGCGGACTCGTGGCAGGAGACAGCGAACGGCGCGAAACCCCCGACGGAGAGCAGAAGGAAGGAAGAGAGCGGAGAAGAGGCGGAGATCGGAGAAGAGGACGAGGAAGAAGACCTGTGGACGGAGGATTGGTGGCGACCTCCGGAGGTGGCTGGAGAGCGGCCGTAACTCGGATGAGAGTTACGGCGGGGCACGTGAGTACATTCTATCCTTCTCCGTGTCCCATAGTGTAAATATTGTGATTACTTGTACCATACTGTATATAGAGCCTCACGAGCACCCTGCACTCGCCTTAGCCTTTAAGAAACGTATCACGAGCACTGTAATTACCTCCCTCGCACTCACCCCGGACACCCCCTCGCACTCCCCTCCTGCTTGCGGATTGGTCTTGTCCCTACCTACCCTTCCCACCTTCCCCACTTTCTTGACCTGGCCCCTCACTTCCCGGTGACGGTGGTAGTACTCAGCAGTCCTTACTGGACGGGACTAACCCCTGTACTCTCTTACTTATCTCCGAGGAGACCCATCAACCGGCCGTACCCTGATGACATCAGCCCCGCAGAGGACCACAACCCGGAGATTCCCACAACAACCACACCCTCCCGGCTGGGTGCTTCTCGGCGGCGCTTCTTCCCTGGAAAACTCTTTGAACCCAGACATTGTGTACAATATCAATCGAATAAATCCTTGAACATAGCTCATTACATTCGGCCTCCCAGCCTGTTATTCCGGTCCGCCCAGCCCACAGTCTCACAATGATCTTTTTGTTATATTGGTTTCAAATTTTTCTGAGGGCTTTCAGCTCAGGGGATGATGGATGTTGTCTCCATTTTCTTTCGGCCATTCTTAGTTTGCGCCTGTCTTCGTTCAGTGATCCATCAAACCATGGATTTTTCATCTTCTCCGTCATTCTTTTTAGTTTTAATGGCAAGGTGTTGTTGACGATATTCCCGACTGAGGTTATATAATGTTCTGCCAGCTCATTTGCATTCTGCAGGTTGCTAGGTGGCTTTAAGTCTCTCTCACAACTTTCTACTAGTAGCTCAATATTAGCCTCTCTTGTATCTCGAATCCATTTTTTGAAATTGGCAGGTTGAACGGTCTTGCCCTTTTTCAATATGGGTATCAGGAATGTTATTGCATAGTGATCCGACCAGTCACATGGGGCTATTGAGAGGATTGATGTATTTTTGTTGCCCGAGATAATCCAGTCAAGTGTTGCTCCTTTAGAGTGTGTGGGTTGCGTGCATGCTTGGTTGAGATTTAGCTCGGCAAGGAAATCCTGAAGCGTGTTGACTAGTTTGTTGTTGCAGTCATCCCAATGTAAGTTGAAATCTCCTAAGAATATGTTATTGGCATCCGTGTTAGAGTTGGTCGTAATGATCTCCATTAACTGTTCTATGAACTTAGCGTTCTCTCCTGGTGGGTGGTAAAACGCATGTAGATTGCATCTTTGATTGGTTGCTGATTTTATATTGAGACCTAAGTATTCGCAAGATTCTAGAGGGTCGGATTGAATTTGGTTGACCTCTATATCTGATCGGTGAATGCAGGCAATTCCTCCTCCTGACTTTTTTGGTCTATCTAGTCACACAATGTTATATTCAGGTGGTACTAAGAGATCCATGGTTGGAGATGATGATTCCGATAGCCACGTTTCTGTAAGGATTGCCAGATCAATTTCCTTGTTAATGATGAGGTCTGCTATGTCTGACGCATGCTTGGTAGCCGATCGACAGTTGAGTAGGAGGCAAGTCAGTTGTTTCCCAGAGTTATTACTGTTCAGATTTTCATATTCGGAATTAAGCTGGACTTGTTGTAAATTGTTATGGTTGAGTTTCCTATCCTTCTTTCTTGATGTTCTATTAGAATCGATCGGAACTGTTTTGATGTTCTCCTCTTTCTCACGATCTGGTGATTCATAAGTTCGGAGTAAGGCAAGGGCTTCCTCCTTCAACAAGGCCTTCGTCCTATTTGGTCGGTTGATCCTATTCGCTAGTGACATGTCTATCTCGTTGCTCTTTCTATGTAAGGAGTGTACGAGATTTTGAATATTCGTGATCTTGGAATGGGTGCTTGCCGTCACTTCCAATATTTCTTCAATCGCTTGTAGGGTACTAATTGTGACTTGTGTCATGTTGCAAACTAGTTTCTGAAGATCGTTAATAACCTTCTGGTTCCTGGGTGATTTCTTAGGGATGGTTAGCCTGTGTGTCCGGATGCTGCCATGGGAGACATCCGCCAATTCCCAGAGACTGGTTCACCTACGTCACCAGTCAACAAAACAACTTGAAAGGAAAGGATCTCCTCTTCAAAGAAAAAACGGTAACTGACAAATCTTTCCTCTGCCAGAATCAAACGTTTTGCCTCCGTTTTATTGCCATTTAAATGCGCAAAACTCTTTCAAGCTCATCCTGTAACTTTCGAGCAGTTTCAATTATGGAAGACGTACAGATAAAAACGTTAAACACTCCTTCCCTTATTATATATTGAATTCACTGCTGCAGGGGAATATATATAAACTCCCTTTTTAAATACACCGCCGCTGGGGAAGTGAAGATCGAGTTACAGGAACACTCTGTTCAAAATACAGCAAAGTACTTAGCTTGACGTTAAGGTGCTTCATTCATCTTCTTTCATCCCACCCTCGTCGCCAGTAAAAAGTATCAATAAATACACAGTTCAATTAATGCTTGGATCAGGTTTATTGATATGCACCTTATCCATCAGCTGTCAGGTGGCAACTGCCACTCATAGAATTACCACACAAGAACATTCCACGGCCATGGAATGTACAATTAATAAACATGGAGATAATACTACAGGTTGTATATTGCTTTTCTCTGTTTTTGATCTTTTCTTAGTGCCTCAGTCATTTTCTTTATATCCTCTTTTTGGTTGTCTGTTCCGTTCCTTCTTGAGATGTTGTGTGAGTTATCTGAGTTTTGTGAAGCTAGGAGTGTTTTTGTGGGTGAGGTTCTGTAGTGTAGTTCCTATTATCCCAATAGGCTCTGCGCATTGGAATAATACCTTCAATAGTATAGGCCTAGACCAGACGTTAACTAGGTCTTCTATTGTCGATATTAGACTTAAAGTTTTGGGTTTGCCAGCTAGCTCAGAGTTCACTAGAAACTTTCTCAAATAGGCAAGGAGGAGTTGAACCTCCCTGGATAGACAAGAAGGGATTTAGTTTCTGACAACCATAGAACATGACAACTTTGCTCTCCCCTAATCAAGAGTGTATCTCTAGAGTCGTGTGAAAACAAAAGACAACTTATTTTACTCAGTCAGTACGTGCATTCTTAGTCTCACCAGATTGTAGAGAAAAGGAAGAGACGGGCGTGTTCAATAAAAGATGGTATTTATTGATCAGTCTCTTTTCTCATACAAGAGAAATGGATCGATATTATCGCAATACTTATGGTTAAGTAAAGTGCATACAATAAAAGCAGAAGTATAAAATAATACTGTAAAAACATTTATATGGTTTCTAAGCCATAAGGTGGTTTAAAATGGATAAAATAGATACATACACATATACATTTGACTAATCGTACTCAACTGGTGTTTCTAACTACGCCTACCCCAGTGTACCTGACCTAAGCCTAATACGTGGGCGGGAATAGAAAGTAGCAGTTTAAGTTAAGTTTGTTTTGCCAAGTGACTGACTCAAGAATTCTCTGCAAGGGGTTATTCAGTTCTGTACCTGGAATTTAGGATGAATGAGGGATGGTATCTCTCGTCTCTGGTCTCGATATTCCAAGCTGCCTGCGAGGGCTGCTCGGAAGCGCCGGAGCTGGATTTCTCGGCAGGAGAAAGCAACGTCTCGTTCTCAGCGCGTCAGGAAGGCGGGGCTGCGCCAGCGGGGTGTGCTCTGCTCTGGGCTTCGGCAAGTCTGGCTGCTCCGATCTCGTCACCACCGCGTGTGTTTGCTTAAGGCAATACCGGTAATATTTATACCTGTAAGGTGCCGAGATTGACGTAAGGATGGACATAGATACGTCAATAAGGATGTCATACGAGCTGGTCGTTAGCACATTCTTTTGCTGAAGTTCTCGGTGAAATCAAAACAATGGCCGCAGGGTTTTTCCCAGGTTGTCATAGGTTTGATTTGTTTTGAGAACTCCGTATGCCTTATCAGGGGCTGGAGGAATATTGCTTGTCTAATTAGATGGCAAGCGTTATGACCTAATCAGATAACACGTTCCTGTGCCGTGGTGTGGCTTCATCAGATAACGGTTTCTGCATCATGGGATGGCTGCTAGTTAACTTGTTAACCAGAACAGGGTCAGGAATAGGGGGATCGATACAGAACCTATAGGAATACATCACACCCACTCCACGCTAACTATGGCCATATTTACGAATCTAGGCATAGTAAAACATACTGTAGAGTATCGTGTATACCTTACCACCCCAAAATACATATAATGCATTTCGAAATTATCTAATATACGGAAAAAGCAGTCACATGTATTATATGCACTCACGCTGTAGAATAATGCTAAAGTAATCACGCATATGCATACACTATTGCTAAGTTGTATATAAGAATTTACACATGAAATGGCTCTTATACAGAAAAAAGTTCGAGACCACTTCATCACAGAATAAAAATAATTATGAACATACCAGCGGGCAGCTAATGTCTATAAAGTTTCTAAAAATAGAAATTTTAGTTCTCTAAGAATAGTTCTTACTTTAAGCAGATGATTAGTGTCCCGAAAAATCGTAAAAATATTTTGGGGCTGCTGAAAAAATTGCTGTCCGTGAACTGGAGGGGAAATTGTTCATGAAATTTTATCATTAAAGTTGAAGGCCAAATTCAGGGTGTTGGGAACGCCGTGTGCTAGCTTGCTCAAAAGTCTCTATTTCTGCTCTGGTGAGAACATCATATCATTTAGACTGTCGAAAAAGCTGTCAACAGCTTCCTGGGAGAGTTCCACTAACTCGGAAAAAGGTGTAACCATGCATTCGTGCGCATGATTGTCTCCATTGACGTTTTGATTAGTATTGCTGACAGAAGGTCGTACCTGATCGATGCTGCTTTCATCTTGAACTTCACTACCCCTTAATCGTAGTGGTGAAGTTTCCACGAATGCCGTCATCAGGATTGGTAGCCGTTGAGGGCAGCACAAAGCATGAGCCTTTATCGGACCCAACAATGTTTCTGCATCCATAGGCGCATCCGATTGTAGCGTCAGACAGGTGTCCAACACGCATTCTTCTCCGCACAGCAAGCACCTTAATACAGGTAAAACACATCGATGCCACATTGGTCGAAATGAAAGAAACCAAGTCATGTTCAGGTCTCTAAGCCGGGATAGTCCCAGGATTTTTGATATCCGGTCCCGGTATCCAATGGCTCGGATTGTTTCTTCCCTTGTCGCAGGTGTTTTGTCTGTGACATGGTTTGCCATAACGAAATATAAGGACTAAGAATAGGATTCCTGCAATTAGTCCCAAAATGAGGGGAAGTCCGCCAAAAATCGAATGGACGAAATCTGGAAAAATACCCAGTATGGCTTTGAATGGTGTTAATGCCATCGAAAATACTGTCTTAAATACTTTTGAGACTCCACTGGTATCAGAAATATTTAAGATTTCATTCAGGATTTCTGCGAAATGTATGGGGGAATTAGTTGATAACAAAGAGTGAATCTCTGCAGTCGTCCTTGCGACTAGGAGATCATGCGTTTCTTTTGATGACGTGAGCCTGGTCGGCGTCTGAAGAAGCACTGTTTTCATTCTGCTTAAAGTATCTATTCGAATAGAAGTAATTTTCAAGTTAGGCCATGCCCTTGCCTCCCTGTCTGGAAAGGAGCTGGGGAACAATAAGCGTCCACAGCACTTGACCTTCGCAGTCGTAGTTACGAGATAAGGAGTCCCGGGCATAAGACTACAACATCTGCGGTCCACAATTAGAATGTAACTCCCATTATAGAGTCTTTGAAAAAATGGTTCTATCTCTGTTGCAGGTGTGCCTAGCTGGTGACATGAAAGGTTATTTGAGTTCCCTTCACAGGCTCCATGCAAACTAATTCCGTTACACAGAAGTGTACCGCTTAGTGACATCGCACAATTATTGCCACTAAGAAACACTTTCTGTCCTTTATTACTGACACATGCATGTGAATAGGGCAAGTTCCATGTTGTCTTAATGTACCCTTTTCCCAATTTTTCGTACATGCCAGCCTGTATATATTTTTGGCAGTAATGAAACCTGAAGGTTGATATTGGAATATTAATTATCCCATGTATTATCCATTCACTGACAGGTCGTTCTGACATTGTCACTGGTAATCTCTCGAGTTTCTCAATGCTCAGGATTGTATAATCAGCACCCTTCTGTGCCATACTGACTTGTTTATCAGTAAGGTTAAAGATATTGAATAGTGACGTTGTGTTGATTAAACGCCAAGGCACATAGCCTGAACGCAGATTTTGTAACGTCCAGCCAAGCTGTACAATAGAACGCAATTGAGACTGACCGTGTTGTAACAACAGTAAGTCTTGCGATATTATGTCGATTGCTGAAGACACAATGCTGTCCAAAGAAAAAATTCTGGAGGACAGAGTCATTAACCCATTGTCCACTACAGAAAGTGATTTTTCCAAATGAATACGGTCAATTTCCCGTATACTTTCTGCTGTCTCAATTTGAGTCACCTTCCAGGCCTCGTTGTAAGCTGCATATACAGAGGCTGCTATGAAGCGTTTTTGACGCTGTTTGCGTGGTCCCATAATGAAATCACGCAAGTCAGCACCATCAGTAAGTAAAGTTATGTGTTGCTTAATTTCTGTCAGTGTGGAAGTTTGTAGCCATTGAAGGCATAATTTGCCCACACTGTAGGTGGTGATTATCCCTGGGTGTTGTCTTTGGGAATATCTAGGGTCTGGCCTGGTCAATGTGAACCCCTGTGTTTTGTTCAGGAATCTATCTTGACAGTTATTAGTATCTGTGGGCCAGATCAACCATTGTTTCCAATCAGGATGTGTTCTGTTTTGGTTTAATACATAGTTTACGTCTATCTCTTCATCTGTAGAGCTATTGCTGTTCATAGTTGGCTTTGGAATAGACGGTTTATTTAAATCTTTGATTTTGGCTAAGCCAAGACAGGTGGTTTGTTGAACAGTGTCATTCAAAAATATAATTTGTTCTGGGATCATGCAGGCTCTAAACAATGATTCTATACCTTGTACTTGCCATTCTTTTGTACCCCAAACACTTTTTACTTCAACATTTTTGTCCCAATAATCAAAACCAAAAGTAATCATTTGTTCAAAAAATGAGTCTGAATATATCAATTTCGTGTTTGTTATCATGGTCTTTGTCCCTGTCTTATTTGACAATTTGAAATAAAATGTTTCAGCATTACTTGTGTTGAATCCTGAAAAGTATGAATATTTGTCATAAAAGGTTCGTGAGCTTCCTTTTGGAGGGGTTGCATTATAATTTAAAACATTTCTAGGTTGTGCCGATTTATGTAAAAAATGGTTACCATAGTGGTTGTAACAGTACATACTATCATAATTTGTCGAACCCTGCAAATAATCATGTTTGGTAAATTTAGCAGACATCACTAAGTCAGACATCATATTATTTATACTTTCAAAGTCCCAATCATCAGCAAATGAGCTTGGTTTTACAAAGTCACTCAATGAGATCTTGATTTGGTGTGGATATTTCAGGATTTCAACCGGACCATAAATTTCGTAGTCAGTATTGTCCCATGCTACCCCACCCGGTATAGGATTGGCTGTGAAGTTGACTGAAGAAAGTTCTCTTTTCTCGACGTGTGAAGATGTGTGTGGTTTGAGGATCAAGTTGATTTTCTGACTTGCTGTGTCCATTTTAGCATATTTTCCCTCAATGAAGCGTTCCAAAGTTAGTACCATGATGAGCCAAAGTATGAGGATAAATGCACCAAAGCCCACCCAAAATTCAATCCATGGAGAAATCAGATAGGTTTCTTTCAGTTGTTTCAAAAGTCCTTTAGCTTTATCTTTAAAGGTTTTTGTTGATGGCTGTGTTTTTGATTCACTGAGGTCTTCAGAGGAATCATCGAAGTTTATGAAGTAGCCGGATGCAGTTCTGTCAATTGTTCCAATTGCTTCAGGATTACTGTTTCTTGCATATTCGTTTGTTACTTCATTGTAGGTTCGTGTGTCTTTACTAAATGTTTTTATTTGGGTTGTCAGAGGTATAAGTTCCATTGCATTGTTGCACAGTCCTGGTTGTTCTTCTGTAGGCGTTTCGAATGTGATTAGCCTCTTAGATTGAACCTCTGTATTTGTAGCAAACCTTGGTGTTCTACTACTTATCGGGAGTCCACTTGGCCTACTGTTTGTTATCGGCCACATGATTGTGGTTTTACCAGGTCGATGGATACAACTCGGTACTCCTTTTTACCAGCAAGCGGCGGTAGTACAACTGATCTTGTCCCGTTGATAGACAAGACAGGAACTGCTTTTCTGTAAGAAGGCCCAAATTCCTTCTTTACCGCGATCTTTTCTCTGACTAGATCCCCGACTTTTGGAATCCAGACAGGTCTTGCTGGGACAGGTGGTGGTTCTTCAGTGGTTGTTGGCTGCTGTTTCAACTTTATGTTGCTCAGGTCTTTTCTTGTTTTGTTTAAGTCCTGCAAAATAGCCAAACGATCTTTGATATCAAAGCATTTTTCCTTCACCACTGAAGTCTGACTGTCAAGATCTAAGACTAACATCCTTGTTCCAAACAATAATTCGTACGGACTGAATCCCTTCAGAGAATTTCTTGGCAGGTTGTTTAGACTACGTTGGACACTTATTAGATGTTTGACCCACCCAACTCCCAAACCTAATATCCTTTCCGTTATAGATAGCTTTATGCCTTGGTTTTTTCTTTACACCATCCCGTATCCCTCAGGAAGGAAGTGAGAAGAATCCCGCTGTGCTATGCTCATTTGGCCATGTTTCCCCACAGGCTTGAGGGCTAAAGTGAAAACATTGGTCAAACGTAGCATGCTCCTAGCGTATATGCCATTTAGACTCGCAAATCTTTGTATAACAGTCCAGACGTCAGCCGAGTGCTGGGGATCTACATTATAAGTGGAAACTAGCCTGTATATGTTAATCGGACGCTTTGCTTTTTACTGTTGATCCTTTCTGGAGTGAAACGCCACGGTAGTATACCGTTTCTCTCGCCACTGCGATCTCTGTTGCAGTCCGGGCATTTTTCTACAAAAATGTGATGCTGCAGGCTCATGCCTGGCCACCAGTACACTGATTGTAATTCTTCCAGAGAATCTTTTAGTTTGAGGTGTCTGAGACCCTCGCCCATATGTGCGTCTGCTATTAACAACGTTCTCCTGTCCTTGTTTGGAATTACTCTATCCCCCACTCCAGGGATTCGAGCAAAAGGGACGGAGTTTGCATCGATTATGTATGTATAATTGAGTGGATAGTTGATCGGTAGCGCTGAGCAGTCGCCTTTTGATGACGTTTTCACCGCCAGCACTGTTTCACCGTCAATGTATTTCACTGTACGCTTTTTTCTAGCTACGGAAGCCGATTTAGTTGCTACCGCTGTGGCTGTCTCAGCCAATGAATTCCCTGCAACGTGAACGCTATCACGTTGATGACTCAGTGTATGTATCACGTGAGTCTTTGGTAGTTCTTTTTGTAACAGAACTATTTGTTCCCAAAGCAGTTTTTGCTTTATTGTTGCACCTGTGTCATCTTTGTAACCGTTTTGAATCCATGTCTGCAAATCGTTGTTATATGATTTGACGCAGTAATATGAATCGGACACTATAAGTGTCGGGAATTCGCGATCTGCATTATCTAGCGCCATTTTCAATGCTATTATTTCAGTCTGTTGTTCTGAATTAGTTTCTACTGAGTGTGTTTTTGTTAATAGAAGTCTTAGTTTAACTCCGCGCCACACTTCTTTTGTAATCTCACATGTGGGGTTGTATGCTTGTTCTCCCCAAACGGAGGGTTGAGCATGTCCGTCTGTATAGATTACACAGGCGTATTGCCGTAAGGGCAGAATTTCGATTGGCAGAGGGAACGTTCTTTCATATTCTAGATTTTTCAATTCTTTTAATTCTGGATCAAAGTAGTATTTTACTCTGTTCGTTGTAATTGAATTCACCCATTGTATCCATTCCGGATTCAATGCTGTTGTTGGTAAATTACACGGTGTTGTTAATGCCTCAAAAGCTGATTCTGCTGTTCTGACTGTAATACGTCTACCGTCAGCTTTATCTTTTTCTCTAGCTATTGCGGTTTGAACTGCATGAACAATGTTTTCTTTAATGCTGAACTTCTTTTCAGCTTCTGTGTACAAGTGTTATTTGAATGCAATTTTCTCCCTCATTAGAGGTCAGGTATGTGAATCCGCATCTTCCTGGGATGACTCGAATCACAAGATTGCGTGTGTTATCACGTGTTTCTAATTTTGTTTTTATTAACATGTCAGTTTGTAAGGATCTCAGAATTTCTGTGTGTGTTTGAGTCCAATTGGTTCTTTTAAAATCTGGTTTTATTAGATCATGAAGGGGCTTGACCCTTTCTGCGTAATTTGCAATGTATGTTCTTCCGAAATTTAGGAAGCCTAGAATTGACTGTAGGTTTTTTAGTGTTCTAGGTGCTTGGAGTACGGCACATTTCTCTAGGAAATTGTCAGCCAGGCTTTTGCCTTCACTTGATAATTCATATCCTAAGAACAGGACTGTTAGATGGGCAATTCTAGATTTTTTAAAGTTGAATTTGTAACCCTCTGCTGTGAACCCAAGTATTATGGTGTTCACTCTCTTCAAGTGAGTATCCAAGTCATCATCTGTTAGGTATATGTCGTCGACATAAGATAATGCTTTGTCATCATATGTTTGTAGTAACTCTGTTACTCTCGCTGAGAATAATCCTGGGCTGTTCTTGAACCCCTGGGGTAACCGACAGAATTGTTTTTGAGCGCCATTTATTGAGAACGCAGACAAGTATCTGCTCTCTGGTGCTATATTTTGACAAAAGAATCCATTAGAGATGTCTAATGTTGTTTTGTATTTTTTGCGCACTATGTTATTCATTAGTGCAGCACTATGCGAGTTTTGCACTGCAAAAGTTTTGCAACATGAGTTAAGATGTCTGTAATCCAAAACTAGACGATATGTATTGTCTGGTTTGGAAACCGGAAACAAAGGGTTGTTCATTTGTGAGGTGCAAGTTTCAATCACCCCCTGGTATTCTAATTGATCTAGGATTTCTTTTACCTGTTTTTTAGCTTCTTGCTTAATTGGATACTGTCTTTGTGCAGTAGGTTGTGTTTTTAACTGGATTTTGTGAGGAGGAGAGTCCTCATCCCATCCTACGTGATTTTTATATAAAGCAGGAGCTTGAGCTACTGCCCACTTTCTGGCAAGTGTGTATTTTTTATGAATTGGGATATGATTTGAGAAGGCAGGCATAATTATTTCTTCGCCATGAGGGCAGTCCCTGACAAACTCTGGTGGCCAGTCTTTTTCAGCTAGAAGGATGTCATAGCCCTTGGAGAGATTATCCCAAAATAGTCCCCTTATTTTTCTAGTCTTATCCCCTTCTATACGTAAAGTTATTTCATATATTTTGTGAGGTTTGCTAACTCTGGTGTCTGCAGTTTCCACTTGAAGATATTCATTCATGTCCACTGTCTCCAGATGATTCATAAGGACTTTGCGAGCTATGCTCACTTCTGCTGCGCTGTCTAGCATTGTCTGAGCCCATTCTCCGTTTTTCAGTTGTGTCCTCAGTATTCTCGGCATTGTTAACTATTTTAATACTGGCTACCTTCTTTTTTGGAAATTGTAATTTCTTTTTTAGATGAGCAGGTTCCTTGTCTTTGGACTTGGCGTGCTCTTCTCTTTGTTCTGATCGTCCTCTTCTTTCCGATTTCTGCGAGGAAGTCTGAAAAGATTGAGAGGGGCGTGTATCAATTTCTTGATATCTATCAGGCTTCTTAATATTATCCCTATTTCTAAGGTTGTATCTTTTCCCAGAGGGCTCACTTTGGGGAGACCTGTGTCCTTGGTTTGGAGATCTTTCTCTCCGCCGAGGAGACCTTCCTCTGGACTGGAATTTCTTTTCTTTAGGATTGGATTGTTTGTTTCCATCCCAGCTCTTTTTTTGTGATGTTAAATTATTATTAAAAAATACTTTTTCAGGACTTTCAATCAGTCGGGGTTTTACTGGTATTCCACCTAAACTATCTCTACCTAGTTCCTCATAGGATTTTTCTATAATTCTGGCAATTTCAGCTGGTTGGCCTGCTATATCTGTTTCTTTTAACCTTTGGCGGATCGCCACGTTTGCTGCTTCTCCCTTTATGTTGGCTAATAGTATTGCCGAGACCTGCTTGAAGTCTTTTAGTAATTTCATACCAAGAGTTAAAGCGGGTTCTGGACCGTATTCATCTTGAATTTGTTTTAGCACATCTGGTATTACCGAGATGGATGGAACACCATGCGTTTTTGTGTAAATGGAAGCAAAGACTGTACCCCAAGTGTCACAGTCCTCCACGTGTGGTGCGATTCCCATTGGAAGACAGATAGTCAGAATCCTGTGTTTTTCCAACGGGGTGGTGTCTGGAAACACCGCCTCTATTTGGGTGATTTTTTGTGCTAACCAGAATGGTATTTGTTCCCTTTTAGCTGGTACTTTACCTAGGCAGGACTGTATGTTCTGTGGTGTAATTTTATTTGTGTTCCCCTGATGAGGGGTCAGCTGTGGAAATGTAATTGCTGGTTGGATTGTTGAAGTCCGCATTACATATTGGACTAATTGTCTATGTACTTTTATTAATTGTTTTAGTTGTATTAAAAGATCTGCTGCAGACATTCTTTCGATGTCTGGATGTGGTGTGTATCCGGCTAGGACCGGCCACGTTGCTCCTGGTCTACCTAATGGACCGAGCCTGGTGATGTGATTATTGTGTTTTAGGGCGCCTTTAAACAAGAGCAGGTGCTCTTGAAATTTGAGTGGTACTTCCACCTCCTCGAAAGGAGTGTACTCATTAGGAGGATCCTCTGTTTTGTAATAGTGGAAGTGCTTTGTTACAGCGTTTGCTGCTGGAAAGTGTATCCATGAATAGAATGCCTCTGTCTGCCGATATTCGTGTGCCTCTATTACGAATATGACTGTGCCACCTCTAGGTGTCAGTCCATTTTCTATAAGTTTTAAAGTTATAGATTTTCTTACGTTGACCGGGATGAGTATTATATCCGGGTCTGTTTCTTGCATAGCATTATCAGCTGCTACGAGTTCAGCTGCTATTCTAGCTGCCTCTCTTTCTCCTTCACTGTCTGACATTGTACTGTCCAGAAGGTTATTCCGTTTGTTTGCAGATCAGGTTTCTTATGGAAACAAAGATTAGATGCACAATATTTTGGAACAGTGTATCCTTCAACGTTGACTAAACCAAGAACCATACATAGGAGTTTCCTCCTGCGAGGTTTGGCGGATATGACCTTTCACCCACTCCAGACGTCTTTGGAGTATTATGGGAAAAAAGGGGTTCTGTGTGAAAAAGCACGACTGAGTTACTCTAATGTCTTGCGTTAGTTTTATCGCCTTTCCAAAAGTTTGGGCGCCATGTAGTGTAGTTCCTATTATCCCAATAGGCTCTGCGCATTGGAATAATACCTTCAATAGTATAGGCCTAGACCAGACTTTAACTAGGTCTTCTATTGTCGATATTAGACTTAAAGTTTTGGGTTTGCCAGCTAGCTCAGAGTTCACTAGAAACTTTCTCGAATAGGCAAGGAGGAGTTGAACCTCCCTGGATAGACAAGAAGGGATTTAGTTTTTGACAACCATAGAACATGACAACTTTGCTCTCCCCTAATCAAGAGTGTATCTCTAGAGTCGTGTGAAAACAAAAGACAACTTACTTTACTCAGTCAGTACGTGCATTCTTAGTCTCACCAGATTGTAGAGAAAAGGAAGAGACGGGCGTGTTCAATAAAAGATGGTATTTATTGATCAGTCTCTTTTCTCATACAAGAGAAATGGATCGATATTATCGCAATACTTATGGTTAAGTAAAGTGCATACAATAAAAGCAGAAGTATAAAATAATACTGTAAAAACATTTATATGGTTTCTAAGCCATAAGGTGGTTTAAAATGGATAAAATAGATACATATACATTTGACTAATCGTACTCAACTGGTGTTTCTAACTACGCCTACCCCAGTGTACCTGACCTAAGCCTAATACGTGGGCGGGAATAGAAAGTAGCAGTTTAAGTTAAGTTTGTTTTGCCAAGTGACTGACTCAAGAATTCTCTGCAAGGGGTTATTCAGTTCTGTACCTGGAATTTAGGATGAATGAGGGATGGTATCTCTTGTCTCTGGTCTCGATATTCCAAGCTGCCTGCGAGGGCTGCTCGGAAGCGCCGGAGCTGGATTTCTCGGCAGGAGAAAGCAGCGTCTCGTTCTCAGCGCGTCAGGAAGGCGGGGCTGCGCCAGCGGGGTCTGCTCTGCTCTGGGCTTCGGCAAGTCTGGCTGCTCCGATCTCGTCACCACCGCGTGTGTTTGCTTAAGGCAATACCGGTAATATTTATACCTGTAAGGTGCCGAGATTGACGTAAGGATGGACATAGATACGTCAATAAGGATGTCATACGAGCTGGTCGTTAGCACATTCTTTTGCTGAAGTTCTCGGTGAAATCAAAACAATGGCCGCAGGGTTTTTCCCAGGTTGTCATAGGTTTGATTTGTTTTGAGAACTCCGTATGCCTTATCAGGGGCTGGAGGAATATTGCTTGTCTAATTAGATGGCAAGCGTTATGACCTAATCAGATAACACGTTCCTGTGCCGTGGTGTGGCTTCATCAGATAACGGTTTCTGCATCATGGGATGGCTGCTAGTTAACTTGTTAACCAGAACAGGGTCAGGAATAGGGGGATCGATACAGAACCTATAGGAATACATCACAGTTCTACCTGGCTTTAGTATAGTATTAGAGGTAGGTAGAGCACGGTTGATATCTCCTATCTTATCTGTTTCTTGATTTACATTGAGTGATTCACTCGGCGCCACTGTACGTTCTGCGTGGGAAGGCTCGGTGTTTGGAAGCGGTGTCGACTCTTCCCTTTGGAGCTGGTCTTCTTCTTTATTCTC
The DNA here is from genome assembly GCF_964261635.1 of Lissotriton helveticus. Taxonomy (NCBI): domain Eukaryota; kingdom Metazoa; phylum Chordata; class Amphibia; order Caudata; family Salamandridae; genus Lissotriton; species Lissotriton helveticus. Next base: position 1,093,145,019 of record NC_136070.1, read on the forward strand.
ATGACTCGTAGACCTCTCTATCCACTCTGTCTCATTTTCCGATATAGTCGCTCCTGTTTCAGTTTTCTCTCCGGATTTAGTAGCTGGCTCCAGGCAGCCTCCAGTTCGATTGGCGTCTCTGATAGTAATATTCTCAGGAGTGAATTCTGGTGGGGTCAGGTGTAGTTGGTGTCTTAAGCCCTCTAGTGATTCTTTTATGGTAGGGAATATCTTGTCGAACTTCATTAGTTCACTGTTCGCTGCCTGTATCAACACTATTTCAGTTTTATATATGGTGATGCATAATTCTGCTCTGCATCTTCTTGATGGTGAGGTCATTATTTTTGTGCCACGTGGGATGTTTTTCATAACTTTTATGTTGAGCATTCTTGTGAAGGCATTGCGCCATTTAGCCGTTTTATTAGTGTAAAATATCAGGTCATTAGTTATAGTGCCTTTATCTGAATTAAAGTATGGGTCGGCAAACAGTGTGTCCGCGTTTTTCTTCAGGGTATTATGTTTAAACTTTTTGGCTCCGTTTTTAGATAACTTAGATGGATATTTTATGACCTGGGCGTTAAAGCCATCCGCCTCTAGGTATCTTTCGCCCATGTTTGCTTCGCGTTATAGGTCTTATGGTGACTCTTCTCTGTTTGTCTCTTAATTGTTCCAAGGATTAAAGTTGAATAGTGATAGGTATAGATATCTTTTTAAGTAATTTTCTTCTATGGTAGTGATATATCCAAGTTTCTCTGTTAAGTAATCTCCTTCAATGATAGTGATATATGTCAGTTTCTCTTCCAATTGATTTCTTGGGACCTTGTTAGTTGTGGTTTCAGATAGCAGTAATTATACTGGCCCTTGTTGTGCTCTTATGGTTTACAAACTGGATATTACAAGATGTCCGCCGTTTTGGTAATCCTACTATGGACAGAGGACTTTCTCTCTTTCCACTCATTCGATTAGTCCATTTTCCCTTTCTTGCCTCAGATTAGAATCTGTTGTTGGCTCCTTTCTCTCTGTTTAGTACCTGTTTGTCCCCTTTCCATTTCCTGCCTCTTAGTTGTTTACTTTCTGCAGGCAGTAGAAGATGGACTAAGTGTCTCAAGCGGCCGCCATTTTAGAGTCAGACGCGCCGCTTCGAATGCTGCCCCGATAGCTTTATTTCAATTATATTCATTTCCTTCATGATCCACCCCGCTATGACTCTCACCCGCGGGTCCTCGCAGTATCCTAATCTCGTCGTCGTTCTTCCTCCGCTCCCGCTCCTCGCCTCAGCCCCCAGCCGCGTTGGCAGTGCTCTCTCTCCGCTCCTCGGCCAGCCTCGGTCTCCGGTCTCCGGTCTCACCGGTGGGCTGCAATCAGCATCGGCGTCAGGGACACCCGACGATCAGCGCGGCAGCACCTCCACAGAGCCTCCAGGGACATCGAGCAGTCAGGGCAACGTGGACTGAGCCTCCCTCCCTTCGTGACGACCATCAGTGCATGGGGATCAGCCGGTGCCTGGATGTCCAGTCTGTCGTCACCTTCCCTCTCGTGCCCCTCAGACAGAAAACACCGCAGTTGATCTTCTGGGCAGTCCTGGAAGTCCGGTCCAGTGGGGAGCAGTCGCGCTGGACTTTCGTTTCTCACTTTCAAGGTATATCATCGTGGATTCACACGAGATTCACACAGCTCCTTGTGTCAGTGGGGGGGGGGCGAAGATGCGTTTTGTCAGGGTTTAACTGGGATTTAAACTAAATATTAGTTATCCCGAACCCAAGAGCTCTCACAGTGAGCTCCTATGGCGCTGCCATCTTGCATCTTAGTATCAGGGGAGTAACTTTGAGAGATATCTGTGATATGGTTAAGGTGATTCCAATGTTTATTATGAGGCCAAATCATCAGGTGCTCTCCCCACCCTAGGGACCTGAAGCTCCTGTTCTCTCCCAGTTCCCATAGAGGACAATGAGGCGAGCAGGAGCTTCAAGGGTACTGCTCAGTTTAGATATCTGAGGCACCAGTTTACCTCTATTTCCTTGGCACAATTGCTCAAACTCATGTCCCTTATGTTCTTGGTTGTCCCCAGGCCTCTGTTCACCCTCGGTTTCCTAAGGCTAATGTTCACTCTCAGGTAGACAAGCTTCCTGCTCATGACATATGTCCCTGAAGATCCTGTCCACATTAGGTGGAGGAGACTCATGATAACACTAGGGTTACTGAAGTTCCTCCTCACTTCACTTTCATGCCCTTGAAGTACCTGCTCGCTCTTGAACCAGGTGCTTTCTTGGTCACCTTCAGATCCTTCGGAGCTACCACCCACCCTTAGGTGACTACCAAATTCCCTGAGAAGTTGCAGCAATGAGCAATCCATCCACGGTCGTGCACATCAGAGTTGTGCACGGTTTCCTCTTTTAGTTGTCACCCAGCAGCCTCTCTGCCAGTGATGAGTCTGGGCACTGCATACAGCTTGGTACTTGATGTATTTTGTAATGTGGGAAGCGATTTGACCTGGAACTGGAAAAGCCACAGGAATTCACTCCAAATGCAGCCTTTTTTGGGGGGAGTTTTACATAGCACGAACTCGATCTGAAGGTATAGAGCAGTTTACATGAGACCCAGTTGCGTTACAGACGAACACATTCCTTTTGTTAGGCAAGGGGAGATTGAGGGCCTGATTATGATGTCTGGCGGAAATCCACCCGACAGCTCTTCATAGGCTTTCTTCCCGAGATCATAGGTTTCCGTCCGACTGCTGTATTACAATACTGGCGGTCGGAGGGAAACCCAGGGGGGAATTCCGCTTCGCTTCTGACAGGCTCACAGAGCCCATTGGGGCGGAATACTTATCACATAATGAAAGGTGGAGTCAGCCTCGGCTCAGCCATCAGGATTACGATGTCGCTTTCAGCTTGCCCTTTCATGGTGGTCCTACTGCTTTGGGGCTTGGGTGGGCACCTAAGGTGCCCCCCTTTCCATCACTGCTGTGTGTGGCAGCCACCACATGTGCCTGTCACACGGTGCAGTGATGTTTGAAAACATCAATTTTTCAATTGCAACTTGTACTGTGTCCCTTTTCCGACCGCTGCACAAGCTGCAATTGTAAAATGGATGTTTCCGACCGCCCATCTGGTGGTCGCATCCTAATTCAGCAGGTGGAACCACCGATTTATGGTCGGGCAGTTCCATTCCGCAATGGTGTTGATCAGACGCTCCTCTGACCGACATCGTAATTAGGCCTGAACTGATTTGCCCAGAATCACAGGATGTTGAGCGTCCTTGCCAAGACCCAAACTGGTTCCCCAGCTTCAAGGTTGACCTCTCTAACCGTTAGGCCAAAATGAATCTCCTAGAAATTATCTGCCCCATCGTTCTCTCTCACAGAAACACATATACATACCTTTTCGTTCCTCACCCCTTCCTCTGGTCCATCATTTCACCTCCACTATCACCAAGTGCAACTATCTGTCTAATTTCCTAGCTCTCTGTATTTCTGTCTGTCCATCTATAACACTCTCTTTTCTTTTTCTCTCTCCCCTTCTGCCTTTCTTTCCCTCTGTCTCCATACCTCTTTCTTACTAGCTGTGTACACGTCTGTTATTCTCCTTATCACTTGTTTTGCTCCTCTGGTTCTTCCTCTTTTTATCTCTCATTCTCTACTTCTTCTCCTTTCTATGGTGTCTCTATGGTGTCTCTTATTTTATTTGTGTTCTTCACTCTGTCTCATTTTCCCTTGTTGTTTCCTATCTTTGTCACTGACTACAAATCCCCGCCCCCCCTCTCGCTCACTCCTGTGTCTCCTCTATAGGCTTTACTTCAGTGCTTGTTATATCTCTTATACCCTTATTCCTCCTCTCATTTGGTATCTCTCCTTGGAGTTTTATTTAATTTCTCTGTCTTGCAAACCTTCCCTTTTACCTCTAGTCATGCTCTATCCTGTTAGTCTTACTCACTTCACTTCGCTTTGTCCCTTCAGCTCCTTTGTATCCAGTACTACACCTAATGTTATATTCTATTGTGTGCCATGTATTGCCTTGCTACAAAGAGGAACAGAAAGTTCTCCTGTGCTTGGAGGCAGCGCTAAAACCAAAGGAGAATCCTCTGGTGGAATTTTCTTTATCATTCTGCATCTTTCATGAAGGAAATTCCATAGGTGGATTACACTCTACGTTTTGCGCTTCCTCGTGGAATCAAAAGAACCTTTAAACTAAGTTGTAGACTGAGGGAGAGAGCTAGAATAGTGCATGTGAGGTGGTTTCCATCATTTGTATTCATAGAACAGGAAACCTTTGACACCCTCTTCTGCCTTGATCTCCTCTCCATCATTTCTTATGTCATTTATCTTCCTGTCTCCATCCTTTCCACTTTTACTTTCTACTTTTTTATCTCTCTCTATCTTTACCAGTTTCTGCCCTTCTCTCCACTTTCTTTCATCACTTCTCTCCCAAATCTTTCCCCCCCCGCCCTCCCTCTGTCTGCATTTATGGCATTTTTTATTTTCGTTCAATGGAGAACGGGATCCCCCTCGCACTTTTTACATTGATAAGGTGCTAGCAGGCACCGAGGGTCATCTGTCTGTTGCGGGAGACAGATGCAGTGCCTCATAAAAGGCCACCAGTCGTAATCTGTCTCACTGCACAGCCCCTTCCCCCTTGCCCCATGTAACGTTAGTGCTGGTTGTGATGCTCAAAAACAGCACAGTCGCTCTCCAAGGCCTCACTGTCACGCTCAGACACTCAGGATGGTAGGCGACACACCACATGCTGTGCCTCCACAGTTTGGCACATTGTCAGTGCTTAATTTGTAAAATAATAGGTGCCAGGTCCTAAAAAGGAGGCCACAGCATCTTGCACCACCCATCGCCCCTGTCATCACTGCCAACACAGTAAAAAAAACGTTATTGACTGTGCGATTACTTAAAATCTATACAGTATAAAACACATAAACATCACACCCCACCCAAAATACCCAACCCCGTTTAAAACCCTATATTCAGTTTAAAAAAAATAAAAAAATAAAAAAAAACCTCCAAGAGTCTCAAGTTGTGTGAAAGTTCTTCAGAGTTGTTCTCTCCAAAATGCCAATTGTCAATAGAAAAGTTCTTAAAAAGCCCCATGTAAGACCCAGGTTAAATTTCTGATTCCGGTGATTCCAGTAGCTTTGCAAGAAATTCCTAGATTAGGTGACAGCTAGCATGATTAGAACACCAGATGGTTCTCGTTGCTAAATAACAGGGTCCTTGAGTTCTGTGGCCTTTTGATGGGAATCAAGTGCAGTTCTAACTTGATGGATAAACTTACCAACCCTAGCAAGTAGACAAGTCGTAATTTCTGAAAAGCACCGATCTGAAGACTCTCTGCAAGTTCTATGGCCCAAATTCCGTAGGGCCGGGCGCAGCAAACGGTGACGGTCGCTGGCCAGTTTTGTGCAGCAGCATAATAAGTGAAACCAAGATTCTCTACGGTAGTTGCATAATCGGCAGGCAATAGTACCGTCAGTTCGTGCCCATTTTGGGTTAAAATCCACGATCCTAAGGGCCAGGAGGCGCAGATACAGAATTTTCTTTCTTGCTTGAGTAGAAAGTGAGTCTTGTAAATATGGTTGGGGTTTACCGGGAATGTATGACTTATCCAGGGCCAGTGTGAGAGGGTTGTCCCGGAGTGATGCCTGATCCAGTTCAAACGAAATGGTCTGGACTTGACGCTTTACAGCTAGGGCCCAGGCAGAATAAGGAAATTCGAGGAGGCGCAAACTCTTTCCCACAATTTTCAGTAGGTCAATTCCTTGTTCCAACTTAGAGTGCCATGGGGAGACCGCTTCTCCAAATATAATTTTTAAGAAATGTTTAAGATTATTTTCAGGGGCTTTCAGAACTCTGATATAATATTTTAACAAGTCCCCCTATAATACCAACTCCGGGCGTTTCAAGCCTATTTCCAGCCTTAGCCTAGTGTTCCTTGCCTGTCTGGGAGCCTGTAACACAGACTTGTAGGCTTTCATCTGGGCCTCATTGATAGCTTTCTCAAATGCTCCTGGATAGGCTAGGTGGCCATACGTAATAGCGGGAATCAGTTTTGCCCTAAGTACGGTCAACATCGGTTCTATTGATGGACTAACTAGGCGATGACTAAGGCGTCTAAGGGACAGGATTATTTTGTCAATTCTCGGTTTTAACTCCTTTAAATGTTTGGCTGCAGTAGCCGTCTCTGACACCCATACGCACAGATAATTATAGCATGTGGCTGTTCTGATTCGGTGCTCACCCAAAGACCATGTTGCTTGTTTTTTGTGATGGTATTTACCAAAGATTACTATCTTTGTCTTGCTCTCGTTGATTCGTAGGCTGTTTTCCTCGTTGTATATTGCAAGACTGTTTAATGCTCTTTGGAGCCCCACCCTGGTGTGGTCCATGACCCCCGTGTCGTCTGCATACTGGAGTGTTCCCAAGACCAGCTTCCCCAGTCTCGGAGGTACCAAATTGGCATCTTTCAGGGCTTGCCCCATGTCCGCTGTATAAAAGTTGAAGAGTAGGGGGGCAAAGACACATCCCTGCTTTAGTCCAGAATTAGTTTCAATTCTTGATGTTGTGATTGTTGGGGTTAATTTCACCCGAACCCACGTCCCCTCATAGAGGGCTTTTATGGCTTTGAGCAGGGCTTGAGGGATCCCCCAGGATTCAAGTTTTGCCCATAGCCAACTTCTGTTTACTCGATCAAAGGCCGTGGAATAGTCAATAAAACAACAAAACAGGGGCAATTTATTCCACAAAACGGCTTGCTTCGAGAGGTAGGACAGCGTTATGATATTGTCCAAGGTGGAACTATTGTCCCTAAAGCCAGTCTGAGAAGGCGGTGGAATGTCGTTGTTATCTACCCAGGCCTCTAAGTCCCTGAGTAATAGGCAGGCATATACCTTTGCTTCTATATCGAGAAGGGCTATGAGCCTGTAGTTAGCCGGGTTCGAGTGGTTACCCTTCTTATGAATTGGAAATAGGACCGAGCCTTTCCAAGATGTTGGTAAAATTGTTGTAGAGAACGAATGATTATATAGCGGGGTGAGTATAGATGCAAAAAAGGCAGGGGCAGTTTTGAAGACCTGCGCTGGAATGCCATTTGGGACAGGGGCCCCATCTGATCTTATGGCTCTAATGAATCTTACAGTGTCCTCCTCTGTGTATCTGACGGGCTGACTGGGCCCTGTGATGACTTTCAGCGCGCTCTGAGATTTAATAGTTACAGCTGCCACCTGCGACCACTCTGAGCTGCGGGGGTCCTTCTTGTTTACCCCGCAGGTGTACAGCCCCTTCACATACTCTTCACACACAATGCCTGCCACACTGTTTTCCTTGTGCTCGCTTCTGGGGCTCAGACTATTAATGTATCGCCATAGCTTACTGTTGTCTTTTTCTTTAATTAGGGAGACCACTTTGAGCCAGTTCTTTTCTGTCATCTGTCTTTTCAACTCCCAGACTTTCTTCTTGTAAGTGGCTCGCAAAGCAGGGATGGAGGGCATCTGTGACCCGTAAATGCCTTTCTTTTTTGCCTTGATTGCCTTGTTAAGGGGTTGTTTGCTTTGAGTCAAGCTCCGCGGTTTTTGACGTCTTAACCAGGAGTGTTTTAGACAGCTTCTCGCTTGGTTGGTATTACCCAAGTTCTTCAGTAAATCCATGGTCAATGTTTCCCAAAAATGTGTGATGTTCTTTATGTCTTGTGTGTTTAGTTCTGCCTCCCTTATAGCTACATACTCCAACAGGCTATGACTGAGGTTAGTCGTCCATTTTATTCTTTTGAGAATAAGATGACGTTCGTCGCCTGTGGTTACTCCGATTATTTCCTGGGCTTCCACCTGTTCCCGCTCCAAATTGAAAGAGGCGCATAGAGGTCTGTGGTCACTTTCATCTCTTTCGTCCACAGGAAAATCACGTAATCTATGGGCCAGCCATTCATTGGTGAAAATATAGTCAATGGTGGAAACATTTCTGAAGGTCGGTTTAGCGATCCATGTGGGATGGCTGTTTTTTTTTGTCCCATGTGTGGATTGTAGATTAAAATTTGTGTGAAGTGAAATCAGAGGGTCCAACTTCTTACTTTGGGGTGCAACAGGGGTCTGACCCAGGCCTCTTATATTGAAGTCTCCCGCCATTATCACATTGTGATGCTCAAAGCTTATGAGTAGATTTTCCAGAGTACTGGTGAGAGATTCCATGGCCTGATACTTTTGATGTTTGGATGGGTTAATATAACAATTGATTAATAATAGTGAGTGGGACTCTCGTCCCGTTTTCAACCCCTCTATTGTAATTGCTTGAAGGTCAGATGACGCCAATTTTAGTTCTCTGATTTTAAGTTTGCAAGCATGACTTACAAAAATAGATAGGCCCCCCGACGGGCGTCCAAAGATGTTCCTTTTGGTTGCTGATATGAAGTATTCATAGAAGCCGCCAATTGGGGTGGTTGTCCTCGCCCAGGTCTCCTGAAAACACAATATGTCCCCCTTTGCGAAATAGTCAAGAGAGGCCATGTCTCTAAAAATGTTACTTAGCCCAGCAATGTTCCATGAAATAATGGTTAACCTACGATCTTGGCCGCTAAATTGGTTTGAGCATGCTCTATTTTCATGGTTATGTATTTGGTTAGGGACCCTGTCGCCATGTGACCTCCGAATGGTCCAGTCTTTGCTGGAGCCGCTGCACTCTTCGCTGTGTGTCTCTAAGCGAGATATTAATTTTTAACGGGGATCTTGAGCTCCCTGTATTCGCCCCCCACCTAGGCTTTTGGTCCTTGTACCTTTAAGGACTGATGTTGGTTCTTGCTGACCATGATTAAGCGTTAGGACGTGTGGATATTTTGGCGCACTGATGACAGTGACTTCGATACCCCATTCTGCAAGTTGTGACGCTTCCTTGAGGACGGCAAGTTGGGCCTGCTATTGTGCGAAACCAACTAGAGTAGAGTCGCCATGGGTATCCTTCTCCAGGCTTTTGAACTGTACCCACTCGATCTTATCTCAGGTAATTTGTGCCAAGGATTCAATATGACCAAAGAGGCGGACAATGTTAGACCTATTTAGAATGTCATAAGAGCCTTTGGCTGTATATCTGGGAGTGAGCAGCACCTCATGTGTTACAGGTTGGTTATTATGCTGAGGGGGGCCCAATATCTGCCCTTCTCCCAGGATGATGTGCCTCTGAAAGTTTGAGTTTAGAGGATTTTTATGGATGACTCCTGGCTGCTGTCTGCATAGCGCCTCATTTGGTGATTCAACCTCTCTTTGTTTTTCTTGCGGCTCACCCTGGTTTGTTTTAGGGTTATTTACAGTCCTATTTTGGTGCACCCAGCCTGGGGGATTATAGGCCCTGGGTTGTATGCCAGCGTCCTCTTGTGGGCCCTCTCGATGGGTAATCTGTTGGCTTTGGGCCTCACCTGGGACGGAGGGTTCATCTCTTGTGTTCATGGTCTTCGTTTTCTGTTTAAGGTTGAAAATGGGGAAAAGCGGCTTTGGGCTGCTTTTGTTTTCTGTAGCACCAGAAGTTAGTGTTTTTTTTCTTTTGTTTTTTTTTTTAGAGAGTTTTATATAGCGCGAACTTGAACCGAACCGAATCAGTTATCAGAGCGCTTTACATAGCACCAGTTACGTTACATGAGGACACACTTTCATTTTTTTTTTTAGGCACGGGGAGATTAAGTGATTTGCCCAGAATCACAGGGGGTTTTTGGCGTCGTTACCGAGACTCGAACCAAGTTCCCCAGGTCCGAGGTCGAGGGCCTTAGCCGTTAGGCCAACCCCTCTCCTTATATAAGTAATTAAGGCACGTTCTTGGCAGGATGGCAAGCAGGGATCGAGGGATCCGTAAAGTCTTGGCTTCGGGGATAGGGAGTAGCGGGACAGTCTCGGCACCAACGGTGCGTGGATAGTTCGAGGGGTCAGGCCGCGACAGCGTCAGCAGGGCCTCGATGATAGTTCAGCTTGGTCAGGCCGCGACAGCGTCAGCAGGGCCTCGAAGAGAGTTCAGCTTGGTCAGGCCGCGTCAGCGTCAGCAGGGCCTCGAAGAGAGTTCAGCTTGGTCAGGCCGCGACAGCGTCAGCAGGGCCTCGAAGGTAGTTCAGCTTGGTCAGGCCGCGACAGCGTCAGCAGGGCCTCGAAGGTAGTTCAGCTTGGTCAGGCCGCGACAGCGTCAGCAGGGCCTCGAAGGTAGTTCAGCTTGGTCAGGCCGCGACAGCGTCAGCAGGGCCTCGAAGGTTCCAGGTGCAAGAGTTCGGATCAGGATCAGCCGCGACGAGGTCAGCAGGGCTTCGACTCCAAGATACAACTGAAGTCCCAATCCAGGGCTGGCCCAGATATAGGACTGGAGTCCTTTGATGTCCGGACCCTCGCGCCTGGGGTTCAGAGGGGCCGGGATGAAGGTGTCCAGACACCCAGCAGGGGGGTGGAGCCAGCGCCCAGGGAGGCTGGAGGGCGATTGATACCAGGCGTCCGGGGACGGCTGGAGGCCCATCGAAACTCCCCTTCTCCGGGATCCGCCAAGTGGCCACTCAACCACCTGGGAGGATCTTGGTGCCTCGATGTCGGGGCTTGCTGGGCCGGGCCCAGGGAAGGCTGCGGCCACGTGCTCGGGACGTGATGGCCCCAAGATGGCGTCGGGCCGGGCATGGTGGCCTGGCATGGGCGAGGGTTCGTGAATGTTCGTGTTAGGGGGGTCGACAGCAGGTCGACGGAGGCCCGATGTCGTCCAGGGCCCGCCATGCGGAAGGGGTCGGACCACGCCATGAGGCCATGTCCAACACACGTCCCCCCATGGTGTTGCTGGTAATATATGTCTACTTTTGGCTTTGGATTTCTTCAGTTGTTTCTTTAGTCTTTTTTTCGCCCTCCTTGACAGTGGTGCTTGCGCCCCTGTCGGTGCACCTTCAGCCTTCACCACAGGAGAAGCGGCCTCGTATGAATCCTCAGTAGTGGTGTCAAAAGCCAGGCCCTCGAGGTCCCTTTTCCCTTGTGTTTCCTGAATGATGTTTTTACTTGGCCCTGCTTGTGGCTCCTTGAATAGGCAGCTAACCGCAGTGCAGTATGTTGTAGTTTCTCCTTTAATTATGTACATTCCTTGCCAAGAATGTATCTATATCATTGCATTGGAATGTGATGTGGGGAGTTGGGATCAGTTATTACTTGGTCTTAGTTTGAACAACTTGCCTCCCTGTTGGATGTTAATAAACCTTCATTCACACCATATTGTGTGTATTCATCATTATATTACTGGCGACGATGGACCCATCAGGTGTTGAAGAACCCTGCGTGACTCGCAACTAAGGATTTTCTGAAACGGCATGTTTTTGAAAACGAAGGAAATTTAAATCTGAAGTGGATTTATCGACTGAAGCGAGTGTAACGAGAGAAGCGGGAGCAGCTGCTAAAGCGGTGAAACTATTTTTGGCAAGTACATTGTGCAAGTTATAATTTGCTTCAAAAGTGCCTACCTTCTTCGCTGCATTTTTTAAAATTCCCCGCGAGCTGTACGAACTGTGCCTAGAGCGTCTTTGTTTGTGTGACGCGTTTGGAAGCAGGCGCGTTTCCGTGAGCCGTACGAACTGTGCCTCGAGCGTCTTTGTTTACGTGACGCATTGGAAAGTAGGCACGCAGCGCGTCACACGACGTCTCCTGACTTCACCCGCATGCTCAGTAGTAACACGCATACTGTTTTACACGCATTTAGCGGGGATATTCTAATTTTCACTCGCAATTCTTATATGAGGCAAGTTTTTGGATGTTTCGAAGCGCATTTTGACTGTTTTTGCGCAAATTCGACCAAGAAAACGGTGAGAGGTGGTAAAGATTATCTATTCAAACGTATACAGAAAGTAAAAAACGAAAAGGAATACAGATTATTCCTTTTCTTTGTTGAATATTAAAGGAATCAATACTGTATGCAAGGAAAAGGAAGTACAAAGGAAATACAGTGGATTTTGTGACTTTTTCTTCCTTCAGAAGGAAAATTAAGCAGATTTCATTTCCTCATTTTCAATTTATTATTTTTTCCTTCATTATTTTAAATCGTTGAGTTAGCTTGTTTAGTTAACTTTTCCTTTTCAGGATGTCTTCTTCTGCACGTGGGATGAACCAACCGCCTCAGTTTTTAAGTGAACAGGGTGAACCAATTTTGCCATGGAAAAAATGGAAGCCAATTTTTGACTCTTAACTACTGGCTATTGGTGGTGAAAAGTTTTCCGCAGTCAGGAAACAGGCTGTTTTGTTGAACAATTTAGGTATTGAAGGAAGGAACATCTATGATAGTTTGGATCCCATACCTATTGGCAGAGGTGCTGGTGAACCTTCTGATGTATATGAAATGAGTGTACTACTCTTGAAAAACCATTTTGGTGCACGTATTAATGTTGTCATGGAGAGACACAAGTTTTTTATGCGTACACAAGGAAAGACTGAAAGAGTTGGAAACTACGTGGCAGCTCTTAAATCTCTTGCACAAACTTGCGAATTTGAACTGTTAACTGATTCTCTCATTCGTGATCAACTGGTTTGTTGCACTAATGATTTGAAGATCCAGGAAAAACTCTTGTCCAAAAATCCAAATTTGAAAGAGGCCATACTTATCGTTGAAAGTGTTGAGCATACCTCTACTTGGGTCAAAGAAATTAGGAAGGGTCCTACTCAGTCTGATCCTGTTTCCAATATTAACAGTGAGAATCGACAAACTTTCAACCTGAAATGAGTGTGGCTGCTGTAAGCAAAATTCCTTCAAAGTTAGAGAAACCACCTTTAAAGACTGAGAAACCTGGACAAAATTACAGCTCTAATAGAGAAAATAAATTTAGATGTCCCAGATGTGGAAGTGAAAAACATGGACCAAATTACCCAAACTGTTTTGCAAAAAGTACTGTTTGTAGGAATTGTGGTAAAAAAGGTCATTACGCTAGAATGTGGTAAAAACAGCAAAGTTAATTTTGTAGATGACAAAGAAGAGTACTCTCAAGATTCTATTCACTGCATTACTGATTCGCAGGATGATATTGTTAACGGAGTGAATCAAGTGGATGATGATATTGTGGTCATGCCCTCTTGTGACATTCACATTGCCAACAAGGTTGTTCCTGTTCTAGCTGATTCTGGTTCATTGTACACCCTTATTAGTGATAAATTCTGGTTTTCAAATTTTGAAGGGGACAAGATCAAGCTTTTGACCCCTGACATTAATCCAGTTGGGTATGCTAAACAAAAGATCGATTTGATTGGGTACTCCATCCAGACCATTACTTTTAAGGGTAGAGAAACTGTTGGTAAAGTGTATGTTGCGAAAAGGGGGGATAATCTTTTGGGCTGGCGTCATCAAAGGAACCTAGGTATTACCTTAAATCCCAATGCTCCTGAACAGGTCATGTTGGTCTCTCACCTTGGTGATCTTTCTGACATTTTTGAAAAATTTCCTGAGGTGTTTAGTGATGATTTAGGTCTTTTGAAAGGATTCAAACATAAAATTATTTTGAAAAGGAATGCAAAACCTGTTGTGCACAAGGTTCGGAAAGTGCCGAATCTTATGATAAAACCTCTCCAAGATGAAATTCATAGGTTGTTGAAGTTGGGTGTGGTGGAGGAAATTGAATGCTCAGAATGGCTTGCACCAATTGTTTTGGCATCTAAGGACAAGGGTACCAAGATTAGGATGTGTGTGGACCTTAGGAGTCTAAATAGTTCAATTTGGGCGGACAGGCAGCCTTTGCCTAATATTAATGAGATTTTGACTAGGTTGGGTGGGGCTACTATTTTTAGTATTATGGACTTGTCTGCAGCATACCACCAAGTCTTGTTAGATGAGGGATCAAGGCATTTAATGTCGTTTGTGACTCCTATTGGTGCTTACAGATTTATCAGGATGCCTTTTGGGCTGGCTAGTGCAGCTGCATGTTTTCAGAGGATCATGAAGAATGTTTTATCTGGTATTGATTCAGTCTTATTCTTTCAGGACGACATTCTTGTGTACGGAAGTGATGTTGACAGGCATGATGATGTTCTTTTTGGAGTTTTAACTAGACTCAAAGAATCTGGTTTGACTTTGAAACGTGGGAAATGCAAGTTCAGAGTCAAATCGGTATCTTATTTGGGGCACAATATATCTGGGGAAGGTATTAGTCCCAAAATTGATCTGGCTGAGGCTATTCCACAAGCTCAAACCCCTTCTAACAAAGATCAAGTGAAATCTTTTAATGGTTTGTCTGAGTATTACTCTAAATTTATCCCTAATTTTGCTAGTGTTATGCAGCCTATTAGACTGCTTTTAAAGAAGGGCGCGGTTTTCAATTGGGACAAAGAATGCTCATTAGCTTTTGAAACTGTTAAGTCTCAGATCGCGAAGATGCCAACTTTGGGGCATTTCGATGTACGCAGGAAAACAATTCTGTCCACTGACGCGAGTTTACGTGGTTTGGGGGCTGTTCTTTCTCAGTTGGTGGATGGTTCGGAGAAGGTCATTGGTTTTGCCTCACGTTCTCTGAAAGGTGCCGAAGAACGCTATTCAGTTATAGAGCGTGAAGCCCTTGCTTCTTTTTGGGCTATCAGGCATTTCAGGTTCTACTTATGGGGTTTACCTTTTGTTGTCAGGTCTGACCTCAAACCTCTTGTGCAGTTATTTTCCTGTAGGAATGTGGAGTGTACCACTCCAAGGATCAGGAGATGGGTCGAAGGACTCATGGAATACAATTTTTGTGTAGAGTATTTACCTGGACTCAAAAACATTCCTGCTGATTTCCTCTCTAGATCGCCTCTTGATAGGTTGGTTTTGTGTGATTCTGAGCCACCTGTTGTTTCATGGGTGAGGTAATCTGCATTGAATGAAGTGGAATGGAAGAATAGTTTTTCGAGTGATCCAGCCAGAGATTTTGTGCTGGAATCCACGGTCAATGGATGGCCTATTCTGAAGGAAGTTCCTGAAACTGCCAAGGGGTACTGGAATGTGAGAGATGAGTTAAACATTGTCCATGGTGAATTGTTCAGGGGCGACAGATTGATTCCTCCGTTTGGAATGAGGGAGATTATAAACTTGCCACATGAAGGGCAGCTTGGTCGTAGTCTCACCAAGGCTAGAGTCAGGGAAACCTATTGGTGGCCTGAGTTAGACCGTGAGGTAGAAACTGTTGTGAAGGACTGTAATATTTGTGCTGGTAATGATAAGTCAAGGAAAGTGAGCGCTGCACCTCTTTCCCCTGTTGCTATACCTGAGCGTCCTTGGTCCAAAGTAGCTGTGGACATCATTGGACCTTTTGAGAACCTGGCTCCTTCAGAAAGGTTTGTGGTTGTTTTGGTTGACTATACTTTGAAATGGTTATCTGCTTCCTGCATGAGTTCTGTTTTGAGCAGAAATGTTATCGAATTTTTAAAGGATTCCTTTACTTGTGAAGGGGTTCCTGACATCTTGGTTTCGGATAACGGTGTTCAGTTCACCTCCCAGGAAATGTCTGACTTTTTGAGAGAATTGTCTATCACCCATCATAAAACTGCTCTTTATTCTCCACAGGCAAATGGACTAGTAGAGAGCATGAATAGGTTAATTAGAGCGTGTGCACAGACTGCTTTGGAGAGAAGGCTTCCACTGAAACCTATTCTCAGGGAAAAACTGTGGGCACACAGAAACACTCCTAATAGCGTGACTGCTTTATCACCTTTTAAGAAACTGAAAGGTAGAATTGCTGGTTCTAAACTAAATCCATTGTGGCTTTCGGTCAAGGACAGAGGTTGTGTGGTCAGAGATAAAAGACTGGAGAACTATCAGGAGAAGTACAAACAAAGATTTGATTCTTTAAAAGGTGCAAAGAGTGTTTCTTGGAAAGTGGGTGATTTTGTTTACATTAAAAAAGCAGTTTGGTCACCCAAGGGTGAGTCAAAGTATTTTGGGCCTAGACGCATTATTAAGGTCATGCAAAATGTGGTTATGCTTGCTGGTGGAGATGTTTGGAGTATGTCTCGCTTATCAAGGTGTGCGGAGGGGGATGGTGTTGTGAAATCTGGTTCTGACGGATTTGAGATGAAACGTTCCAATCACTTACCTCAGAATGTTTCTTCCAATCACTTACCTCAGAATGTTCCTTTTCGCAGCACTAGCACAAAAGTTAAAAGACCTCCTTTATATCTTCAAGATTACTGCTCTAAGTGAATTGTTCTTTTGTTTTTGGTTCTTTTTGTTTCTATCCTTTTGCTTTTGTTATTATAATAAGGGAGATGTGTTGTAGTTTCTCCTTTAATTATGTACATTCCTTGTGATGGAGCGAGATAGAAAACAGAAATCTGTTTAAACTCGTGAAGTCACATTTCCATAACATAAATAATAATATTAATGTTTTGTGATGTGTTATGCTAACACAACCTAGATTAAACTTTACACACGGGGACAATAACATGTGTGCTCATAAATGTGCATAAGTGTTGCATCTTTTGTTCGTGCAAAAATAATAAATTAATTTGTCGTTTTCGTTTCTGTCATTACTAACTGCAGCAGATTTAAAAGAAGCATGTGCTTGTTTTGCTTTCCTTGTCTATGTGATGTCATTTCTACTATTCTAGGTGCACATAAGGTTTTAAGGATTCATGAAGACTGGTAGATATAAAATGCTGCTTATTTGTTGCTTTGTGCTAGGTAACATTAGACTAATTGGGAGGGTTAATCAATTAGTAAACGAAGGGTGGAAACAGAATAAATAATATTTCTTACATTAATACTTTTCTTGTGTTTGTTTTATACTGGAAAAATAAGTTGCCTGCTTTTGGGCCTAGTTTGCTCGAGTTTGCTAAACGATGAATTTAATTCTGCAAGGAGCACGAGATGTCTCTGTGAAAGAAAGTTTCCGTCAAAATTGCATTCACTCAACAAAGATGGTGTGTTGTCATTATTCTGTCGGACGTGGCCAAGGTCAGAAACCGGTAGAAAGAACATTTGATAACTTAGCGACCGAGGAAGTGTAATGGAGTCAGTGAGAAACTTTTGCTCAAAATTGTTGCAAATCAAGGAAGCTTTGGAACACGTACAAGAAAGACAATGGTCCCAAAGAATATGACCGAATGGAAGTTTTGAAATGTAGGTGACATGTCACTTGTCACTCTCCGACCAATGAGACATCGTCTTTTGCAGAAAATTTTCCTTTACTTAGATTAGCTAGCATAGAAAGGTATAAAAAGTCCATGCCCTGGGGATGGGCTGGCTGCTGCTTTCTGACTTTCCGATGAGGGTGTCGTGCTGCTGGACTTTGCGTGGAGCACGTAAGAATCCTCAAAGAACTTTACCTTTTCATTTATTTAGCTTAGTTAGGGACTTAGGTTTTAGAAAAATGCTAAACTTATAATTTCTTGCTTAAAACTGTATTTTCCTTATGATATTTTTCAAACATGCTTGTTATAATTCTAATAAAATTGCATTTATGAAACTATATTTGATTTATCTAAAATTAGTTAATACAAATCTTACTTTTGAAACAAGCTGGTCTTGGTTATTCAGAAGCGTAGGTTACTATTAGCTAGATGCCATAGCCATGGTGGTCATTTAAATAGATAGGTTTTATTCAAATGACGTCAACATTTACCGCGGTTGTATATAGTTTGTATATAATTTGTAAATAAGGTATATTTAGGTTTAATTTGATCACCTGATTCAGTAGGTCAAATATGTCATGTTTGGTTAATGGGTCCATGAGTTAGAGTAGTATTTTATGTGGTAGGTTATAGTTGGGTAGCATTGCTTATGGCATATTTCCTATAGGCCGCTGGATCAATTCTCTGGTAGCAGAAATTGATGGTTGCTAAGGGTAACCAAGGTGTTGCTAAGGGTAACCAAGGTGTTATTGATGTGTTATTGGTACGTTATGGTATAGAAATAGGATCGATGTTTAACATATGTTGAGTTCGTTTTTCGTGCTATATGTGAGTTGTACCGGTACAGATTGTGTGATGAGAAGGTAGTCACGCAAGACATCTGATCTGTTTTGTGATATCGCCGTGTATCACAAGTGATATCGCCGTGTATCACGTGTTGTGGTCGTGCAACACAGTGTTGTGGTCGTGCAACACAGTTTTAGGGCTAGGTGTGAATCTTGTATAGTGAGGATTAACTAGGAAATTAGAGCAGCATGAGAATAGGGACAAAGCGCCTGTTGTAAAACTCACTGTGATAAGAGTATTAGTTATATTCGAGCTTGAGTGAAGGGTAGGGTAACGTCGGTACATGATTATCTATAAACAGGTGAAAGTCCTGTAGGGGTACATGTTTTATATCTATAAACAGGTGAGAGTCCTGTACGGATAACGTCGTTATTTTGCTAACGGTGCATGATTTCTATAAACAGGTGAGAGTCCTGTACGGATTTCATGTGTGTTTGAAGTTAGGGATTTTTCCGTGTGAAAGTGCGAGTTTGTTTTGTAATTTATGTTCGAGTAGAACTTTTGAACAGTCACTTGGTTGTGCGTTCGGAGGGAAATGAGTTCATAATTACTTGTTTGAAGGGCAGAGTAAAAAGATTACTCTACTGGCAAATGAAAATTATTCTATGAGAATAGGGCCGACTATTCCGAGTTGTGAATACTTGAATGTATGCAAACTATCCTATTTAGAGAAACAGACAGATGAGTCTTTATTGTCGTTGTTAAAGATTAATTTTCACCGAAAAAGTGGTTTCAAAATGGCGCTGTGAAAAGAATTTGTGAAGGAGGGGTAAGCGCTAAGAGTGAGAAGTGAGAAACCGCAGCTGCTGTGTACGTCACAGAGCCGCGCTGGGATTGGGTGACATACGTCACAAGCTGTGCTCTGATTGGTTCTTGAGTCTCTGACGAACTGTAAGCTGATTGGTTCCTCAGAAAATCTTCATTTTTATTGGTTGAGTAAAAGAGTGACGTAGTTCAACTCTTATTGGCTTGTTAGTGTGTTTCGCGCACGGATTGGTTGTTTTAGCGGAACATCCCGGAAATATTTTACGAACAATTTTGTTAATTGAATTTAACTCCTAAAAATGAGTTATCATTTTAAACACGTTGAGAAAAAGCCAACGTTGTTTCAGAAACTTAAAAATTTTATGTCGCCTGACAAGAAGATTGAAACGCGAGGTGGTAAATTACTTCCTAAGTACAAAACACCTGCAGCGTATATGGAAGGTGAATATGGTTATCATACTGTTTTGTGGTTTGATATTTGGAAACACTACACAAAGGATGATGGTGTTTTGACCTGGCCTGATGATGGTTCATTTAATGTAAAGGTTTTAAGAAATTTGCGAGAGAAAATGAATGCTCTTAATCCAAAACCTAGACCAACTCAATTCGAGGCTTTAGTTGAATGGGAGGATGAGATGTACCAGTTACAAAGAGAAGCAAGTGGACTTAAAAGACCTCCTAAACCTCCGAGTTATAGAAGAGAAACACATGAAGACAGAATGCGAATGTGGAGACAGGGAAGCATGAGTGAGGGACTTTATTTAATTAGAGAAATGGTTTTAGGTTCTCCTGAGGGAAAAAGAACTGAAAAGAGAAATAATGTCCCTATAGAAAGTGAATCTGAAGATGCAGTTTTAGAAGAAATCTATACTTCGGATAAAAGGAATCAGCCTTTGAGACCCCCTAGATCATGGTCTACTCCGATGGTTTCTACAGAAACTACACGAGTGCACCTCCAGTTAATGAAGCTCCAAAATTATACCCAAATAATTGTGAAATTGTTGAAACTCCAAGAAGACCAGAAACTGAGATAAATGCAAATGTCCGTAATGAAGATAGACATTTTTCATTGATTCCAAGAGCAAGGGAAGCTCCAAAAAATTATGTGAGAGAAGTCAGAAATGTAGAGGCTGGAGATTCTTCTGAGTACTTACGATCAAAAGAAGAATTAATTCGACAAATAACAAAAAGCATGGAAGCTGTGACAGTTCCAGTAACTATTGGTCCTGTTCAGCCTGTGTTTGAGCAAAGAGAAGTTAATAAGACAGGGTTGACTGTTCCTTTAAATGCAGAAATTCAGAAGGTTGCTGAAAAATTTTACTCAGATATTTCTGAAATAAACTCTTCAAGATCGAGAATGCCAGATTTGACTTTTAATGAGGATTTATCTCCAAAAACACCGATGGGTGCAGAATCTGATGCTGAGAGTCCTGAAGTCAGGGTAACAAAACCTAAACTTGATGTTGCAAAATTAAAAGCAAATATTGAGGAATTAATAATTGGTAAGATTGGTCCTGACAGTTTAAATTATTATCGAGTTGATGAACTACTGTTCATCTGCAAGAGTATTCAGTGGAAAACAAAAAACAAATATGATCAGTTGGATGAACTGGCAGCTGAACTTGAAATTGATTTGAGCAGGCAAAAGAATTTTGCAAAACATTACAGATTAGACTTTTCAGAAAGCGACATTGAAAGTTTGAACTCAATGGGAAGAATAATTCACATAAAAGATTTGATTGTTTACATTAAAAAACTGGGAGAACTGAGCAAGTGGAGAGTGAAATGGACAAAAAAGAAGGAAGATGAGAAATTGGAAAAATTGTCAAAACAATTTCCAATGAGAGAGATTGCAGGTGGAGGATATGTTCATGTCCCATGGTCAAGACAAGACATACTGCTGTTCACAAATGATTTTCCAAGACTGAGGGAGAAGCCAGTCGAGTGGTATAGGCAGGTAGACAGGTTCATAAAAGTCTCAAAAGTTCTGTGGATCGATCTGGATGGATTTTTTGACATTGTTGTTCCATCGGATCTTTGGACAGAATGCAAAATAGCCATAAGTTGGCCAAAAATAGAACCTGATCGAAATAAGGAAACAGGTGCTCCAAATCCTCTTGTAATGGAGTTTTATGAAAAGGTGATTTACTGGTTGAAAAACAAAATTCCACCAAAAGAAGTTGATTGGGTTAAAATAGAAAGAACAAACCAGGAAACAAAAGAATCAGTCCATTCATTTTACGAAAGGTTACTGTTGATTTTTAAACAATACAGTGGCTATGAAAAACTAGACGAGAAAGATATGAGTCATTTCGTCTACAGATTTGTTTATGGTCTGAAACCAGAAATTGCAGACATGATCAGAAACAGTATTGTCGGATGGCAAGCACTTTCTGTTGATGACATTTTGAGAAAGGCGAAGTACTGCAGTGATGAGTTAGAAGTGAAACAAAAGAAGCTCAAGGAGAAAGCCATGTGGGCTCAGGTAAAAGTGGCTGAGCATCAGATTGCTAGTCTTGGTAATAAGAACACAAATTTTGTTCAAACTACAAATTCGAATCAAGGGCAAGGGAAGTTTAAAGGTAATTATCTTGTGAGAAAAATTAACCCAAGGATTGAAGAGATGAAACAAAAATTACCTTGTTTTAATTGTGGCGAGCTTGGACATTGGAGAGACGAATGTAAGAAACCACCTAGAAATTTAAAAAGTCCATTGTTAAATCCACAGATGCAGAATGATGTTGACCTGCAGCAACAGCTACAGTTGCAACAGAATTTAAACAAATTAAGTCTTCAGCGACAGTTGCAGCAACAGGTGAATCAGCAACAGGTGAATCAGGTGAATAACCGTCAGAATCGATTGCCACAGGCACCGTTTCCAAATTGTGGGGGAACTCAGAAATATAATTCAGGTTTGGGTTTTCAAGGAGATGATCAGGTAATAAAACCGCAAAGACAAAGGGTGCAAAATGCAGGACAACAGTTTTTGTTAACAGAAGGGCAAGAGAGTGATTCTGATGATTATTACTGACGGTGCCCGAGAGAGGAGGAAGAGTGTGTTGTTGGAGCCACTCTTGAGGTTGACCAGTCTGGTCCATTTGTAAATGGGAAAGTTAATGATGTAGACATCACTTTTCTAGTGGACACTGGTGCTACCCGTTCTACTGTTAGATCAGTGGAAATTGAAAACCTACCTCTCTCTGGGGATACCATCCAAGTTGTTGGAGTAAGCAATCAACAAATCAGGACTGATTTGACTGATCCAGTACCAGTTGAAATTGGTAATTTTAAAGACAAACACAGATTTGTGGTTTGTAACAGTAGTCCGGTGAATCTATTGGGCAGAGATATATAGTGTGCAAGATGAATTGCAGAATATATTGTTCTCCTGAAGGAGTTGAATTACAAACAATGGAGGAAGATGGCTTGTACAGGTTGACAATGATGTTGATGGAAACAGAGGAAACAAAATTGTTTCCTGAGTTTGAAAAGGAAAATCTGCCAGAAGAACTCAAGGAAACAGTGAAATCTGAAATTTGGGATTTAACTGGGAATGAGATGGGTCTGATGAAACATGTCGATCCAGTCAAAATCACACTGAAGCAGGGAATAGAATTTCCTAACATTCCTCAGTACAAAATGAAAGCAGAGACAATTGAGGGAGTTATACCTGTGATTGAAAAATTCATTAAACAAGGTGTTTTAAAAGAAATTGAGAGTAGCCCTTGTAACTCACCGATCATGGGAATTAAAAAGTCGAACGGAACGTACAGGATTGTACAAGATTTGAGAAAGGTTAATCAGATTGTTGTTCCATGTTGCCCTGTGGTTCCAAACCCAGCAGTCATTTTGTATCAGATTCCACATGATGCGGAATGGTACACTGTCATTGATCTTTGCAATGCATTCTTTACTGTTCCTCTACATCCAGAGAGTCAGGAAATTTTCGCTTTCAGATTCCAGAGTAGGACCCTCGCATGGTGTAGAATCCCTCAGGGGTATACAGAGAGTCCTTCAATCTTTAATGAGCTGTTAAAGAGATCTTTGGAAAATTTAGACTTACCTGGCAGGTCTACGTTGGTGCAGTATATCGACGATTTGTTGATAGCTGCTAAAACGAGAGAAAATTGTGTGACAGACACAATAATACTTTTGAATCATCTTGCAGATGAGGGACATAAAGTGTCTCCAGCAAAATTACAGTTTTGCAAACAAGAAGTGAAATATCTTGGTCACAGAATTGCAAAGGGAAAAAGACAGGTGACAGTTGAGAGAATTAAAATGATTCAAGCAATGCAACCACCAAGAACACAGAGACAGGTTAGAATGTTTTTGGGAATGGTTGGCTACTGTCGACAATGGATAAGTGGATTTTCGGTAATTGCGAAACCACTACAGAGACTGACAAGGTCTGATGTGAAAGATCCAATTATTCTCAATGAGGCTGAGATGGAATCTTTTGAGAATCTGAAAAAGAGTTTATGTCAAGCTCCTGCTTTGGGTATGCCGAATTATGAGAAAGATTTTGAACTGTATTGCAGTGAGAGAGAAGGTTGTGCAATGTCTGTGTTAATTCAGAGACATGGGAATCTAAAGAAACCCATTGCATACTTCTCTGCAGTTCTTGACCCCATTGCAAAAGCATTACCAGGTTGTTTGAAAGCAGTTGCAGCTACAAGTGTCAGTCTTGAACAGAGCGAAGGAATCATAATGGGATTTCCTGTGAAAGTTTTTGTGCCTCATTCGGTTGAAATATTACTGACAAGAGGTAAAACTCAACATTTGACAAGCAGCAGATTGACTAAGTATGAGAAAATCATACTAGGAGCAGATAATGTTTCCATTTCAAGATGTTTGAATCTGAATCCTTCTACATTACTGCCTGATTCTGAAATTGTTGATGAAAATGAAGTGGAACATGAATGTTTGGATGTCATGGAGTTTTGCACCAAACCAAGGCAGGACATTAAAGATGTACCTTTGCCTGAATCAGATGTTGTCTACTTTGTGGATGGCTCCTGTCTGAGGACAGAGGGAGGTGTTTTAAAAGCATCATACTCAGTCTGTACAGTTGCAGATGTCAAAGAAGCATCATGTCTTGAAGGAATTCGTTCAGCACAAGTGGCTGAATTGATTGCTTTGATTCGTGCTTGTGAAATATCAAAGGACATAAGAGTTACCATCATTACTGATAGTCAGTATGGGTACGGGGTTGTGCATGATTATGGACAGCTCTGGTCTCAGAGAGGCTATTTGACCTCAGCAGGTTCACCAATTAAAAATGCAGTTTTCATCAAAAGATTAATTGAAGCCATACAGTTGCCGAAAGAGATCGCAATTGTAAAATGTGCTGCACACACAAAAGGGGTGGATTATATCTCAAAAGGCAATGCCTATGCAGATGAGACAGCAAAATATTGTGCAAGAAAATGTTGTGCATACAATCGGGAAAAGAGTAAAGAAACTGATTCAAATTCATTAATGCTAACCACAGTTGTAGAAACATGGCAGGAGATCAGAGATTTACAAAATGAAGCAGATGATGAGGAAAAAGATCTGTGGTTACGAGCAGATTGTAGACCACGTGATGAGGATGGAGTGTGGGTCTATAAAGATGGCAGAGTAGTCTTACCAAATTGTTTGATTGCTGATATGGCCAGATTGTATCATGGCCCAGCTCACCTTGGAAGAGATTCTATGATCAGACTTTTCCGAGAGACTTGGTCCAATACAAAATTCAGAACGATTGCAGAGTCTTTTTGTCAAAGGTGTTTGTCATGCCAACAAATGAACCCAAACAGAAAATCAGTTGTAGGTACAGGGGTAATTGGTCGAGAGGGTGATCCCTTTACCAGGTTGCAGATGGATTTCATTGAAATGCCCCTACACAATTGTTTGAAATATGTTCTTGTGATTGTTTGTTTGTTTTCAAGATGGGTGGAAGCATTTCCTACACGACATTGTGATTCAATTACAGTGGCAAAATTGCTACTTAGAGAAATCATCCCAAGGTACGGTTTTCCAGTCACTATTGAGAGTGATGGAGGAAGCCATTTTGTTAACAAACTGATGAAGCTGATATGTGAGGCATTAAGCATTGAGCAGAAAATACATTGTGCATACAGACCAGAGGCATCTGGGGTGGTTGAACAGATTAATGGGACAATTAAAAACAGGATTGGAAAAATGTGTCTGGAAACAGGTGTATATTTTTTTCCTTTTTAAGGCAAAACTAACCAAAGATGCCTTACGTTATGGAACAAAGTACTTCAAGATGTTCCATTCTTAAGAGATGCTGTAAGATGACTCTGGTGTGTCTGCTCATTCTAATTCTGCTCTGGTTAGTTTTAGCTGTTATCATTCCATTTGAAATTAATAAGGATTTTCACAAAGCCAACATGACAAGCAAAGCTTCAGTTAGTCAAAACAAACATAGTGCAACTGGCAAAGTTATTGATCATCAACCTAATATTCATCAGGACAAATCTATTAGTGATTTTTCAAGCAATACATTCACAAAGCTTTTGAGTGAATATGTAAAGGTAATGGATGCAAAAGACTGCTACGTTTGTGTTAAATTACCTGCTTCTGTTTCTGAGGGAGTGACATACAATATGCTTCCTCTTACATATGGTGTGACATGCAGTGTGTTAGCTAGCTTGTTCTATCAGACTGGACGCTTAGAATACTATTATTCAGATTTTGACGAGATTTTTGCCAATTTAAAAATTGAGGGTGCTTTGAATAAGCATAAGAGACCTAAACAGATGAGGGAATTTTTCCTTGTTACTAATGAACTTACCTATGAGTATGCTTACAAGAACAATTTAACCTGCAAACTAAGTGCTGAAGGAAAGAAGTTTTTGAACCTGGTTGAAGAAAGGAGAGCAATTTACAAGAGAAATGAGATAGTCAAACAGACTAAATCCAGGTTCTGGCAGAAAGAGGATGAGAAGCTTAATTGCAAAATGCTTGATAATGTTGCAATTCACATAGACAAACCAATTAGTGGTAAGCTTTGCATTAGGAGAGATAATACACTTTTTGATAACTACTTTGTGGGTGCAAGTAATTGTGAAGATACATATCAGATCATGGGAGGTTGGGGATTTAAAGGTGGAAAAGATCCAATTTTTCCTGGGATTTATTTTGTTTGTGGTGACAAGGCTTACTACAACCTTCCTGACCATTGGTATGGAACTTGTTATGTTGGGATTGTTTTTCCTAAAATGTTCCATGTTGACGGAGATTCGGAAGGATTGTTCAAAATTCACAATTATGTAAATAGGGCTAAAAGAGAAACTTTTACAGAAGTTTTGGGAGATATTTTTCAAGCAGTGATACCTATTGTAGGTATAACCCTGAACGCAGGGAGAATCAGAAAATTGTCCACAATTGTTGACAGATTGTCAACAGACACAGCTGATGGTTTCCAATTAGTGAATGTTGAGGTCATTGCAATCAGATCCATGGTGATTCAAGATCGCCTTGCTTTAGACATACTCCTGGCAAAAGAGGGAGGAGTCTGTGGCATTTTACATGTGCAACATTGTTGCACATATATCCCTGATGAAAGTAAGAACCTTGAGATGTACATTAAGAACATCACAGAGATGCATTCAGAGATAATTCCATTAGAAGAAGAAGATTTTACAGAAAGACTTTCAAAAAGATTCCAATCAATTAAAAATTGGTTCCATGACATTGGAAGTTCAGTTCTTGGCAAGATTTTGGCACCTTTGATTGTGATAATATTCATTTTCATTTTGACAAAAATTGGTTGTTTGTTGCATAAGAGAAAGAAACAAATGAAGGAAAAGAGAAGAATTTATAAACTCAAAAAAGAAGAAGAGAGGGAGATTGAGTTGCAGGAATTACACAGAGCTCGTTATGACAATTGCAAGGATTTTGCAGAAACAGATTTTTAAATACTGACACAGATGAATTTGAATCATTTTCCAGAAAGTTTAAAATTCCAAATTTTGGGTGGTGGTGTGGTGATTTGTTAATCACCAGATGAGGGAGTTGATGGAGCGAGATAGAAAACAGAAATCTGTTTAAACTCGTGAAGTCACATTTCCATAACATAAATAATAATATTAATGTTTTGTGATGTGTTATGCTAACACAACCTAGATTAAACTTTACACACGGGGACAATAACATGTGTGCTCATAAATGTGCATAAGTGTTGCATCTTTTGTTCGTGCAAAAATAATAAATTAATTTGTCGTTTTCGTTTCTGTCATTACTAACTGCAGCAGATTTAAAAGAAGCATGTGCTTGTTTTGCTTTCCTTGTCTATGTGATGTCATTTCTACTATTCTAGGTGCACATAAGGTTTTATGGATTCATGAAGACTGGTAGATATAAAATGCTGCTTATTTGTTGCTTTGTGCTAGGTAACATTAGACTAATTGGGAGGGTTAATCAATTAGTAAACGAAGGGTGGAAACAGAATAAATAATATTTCTTACATTAATACTTTTCTTGTGTTTGTTTTATACTAGAAAAATAAGTTGCCTGCTTTTGGGCCTAGTTTGCTCGAGTTTGCTAAACGATGAATTTAATTCTGCAAGGAGCACGAGATGTCTCTGTGAAAGAAAGTTTCCGTCAAAATTGCATTCACTCAACAAAGATGGTGTGTTGTCATTATTCTGTCGGACGTGGCCAAGGTCAGAAACCGGTAGAAAGAACATTTGATAACTTAGCGACCGAGGAAGTGTAATGGAGTCAGTGAGAAACTTTTGCTCAAAATTGTTGCAAATCAAGGAAGCTTTGGAACACGTACAAGAAAGACAATGGTCCCAAAGAATATGACCGAATGGAAGTTTTGAAATGTAGGTGACATGTCACTTGTCACTCTCCGACCAATGAGACATCGTCTTTTGCAGAAAATGTTCCTTTACTTAGATTAGCTAGCATAGAAAGGTATAAAAAGTCCATGCCCTGGGGATGGGCTGGCTGCTGCTTTCTGACTTTCCGATGAGGGTGTCGTGCTGCTGGACTTTGCGTGGAGCACGTAAGAATCCTCAAAGAACTTTACCTTTTCATTTATTTAGCTTAGTTAGGGACTTAGGTTTTAGAAAAATGCTAAACTTATAATTTCTTGCTTTAAACTGTATTTTCCTTATGATATTTTTCAAACATGCTTGTTATAATTCTAATAAAATTGCATTTATGAAACTATATTTGATTTATCTAAAATTAGTTAATAAAAATCTTACTTTTGAAACAAGCTGGTCTTGGTTATTCAGAAGCGTAGGTTACTATTAGCTAGATGCCATCGCCATGGTGGTCATTTAAATAGATAGGTTTTATTCAAATGACGTCAACATTTACCGCGGTTGTATATAGTTTGTATATAATTTGTAAATAAGGTATATTTAGGTTTAATTTGATCACCTGATTCAGTAGGTCAAATATGTCATGTTTGGTTAATGGGTCCATGAGTTAGAGTAGTATTTTATGTGGTAGGTTATAGTTGGGTAGCATTGCTTATGGCATATTTCCTATAGGCCGCTGGATCACTTGCCAAGAATGTATCTATGTCATTGCATTGGAATGTGATGTGGGGCGTTGGGATCAGTTATTACTTGGTCTTGGTTTGAACAACTTGCCTCCCTGTTGGATGTTAATAAACCTTCATTCACACTATATTGTGTGTATTCATCATTATATTACAGTAGTTGGTCTTTTCAGGTAGCACCGTCTTCGTTTCTAATTAATTTTGGGTTGCTTGTACTGGGGGGGCGTCTCTCTCTGTTCCTTGGCTAAAACCAAAAAGTCCTTTAGTACTTCTGGTAGTCCTGACCATTTTTCTATGATGGCGGCACAGGAGTTAGTATGAGCCGCGTTGGCATTATGGACTTCAAGTGAGACCTCGGGTTTTGCCAGCTTGTTGTCTTGGCGCACCAGGTGTTGAGCAATTGAGTGCAGCAAGTCGATTTGTACTTCCATCTTTGTGGACTGCCATAGCAACGCCCTGGCCATTGTGTCCTGTACTTCTCTTATTGCTGACAGGTTTAACTCTTTAAGAGTGGCTTCTTCCGTTGTATCCTGCTGATGTGCTTGGCCCATCGGGCTCCAACCCTCAGTTTGGAGCATTCTAAGGGCGGCAGTTCTTCCTGAGTTTATTGGTGTTGCATCCAATGTTCGTTCAATGGACTGTTCTAGTTTTTGCAGGAATGAGGTTGTTAAGGCATCCATTCCGGGGGAGGTTATCTTCTGGTGTATCCGGGGTGTCTCCGTTGAGTTTGATCTCTTTCATTTACTCATTGGAGGATTGGCTGCAACTACCTCATTAAGCTCATCATTCTGCATCACTGTAGGTCTCTGATGAATGTCGGCTGTGATCCGTGTTGGGCTCTTTACCCTGGCGGTGGTTTTAAGACAGGTCTTGGGACCGCCGGTTTTCTGTATGATGGCTGACTCACAGGAATGATGTCCCCTCTGGCCCTTATTGGACTCTGGGGTTCCCAGTTTGGAGACGATATCTGTCTCCACTAGCCTCACATCCGCGGCTATTAGACCACTCGAGGCCTGAAAGAAGTGAGTGATGAGTCCTTGAGGGAGGATGTTGCCATTGAGTGGTTCCTGGGATTGTTGAGAAGTTATGCTCCTTGTTATCCTTCTTTGTGCTGTGCCTTCAGGGTCCACCTCCATCTCCACCTCCGCGCCGGGCTTTGTCTTTTTGAGCGTCATCCTTAGGCACTGGTAACTGAGGTGTCTGAGGCACTGGAAGAATCTATACGGTGCAATTCAGTGCTTATGGGCCCCCTTGTTAATATGTGTCACCTTGTTAATATGTGTCACCTGTGCTTGATTTATAAGACTTGCTCCGCAAACAAGACTACATCGCCCAGAATGCTTTGCGTCAGCACATTATTACCCAAATTTGAAGCAAATTTTGTGATAAAGTTACGTGGGCTATGACTTAGATTAGCTGCCTTTTCAGCACTTGGCGAGGGGGTGCTGGGGTCGGCCTGGTAAGATGATTTTTTCGACCGCGACGTTGGGCCACTTTTTTTCTTTTTGAGAGCGGTGCTGGAAGTGACGGGAGCTGGAAGTGACGGGAGCGGCACTGGTGGTCAGCCTTGGGCAGATTTGGGCAAGTTTGAACAAAGTTTTTTCCTTTCTCTTTCTCTTCTCGGAAAGGGAGCTAGCGGAGAGGAGCACACAGGGAGACCGCAGGCTGAGGGACCTAGTCAGGCAGCCCCCCTCGATCCGCACCCCGGGCTCTTACTTCGCAGCCGCCTCTATCGGCGGCCGCGCTCGTGCCCCTTCCCTTCTTCCACCGCCTCTGCCTCTTACCTCCCGGCGTGGCTGGGCCCCTTCTGACTCCAACGCGATGGGACCGGAGCCCACCAGACCGCTTCTTCTTTTTCTTTTTCCTTCTTAATGGAGGAGCAGTCCCCCAAGTCTGCAGAATCAGCAGGGGGGACGGGGGAGAGGAGAGCAACGGGGAAGAAACGGGGGAGACTCGTAGGATGCCAAAGAAAATGCTGGCTTTCTCCTCTTACTCCCTGCGGCTCCCGCTACCTCGCTCCGTGGCACCGTCAGTCTTTGCGTCAGTCTTTTGCGTGGGAGGAGTGAAAACCGGAAATCACCTTCTACCAACCAACTGCCAACACAGCTATAACCATCTCTTTCACCTACAAGTGCGACAGATCAGATTATTCCATTTCTCCAAAGCTAAAGGATTGGCTGGGGAGGCAGATATTAGTAATTTGTAATCCACCTTAAATTCTTAAGCAACTCTTGTCCTGCTCATCTCTAAATGTGATGATTAGCGCCACCATGTGGCCGACTGCCATAAGTACAGTGTTGACAATTAAGTGCCGGTGCAGAGCACCATAAATCAATTAAGTGCCAGTACCGAGCACCTGAATCCACCGGCTCAAATTAAGCACTTTTTTGTCCCACTGCACGTGACAATGAGCCAGCAAGGCTTTGTACTTGGTTTTACTGACCTCTGCTCTAAGGCTGCAGAAGCCTTTCGAGTTAACCTCTTGCGCGCTACCGCGTTTTCCCGCTGTACGCGGGAAATTAAAAAATGGCTTGTTTATGACAAAGCCAGCTCGTCATCCGCGCAGCGCAGGTAACGCTGATGACGAGCTGGCTTTGTCATCAGCACCGAAGGGGTTAAGCACCAGTGGCCAAGCCGGTCCAGGCAAATGTGAGGTTATTTACAGCTGGAAAAAACGGCTCACCTGATGACCTTTGTCAAAGGCCCCTCAGGTAATGGCCGATTGCCCGTTCTGCCAATCCAATCCGACCCTGGCAGAACTGCTGCCTGTTGCCTCTGACTCCAGCTGGCAGAATTTGTTGCCTCTCCGCTCGCCTCTTCGCTACACCAGGCATCGCTCCTCAGAGCTCAGACCACACCTCCTTCCTTCCTCCTTCCTTCGCTGGGAGTCTGACTCTGATTAGTGTTACAGGTCCTTTTAGAGGTGAAAGGTGGCAAGGAACAATCTTTATTTAAAAATATATATCATTAGCCTTGCTAGAGAGCAGTCTAGATTGGCTGAACCTCATTTAAAGGGCTATGCTAAAGATAATAATAATAAATCCACATTTGTAAAGCGCACAATCACCCGCAAGGGTCTCTAGGCGCTGGGGGGCCGTCGGGAAGATTAAGCAAGCTATTGCCCAGAGTCACATGGTGCTGAGCTAACCTGCCACCGGCGCCGGGGATCGAACCGTGATCCCCAGATTCCAGCGTTAGTCGCCCTGGCCGCGGCGCCACACCTCTTCCAAAGATAAAAGGAGAAAGGGGTAATGGTAGGATCTGCAACCTCAAAATTCAGTAGATGGCACAGGAGTTAAATCCACATATTTAAAAAGTGAGATCTCACTTGATTTTGAAAACAAACGACTGCAGGGTGTTATGGCGCCATTGCAATTATCTATACATACCAACATGCAGCATCAGAAAGAGGAGTCTTGCTGCAAGAAAAAAGGAAAATGTAATTTCTCCATTAACCTATGTCATACTCTTGCTCATCACAGCCCCCCTGGTAGGCTTCCTCCTTACAGAGGAACTACACATGTCCAGAGATCCCAGACAATGGCAAAGCCAGCTGGAGAGAGGACACTCATCCTACCAGAGAGTAACAGTACGACTTGGAGCAATAAAGATTACCAGTGAGTAAGGTGTGTTTTCTTGCCTTTCCCCTCTTTTACTTCACAGTCTGTACAAATGATCACATGTGAGGAAAAAAGGTTAAATTCACCCAGCTAACCACCAACAGGGAACAGATCTAGCAGAAGCAGAGTTCAGTCTACACAGGGCAATCCAGGGGGAGCAGGTGAAGCCAGACTGTCCAAATGATAGTCAAATATAAACAAGGTAGGGGAATCTCTAAATGCATCTCAACAAATATCTACCTTGGCAATCCCATTCAGCTCATTTGGAAGCCATTCACCTCCTGGACTATCCATATGCGCCAAAGTGGAAGAACATTGGCCAAATCATACAGCAATGAGTATATAAAGGCAGTTTCTTTCCACCATACACAGTGCTTCAGACAGTAATCCTGCCAAAGAAAGATCCCACCTTCAAATCTGGATAATCTCAACTAGCGCCATACTTTATTCATCAGAGAATTAAGTCAAATATAAGGGTCTATTTAAATTGCAGTTATAAGTTGGCAGGCGCACATTAATATTTATGTCTTGCTTGTGCATGCGGCTTCACCATTTCACAAGTGCTTACAGGTGCCTATAAGCTGCCAGAGAGAGCAATAGAATGAATTAAAAAATAATTCTGGATACATTTTTTAATTCAACTTCTGACTTATGGGTGTCCCCTACCCCTCGGAGAATGAGTCCAGACACCCTTTCGTTTGCACTTTCTTCTGGCTATTTCCAGATCAATTTTGCGGGGGCTACGGATGTGGGTGGTATGCAGGAGGGACAAAATTATTGGAGCTGAATATGTAGATAAAAGCAGGAGAGTTGGGCTGCTTTTTAAGAACTTTTACACGGTAGTGAAATGCTGCCAACTGGGGAAAGTGCAACTTTTGTTTTTTAATTTGTATATCAATGACTCAAGTGATGGCTCCCCTCCACCCACGCAGCCAACCGAGAAATGTACAACTTTTATTTTTTTATTCGTATATTAATGATCTATTATGATGACTCCCATCCGGGAAACATCCGGTGTCAGAATAGTAAATCTTTCTACTCCTAAGTCCAGCGCCCTCCAGCGCAAGTCGTTGTAACGATTTGGGTTGTAAAAACTGCGATGTTACATACCGCGATCATTTTGATCTCTTTGTAACATCACATATTCCTCCCGTCCACCCTCTCTTCAAGTAAAGTTCGACGGAAGGTTTTCATGGGAAAGCCCATTAATGCACAATGGCCGGTTGGCCACTTTACAAGTCGTCTATTGTGCTTTGTTGGAATTCTGCTAGAATTTGCAAAAATTAATATACCTTTTGTGGGCTAAAGATTGACACGCCAGCAAACTCACTGGGAGAGCCCAGCCAGGGACCTGGCTTCGCTACAAGAGGCACAACACAGCCTCAGCCATCAAAAGATGTAGCTTGTGTAAGACAAAGCAAACGCCAAACAACATATGATGGCGACTCTTTCAAATTAGAAATGGGTTGGTTCTTCAATGCCTTTGTTTCTCTTTAGTGTGTTGACATCTGCTATAAATAATAATTTTAAACATGAACTTTCCTCACAACCATTGACCTGATGTCACTACCAAGGGTGCACCAAGAGCTGCCCCTTTGCCATGTGCCAATTAAATACGGTCCAATATTATTGTATGTGGAGAAACATACATAGGTGAGTTTTTAAGAGTGCACACCCTGAACAAATTGTTTCATTGTTCCTAAGATTTGGCACTCAGTCAATAGGAAGCACATAAAGAAAAGTAATTTGCATAAGATCACACAATTCACGTGGGGAAAGTGAGAATTGAACCAAGGTTGGTTACACATTATATTATACAGTCTTGGGGTCAATATCTCCTTCTGGTACCCCCTTACTGCCAAGGACAGTACTTAATGTTAAATAATTTCAAGAGCTACATTAGTACACTGTTCTATAAATGCCGGTATAACATATTAACCTGGCCTGATCTATGTATAAAAAATGTCTGTCTTTTAAAACGTACAACGTTAACCTGCTTTTTAGATTCCATGCGCCCCTCTGTCCAATGTTTAGTAACTTCTTTGGGGGGGGGGAGCATAGTACCTAGTATGCAACGCTCAGCTGCATGTTGGCTTTCCACTCAAGGGCAGAAGCAGCCATTCACCCTGACCGTGGCAGACGTGGGGCAGTACAGGACGAAAGGGCATGGAACCAGAGGGCACAAACAATACAAGAGGGCGTGGTGGGCCACCCCCTTTTAGCAGTGAAGACTCCTGACTCATTGTGGCAGGTCCTCCTGTGCCCGTGCTTCAGAGTAAAAACGACATATATCAAACCTACTGTTGAGCTACTGGCAGACGGCGACCGATGTACCATGGTTCTAGGCCACAAGAAGAAACCTTTCACTTAGAACAGTCGGGATGAATGTTGGCAGAACTTAAACTCGTGATTTTGCTTGTAGCAAACATGGCAACTCTATCTAGAGAGTAAGAATAGCTTCTTAGAGTAGTTTGCATCGCATTAAGAATCTCAACCTCTAACCAATGTTCATTTTTCCTGCAACAAGGCATGTTATTTATATGTGTTTGTTTAATGTAAACACTGTATTTGGGGGTGGGGGAGCAGTTTCCACTATATTCTAACACTTATGTAACCCAGTTGCTCACATGAACGTTACTTACTACATTTTCCAAACTCAAATGAATTTGTAAACTGGTAAACACATTTTATCGGAACTAGTGTCTTTTTGCTGACGTTTCCACTGCAGATACGAGACAATGAAAGAAAGGAGTGTGGAAAATAGGTGGCTTTACTCTTTCTTCACTAGTTATGAATGACCCCTTCATTTAGTGGGATGGTATCACCGTCATAATAGTGAATGTCAAATTTTCAATCACATTGTCAGAAAATCTGTTTACAAGTCGAATACAGACTTGAGCTGTCTCTAGACTTGAATACATTTATTTCTTTGCAACATGATACATAAGCCTAATAATACCAATGCCTCACTCAAGCATTGATTTATTTTTAATGTTATTTAAGTGACCACGAAAATATACCAAGAGCTGGAAATACTTTTCTATGCATTTACTAGCTATCGGCTCAAGGTGGCAGTATAGTTACATTTTTCAAATAGTATTGGATGTCGCTATCCTGTCTAGTCTTGACTGGCGCCTTTTCTTCCCATTCTTTGAAGCTTAATTTAAGTGCAACAGGAAAGTGTAACACTGTATTTATTGATATAGGTATATCTAGAGTTCTGAGCTAACCACGGTGTAACAGGGAACTGTATAGGCAAAATCTTATCCCCTGCTTCTTGTTTCACATTCTGCATAATATATCCCAATATACAACCGCATGCTTAATTGTTTACAACTCGTGACTGTGTTTCCTCTCGCTCGCCTTCCCTTCTGTAATTCACTTTGCCTCAAAGCGCGTTTCCCAAGGCGAGATACTAAACAAATGCCAGATGGTACAAAACAATAGACAACCAGAAGGCAAAAATGAATATTTCAGAATGTGTCTAAACAAAGAAACCTGCTTTTTACAAGTATATATGACTTTGTGACAGAGCTGCTACTTTCAAAGAAGCACCGGAAATTAAATTGTGCAATTAAATAAGTAAAAGGCGGTGAATTATACTTACTTTGGATTCAATTTGTTCCTTCCCTACGTGCATGAAGTAATATCCCGGCACATAACATATTGCCTTGTGGATGTTATGCGAGCCAGTTAGCTCCTGGTGCCGATATAGGCAACCCTCTCCACACAATATGAACATTGTGCAGTAATAAATAATCACACAAAAACAGTTTTGTTGGAAAACAGTTTGCTACAGGTTTATTACATACAAGGAGTATGCCAACGTGGTGGGTTATCTTATGGGCGATCTAAGGGCAGGCAGCTGTGACTGAAGTAAGCTGCCCTGCCCCCCTCATGAGCCAAACTGCTCCGTGGCCAACCCTATTGGTGCTACCATTTATGTGAGGATTCTCCCCCTTAAATACCATGGACCACCAGTCCATGACTTAACTCACGCCTTTTATGGGGTGTAGCGTAGCAAGGCAAGCCCCCGGTTGCTCAGGCTTACAACCGTCGGAAGCACTAACCAAGTGCCTACGTTTATCCAGGGTCCTGCCGTAAAGACTCCTGGGGCTTGGTATAGGCACCCCTATTGTGCTCCTGACGAGGGACAAAGAGGAAGACCAGTGGGCGGGGGCAGATATAAATACCTCGCCCTGACTGACTGGGCGCCGGAAGTGACTTGGCCCTGGCGCCGGATTTTGGGGGACACCCCAGGGGTCCCCGTTACTGGAGCATGGGGTGGGCCCAAAAAGGCATTAAGGTGGCTTCCCTTTTATATGGGTGCCCTGCATGCTCCGCGGGCAGCCCCATTTATGTTATTGGTGTGGTTCATCACTAGGTCATAAGAGCAGCGTCTTCCAGGCGAAATGTCGAGCAGGGCAGAAAGATGCCTGACTGGCTCCGTTGCCTGTTAGTTCTCGGTAGGCATGTTCGGCTGCCATCTCATAGTGAAGTTGGTATTAGCTAGTAATAAGGTCAGAACGACAAAGAGAGCCGCCATTTTGTTTTATTTGGTGTGTTTGGAGAGGCCTAAGGCACTCGCCTCCCAGGTCTCGAGACTGTGGTAGTTGGTGACAGAGCTGAGTGTTATTGTACACAGTAGTTAGTGAGCCCTGCACACTTTCCTAGCATATGCTGGAGGTCCGCTCAGGGATTGTTGTAGTGAGAGGAGCAAATGTTGGCACTAGGAAACATTTGATTAAGTCCCTCAGGTGTTAGATCAGCTCTGCGCAATGGTATGCAAGAACGCTTTCCCACACCGTGTCATGTCGCACTCTCCCTATGCAAGTCTCTCAGTCTTCGCAAAGCCTAATGAGTGACACATGTGTGTGTTATCCCAGGGCCAGATACAGCCACCTGGTTAGTCAGTTTCCAGAGTACATTGTAAATAGTGCTTACACAAGAGCCTGAGTGTGCGGCTCCTCTGCTACAATGCCCCAAATAGTGTGGCAAGTGTTATTCGAGACTGGTTGCGATGTGAGGAATTATCTGATGGTTTGAAGAGAGACACAGATCCAGGTGTTATGGTTGGGGAACATTTTGACCACCCCTCAAATGAATGACTATGGTGCCATGAGATTATATGGTGGCAAGCATCAAAATTGACTATTTGTGAAACCTCTTAAAAAGCGTTAAATTTGTCGTATATATAAAAATAAGCCCTGATAAAGACTCAGCCAACACATGCTTCACCCTATATTGGTGAGCTGGCCTAGGACTTTTTCAAGGCTGCAAAATAAAGAGATACAACAGTAGCAAAACAATACAGGTAAAAGAAAGACAAAACAACATAGAAAATTAGATTCAATTGATTTAGATACAAAATTAAAAAATGAAAATATAGTGAGCACACATAGTGAAGCACTGCAAATGTGCACTGTAAATCTTTGGTAAAGTCGTGATACACATGTGCCGACTTATAGTTAACGCAGTTCATTCACAGACTGGTAGCCTTGGTGTTCCTGTAGGCCCAACGATGGTATGGGAGGTGCATGGGATCCTACATGCGTTGTTGTTTTCAAACTTCTCTGGAAACATTTACAGGCCACATTAGCAGTTGAGGCAGCTCTGTCCTGGGCTCGGCCTGTTGCAGAAGGAAACAAATCAAGTGATCCGGCGGGCCCATCCACAGCAGATGTCACCCATGGAGTGCATGAGAGCCAATGGCAAACTCAGCAGGCAACCCATGTTCCAAGATTTCTTAAGTTCTTGAATCGTGGAATGGTGCACCATCAAACTTTTTGCCCACAGTCAAAAAAGATATGTGTAAGATCAAATAATCCTTTTAATTCTTTCTTTATTTTTTCAATTCAAATCCTTTGCATCAACGCACAACATCCAGCCAACGCATTTCGTTCAGTTTACACTTGAACTTCATCAGGATTTACACTTTTGGAAAAATGCACATGCCTTACTGTGTGATATATCGAGTATAGGACCATCCAAATTTCAAGTAGGCAATCATCCGGCACTCCAAGGTAGGGTTTTAAAAGCACTCAGTTTATTTTCATTTAGATGAAATTACATCAACGCGTTTCGGAAGTCTCCTGCTTCCTTGTTCACGATGTCAAGGCACCATTTTTTTCAAATTAAAATATACTTGGCAGTGGTGATTAAAACTAACAAAAGACACAACATTATACCTATAGGACTCTGCCCAACAACATGCGGCGGCCATATTTCAACATGTTTCTCTTAGTATTCAGAGATATACCGGTTCAGCTATCTTTCCAAATGCTCAGAGTTATTCAATTTCAAATTAGAATTCATGGAACGTTTATAGCCAAAATTCATTAATATCATTTGGGAATGTTAATTCCTCAACATTTTTTTTAAAACTATTGCACATTTATATTGAAACAAAAACTGTTTAAATTTCAAACTGTGCGTTACATAAATTCAAAGTGCAAGTGCATTGAGCTATAGGAAATTTCAGCTTTTACCATATTATGGCGGCAAGTACCTATTCATATTGGGTGCAAATTCCAATATATATATATATATATATCTATATATATATATATATATAGATATTTATATATATATATATATTCACTGAAAAAACTATAGGTTTCAGGCCTTATATAGTTAGGAATTAGCTTTGAAAAAACCTTTGAAATTCACTCAAAAAACTATAGGTTTTAGGGGTGTTATGGTTAGCTGGACATTTCACTCATACAAAACCATTGAAATTGCTCCTATATAGTTAGTTGTACTAACTATATTTCGCGCACCCGCAATCCACTGCTGATGATGTCATGGTCAGTGACATCACTGATGACATCACTCATGACATCTCAAATGACATAACTGATGACATCAATGATGACATCATCCAGTGAATGTGGTTTGCTTCGTTATTTAAATATGCATTATATATATAGCAATTTGCATTGAAGAATGAGTGGATATATATAAATAAATATTTGGATGGAGGATTTAGTAGCATTGTAATTGACTGTTTACTTGACCAATTTATAATGTCTCACTAAATATAGTGGATAGTGACTAAACTGTGTGAATATCTGTATCACTTTGTCAGTTGTTGTGTAAACTGATTCTACAGTTGGTTACTAGCTATGTGAAAGTCTATATTAGTTATTGATTAGTTTACTGAGTATTTGTATGGGAGTGTGAAAGTGTGTGTGGTTCGGTGGGGTGTGTGTGACTGTCCAAAGATGTGTGAATAGTTGATTCAGTAGATATATGAAGTTAAAACTACATGTTCTAACAGTTTGGGTGAGTGAATCTCTTTCTGGGTGTGGTGATGAGCACATATATTTCTCAATGGTACACTTCCAACAAACTAGAAAAATAAAAGTAAGTGTATGTGTCAGTTGTTGTATATAAATAAGTATACATAAGACTCAATGATTGTGTGAGTGACTCTATGGATAACTGTATACATGTAATAATGATTTTATAATTCACTAAGTACGACTTACTATCTAAATGAATAGATGAAGTGGTGTTTGTATAAGTGTTTTGCTAAGTAAATATGTAAGTATGATCCATTGTTTGCATAAGTGAGTAGGATGACTTCATATGTGAATAGGATGTGTGCTGTTGTTTAATGTCGATATATGTGTATAAGTATTTTTGATAGTGTTCTATTGTTCATTGACAGCATGTATGAGTGAATCTACAGGTAAGTGATTAGATGTGTGTATACATCTATGAATCACTGAGTGGATTTTTAGATACTTGTATTGCTGTGACAATGGTTTCAAATATGATACTCTGTATTTTACAAAGAGTGATAAAAAATTGTAATATTGTATGAAAAGGTGTATGTGATTGTCACGTGGATGATGTCATCAGTGATGTCATCAGTGATGTCATTTGAGATGTCATCAGCGATGTCACTGACCATGTCATGAATGATCTAATATGTGACATCATCAGCAGTGGATTGCGGGTGCACGAAATATAGTTAGTACAACTAACTATATAGGAGCAGTTTCAATGGTTTTGTATGAGTGAAATGTCCAGCTAACTATAACACCCCTAAAACTTATAGTTTTTTGAGTGAATTTCAAAGGTTTTTTAAAAGCTAATTCCTAACTATATAAGGCCTGAAACCTATGGTTTTTTCAGTGAATTTGCAAGGTTTTTTAAATGCTAATTCCTAACTATATAAGGCCTGAAACCTATGGTTTTTTCATTGAATTTCGAAGGTTTTTTAAATGACAATGTTTAAATGTATTAATTGTTATTTTTTTTTATACTGATTTACTACATTTTTGCAGGCAGGTGTTCAGAGGGCACGCCCCCTTTTTACAACGTTCTGCAGCGCAACCCCTGGCGCGTTTGCAGAGGAGGAACTAATTCCCCTGGCATAATGGGGGTCCCTGGGGGCAACTAGCCCACCAGGAGCCTCCAGTATAAGCCAGGGAGCTGCATTACAGAGAGGTGTAATGAGGCCACACCCTTTTTTATACCTCTCTGCAACGCAGCCCCCGGGCGTGTTTGCAGAGGGGGAACTAATTCCCCTTGCATACTGCGGGTCCCTGGGGGCCAACTAGCCCACCTGGAGCCTGCAGTATGCGCCAGGGGGCTGCATTGCAGAGAGGTGTAATGAGGCCACAAACTTTTTTACACCTCTCTGCAGCGCAACCCCTGGCGTGTTTGCAGAATAGGAACTAATTCCCCTTGCATACTGGGGGTCCCTGGGGGCTAAGTAGCCCACCAGGAGCCTCCAGTATGCGCCAAGGGACTGCGTTGCTTTGCCCGGGGGCGGCGGTCCCCGGGGCAGTGTTGGGGGGATTGTGGACCCCCCACACATCTTTATCACTATGCCGCCGCGATTTGGTCCCCCCGGGGGGTAATT
Organism: Lissotriton helveticus; assembly: GCF_964261635.1. Lineage (NCBI taxonomy): Eukaryota > Metazoa > Chordata > Amphibia > Caudata > Salamandridae > Lissotriton > Lissotriton helveticus. The sequence continues at coordinate 1,093,185,694 of NC_136070.1, forward strand.
TTTAAAAAAACAGACCAGTTTTTTTTAAAAAAAAATGTGGGCCTTTTTTGTCCTTGTGGGACCACCTGGGCATGCCTAGGGGGTCAGGGTGTATCTACTCTGCCCCCTTTTTGTGTTCTTCACGTTTGTTTTTCTGCTTTCTTGTGCCTCGGTCTATCTACACGCACACATATACACATATATATATATATATATTAATTTATATGCATTTATATATATGTATGTGTATATTACCTACTGGCGGTCGCCTGTAGGTAGTTATAGTTAGGACCTAGTTTCCATAGGAAATCCGCAACATTCTATTGGGAATAACTCTGGCGCCGGTTGAGGAATTTGTGTGTAATTTTCCAAAATTTTGGCCAGCTCCGCTCTGCTCCTTCCCTGAAAGTCTCGGGTAGATTCGTCAAGCGGGGGCCGAGAAAAAATGGGGTCCCAAAACGTGTTTTCCCCATGTTGATTTCCATAGGACCTTTAGACACGGCTACAGCCCGAACCGCTGAACGGAATTACACCAAACTTGGCAAAATGGTAGAGTCTGGTACGCAGACCACGCTTTTGGTTAAATAGTGTAAATCCCTCCAGTAGTGCCTGAGAAAATTAAAGTTGAAATCAATTATATATCTATAAGCGCGCACCGTGCGCGCAGCGTGCGTGTACCTTGCCGTGCACGAGCTTCATGCTGATTGGCTGCCAACTGTCTGTCAACACTCCAAAACAGAAATGGATGGCAGCCATCTTGTGCCTCAGTAGACTGAGGCACAAGAAAGCAGAAAAAAAAGTTTAGAACTTAAAAAGGGGGCAGGGTAGAAGTACCCTGAACCCCTAGGCCTGCTAAGGGGGTCCCACAGGGACTCCGAAGGCGAAAAAAAAAAACCAAAAAATTGCGGGGGGCGCGCACGGTGCGCGCACCCCATGATTCCCCCCCCCTAAATTATTTTGTTTGCCTTGGGGGTCCTTGTGGGAACCCCTGAGCAGGCCTAGGGGGTCAGGGTGCTTCTACCCTGCCCCCTTTTTGAGTTCTAAAACTTCTCGAGCACAAGCTGCATGCTCATTGGCTTTCAACACTTCAAACCAGGAAGTGTTGGCAGCCCTCTTGTGCTCGGTAGACCGAGGCACAAGAAAGCAAAAAAACAAACGTGTAGAACACAAAAAGGGGGCAGGGTAGAAGCACCCTGACCCCCTAGGCGTGCTCATGGGGTCCCACAATGACCCCCAAGGCCAAAAATGTTTTTTTTTTAAAACCCGGTATGTTTATTTAAAAATTACCCCCCAGGGGGACCAAATTGTGGGGGCATAGTGATAAAGAACTGTGGGGGGTGCCCAGTGCCCCCTCACACTGCCCCTGGCACATACTGGAGGCTCCTGGTGGGCTAGTTGCCTCCCAGGGACCCCCAGTATGCAAGGGGAATTAGTTCCCCCTCTGCAAACGCGTCAGGGGGCTGCATTGCAGAGAGGTGTACAAACATTTTTTATCAATTTATATTAAAAATATGTAATGTCATTTAAAAAATAATATATCTAAAAATAAACATTTTATAATAATATAGTAAGTCAGTATAAAAAATATAACAATTATTAAATTAAAAATTTTTCATTTACAAAACCATTGAAATTCACTGAAAAAACCATAGGTTACAGCCACGTTATAGTTAGGAATTAGCATTTAAAAAACCTTTGAAATTCACTGAAAAAAACGTAGGTTTTACACACGTTAGAGTTAGGAATTAGCATTTAAAAAACCTTTTAAATTCACTGAAAAAAACGTAGGTTGGACACATGTTATAGTTAGCTGGACATTTCACTCATATAAAACCATTGAAATTCCCCAGTTATAGTTAGTTCAGCTAACCATAACTCGCGCGCCCGCAATGCACTGCTGATGACGTCACATATTACATCACTCATGACATGTTCAGTGACATCACTCATGACATCACTGATGACATCTCAAATGACATCACTGATGGCATCATCCTTGTGGAAGAGTGGCAGATCTTCTCTCACCCTAATATAACTTTTATTACACACATTCAAAAATAGAAAATAACATTTTCAATACAATAGACATACCAATGCCACTTACAACACACCTATTTAGTAATTCCAAGATCTATACACTCATCCACTCATTCATCAACAGACATATACAGTCACTCATACATGTACTCACTCATCATATGTACTCATACACTGATACATCCTGATCATCCTGTTACACACCAACACTCATCCATAAAGTTACTCACACATAACTCATATGTACTAGTTTAAAACATATGTACTTACTCACAAATACACTATTAAAACAGTCATTCATTCATTAACACACCCATATATACACTCATCCACCCATACAGAAAAAAATAAAATAATTACCTATATTGCTACTCACCACACACACTCATCCACCCATACAGTCCTGCACTTATGCTGCCTTCAACACATACAAGTAGTAAGTCACTCATTCTTGCATCTATGCACTACGTAAGACCTCCCAACGAAGCATACAGACACTCAAACACTCAGACACTCCTACTGATAATCAAACAAACAATAACCTATATAGACACTCATGTATCACTCATATAGCTACTCACCAACACATGCAGTCACTTATACAGAAAGTGAGAGACTGATACAGAAATGTATATATTTAAACATTACTCACTAACCCATGTATTCATTAAGATACACTTAATCAGTCAGTTATACAATCTATTTTTCACCAAAAAAACAGCCATTTATACACTTATATACCCATTTCTTCTTCCATCAACCTTCAGATATACATATATAAAACATATTTAATTTTCAGAAAAACACCCATTCACTGGATGATTTCATCAGTAATGTCATCAGTGATGTCATTTGAGATGTCATCAGTGATGTCATGAGTGATGTCACTGACCATGTCATAAGTGATGTAATATGTGACGTCATCAGCAGTGCATTGCGGGCGCGCGAGTTATGGTTAGCTGAACTAACTATAACGGGGGATTTTCAATGGTTTTATATGAGTGAAATGTCCAGCTAACTATCACATGTTTCCAACCTACGGTTTTTTTCGTGAATTTAAAAGGTTTTTTAAATGCTAATTCCTAACTATAACGTGTGTAAAACCTACGTTTTTTTCAGTGAATATATATATACATACATATATAAACAAATATAATCTGCATATCTATATAAATACAAATATAAATGCATGCATACATATGCATATATGCATACATATGCATGTTATTTACATGAAAGTTTGAAAAACACTATTAAAAGCAAAGCTAAAAAGCCACCTCATTACAAACAGAATGGCTTTAACTTAAACGAGGGCGATATCTATTGCATTTTCAATGCTTGTTTACTTTGGTTCCATCAAGAAGGCATTCAGATGTGTCAGAATTTTTTTAATGAAATAGAAGAGGATTTGAGAAGTCACTCAAAATGTGCCCTAATTTTTCTTTCTGAAGCACTAATCATACTTTCTATGGCAAAATATATCCTCATTTTGTTCCTTTTTAAATTAAATGTTTTCAGACTTACCACTTCATTCCAATCAAGATGGCTTCTGTTGTGCCATACTTTTGTCATAAGTAAAACTGTTAGCGCTCTAGTTGTTCTTTAGAACACTCTGGGACATTCTGTCATTGGGCTATACTTGGGCTACATCTGGGTGATATTTGGGCTACATTTGGGCTCTTTTGTCTCTGTTGGGCATCTTGGGAGACTGCATGTCAGAATTTTTTAATGAAATAGAATAGGATTTGAGAAGTCACTCAAAATGTGCACTAATTTTTCTTTCTGCAGCACTAATCATACTTTCTATGGCAAAATATATCCTCATATTGTTCCTTTTTAAATGACATGTTTTAAGAGTTACCACTTCATTCCAATCAAGATGGCTTCTGTTGTGCCATACTTTTGTCATAAGTAAGACTGTTAGCGCTCTAGTTGTTCTTTAGAACACTCTGGGACATTCTGTTATTGGGCTATACTTGGGCTACATATGGGTGCTATTTGGGCTACATTTGGGCTCTTTTGTCTCTGGTGGCCATCTTGGGAGACTGCATGTCAGAATTTTTTAATGAAATAGAATAGGATTTGAGAAGTCACTCAAAATGTGCCCTAATTTCTCTTTCTGCAGCACTAATCATACTTTCTATGGCAAAATGAACCCCCTCATTTTGTTCCTTTTTAAATTAAATGTTTTCAGACTTACCACTTCATTCCAATCAAGATGGCTTCTGTTGTGCCATACTTTTGTCATAAGTAAGACTGTTAGTGCTCTAGTTGTTCTTTAGATCACTCTGGGACATTCTGTCATTGGGCTATACTTGGGCTACATCTGGGTGATACTTGGGCTACATTTGGGCTCTTCTGTTTCTGGTGGCCATCTTGGGAGACTGCATGTCAGAATGTTTTAATGAAATAGAATAGGATTTGAGAAGTCACTCAAAATGTGCCCTAATTTTTCTTTCTGCAGCACTAATCATACGTACTATGGCAACATATATCCTCACATTGTTCCTTTTTAAATTAAATGTTTTAAGAGTTACCACTTCATTCCAATCAAGATGGCTTCTGGTGTGCCATACTTTTGTCATTAGTAAGACTGTTAGCACTCTAGTTGTTCTTTAGAACACTCTGTGACATTCTGTCATTGGGCTATACTTGGGCTACATCTCGGTGCTATTTGGGCTACATTTGGGCTCTTTTGTCTCTGGTGGCTATCTTGGGAAACTGCATGTCAGAATTGTTTAATGAAATAAAAGAGGATTTGAGAAGTCACTCAAAATGTGCCCTAATTTTTCTTTCTGAAGCTCTAATCATACTTTCTATGGCAAAATGAACCCCCCTCATTTTGTTCCTTTTTAAATTAAATGTTTTAAGAGTTACCTCTTTATTCCAATCAAGATGGCTTCAGGTGTGCCATACCTTTGTAATAAGTAGGACTGGTAGCGCACTAGTTGTTCTTTAGAACACTCTGGGAAGCTGCAGTAGAACACAAAGGAATCAACTGACAGTCTCTGTCCTTGTTGGATGTACATGTTTTACTGAGAATGTCAGACTTCATTCTCACATGACTGAGAAAGATAATGTGAATTTACAGAAAATATGCTTTCAGTTTAGCTTATAGATCCCCTTCCAAACCACTGTGGGAAAAGCATGAGATAATAGTTTTCTTTCAAACATGATTCATGATATCCCAGCAGAAGGCTTTTTCACATGGTAAAATCACCTTAGAACACACCACAATTCCTAAAATGAGTATGGTACCATCAACAAATGATTTATAATGTAACTAAAGTCCTAAAACCTTCTATTAACTGCAATGCTTTTTAATGAGGTGCTATCATGTATATTGGTCCCAAGATGGCTGCCAACACTTCTTGGATGAAGAATTTGAATTTTGAAAACAATTTTTTTTTTGCCTTGGGGGTCCTTGTGGAACCCCCTGAGCAGGCCTAGGGGGTCAGGTTGCTGCTACCCGGACCCCTTTTTGAGTTCTACACGTTTGTTTTTCTGCTTTCCTGTGCCTCAGTCTACTGAGGCACAAGATGGCTGCCAACACTTTCTGGTTTGGAGTGTTGACAGATATAAAAATCACGATGAGGCACTCGAGTGGTGAGTGAATTATATCCAATTTATTGTAAAACAGAGAAGCACACGTCTATTCTAAAAGCCTGGGTCTTAACTGTCATCTCTGGAACCAAGAGCGCGCAGCGTTCCTGATTCCAGACATGACATCAAGACACCACACATCTCCCTTCGTAAAAGAAAAAGAATTGCATGAGGAGAAATATACAGAAAAGCAAACAGTTGTGGAACATATAACAAAAGAATGAATCATGCAGCAACGGGAAGAAATTTACATACTAGTGAACATATGTCAATAGAAACTAGTAATATATATACAAAAGATGGGAGAAATCATGACATACTTAACCGAAACCGTTACTTTTCAAAAGAGTAATCTTTATGCCACATAGGATTCTGACGGTTTCTTTGTGGACGTTGATTATAAGGAACACCACGAGATGATGTGGAAAACTTTCTCCAATTTTTCGCGGCATTGGCAGAATTCGAACAAGAAGGTACATAGGAATCATGGACATTTTCATTCGGCCACAACCTACGAGGAACTTTAACAACTTTAGATAAGCTCCACACATTTCCATCCGACAGTTCAACTACCTGCCTGCCAACGCGTATGACTTTCAAAGGATCAGAATACCGTGACTCACCAGATTTGATTAGTCTGCTTTTCTTTACACGGACCCAATCATTGACATTAATTTGACCAGAAACATCTTTCGAGATATTAACGTTATTCTTATTAGTCAAATTTGACATCCATGATTGAGACATATTAGAACAACTCTTCCTTCCCCTCATTTTTTCAAAAGGAGATAAATCTCCCATACATCTAGGAGAATTTCTATAACACCACAAAATCTCACGTAATGCTTGTTTACAATCCCTTCCATTACGCAGTGCCAACTGTAACCCTTCCTTAAATACACATATCCACCTTTCCACAATTCCATTGCTCTGTGGATAGTATACAGAGGATCTTTTATGAATGATTCCATGACACCTCAAATATTCTTTCATTTCAGTAGATATAAACTGTACGCCATTATCAGTGTTAACAGAATCGGGAAAGCTTTCTCTCTCAAATATCTCGTTTAAAAACTTTATAACTACACTTGAGGTAATGTTTGAAACTATTTTAACCTCAGGCCATTGAGAAAATTGATTTATTAGAATAATGGCATAAACAACACATTTATTATAAGTTAAAGGTCCAGCTATATCTACTGAAACACACTCCCAAGGGCGACATGGTCTAGAAAGGGGTAAACGCTCATAAGAAATTTGCTTTTGAGATTTATCACTCAAACAGCATTCCATGCAATCTCTAACTTTATGTTCAATGGCTTTGTCCATTGCTGGCCACCAAAAATCACTTCTAATTCTGTTTTTCATGCTTGTCATGCCAGGATGACCTTCATGAGCCATATTTAAAATTACTTGTGTAACTCACAAGGAACTACCAACTGCAAACCTCTAAACAAAATATCATCATTCAGGGATAACTCATGAGCGATCATAAAGAAAGGAATTAATTTTTCTGACAAAACAGTCTTTCGTGGCCATGACGACTTAACATACAATTTAACATCTCTTAATGTCATATCACTATCACATGCAGATCTCCAATCATGTTCTTGAAGAGAACCTTTAGATATTTCACAAATAGAAATAACACTTTCCAAATCATTATCATCTTCTACAACATGGTCATCAGGAGCAGGTAACCTTGATAAGCAGTCAGCTAAAATATTTCTTGCACCAGGAATATACTCCACCTTGAAGTGAAAGTCTTGTAATTTGTATTGTCATCTTGCAATTCTTGAAGTTGCTTTTCCACAACCCTTTGTGGTGAACAAATCAACTAAGGGTCTATGATCACTCCTGACTTTGAAAGTGGTACCATAAACATATTTGCGCAAATATTCAATTCCCCACCAATAAGCTAAAGTTTCCTTTTCTAAAGTGGAATACTTGCACTCAGCGCCTCTTAATGGTCTGGATGCAAAACCAAAAGTGAGTAACTGACCTTCCTGATATTGCATCAATACTGCACCAATCCCTGCATTGCTGGCATCAGTAACGATGACAGAACTGCATGCCGTGTCAAAAGTTGCTAAAGCAGGTGCTGAAATAATACTTTTCTTTAACATTTTAAATTCCTCCTTACATTCATCATTCCACATAAATGACACATTTTTCTTCATTAAGCATCTCATGTTAAAGGTCTTATCAGCGAACAAAGGAACAAACTTCGTATAATATTCAGCAAGCCCTAAGAAAGATTTGAGTTGATCTTTATTTTCAGGATCTGGGACTAAGTCAATGGCTCTAATCAAGTTTTGTTTTGGAGAAATACCAGCTTTACTAATCGAATGACCCAAGTAATCAACAGATGACACACCATGGGGTCGATTCCGATCCGGTAAAAAGTGCTCCGAATCGTCGTACGGAGCGTTTTTTCCCCGTACGATTCGTACCTGTAAACGTCCCGTACGTACGACGAAGTACGATTCGTACCAGGAGCCGTACTCCGTACGAGTCGTAAAAGACACCGTACGACTCTAATCTCCGTACGATTCTCCCTCGGAACCCGCTGTACGCGACATCTGTACGGTTCGCGGCTGGTTTTTACGACCCAGCAAGTACGATACGTGTCGGGTACGCACCGTACGACCCTTTTTCTACGGGAGCTGAAAACAGCCGTAAAAGCAGAGTTGGCGCCGAAACAGGTACGGAATGGCCCCCCCGGGTACGGTGCGTAACCCCCATGATCGCAGGGGTACGCACCGTACCCCTGCGATCATGGGGTGTATGAGCCGTACCCCCATTGTACGATCGGTGTACGAGCCGTACCCCCATTGTACGATCGGTGTACGAGCCGCACCCCCATTGTACGATCGGTTAACGAGCCGTACCCCCTTTGTACGATCGGTGTACGAGCCGTACCCCATGTACGATCGGTGTACGAGCCGTACCCCCATTGTACGATGGGTGTACGGCTCGTACACCGATCGTACATGGGGCACGGCTCGTACACCGATCGTACAATGGGGGTACGGCTCGTACACCGATCATACAATGGGGGTACGGCTCGTACACCCTCGTACATGGGGTACGGCTCGTACACCCATCGTACAATGGGGGTACGGCTCGTACACCGATCGTACATGGGGTACGGCTCGTACACCCATCGTACAATGGGGGTACGGCTCGTACACCGATCGTACAATGGGGGTACGGCTCGTACACCGATCGTACAATGGGGGTACGGCTCGTACACCGATCGTACAATGGGGGTACGGCTCGTACACCCCATGATCGCAGTGGTACGCACCGTACCCCTGTGATCATGGGGTGTACGGACCGTACGCTGTGTATGTGTTTGTGTGCTTTTCCGTACGACTCGCCCTTGCCTGACGTGGCCTTACGAATCGCGTCCTGATCACCCGGTCCGGATCGTACTCGCCGAGTCGTACGGTGTGTGTACGAGTCGTACGGAAACGGCTCCGGAAACGAATCGTACGGACGGTGATTTTACCGGATCGGAATCGACGCCCAAATTTACATTTGTCTTTTGTAAGGGTAAGATCATTGTCTTGTAAGATGCATAAAACCTTGTGTAAAATGTTTGTGTGTTCAGAGGGATCGGATCCCATCCTCGTCGCCAATATAAAAATCACGATGAGGCACTCGAGTGGTGAGTGAATTATATCCAATTTATTGTAGAACAGAGAAGCACACGTCTATTCTAAAAGCCTGGGTCTTAACTGTCATCTCTGGAACCACGAGCACGCAGCGTTCCTGATTCCAGACATGACATCAAGACACCACACAAGACATTGGCAGCCAATCAGAATGCAGCTCATGCTCGGAAAGGTAAGCTTACAGTAAGCTTACACGTAAGCTGCTATAGATATATATATATGTTTTCTCTTTTGATTTTCTCAGGAACTACTGGAGGGATTTTCACCAAATATAGCAAAGGCACATCTGCGTACCAGTCCCTACAATTTTGCAAAGTTTGGCGTAATTCCGTTCAGCGGTTCGGGCTGTAGCCGTGTCAGAACGTCCTATGGAAATTAACATGGGTAAAACACGTTTTGGGACCCCCCTCTTTTCTCGGCCCCCGCTTGACGAATCCCCCCAAAACTTTCAGGGAAGGAGCAGAACTGAGCTGGCCAAAATTTTGGAAAATTGCACGCAATTTCCTCAATCGACGCCAAAGTCATTCCCAATAGAATGTTGCGGATTTCCTATGGTAACTAGGTACTAACTATATACACCTACTGGCGACCGCCAGTAGGTAATATATATATATATATATATATATATATATATATATATATATATATATATATATATATATATATATATAAAACAGTGGTTCCTGTGGAATGATATACTATGAGGTTATGATACATAAGCACAATCGCAATATAGAGGGTTAGATAATGGCAGAGCGTGAAGGAACCAATAACACACCGATTCCAGTGTAGTATATTTTATGGATTTTTTAAACAATAAACTTAGGAGTGAACATTATACATCAAAACAACATTTGTGCATAGTGTCCCAAGTGACAAAGGGAACCTAAGCCTAAGTGACAATGTGAATATTATATACAAAGTCGACCATTATCAAAATAATTCCATGTGAACAGCAGCTATATCCAGGTACTCAATGTGAGGACAGGCTGTCAATCCAATGGGGTATGTAGGTAGGCCAGAGGGGCTCAATTGATTTTACGCCACAGCTGTAGCATTGTAGAATCCCTTTGTGGATTAACAGTGACAATGCACTGAGAGTTTCTCTCGGTAGAAGATTAGAAAAGCGGGACAGCGCTCTGCATGTAGATTCAGAAAAAGCTGCGTCAGTCAGCTTGATCGTGTACCTGGACGGGTTCTCATGTGAGTAAACCTTTTTCCGCTATTCTTCATGTGTGGCACATCATTTTCACAAGGCTGTGCAATCATAAATTCAGATGTCCCTTCATCAATAGTCCTGAAGAGACCCCACATTTTTTTGAGGGTCGAAACGCCGTCGACAAACTGAAGATGGAAACCATTTTCCCAGCACATATCATTCTATATAGCTGCTATTCACATGGAATTATTTTGATAAAGGTCGACTTGCACAAACTGTGGAAATCTTGTATATAATATTCACATTGTCACTTAGGCTTAGGTTCCCTTTATCACTTGGGACACTATCCACAAATGTTGTTTTGATGTATAATGTCTACTCCTAACTTTATTGTTTAAAAAATCCATAAAATATACTACACTGGAATCAGTGTGTTAGTGGTTCCTTCGCGCTCTGCCATTATCTAACCCTCTATATTGCGATTGTGCTTATGTATCATAACCTAGTAGTATATCATTCCACAGGAACCACTGTTTTTCCTATATAACTATTACCCTGGTTCCTTAGTGAGTAGGGTTCCCCTGTTTCTCTTCTTACTTTGCATATACAGCATTTTAAAAGGAACTTGGACATCCCAGCAAGTTATTATTGACTAAAGCACTGATGAAGTTCAAGTGTAAACTGAACGAGCTGTATCTTGTGCGGTGATGCAAAGGATTTGAATTGAAAAAATAAAGAAATAATTAAAAGGATTTTTTGATCTTACGCATAACTTTATTGACTGTGGCAACAAGTTTAATGGTGCACCATTCCAAGATTCAGGAATTTTGTTCTGCGTTTCAGTTGCACCGAACAACAGCAGGTGCAGGAATTGTGCACATTCGCATATAAAATATAAAAAATACTGAAAAAGAAACAGAATAGCGAAGTGCGGCTCTGACAGTCCACCATTGTGTGTGTTGTACTATCAAGACTTCTTAAATTGCCTGTGTTTTCTAGACCCTGGAGAACTGGCCTGAAAGTTTCAGTTAGTTCATTTCTTCTCTGCAAGAAGTTGCTAAGCATGGTGGCCCTAGGTTTCTAGGCTTTGGCCCTGCACCTTCAGGAATGGATGGCAAGGTATGTGAAATTCTCATGGTTGGTCTAAGCCTATAAGACTCACACCAGTAGATGGGACAGAACACTAAGGGATTCATAGATAGTCGACACACTGCAAGGAGCAGGCCACCAGACAGCAGATTGCCTGGCCCTTTCTCATTATGTGTTATGTCTGCTGCTGGAGATGGAGATTAGCTGTACCATGTACTACTAACAAGACAACAAGTGGGTGTTGCATGGCAGGCCGCTGTCCTTCTGCCACCTACCCGAATGGTGAGATGGAACAGATGTGATATATTTGTCCACCTATCAAGAGATGGGGGTTGCTGGTACTTTCCCACAGCAAGGCCATGTAGCAAGGTTTCACCCCCATGGGCAGAGTATGCTTGCCGAAACCATGGGTGCTGTGATGTCAGAGGGTAGACCCCTGCAAACTCTCAATAGGTTTTCCTTTTGTGAACCATTTATTAGCCCAAATCTAGACATAGGTAATAAAGCCATAGGTATATTGGGAGAGAAAGGTGCCCTTGTCCCAAATGGGTTGAAACCTCCTAGAACCTCCACTTGAGACATAGGGCCAGCACTGCCTGGGGTTATGAGTCATAGATACCTATTTGATTTATATATAAACCCTGCACCTGGCTATCCAGATTGGTGAGGTTATGATTACTGTAAATATATTGACATGGAAACCTGTGATAACGTATGCGCTAGCAAATGCGCTCTCGCTTGCCAGAGATATTGTTTACAAGAAGGGTCTTGGAGCCTGCCCATTGCTTACCAATCGTGGGCTCCATCGTCACTCTTATTTGCTGACTCCTGATTGGGCAGCTTATGCTGGCAGACTTCCTCTGCTTTCATCTGGAACATTGATCAAGTACTGATTGCTTCATCCTGATTAGGGTACTTCTGGTGCTGGTTTGATTGCTGTATTTTCCTTTCTTCTTCCCATGCCATTCTTGTTACTACTTCCCTCCCATTTTGCACCCTCCCATTGTATATAATGCCCCTTCCCTCTCACCCCCTACCTCCCAAATTGTCTGTTCTCCCCCTCCTTAGGTCGACTGCTTGGTTTGTGTGTGGTTAATTGGACTTGGAATGCAGGTAACAGCTGCTGTATGTGCCATAGGAAAACATCCGTGTATGGTTTGCGCTTGACGAGGCTCCGTTGTGTTTATTATTTTGTGGATACGTTTTTTAACATTTGCTTAAACCAGTTTGGTGGCTTTGATCTCTAATGTGTGTAGTGAGCTGCATTTTTTGAATTTTGACCCCTGCTCCTTCTCACCAGAAGACTTGTGTGAGTTTATGCCTCTACCCTCCTCTCCCACCCCCCTGTTGTCCATGTTGCCTAGTTCCTCCCACCCCCACCATCCCATTGTCTGTTTTGTCCCCACCCACCAGCAAGTGCTGTCTTTTTAGCTTCCCCTTTCTGCGTCATAGCGCTTTCTTAAATACATTTTAGCCATTCTTCACAACAGTCACGCTGCTCTACAACATGGTTAAAATACACTCAAATACATTGGCAAAGCCAGTAGCTCTCACACAGGCAAGACCTATTGGATGTCCCAGTGCTTGTTTAGTCAATGGTCACTGTTAGGTTCATTCCCCTGCCAACCAGGAACAAAGCACAGCAAAATATAAACAACTGCCGTGCACAATACCCACCTGTATTCAGTAGTTGATGTTGCAGGAGAGAAAGAAATTGCCTTGGAGTTAAGAAGGTGATTGGCAAGAAATGTAGATGTCATCTCCTCGTCCGAGGAATCTGTCCCAACCAAAGGTACCACGAAGAGGCAGAGACCCCCAACCCCCATAACATGAACTTTAGGAACTATACAGAACTACAGTTAGGAGCACACTGATCCCAAAGTCTTTGTAATGTTTGACTATAATGCGAAATTAAAGTGGTAGGGCTAGCTTTTACATTTACACCAAGACCCGTCGGTTTCCCTAATCCTGATGTCGGATATACAGGTTAACAGAATAAAATTATTGTCAGCTCAGAAAGAACTAATCCTGACATTTGTTTCCAGGAGGATTCCTGCTTTAAGACCATCAAGTATCTGATTGACCTCAACAAAAGATTAAAACCGATGAAGCACTATTTTTGCAAGTACTTTAGTAAGCAATTTATGTGCTCTTTGAAATAGGCCATAGATTGGACAGGTAAGGGTCTTGAGGCGTCTTTTAAAGCAAGGTGATCAAATCATCTAATTTCTACAACAGGTAAGAAAAGCAGAGTCACCTGTGGACCTGCTTCTTGGCCATGGGGAACAGCAAGTGACTCATTGATCCAGACACTACACACCTTTCCACTGCAGCGAGGCTTAGTGGTGTGGTGCTGCCGGGAGAATGGGTTGGAGGCCAGTGGGGACCTTCGACCCATTGGTGATTGAGCCCAAGACCTCTTGTAGACTGGCTTACCCCAAAGAGGTGTGGTGACAGAAAGCACCAGTGATGGGACCACCTTGGAGAAGTGAGTGTGGGTTGATTTCTGGAGATCTGTCACTGTACCATGGCAGATCGCTGACTGGGCCACAGCAGAGGAGAAAGTACTAAGGCTGCTGACCACATCAGCTCCACTTGTGTTCTGAGGCAGCCTCAGGACAGCGGCGTTGTCTCTCAAAAGGAAGGGAGAGAAAGGATTATTTTTCCATGAAGAACATCAATCTTAATAGAAAGTCATGGTAGGATGCTGAGTTCCCCATAGCAAGGTGCATTTTCTGTCACAGGTGAGACATTTAATATGGCTTACGTAAAAGAGGAGATGTCCTTCTCACACCAGATAGACTTTAGGATAGCAGCCCTGGACGGAGTGAAAGAGGTCATCAAAAGTGCAGTGATAGAGATGGAGCTTGTGATGAGCTGCCCAGAAGGAAGAGTAGCCACTTTGGAAAATGTGTCTGTAGTGAAAAGGCACAGAGAAGGTTCTCAGCAATGCACCCATGCCTCATTAGTGTATTTTGAGACAAGAATTGAAGACCTAGAGAATGTGACTAGGGGCTCTGACCTGAGAATTCTGGATGTGCCACCTTCAGTGGACACTGTGGGCCTGGCAGGCTCCCTCCAGGAAAGTGTGCAAGCGGTGTATGTTGCTGGCGCGAGCGTCTACATGTGACGTCACAATTGCGAAGGCCATCGCGTTAGGAAAGAAGAGTCCCCTCTGGTGGATTTCACTCCCTCCTTCAAATTGCCGTTTCACGTTGTAATATTCTACCCACCCCAGGGCCACATTCATACACCTGTCAAACAGGTAAACCAAAACCAATTACCCTGGAGAAATGCAGCTCCTAGCCAGTAAACAAAACCATCACCACTTTAAATTCAATTCAGAATATATGACGCTCTGAATATTAAGTACACAAGCATCATAGCTACTGAAACAATATTCCAATTTTAGCATTCAGTAATGCACTTCAGAAGCGCTATACTTATTCATGTTTTTAAGAATGCTACGTTAAATTCAGTTCCAGTTTTAAATCAGTATGGTATACATAAATATTAAATACAAAGACTTATTTCCTTTGGTGTTACCTTCTCCGCCTTTAACAATGAGTATTCGATTTCTAATACTTGTGCTAACTTGCAAGTGCTAACTTGCTTTTTTTATGTTCAATGAAACATTCAATCAATAGAATAAGCAAGATGATCTGCTGTTAGTTCTGAAGTGCGCCCCTTTTCGATTCAAGGGCATTCAGTTGAACATTTTTAATTTTTGGCTTAGCTGTGAACCATCTTATAGATGTTTTTCTTTATGGAGCCAACACCTTGGCCAGTATCTTGGCAGTTAGAACACCATTAAGTTGGACTGTAAGGTTATTCATTGAAAGTCATGTTCAAGGGGAGTTAAGGTATTCTCTATCCAAGGTATGTGATACCTGTTGGCTAATATCTCGATGAGTAGCGGTAGGGCGCGAAGCTATTTGGCCTATCGTGTCCTATGAGAAAATATTTTTAAAGGATTTGTGGAATGGTCGTTCCATTTGAAGGGAAAGGAAATCCCTTTCATCAGCAGTTCACCTTTGAAAAAAATCATGTCCAATGCATAGGCTGCTGTATATCCGCAGCAGTGGCGGCTGGTGACCTTTAAAAGTGGTGAAGTGTAATCTTTGGCTTGAATTCCAAAGAGCTTTTTCTTGAAGGGTTCTCTCACACTTTCTTGCACTAAGTGTACTGACTCACTCAGCCTCACTAATTCACACAGTCTCACTCATTCTACTTCGGTCCACTCTGTCTCACTCGGTCCCACTCGGTCCCACTCATTGTCACTCATTCTGAATTACTCAGTCTTACTGTGCTAAGTCTCACACACAGTAACAATCAGTTACACTTGCTGTCATTCTTCCTCCCTCACTCATTCACAGTCATTCTCACACATACTCGTTCTTACTGTCACTCATTCTCGCTCACTCTGACTTACTCCCTCGATAACTCTCTCTCACTTTAACTCACACACATAGTCCCACGATATGCTCACAGTGCTGGAATGACACAGGCATCTTCATACACCCGTGTCAGCAATCAAACAATGTCACTAGCTGCCTAGTTTGTTGCTGGACCCAAAGCTAGTCTGCATTTTATTTTTATTGTATCAAGAGTGAATAATTATTCACTCTTGATACAATAAAAAAGGACCACAAAACAAGGAGGGCTTAATGTAACTGTGGAGTCCATAAAGGAGAGCTGCCACTGGTTTAGGGACACCTATCCATAAAGACAATCCAGCCACTCAATCATCCATCCTTTCATCCATCCATCCTTTTGCTCCATCTATCCATCCTTTTACTCCATCTATTCATCATCCTCCCTTTGGCTCATCCATCTATCCACCCTTTCGCTCAGCCATCCATCCTTACACCCATCCACCCTTCGTCTCATCCATCCATTCATACATCCCTCCATTTACCCTTTCACTCAGCCATCCATCCTGTGACTCACTCATCGATCTATTCATCCATACATCAATTCACCCTTTCACTCATCCATCCATCCTTTCACCCACACATTCATCTACCCTGTCTTTCACTCAACGATTCATTGTTTTACTCATCCATCTTTAAATACATCCTTTAGCTCATCCATCCTTTTGCTCATCCATCCATACTTTCACTCCATCCATCTATCCACTCATCCATCCAATTACCCTTCCACTTATCCATCCATCTATCCTTTCACCTATTCTACCAACATTCATCCTTTCTCTCATCATCCATCAACCCGTCCTTTCACTCCCTCCATCCATTCACCCTTTCTTTCACTCATACACCCTCCCTGTCTTTCACTCTTCCATTCTTACGTCCATCCTTTCACTCATTCATCCATGCATCTATCCACCCACCATTTTATCCCTTCATCCATCCGCCTTTCACTCACTCACCCTCTCAAGTTAAATATGAGCCTTTTTTTGTCGTGCTGCAGACAGAAGAAGCATACCTAGAAACCCACTCCACTGTAGCTACTAAGACGGGGGGGGGGCATTGATGATGCCCCTGATGATGGCAGAAGCTTAACTGCACACTTACCTCTTAGTCCACTAGAGCATTTGTTGTCCGCAGCTGGTTACTTCCCTCTCTTGGACCTCTAGGGTGGAGATAAACATTATGTGTGCTCAGTTCCATAGTGTTTTTTTCAAAGTGAAACAAAATGCAGTACTAAACACGTTTTACTGCCAAGAGAGCAGCCCCCTGCACCACTCCTACATCCTGCCCCTCTGTGATGGCCAACAAATTGTTGCCACCCACTCCCGCCTTGTATCATCAGTCAGCCCCAACCCGAGCCACTGAAGTGTATGGAGTGTGGTAACTCCTCCCAGGGCCACTGTTAATGCGCCCCCAAAGCAACCGGACTCATGGCGTTTTCAAATCAGCACTACCTTTCATGTGATGTCACTGCTGTAGCTTGCACCTGCAGGTCGAAAAGAACCTCGCCCGGCCAGTGCTTGCGCAGTAGGACATCTTCGAAGTCCAGTAGAGTTCACCTGAGAGATTCAGCACATGGTCTCAGAGCAGTGATTTATTTTCAGCTGCTCTGTATTTATTTCCCTGTTCTTGCCTCTCCCCGGAGGGTGGCAGAGCAACGCCCCTTTTGCCCATAAACACCAGTAAGTAGCCCCTGGTCAGCAGGGAGTACAACTCTTCCTGCAGGGGAGATTATCAATTTATTTTTCTGCACCAGCTCTGGTACTATCCTCAAGCCAGAAAATAAAGTCCTCCCACTAATCATGTAGCCAAACTATCCTACGACCAGAAC
The DNA here is from genome assembly GCF_964261635.1 of Lissotriton helveticus. Lineage (NCBI taxonomy): Eukaryota > Metazoa > Chordata > Amphibia > Caudata > Salamandridae > Lissotriton > Lissotriton helveticus. The sequence continues at coordinate 1,093,203,502 of NC_136070.1, forward strand.
ATCTGTTTATAAATCAGGAAAATTGGGACCGCCCCGTGGGATCAGTAGAGCAGCACAAATACATAGGAGTCGGTATGAGCACACCACTGATGATTCACTTGAAAGTGGGAACATAGTTGAGATAAATGTGCCGGTCTTTTTTCGTTTTATCTCATTATGATCTTATGGTGCTTTGTAAGTGATTCAGTAGTAACTGTGTTATATTATATCTGTAATTGATGGACTTCCAACAAAAGGAAGAAATCGATCGTTTGTTGTAAATAGGTGGCGCATTAACTAAAACAGATTGTATCACTACATTATACACACCACTTGGACTGCACTTAGCATTTTCAGCTTCTAAAAAATGTGCACGAGGTCCATAATTGAAGAGAATAAAGCAGCCATTCCTGCTCCGTCCTGGCTCAGATGGATCCAGAAAGCTTTCCCAGACATGCTTTCGACACAGGGCGGAGACACCCCCAGGGTATGTCCACTGCGCGAACATGCAGTCATTCTCATACAATAGAGCCCAGGTAGCAGGCCATGTCGCCTCTGATGGTAAGTGTCCAGTCATAGTTAGCTACTCCAGCCTTCTGCCCTTTGTACTGTTCATGTACATTGAGGGGTGACACTTGAAAGATGCTTCTGGAACTAACCAATCCCACTCCCCCCGCAAGGTTAAAGTCTGGGACTTTAACCTTGGAATCCTGGCAAGCCTGGCATTGGTCTTACCTTTCTGTAGGTTGCCATGGCACCATCTCACCTGAAGAGGATATAGACCCAACAGTATGTTGATAAACACTGAAAAGCTATGTGTTAATTCAGAATCCTGCCATAGCTCAGACATGGACTGCTTTCAACACTGACCCTAAGGATTATGGTGGAAGAAACCAAAATACATTTCCCATCCTTGTTTCAGCGCTGCGGTGCACTTTAGAAGGGCCATGGTAACAAGGGGGTGGTGACATAGGGACATTACTCTTTCTGTACTTAAAAGTCTTGAAGGACTCATGCAGACTTTCCATCAAGTTTAAGAAGCTTCTGAGGTCTCCTCCTTAGGATTTTGTTTGAGTGGAGAAGTTATCGCAACAGTGCTCTTCTTTATCAAGCCCATTAAATACACTATGGAATGATACCAGACCAAGATAATTCTCCTGCCTGTCCCTTTTCAAAATGGAAAAGAACTTGCACAACAAAGAACAAACCTGAACACAAACAATAAAGGAAAACAACGGGTGCAAATGAAAAAGGATCTAAGAAACCAACAAGGAAAAAAGACAACTTGTACATGTATTATAAACAAGATGTACAAAAATACAATAAACGGAGAATACAAACTTGATTGGTTGAATTTGTTAATGTATTTTAAATGTAGTCACTGCAAAGAAAGCTTCATGTAACAAAAGGTATCGGACCCGAAAGGGCCTGATTTTTTACCCGGATGTTCTATTCATTTGCCTTGTCTTGCATCACATTGAAGGCTGGATGCTTCCCTGTATATAACTAATTTATCTATTTTCATTGTGTTTAATGTTTTGTTGTGCATGATTTGCTATGTTTGGATGTTGTGTCACCTGGTTCATGTGGCCCCCAAGCACTCAGGCATTTCTGGGCTCAAATTGTGATAGTTTGATTCTTTTACCGTTGCTACAGTAGTATTGAAGCCCAAATTTAAATATCAAGTACTCCATTTTAGCACTTCAGACTCTCCGTTGTAATAAAAAAAAACGCTGTTCCCAGCTAATTCAAGGAGGTGATTAATCTTAGACACACAGAAAACAGCATAACACAATACCCAATAATAACTGAATGGCCAGTCAAAGCTTCGCTATTATAAAAGGAAAAAACACGTCAAAACACATAAATTGAAACCTACATAAAGTACAGATATACAAAACTGAACCTGAAACAGAACCAGAACCAGAAAACAAACTCCTTCTTAGCCACACATCTGATCACAAATGTTATTACAGTTTCTACGCACTGACCTCTATATTTCCTTTAACATTGGAATCTATGGCCACAGTTAAGTCAATGGGAGTGTTCCCGATCAGTTCTCTACTTTTTTGAGGCCAGAAACAAGGCCCACTTTTGAGCATGAGACTGGGCTTATCCATCGTTGGTCAGTTTCTTTAATGGGGTCTGTTCACACATGTCAGTCAAAAATGCAAACAATTTCGGGTTATCAAAAGGCACAGGTTAGGAGCCACGAATCAAGTTGCTACACCTTAAGTGAAAAAATGTCTCTTTGTTTGCACAGCTGAGATTAGATTTACTGTGCAAAGAGTTTTACAAAAGTTTTAGTGCACCTGCCACACACCTATCAGGCCGAAATGCAATGCCCTGAGCTTGCCTAAAGGGTCAAAGAGCTCAACCAGATCTGGAGAAACCAAATGGTAATTTTAAAGTAGAAGGGGCACCGCGCCGGTGCCTTCGCATATAACACTTCCAACAAAGAAATGTTCCTGAAGATTGCGCACTATTGGTATTATGCCAATTGCTAAGGTCGCCCGAAAGAATGCTAATAGGGACAACACATGCTGGCGACACTGTGGGCAGACATGCACTCCTACCCATCACCTTAGGCAATGCCCCAAGAAAAGCTATTTTTGGAACGAGGTACTGACTGCAGTGAATGACATGTTTGACACAGACCTCCATAGGTTTCCCAGATACGTTTTACTGGGCCTCCCAAACCCCTTGAAATCTGTCAAAGGACGTGCTATTACTTTGGCACTGGGAGCTGCCGAACAGACCTTACTTTGACACTGGGGCTCCAATGCGATCCCAAAACAACTCGATTGGCTACACAAACCCTGGAATTGTTTGGAATAGAGAAGTTGACAGCAGTAGCGACCCATTCATTGCACTTGTTTGACGAAACCTGGGGACCATGCATCCGGTAACTGTCAGATGAATTTTGAGAATTGACATGCCTGTTATACCTACTAACCCTTTGACCGACGCATCCTGATAGTGAACCTCCCTAAACTGGTAAATGGTGGTCATTTCACTCACTTACGTTCGCCCACTACCCCTATTCTTGTTGAAAGTAGGCTGAAACCGTCAACATTATCGGCGCCCTCTTGCTCTCCTTAACCTTTTTGTGCGCGTAAAACAGCCGCCATTTTGAACACCATGGCTTCCCTGCTCCCGCCAAGAGCCAGCGCGCCTCTCTCCCACTCCTAGCTTCGCCGGCATCCCCCGCATACTGACAACCCCCCTGCCTGCACCTGCCGCGAATCATAAAACCCCTCTTCAGCGCTGCTCTGCGCCAGGCCCTCGTCCTGTTCCCAGCGCGACACCTCCCTTCTTCCCATTTATGATCCCCGGCCCTTTGATGCAAACCCCTTTTCCCCGTGTGCCCGTTTGTCTTCCTCGTTCCCAGGCCGACACCCAGCTCTGCCGATACTGTTCCTTGCCCCTCCCCGTGCAATAGAAAGTTTCCCCCCAGCAAGGGATCCCCGGGTTGATCAAAGCCCCCCCTGCCCTACGAGATCCGATCAAACCCCACACACTCCGTGAATCGGCGGAATATCCAGCTGCGCGATGATCATCACCTGTTGTGAACGGGGCGGGGACTCCCACTGTAACCTTGCGTGGGAACGGGCTGGGAAGGGGGGGATTCGGAGGATGTCTTTCCGTACATCAAAGTATCGACGAGAATGTGTTACATGCAATAAAAAGATAAACTTGTGTATAAGAGGCCAGGCCTCAGGGATGCAGTTAGAGCACCTCAGAACGATACCTTCTGTCCGTTTCGTTGTGTTCTCCTCCGGAGAGAATAAAATCCTTGTTTCCTGCCTTCCAGTCTCCAGCGCCTGCCTCTTCAATAGTTTAACTTCTTTGTGGGTTCAAGAGGCGACACCGCCGGGCAAATACTTAAGGATCTTATATTCTGGTTGGTAGTGCCCCCCAATTAGTTTCTACAATTGGCGTCCCAAGCGTGGGGCCCATCAGCGACCCATGGATCCAGTGGGAGAGGTCCTGACGACAAAGTGAACGACTGCAACGATCGGGAACGCGTCTGTCCGATAGACCCTCGTCTGACAGCCGATCATCCGAACTTCACTGGTTCCGAACAGACCTCTCTCGAGTGATCTACGGTCCTGACTGGGAACCATCAGGAGTGCCGCGAGGATAACGAAGAAGAGAGGACGATCGGGCGCTGGACTCGGAAGACAGGAAACTGTCCATGCGGTCCGGGTAAGGTCGTGTAACCACGACAAGTCGCGAAATAATTGTTTGATTGCTTGTTTGTTTAAAAAAATACTAGTATTGCTCTTTTTATTTATTTGGAGATTCACTGTCTGCAAACGGAGAAACAACGGTCTCTCTCTTTGCAAGCAGTGGAGGATAGGTAGGGCAACAGCCGTGCTTATTTTTTTCTCCCCCACTCAATAATCACTTGAAACTGAACTGTTGTTCGCAAAACTATTGTTTCCTGGAGATTCCCTGTCTGCAAACAGGGAAGAGACCACCCTTTTTGCAGATAGTGAAAAGGGTAGGTAACGCAGATCTTTGCGGACCTACTCATTCTCCCCATTGTTATTTATCGGTCTTTTTGTTATCTTGATCTATTTGGAGATTCACTGTCTGCAAACGGAGAAACAACGGGCTCTCTCTTTGCAAACAGTGGAGGATAGGTAGGGCAGCAGCCGTGCTTATTTTTTTCTCCCCCACTCAATAAACACTTGAAACTGAACTGTTGTTCGAAAAACTATTGTTTCCTGGAGATTCCCTGTCTGCAAACAGGGAAGAGACCACCCTTTTTGCAGATAGTGAAAAGGGTAGGTAACGCAGATCTTTGCGGACCTACTCATTCTCCCCATTGTTATTTATTGGTCTTTTGTTATTTTGATCCATGAGGTATTCACTGCCTGCAAACAACGTAGAATAGAAATATTCTGTCCCGTCTTTGCACCTAGTGATAAGATAGGCAGTGCTGACTTCTTAGTCCCTCGTTACGAGCCGTCATGTCTGTCTTCTCCCCACTGATTAGTAGCCTGTTTAGCCCGGACCGCTTATTAGAGATGGACCATCCAGCCCCACTGGAAGGCACCCCTAATAAGGACATGTTCATGAAGCATGGATTGACCGCTATAGCCTATAGTAAACTATGGCATAAATATACAAAAAAGGGTCAAGAAAGTCAATGGCCCCTGATAGGATCCTTCGATGATGATAAAATAAAAACGCTAGAAACTGCCCTGGGTAAAAACAAGACAACACCTACTATGCTTGACAGCTTCGGCATGTGGCGAAAAGAAACTGAACAACGTAAAAAGAAAACTGAGAGTAGGTTGGAAAAAGAGCTACGAAAAGCAGCCCACCTAGCTGCTCAGAAACTAGAAAAAGAGATAAAAGAAAGAGAGAAAGCTAAACAGAAACTAGAAATGGAAACGCCAAGCCAGTGTCCGGTTAGAACCCCCTCCATGCTCTACCCTGATTTACCCTCGCAACGACAAGCCAATGAGGACCTGCTGTTAGGTCCTCCTATCATCTACATGCCCCCTCCATATGCCCCTTCTCAACCCGTGGCGCAGCACGCGCCACCCCCAGGTACAAACGAAGGTACCGCCACAGCGTCGGCCCCAATGGCCTCTGTGCCAGCCGAACCCCTTGTGTTAAAACCCGCATCAATAACGACGTTAGACGACCATGAGACTCGAGGGGCTGGCCCTGCAAGAACAAACAGACTAGACAAAGATGAGCGAGCGGGGATCGACAAAATAGCAAGGACACTGGTAGAAAGGAAGGATGATGAAGAGTACATCACAGATATGTTCAGCTCGTATACAGGGAGTCACAGACGACATTTTACCGTACGACTGTGTTATCATGTCTTGAATGCATACGAGGACCGATATCGAGACAAAGGTCCCGAGAGCCTAAGGACTCTGTACCGGAAGGTCGATATCGGGGATGAGGGCGAGTGTGATGTGTCGGACCTCCTTACGCGTACGCTTGAGGTTTTCCGCCACCTCACTGAACGAAAGCCGGGAGCAAAATCCGCAGCCTCTGTAGTGACCGAACCACCAACCGAGCAATCTAACACCATGATGCCAATACGTGAGGCTGCCCCTTACTGGGTTCCTCCTAGGGGTACAGGGACTCACGATGATGCAAACAACCAAGATGCGAAGGGAAGGGTAGTGTACAACTGGGTCTACCAGCCGTGGGACCGGCAAGAGATACTGACATTCCGGAAATCTCTACCCGACCTACGTAAAAACCCCACTGCCTTCTATACTGAATTGGGTACAGCCCTGGGTTCAACGATCATGACCCTGGCTGACATCGACTTGTTCTTCGGGTTATGTCTACCAGCTGATGTGTGGAAGCAAATCCGGAAAGTCGACCACCTTGAGCTGTTTGGACATACCTGGTCACAACTCGATGACCTGGACAAACAACGGGGACCAGGACAAAAGCCGTTGAAATCCATTCTAGACCTCCCAGATAAAATCGTAGAGAAATTAAAAACCCTAATCCCAGAAAAGAAAGTGGACTGGTCGATAGTAACAGCCTGTCGCCAAAAACCCCAGGAGGATGTATCGGAATACTTCTCCCGGTTTGAAACGGTGTTCTCCGATTACAGCGGCCAGGACATGACCACTGCAACCGGACACCATCTGTTTGTCCAGAATTATGTTAAGGGCCTATCATCGGAAATCTCCCAGAAACTACAGGCCAGCGAGAGTAGTTGGGCAGCCTCCAAACCTACCGCGATTCTCCAAATGGCCCAATATTATGAGCATCAGAAAAATGAAAACGATAGGGCGACAGAGAAAAAGAAGAAGGACTTAAAAGAGAGGGTGATGATTGCCAAACTGCAAGGGGTGACTATAGGACGAGACCAATACCGGGGAAACTACCAGACAAACGTCCCTAAGACTACATTTCCCCAGGACCGCACTCTGACTTCCTACAGTGGACGCACAGACCTTAGAGAAGACCAGTGCGCTTTCTGCAAAGGGACTGGCCATTGGAAATCCCAGTGCCCAGTTCTTCTGGAAATGATCAGAAACAAAGACCCCAGGGATGTAACAAACGGACCGAGACCTAGGGGACAACGACGAGGGCCCCCAAATGACGCGACTAATGACAGATCAAGCAGACCGAATACGTTCGATCGACCCCGACAGAACCAATATCAACAATCTGACTATGACGACGCTCACACCTTCGCATAGGACAGCCAAGGGCGAGGGAGGGATCCAGTCGAGCTCTATGTTGACCAGCAGGGCCCTTACGTCACTGCTAAGGTCCTGGGTACCAAGTCTCCATTTCTGGTAGACACTGGCGCAACACGTAGTGCGTTATCTAAACGACTGATTCCAAGGGCACCCTTGTCTGGCTCACTCATAACATCGACAGGTTTCGATGGAACGCCCTCCACCAACCCTTTGTCTGCCCCGATTCTCTTTGACGTAGAAAACAACACCACCGACACCACGTTCTTGCTTTCCTCCAATAGCCCTGACGCCATTATGGGACTTGACTTACTGAAACACTTCCGAGCGACGATTAGGTGTTCTCAAGATGGAGTTCGAGTGTTTCTTTACGACAACCCCGTTCTGCTTAGACATTGTTCCCCCCGACACATGTTTTCCATCACCGACGTTGACGCGTCCCTGCTTGACACTCTACCTCCGTATCTGTGGGCCAAAGCGGATTCGGACGTAGGGCGTATGTTAATTGACCCAGTGCACATTACTGTCCGACCAGACGCAACACTCCCAAAACTCCCACAATATCGGATATCGCCAGAGGGCGAGAAGGCATTGGTAATGATTATCCAGTCACTGATAGACGCAGGAGTGGTAGAGGAAGTGGTTAGCAACGTTTGCAACAGCCCTATCTTGCCCATTAACTGCGAGATGCTCTTTGCTCGGCCCCTGTCCTGGGTACCCCTGATTACAGAAAGCCCTTCTCCCTTTACACTCACGAAAGGGAGGGGTGCGCTTTATCTGTCCTGACCCAGGCCATCGGCCCTAAGCAACGACCGTGCGCTTACTTCTCTGCCACTCTTGACCCTGTCGCCAGAGCCTTGCCTGCCTGCCTTCGAGCTGTAGCTGCTGCTGCAGTCTCTATCCGACAGAGTGAGGGGATTGTACTCTCGAATTCCCTCACGGTACTGGTACCCCATGCAGTCGACACCCTCCTGAACCAAACCAAGACACAACATCTGACGAGTGCACGACTGACTGGATACGAACTGACCTTGCTTGCCCCCCATATCACCCTGACATCACCGCCCGAACGACAGCTGAAAATAGAACGACAACACATATGTACGTGACCAGGTCACAAGCAGAAAACTGGACTGACGCCAAGGACACAATTAGAGACATACAAACGACTAGCACACAACACGAATTGACTGAATGGACACGGGTGGGATTGAAAGACGATGAAGGCTGCTGGCGGACAAAAGACACGAACAGATGGTTGCTACCTGATTCGTACTTGATTCCCATATTAACCATGGCACACTCCCCTGCCCACATAGGATCAGCCCCCATGATCGAACTTGTCTCCAGGGTTTGGCACAATGACAAGATCCCAGATTCCGCCAAACGCCTGGTCCAACAATGCTTAATATGCCTGCAACACAACCCCGGGAAAGGAACTGTAGTACCCCGGGGAGGATTTGGGGTCCCAAACCACCCATTTGAAGTCCTGCAGATGGACTACATCCAGCTAGACAGATGCCAAGGCCTGAAATATGTACTAGTCGTGGTGTGCGCATTTAGCAAGTGGGTGGAAGCATATCCAACCCGTGACAACACCGCTATGGCCACTGCAAAGGTTCTGTTAAAGGAGTTTTTCCCCCGTTATGGCCTCTGCCGTGTTTTATGGAGTGATAATGGCCCCCACTTTGTAGCCAACGTTATCCAGCTCATCCTAAATGGGCTGGGTATTAAACAGAAATTCCACGCAGTCTTCCACCCTCAATCTGCTGGGCTTGTCGAACGACACAATGCCACACTAAAGCTTAAACTGGCCAAAATAGTGGCTACGACGGGCCTGAAATGGCCAGACGCCCTCCCATTGGCATTGCTATCGATGCGCTCTACCCCCACCCGACATCACTTAACCCCTTATGAAGTTGTCTTCGGTCGACCCATGAGCGTCTGGTCCGCCCCGAAACCAACTTCCATTCATGACGTTCCGGATGTCCTAATGTCTGATTATCTGTACAAATTGACTGAAACTTTGTCTGTCCTTCATCAGCAGGTGCAGCAGGCCATCCCCGATGCTTCCAGGGGTCCGGGTCACGCCATCCAGCCGGGGGACTTCGTGCTGATCCGAAATTTTCAGCGATCAAAGAGTTTGGAACCCCGGTGGACGGGCCCCTGGCAAGTGCTGATCACCACTCGGACCGCACTTCGAGTGGAGGGGAAGAAACACTGGCTGCACGCTCATCACTGCAAAAAGGTCTCTCCAGCCCTGGCCACGACAGACACCGTCAACACCCAAGAAGAGCTCCTGAACCAGGACCGACCATCGTTGAACTGCTACCCTGATACTGAGACACTTGAACTTTCAAAACATCCTGACCCCACTGTGCCATCTCGAGAAGGGTATTTCCTGCGTCGAAAGGAGGGAGCTTCGGCTAAGTAGGCCACGGACTAGGTTAAAGGATCTCAGAACGGTGACCCAAACTACCAAAGGTTACCTGGAGAGAGGCTAAAACTAAGTCTGTGGTCCTGCCCACTACCGAGCACCTTGAAGACGAAGATGATGGAAGCGCCAGATAAGAAGATGATGGAAGCGCCAAATAAGAAGCCGACGGAGACAGCAGGAAATACCCACTACAGAAATCCGAGAATAGACAGACTCCATAGCTCAAAGACAATTGCTCTCTTCATCGTAATCCTCCTCTGTTTTCTCCTCATGACTACGCTCTGGATTATGGAAGAACACGCACCTGCCCACGAAACATTCCTAACCACTGCTCAGCCTACCACCATGAAGGAACATTATCTAATTTCGCTCTCTCCTCAACTAAGAGAGAGGCGAAAGGAGTTTTGGAACAACTCTTTCGTGCAGCTACTTCACCAGCACAATCTTGCCACCAATACCACCAACTGCTGGATCTGTGGGTTGCTACCCCATGCCACTGGACATTCAATACCATTCATCCCTTCACCCTTCTCTGTCCACGGCTCCTGCCTTGCTTGGCTGATCCTCCTGCAAGAAAGCTATACGGGCAATGCCACCTCCAGCAGAACTGCAGCACATCCTTCTCATGGGGCCGGGCGAAACAAGACAAAGACACACTTCTGCCCGCTGACCCCCAGCGACTCGATCCAAATGGACATCCCGGCTAAAGAACGAATCGAAATGCAGGTGTTCAACAATCCAACCAGACCCACCTTCTCCTATCTGCGGAAACGAACGGCTGCCACTCTGACTGTGGCCCTGACGGTCATCAACGTCACAGGCCACATGTGTGTAGAAGGACTTGGGACACAGCTGGTGGGTCGCAGCGCCTGCCGCTTTACCAGAACTCTGGATTCCACGGATCCACCTTCCTTTGTGTCATCCCCAAACATGTATTTCATCTGCGGCACGAAGGCCTACACCTGGCTCCCCAAAGGCTGGGGGGGCACTTGCTACATCTCCTTCGTCCTTCCTCCGACTTATGTAGCCCCAGCGAATCACCACCGGCAAAAACGAGCCAAAGACATTGAACAAGCCGACTCAACAGGGGCGCAGTTCCTCGATGCTATGAAAGGACTCATCCCCCTCTGGGGCCCGATGGCAAACAGCCGTGCCATCCGACATTTGACCCAGGCAGTCGAGACAACCATGAACATCACAGCGGGCATCTTTGCCAACAACACTGCCGAGCTCCAAGCGGTCCGTTTGGTGGCTCTTCAGAACCGCCTCGTTCTAGATGTGGTTCTGGCGGACCGTGGAGGAGCATGCCGCATTATTGGGTCCAGCTGTTGTACATACATACCGGACAACTCACCCTCAGTGTACAAAGCCATCGAACATCTTCACAGACTCTCTTCGGAAGTTCACCAAGAGCAAGAAGAATGGTCGCTTGGTGGTTGGTTCTGGGACACCGTCAAAAACTGGGGCTGGAGACTGCTCACCATTATCCTGATTCCCGTAGTTGTAATATGTGGCCTATGCTTAGGAATTCAATGTTTGCCACCTATGTGTTCTTTATGTGCGAGTTGTATTTTTCCCAAAACTGTGGACATTGGAAGCGAACATATGAGAGCATTGTATGATACCGAAGTTAGGAATTTGATGAAAATTGACATTGAGTAAGCAAGTTGGCTAGATATGTTGAAAAGGGAGGACTGTTGAAAGTAAGCTGAAACCGTCAACATTATCGGCGCCCTCTTGCTCTCCTTAACCTTTTTGTGCGCGTAAAACAGCCGCCATTTTGAACACCATGGCTTCCCTGCTCCCGCCAAGAGCCAGCGCGCCTCTCTCCCACTCCTAGCTTCGCCGGCATCCCCCGCATACTGACAACCCCCCTGCCTGCACCTGCCGCGAATCATAAAACCCCTCTTCAGCGCTGCTCTGCGCCAGGCCCTCGTCCTGTTCCCAGCGCGACACCTCCCTTCTTCCCATTTATGATCCCCGGCCCTTTGATGCAAACCCCTTTTCCCCGTGTGCCCGTTTGTCTTCCTCGTTCCCAGGCCGACACCCAGCTCTGCCGATACTGTTCCTTGCCCCTCCCCGTGCAATAGAAAGTTTCCCCCCAGCAAGGGATCCCCGGGTTGATCAAAGCCCCCCCCTGCCCTACGAGATCCGATCAAACCCCACACACTCCGTGAATCGGCGGAATATCCAGCTGCGCGATGATCATCACCTGTTGTGAACGGGGCGGGGACTCCCACTGTAACCTTGCGTGGGAACGGGCTGGGAAGGGGGGGATTCGGAGGATGTCTTTCCGTACATCAAAGTATCGACGAGAATGTGTTACATGCAATAAAAAGATAAACTTGTGTATAAGAGGCCAGGCCTCAGGGATGCAGTTAGAGCACCTCAGAACGATACCTTCTGTCCGTTTCGTTGTGTTCTCCTCCGGAGAGAATAAAATCCTTGTTTCCTGCCTTCCAGTCTCCAGCGCCTGCCTCTTCAATAGTTTAACTTCTTTGTGGGTTCAAGAGGCGACACCGCCGGGCAAATACTTAAGGATCTTATATTCTGGTTGGTAGTGCCCCCCAATTAGTTTCTACAATCTTTGATGGTGTTCTACTCCTTCATCAGGTTGTCCACGCTTCCACCTACCCATCTCACATCCTATTCTGCTTGTTTCCCTCTGTTCCTGTCCTTTTAGCCCTTATGTTATTAATTATTGATGCTTCTGCTTCCCCACCAGCAACTGGATGTAGGTGGGATGATTCTTGTACCTTGTTCCTTGTTGCTCAGACTCCGGTGGTCATGGCACATCCATGCACAGGTTTAGCTGTTGGCGTCTTGGAAACCAATCAGTAGATTTTTGCATGGTCAACAGTTCCTTATTCAATGTCATCCCGCCTAGCTTACTCTCTGACTTTCCCATATCAGGGGATGGAGCAAAAGGCATCCTACAACTCTTGGAGGCGGTCAGGGGCACACACAAATTCCCGAGCAGCATTGACATGGTCATGGATGAAACAGGCTAACTGTTAGAAATTGGGTTTCTGGTTGGCAGAGGTATGCACACTGTCCCAGCAAGAACAAAAATCCTAGTCAGGGTAAGTGTAGTACACACTGAAAGTTTACCTGTGCTCATCCTTGGGTACCTTGGCACAGAGAAGTCAGACTAAACTAAAGAGGCAGGTTGTAAACTATTTGTACACACACACACAGTCACACAGTGAAAACACCACAAAAGGATTCCACACCAGTTTAGAAAAATATATAATATTTATCTGAGATGACAAGACCAAAACGATAAAAATCCAACATAGACAAGTAAAGATACAAAGTTTGCAAGCAAAAATAAAAATGCAGGGCTTAGAACTCAATAGCTACATCTGGGGCTGTCTGGTCGTGCTTGACCAGGGCAAATCCAAAAGTTCAGTTCCACCACGATGGAGCACTTGCCAGATACAGGAGTCACCCAGACCCGTTGACAGTACCTTGGATACGTCAAAGCTCTGGGACGATGCGTTGAGCAAAGGAGGAGATGCTTCATCTGTCGAAGGTGATGTGTCGTTTCCGAAGTTGGGGTAACTTTGTTGATGCGTCGATGTCAAGAAGTGATGCATCGATGTCGAACTGCTGGGTTGCATCAGGGTCCGGGGATGGTGCATCGCTGAAGTCAGTGATGTGGTATCCGGGGCCTGGGCAGCAGCAGTGATGCGGAAGTGCTGCATCAGAAAGGTTGGGCCTGAAGACGGCTGGAATGCCAGAAACCGGTCCTCGGAAGCTTGTTTCCGGTCCAGGGAAGGCATGGCTTGGCAGTTCGGGCTAGACTGTTCCCATGAGGCACAGGGTCAGACTGATTTCATATAGCCATGTCTGAACTGGGGTGGCAGAGTGGGCTAAAGAACGGTGATGGATCAAACCCAGATCTTTTGACTGGGTGTGAGTGTTTGATTGGTTCTGATGCTCCGTCCATCACCACCCCCTTTTGTACCACTTTTGGCCGCCATAAGTGTGGCAGGGTATGCTCAGATGTGAGTCCCTTGCTCACTTTGCCACTGGATTCAAACAAGCCGGGCTGAAGACGGCTGGAATGCCCGAAACCGGTCCTCGGAAGCTTGTTTCCGGTCCAGGGAAGGCATGGCTTGGCAGTTCGGGCTGGACTGTTCCCATGAGGCACAGGGTCAGACTGATTTGCATATAGCCATGTCTGAACTGGGGTGGCAGAGTGGGCTAAAGAACGGTGATGGATCAAACCCAGATCTTTTGACTGGGTGTGAGTGTTTGATTGGTTCTGATGCTCCGTCCATCACCACCCCCTTTTGTACCACTTTTGGCCGCCATAAGTGTGGCAGGGTATGCTCAGACGTGAGTCCCTTGCTCACTTTGCCACTGGATTCAAGCAAGCCGGGCTGAAGACGGCTGGAATGCCAGAAACCGGTCCTCGGAAGCTTGTTTTCGGTCCAGGGAAGGCATGGCTTGGCAGTTCGGGCTGGACTGTTCCCATGAGGCACAGGGTCAGACTGATTTGCATATAGCCATGTCTGAACTGGGGTGGCAGAGTGGGCTAAAGAACGGTGATGGATCAAACCCAGATCTTTTGACTGGGTGTGAGTGTTTGATTGGTTCTGATGCTCCGTCCATCACCACCCCCTTTTGTACCACTTGTGTCCCATAGCTTGTCATTGTCAGATCTTCGAGCTAGTTGGAGTTGAAGCGTCCCCTCATAGTCCGCCCACTTAAGGAATTCTCTGAGCCAACGCCCCACATTAGGGCCTGCAGCCGCTTTCCAATGACTGGTGATCTCGCGCTTGGCTAGAACCATCCCCAGATCCAAAAACCTGCTGGTAGTTTTGTTGCGGGCAGTATGGGGGAACCAGTGCAGCAGGCATACAGCCGGGGTACTTTGCAGGTCCCTCTCTGTTACCTCAGTCAATTAGGTCAAGATTCCTCCCCAGTAGTCCCGAAACATAGGGCAATCCCAGAGCATGTGTATGTAACCTGCATCCTCCAGTCTGCATCGTGGGCAGGCGGCATGGGAGTCGAAGAACTCATTGAGTTTGGAAGGAGTGAGGTACGCTCGATGGAACACATAGAATTGGATGAGTTGGAATCTGGCGTTCCGGGAACATTTCCACCCTCTTTCCATCAACATTTCCCAAGGCTTAGGCTAGATGGGGATTCCCAGGTCTGTCTCCCACTTGGCGCGCAATCTCTCCAGCGGGGTCCTCAAGCCCTGTGTCAATCTGCGGTACAGGCATGTGACCACCTTAATCCTGCCTGCAGAGGTGACTACATATTGGCAGGGGGGGAGAGCACGCGGTTCCTCCAGTCCACCCTTCCACTGTTTGTGCACCGCAGCCGTCAAGGCAGCGTGTAAGAGAAAGTCCTGCGCTGGCAGTTCATGCCTGTCCACCAGTTCTTGAAACGGTAGGAGTGCACCTTCTTCGTATAGATCCCCGAGGGTGGCGATCCCGAATTCTTCCCACTCATGTAGCCGCTGCCAATTCCCCCCATGGGGAAGCTCCATGCAGAGCCATATCGGGATCTCAGGCGAGTACACCAAACCACCTTTCTGGCGTCGTAGGGCCCTCTTCCAGCAGAGCCTCATGACCATGACCCGCAGGGGGAGGCATAAAAGGATCCGCGTTAAATGGTGCATCTCTGCGTCCCAACCTCTCTGAGCTATGTCCAGACCTAATCTCCCCACTAATCTTTGGGTAAGCCATTGAAATTGGGCCGCATGGTAGTAGGCCTCAAAATCAGGTGCTGCAAGACCTCCCTCCTGTCTGGGGCGCATCAGGGTAGGTAGTGCCACCCTGCGCCGTCCCCATAGGAAGCCCGAGATCATGGAATTGAGCTGGGCAAAGTACCTCCCTGGTATCCAGAGTGGCAGAGTCACAAAGTAATAGAGCAATCAGGGGAGAGTTATCATTTTCAGAAGTGCCACGCGCCCCGCGACCGATAAGGGTAATGACCCCCAGAATTCCAGGTTACTCTTGGTGCTGCGCAGGGCCCGGCCTATGTTACCTTCAAAGAGATCGGCTGCCCCATGGTAAATCCGCACCCCCAAGTACGGTAAGCAGTGACCCTCCCATCTCACATCCAGCCCTTCGGGGGGAGCACCTCGGTCACCCCGCATCGGAAATAGACAGGTCTTAGCCCAGTTAACCCTGAGTCCCGCCTCCTCCCCCAGTCTCTCCAGCAGTTCCCGAGCTCCACAGAGCGCACCATCGTTATCGGCAAGGAACATCAGTAAGTCGTCCGCATACAAGGCAATGTGATGTACTCGATCCTGCACTTCCAGGCCCCTGTAGTGCTCTACCCCCCCGCGCACGCGCCGCTAGGGGCTCCATTGCCAGGGCAAACAGGAGGGGAGATAGAGGGCAGCCCTGTCTCGTCCCTCTACCCACCGTACATGCCTCGGAGATCACCCCTCCCGTCCGGACTCTGGCCGTCGAGTTTGTGTATAGGATCTGTGTCCATGCTACGAACCCCTCACCTAGGCCGAATGCGCTCAGGACCCGAAGCAAGTATGGCACTCTAGGCTATCAAAGGCCTTTTCGATGTCAACTGATAGCACACATGCCTCCTCGCCCCCGGCCCCTGACGCATGTAGCAATTGGCACAGTCTCCGAATATTCACCGCCGTATTCCGGGTGGGGATGAAATCAGATTGGTCCTCGTGCACCAGGGTCGTCATATGGCGCATCAGGCGATGCGCCAGAATGCCACTCAGTACCTTGTAATCAATGTTTAACATCGCGAGGGGCGATACGCAGTGCGATCCCACTCCGGTTTCCCGGGTTTAAGGATCGGGACAATCACCGCCTCTCTCGTCGAGGTGGGCAAATAGCCAACCTGCTTCGATCGATTATATAAGGACACCAGTTGCGGGGCCAGTGCATCAATGTAAGTGACATAAAACTCTGACGGGAACCCGTCAGTGCCTGGGTTTTTGTTCTTAGCCATACGTTTGAGGGCTCTCCGGACCTCACCCACTTCCACCGGGCGGCCCAGCTCCTCAGCCTCCTCTGCTTCAATCTTCGGGAGTTCTATAGCTAGGAAATCCTCGTTTCCCAGGTCTCTGGGGTCCAGCGCGATACGATACAGCGTGGAGTAGTAATCCAAAAATTGCGTATTGATTGCCTGCTGCCTGAAGTGGGATCTCCCCTCCTCGTCCCTCAGCTCAAGGATCGGCGTGCCCCTGCGGGCCAGATTCGCCAACCAGGCCAGGAGCGCTCCTGACTTATCGCGTTCCGCATGCGCTCTCACCATGTAAGCTTTATATTCAAAGCATCTGAGCCTCTCCACTTGCTCGGCTAGTTCCTCTTTTGCCCTTTGGAGTTCCTCCTGGACCTCTGCCCGCCCCGGTCTATCCCGTTCCTTGTCCCGAAGCCATTGTTCCGCCCCCTGTACCTCATCTAAGAGAGTTCTACGAACACCCACCACCTCTCCAATGCATCGCCAACGAATCACCGTTTTAAACGCATCCCATTCATTATGCAGACTGGAGGAGGTGCCCGCATTGTGTTGGAAATACTCTTCTATGGCTGTGCCTATAGTAGTCCGGAAGACCTGGTCCTCCAGGGCCTCCGGGCGAAGCCGCCAATTTGGGATCACCGTCTTAACCCGAACCCAAGTCAAGGCCACCAGTAGGGGGTTGTGATTGGAAGTCGTTCTGGCTAGGTATTCACTCGTCGCAACCTGCATATGAACGTCCGGGGAGCATAAAACCGCATCTAGTCTGACATGCAACTCATGAACAGCAGAAAAGTAGGAGTAGTCACGTTCCCTGGGATGATGGGCCCTCCAGGTGTCAGTAAGCCCCCAACTCCGTTGCCATTCTCGCCAGCCGTCCGCTATCCTACGAGTCGGGGCGTCATGTAGTGGTGGGTGGGAACGGTCTAGGTTCACGTCCGTCACACAGTTAAAATCCCCCCTAGTAACACAGGGCCCGTAAGCACCCCTGCCAGCTTCTGTGAAAGTTGTGCAAGGAAGGTGGGTTGATCTATATTGGGCCCATAAATGCTTCCCAGTGTAATGTCCCTTCCATCTAGTCGTCCTGTGACCACTGTGAATCTACCCTCAGGGTCTATCATCTGCCTCAAACATTGGAACAGTACTCCTGCTCTGATCCAAACCAATGTCCCCCTGGCGTATGCCGAGTAGTGGTATTATAAACCTGACTTTTCCAGCAATGCTGGAGTGCCTTAGCCTCTGCCTCTGTTAAATGCGTTTCCTGAAGGAGAGCGACCTGCACCCCCCTCCGTACCAAATAGGCATGTATTTTGCGTCGTCTGCACATGGTATGCATCCCTCGGACATTCCAGGTCATGATTTTAAGGCCTATGGAGGTGCCCATGGATCTACCGTGTGCGCGCAGTCACTGCACCCCTTGCGGCATGATTGACCCTCCCCAGCCCCCCCAACACATGAACTGTCCCCAACTCCCACTCCCCAGGACAGGTATACACAAACAGGCTCCCATCCAAACCAAACTGTTCAAAAGCATAACTGCAACTAGGAGGAAACTCTCAGCTCGCGCTTGATGCCCCCAGAGCCCCCCCTCCCCGGCCACCCCCTCCTGGAAAGTAACCTGTATAGCCAGCGAAAACCCCGGCTAAAGCCCCGGCATTCTTGAAATCAACAGCAGACATGCTGCCCCAGTTTCAAGGGCCCCCGAGAGCAGGCAGCATATCAGGCCCTATATCATATGTCTCCTATAGTTTCTACAGGTCCATCACCCAAACATTCCGTCCGCCGTCTGTGGGGTGACATTCGGCAGTTCCACATCTGAGAGTCTTTGAGAGCTGACAGAGCCCGGGCTCCCCGCTCCACTCTTCGTTGTTTCAGTGACATCACTGGATGGGATGGTCGCTCCCGCTCTAATGGCCACCACAGCCCGGATTGCTTTATAACGGTCATGTCTCTGGGTCTCCGAGAAAGCGGGGCTCTCCCTTGGTGAGGCAGGCTCTTGTCGTTCTCGGGGTGAGGTTGGTCACGGGGAGCCCCCAGTCGCACCACCCCGACCTTCCAACCAGTCCCATGCTGTCTGCGGAGTAAGGAAAAAGCGGGTCTTCGCATCTGCCGTCACCCGCAGGCGTGCAGGGAAGAGCATGGCGTAAGGGATGCTGAGCTGCCGAAGTCTCTTCTTGACAGATAAGAAGGAGGACAGCTGTCGTTGTACTTCCCTGGTGTAGTCTGGGAATATCATCACTCGATTGTTTCCGATTTGCAGGTTCTGGTGTTCTCGAGCCCTCTGTAGGATGAAGTCCCGATCACGGTAGTGCAATAACCGCGCCACCATCGGCCAGGGCGGAGCACCGGGCTTGGGCGGGCGGGCGGGCGGGCGGGCGGCGACCCTGTGGGCTCGCTCCAGTGCATAAAATGGGGAAAGGCCCTCAGGGGCCACCTCTGTCTTCAGCCAACTCTCCAGAAATTGGACCGCATCCTGAGCCTCCTCGCGTTCCGGCACACCCACTATGCGAAGGTTATTGCGCCGCGACCGGCCTTCACTGTCCTCCGCTCGGACCTCAAGGGCCTTGACTCTGTGCGTCACTTCACTCAAGGAGCGTCGTAGGGCGGACACCTCGTCAGGGATGGGTTTCATGGTGGTCTCCTGTGTCGCAACCCGCTCCTTAAGCTTCCTGTGGTCGTCCTTCAATAATGTGAGGTCCGTACCAATGGCGTCCATTCTCTTCTCCAATGCTTCCCGTGACGCCACTATGGCCTGCATTATTTCACCCAAGGTAGGATCTCCAGACGGGCTCGGCCTTCTGCTCCCCGCACCTCCATCTTCGTCCCCCGTGCGGTGTCCCGGGTCTTCCAGGCGCAGCACCTCAGAGCCCCTTTTTGATCTGGAGACACAACCCATCGTTGTGGGGGGGAATTCTCTGTAGTTACAGTTCTGGGGGGATGCCCCGTCCACGCCCCACAATAGGATGGCACCGCCACCAACCAGTCTTGGGTGTCTCCCTGGATCCGGTCAGGCTCTGTGTTGCGCAGGGGCCCTCTCCTGCAACCCCACTTCAGCGCCAAGCTCCCTGGTCCGTGGTAGGTAGCGTCTAGGTGGTGTCACCCACCCACCTCGCCCGGGTCTGGCACTCGTGTATCACCAGTAGCGGGTCTCTGGGTACTTCACAGGGGGTCAGTGTGCCCTGAAGGTGCGGGGGCGATTAGGCGCGGTGACCTGGGCGTCCATCCGGCGAGTCGCCGCCGGCCATCCACCAGGTGCTCGGGGGCCGTATCGTGGACCGGCGCAGCAAGGGGCCCAGAGCGCCATCCAGAAGAGCCCTCCGTGCAAGTCGGGTCAGATTCCAATCCAGCAGCCACCGCGTAAAGCCGGTCGCCAGGTGCACCGTGTGCGTCAGGTCCCCCCACCGGCTGCCAGGCCACTCCGTAGCTCTCCTCGAGTCGTCCCGGGTCCAAGACGAAGTAGGGGTCTCCGCCGTCCTCAATGGGGAGCTCACAGGGCCCTCAGCAGGAGAGTTCGCGCCTAACGGTAAATGGCGCCCGTCACGTCCCGGGCGCCGCCATCTTAAGATCAGGCAGCTGGGGGAACACAGATGTCGCTGTAGGGTCCCCTCCCGCTGGTATGCAGCACTTCCTCACCGCAATCGTGATCGGAAGCGGTGGTCTCTCCTCCGGTTCCAGTGGAGGGGTCTCAGCTCCCTCGGTGCAGCCGCCAGACTCAGAGGGTCCCCTCACTGCCTGACGCCAGTCTCGCCGGTCGTGGGCGCCATCTTGTCACCTGAGAACTGAACAAGTCGGGAGAGGGGTAAGAAGCTCCGATTTTCGGCCTCTCTCGCCTCCGCCGCCGCAGGTAGTAGCACTCAGAAGGGGCACTGGACCTTCACAGGTAGATTGTGGCGCCGGGTGCCAGGATTGCTGGGCAGGATCGGTGTTTATGGAGGGCGGCCGCGGAGGAGCTCCGGAGCTCACCTCTGCCTACATCAGCGCCTAAGCCACGCCCCCACTGCGCCCTGCCCATGATGCTACCTAGGGCCTACCTTAAGGGTGACTTAAATGTAATAAAAGGTAAGGTATGGGCCTAGTAAGTAGGCGAACTTGCCAGGTTGAAATGGCAGCTTTAAACTGCAGGCACAGGCTCTCGAGTGGCTGGCCTAAGACACATTTTAAAGGGCTACTCAGTTGGGTGGCACAATCAATGCTGGGGGCCATCTAGTAGCATTTGATTTACAGGCCCTGGGCATATGTAGTGCACTGTACTAAGGATTTATCAGTAAATCAAATATCCCATTCATGGAGAAACCAAGTGCTATTACATTAAAGACTCAGAGAGCACATACTATAGCAGTGGTTAGCAGTGAAAACGTGCACAGAGTCATAAAGCCAGCAAAAACGAAGCTCAGCACACAGTCAAAAACAAGAGGTCAGAAGGCTAAAAGTCAGGGAAACATGCTAAAATATGCCAGGTCTAACACTCACTAACAGGTGAATAAAGATATCAACTGTTCTCCAGGGCCGTAGGTGATGCAGACACACAGGTCGTCATGGGCAACTGGGCTGAGGAACTTGACTTAGCAGGAAGGATCTCCTACATAGGGTGTAGTCGGGTGTCCTCCTACACAGCATCTAGGCCCCCAGCCATACCAGCAGGACTGATAGTAGGACTCTTGGCTGAGACTTGCTCCTAATCTGGCAGGGGGTAGCAATCTGGAACAGGCTACCCCGGAACTCAGCCCTTCCCACCTGTTCTAGTGTACTGCACTGTCTTTGGTTGATGGACATTTCTATAACAACTTACTGATTAAAGGGACCGGTATTATTATCAAAATTGGCCAAATCTGCCTTCTTGCGTGGTTCAGATTCTGAGGGTGGTTGGTGTGTGGCCTTCTGAAATCAAAGACTGCATGGCCCCTGCATGGTCAGTTCATGTCAAAGCCATGGACAGCATGAGTCTCCCACTGGCCCATGAACAATATGTATTCAGACTTAGACAGCAAGCCCTAAACTTGAAAATGCATAATAGCCAGGAAAAGGCAGAGGTGCATAGAGCCTTCTGGCAGAGATACTGCTGCAAACTTAAAAGGGGAGAATCTTGATATCCCTACCCACTAAAGAGGGATGTACACATGGGTATCAACCCATCAAACTGGCAGAACCCTGACTGAGCTCATATTGTTGTAAAATCTGGTTTAAAGCTTATTCCTCTGATCTTAAATCTCAGTATTGCCATATATCTAAAAGGTTAACTCTAAGGTAAGCGAAGCAAAAATGTATTACAATAATAAACTTTGTCACGTCCCTAACTATTCAAATTATTAGAGAGCTCCAGGCTCCTGAAGCATAGCAGATAGTATTCCCTATTCTGAAAGCTTTTGTGAAAACCTTGCAAATGTTTTAGATAACAACATTTTATGATTAATGATTTCATTGCATCCAAAGTTATTCCTAAGCTGGTTAACCTTTATATGTCTGCAATGCACCACACCTGTTCCAATAAGTTGTCTAACTTTCCTACTGGCTCCAAAGAAGATATTTTAGAAATTCTTACTAACAGCTGTTCTTCTGACTCACCTCCAGGCTGAGCATGAGCTAAATGGCGTTCCTTACTTAGCATTCTTAAGGTTGTTGATTTGCTAACTATTTTAACTCACAATCGCTACAGGGTTCTTTCCCTGATTTATGAAAAACTGCAAATTTAAACCTGTGCTGAAAACCCTCCCTCAATCCCTCTGATGTTAGCAATTCCAGACCTCTGCTTCCTTACAGTTCCCAGAATCTTGAAAAATTGCTTTTTTAACAGATTCAAAATGTCATAGTAGACAATCCAGTGGTCTAGAATCTCTGAGATGTTCCTTGGGATGTTGGGACTACAATTCCCACAATGCACCTGGCCAAATCCTTATAAGTCCACTGGACACACTCCAGGATGGGGACTTCTTGGTGTAGATGATGCAGGTACGCTCTGAGTTGCTTGTCAACTCTCCATATGTATGCAGTGTTCCTGGGCATCAAGCAGGGGGGCACCCCTGACCAATGTTCTGAGTCGTGTATTTACCGGATAGTTGCCCACCACTCTGTAGCTCACGGATTGTGGAAGATTCCCAGAAACGCCAGGTTGTCCCAATGTGGTGTATTCCCATGAATTAACCCTAGTGGATGTGGCCAAAACAATTTAAAACTTTAATGAAGAACATTCATTTTACTGACATTGCAGCAGCCGATAATGTTTATCGTAAGCCTATTCCAGAGGAGTAGATTACAAATGATAGCATGAAGCAGGTGCTCATAGTTTGGTTTAAAAATAATATCGACCTTTGCACTTATTTCATTCCCAAGTAGGTGGCTGTGGTTACTACCCCAGGTATTGGGATGGCTGGCTTGTAATTCAACAACAATTGAGTTTTAGCTACGTTCAGTTTATAACCAGAAACCAACCCATATTTCTCAGCCTCCTCTACTATACATTTCATAGCAACTAGTGGTTTAGGAGAGTAAGACTACATCATCAGCATATGCGCTGACCTTCAATTCACATTCTCCAGAGACCATGGACCAAATCCCATCATTCTTCTGTAATGAGTGCAAAATTGGCTCCAAATACAGCTCAAATAAGAGATGGGAGAATGGGCACGCCTGCCGAGTGCCCTGCTGGATCTTAAAAGGCGATGAAGATATGCCAGCATATACAAGTTTGGCTGAAGGAGACCTGTACAGGGACTGTACACATTTGCAAAATTGATCGCCAATCCCGAAGGCCTCATTGTTGCCCATAGACAGTCCCACACTATGAGATCAAAAGCCTTCTTGGCATCTAGTAAAATCATGGTAAGCTTTGTTCCTGTTCTCTCCGCTACCTCAAAAGCAGTGATTGCCTTGTTAATATGGCTTGTGGTGTCCCTGCTTGGGATAAAACCATGCTGTTGTTTTGAAACTAAGGGGCAGATTTACAAGGACTGGTGCATCCCTGCATATCAGCAGGGATGCGCTAGGTAAGATGCATCAATATTCTATTGCAAATGGATTCCTCCAGATTTTCAATGAAAGTAAGGACTTGTGGTGTTATCGGTGTTTGTTTTGGAATCTTGGGCAGAAATCAAGCACTGGTTACATTGGTTTGTCTTTCAAATGAATTGTCTCATTTTAGGTATCTCTTTCCCCCTTTCTATTTAGGGAGAGTTGAACTCCACTGAGGTCCATTTCTTTGGGGTTTAGAACCCTCTTTTTGTTTGGCATTTCATGGGCAATGATTGCTTAGTTTACCAGCCTTAAATAATAGGTCTAGTATATGAAAGGAATCAAGGCGACCTGTGCTATAACAGTTTTGGCTGTTCAGTTCCTCCCCAATACTGTTATATGTGAGTATGGAGGATGAGCTCTTGGTAGCTAGCAGGTGTGGGCTTGTGCATTCCCATGCTTGGAAATGTGTTTGTTACTCTTCTGAGCATTTGTGTATCTTTTTGAGTCTTGTGGTCAACCTGTGGCTGGATGGTCTTTTTACATCATTTATGCATACTGGTGTACATTCATGACTGGGAATGTCTTCCATTGCCATATTTGGTGGTGTTCTCTCACTCTGGGGCTTAGTTTGCCCACATCAGACATTGGAATCTCTCTTTTCAGCCATGATTGAGAAAAACTTTCTGTGCACTGATTTTGGGCCAAATTACACTCCGTGTATACTTCAAATAGGTTGGAGCCAGGGTGCTCCTTGGACGGTGGTCCTTGGATATCAGTTTATTATGTCTGCTGTCTAGCATTTATGACTGCATGACATCGGGATTTGGCAAATTGTAAAAAGTCCATCAATTAACTATATGCTTGTTTTTTCTTATTGTTAGGCAATATTCAGTATTTGTGCTATTCTATGGTGTCAGTATGCAAAACACACCACTAGCTGGAATGATAAAGCAGTCGCATTGTCCCGATTCATAGTGATAATCCGTAGCATTGTGGAGGTTTGCCTTCTAGATATCTCTTGAGACATGTGGAAATAGAGGTTACTCATAGGATGGATGATTTGAAGCACAGTATTTCCTGTCTCTGCTTCTCCCAGGTCATTGCACTTAGGATGCTGGTCTGCTTAAGCTCTGGTTCCACAATGAACTGGTGAGTCTATCTTCATGCTTTTCATTTCGGTGGTATCTTGATTGTTTGTGGCATTTTGTAAATCATTTATGGAATTTTTTGATATTTTGTTTCTGGGCCCTGCAGTGTCTGATCTTCCCTGTGGTCCTCTTTATTTTTATCTCTATAACATGTCCAGGTTTCAGTCTGCATGCCCCCTATGTTCATTGGATTGCTTTCAGGCTCTTGCAGGTCTGGTTGGGTGTGGCCTTGTTTGGGTGGCCTCTAATCTTATCTATTTGTACATGGTTTGAAAAGTGGCCACTTCTGAACATTGGATATCTAACTTTTTGCTGGTGCACTGCATGATTCTAAAGTTGTTAGTTTCATATTACAGCTGCAGGGCTCTTGTCACTTTTTTGGCAATGCATTACAGTCATTTGTGTCTTGGTCGTTGTCGATTGTTGTGCTTTGGTAGCTCTGCAGCTGGTAAGTGTGATGATTTCCTGAGGTTACGTTGAGGTTTTTCAACAGTTGCCTACCTACCAGACCCACAGTTATTTTTTTAATGGACAGTAGGTCACACAAGGCTAACCTTGCTGAGCCTTTTGAGACATGTCCAAGCAAGTTGGTGCGCTGTGTTGCAAGCCATGGTATTTTACAGCGGTCACTTCCTTCCTTTCTCCATATCCTTTTCCTTAATTCTCGTCTCTGGTGGAAAAGAAAATGGTCTGTGCTGATTTTGGAACACGTAATTGGGTTTCTTCCATATTTGCACATGCACCTCTTTGTGTGTGCCAATAATCAACGACTATTTATTTTGGGGCGATTTTATATCATGTTGGATGTGCTTTCTAAAGCATGCTTGCCTTCAGCACTATGGAATGGGAAAAATGATTCATTTGCAAAATGCGTTGATTTTAACTACAAACGGTGCATGTTGTACAGTTCAGAAATTGTACTTGCTCTGTAGGTTTATTGAACCTTGACGCACATGAATGTACATTTTTGCTGTTCCAGAACTTGGGTCTACAATTAAAAACAGCTTGAAAATGATCTAACATGTTATTTAGAGTCAATTGTTTTACTTTGCTTCACTTGCCATTTGTCACTTATTCAAAGTTTTGAAGACTTGTTTTATAAGACTTAAAAATAAACTCGGGTATATTTTCAATGAAGTTAGCCTATGAGACCATTATGAAATTATCACACTCATGGGACAGATATTTGGATCCATTACCTTTCTTGGTAGTCAGAAAAATTAGTAGATGATGGCCATTGCATTTGTGCACAGGTACATGACCTTCATCTTGTTAATAGCTTTTGTTTTAAAGAAAAAACATGATAAGATGGCCGTCTTGGATTTGGTCATATTACAGAAACTTTGCAATGGCACAAAAACAGTGCATCATTTTTGTTGCTGCGTTTTAATGGAGGTTGTAGCAAAAGGTATTTGCACTGGGGAAGAACATGGATCAAACATATTTCCCACTATGTTTCCTGTCTATGAATTAAGAAGTGTTCAAACACATTTCCTCCAACTTTCAAGTGGGAAATAATGCTCCGTCCTTGATGCTAAATCAGTCTGCTGTTTTTACATTAGGAGTAATAATAGGGCAAAATGATTGGACTGTAAAAAAAAGATTACATTGTCTTCATTACAGTGTCTTAGACGCCTATACATTCAATTGCAATACATCTGCTGTGAGCATATGGTTTAATAGTCCATTTAGTCCCCTGGTCCAAAAATCTTTCTATGATGTGGGTTGAAGCTGTATCTGTTTGCCAAATTCGGCATTACACATGGAGCAAAATTATGCAACTTAATATGTCTTGTTCCTTTTTGTTTGCAGTATGTCTTGTTCCTTTTTGTTTGCAGTATGTATTTGATACATACACGAAGAGGCATTCGGACAAAATATGGAGTTTAACATATCATGATACATAAATATTGAAAACCAATATTGTTGCTGTAGAAATATCATAAGAATTTCGTTGTCAAGAATATCGATTATTTTATATGAAATATTTTTCAAAAATGTCATTGTTTTTAATATTGCTGTTGTGAATAAAATTAATATAGTTGTAAACAAATTATTGCTTTAGTAAATATTTAAGTTTCAGGTGGTGATATAGTTAGTTACATTGCATACATTTTCTAAATGATAGTCGGTAATTTTATGTCTTAACAATTTATTTTTAAATGTAATTAATCATTTTAAGTTTAGTAGCTGGTTGTTGGGTTTGTAGGGGAATAGGCTGGAAAGTTAATTAAATGATAATCAAATTAAATTTAATGGTAATAATTTTTTTAACTATTTATTCGAATATTACTTATGTTATTTTTCTAATTGTTGATTTACATATTTATTTTTATTTATATTTTTATTTTAATAATAATAATAATAGTATATTATGTTTTAGTAGTTGGTTGTTCAGTTTGTAGGGAAAAATGTCGGAGGATAAAAAAATTGTAAATATTTTAAATTTAATGGGAAGTTTTAATTATTAATTATGTAAAGTGTTTAATTGTTGATTTACATTTTTAAAAAATGTTAATGTATATTTTATTTTTAGAATTAATAATAGTATTTGATATTTTAGAAGCAGGTTGTTGAGTTTGTAGGGGAATAGGGTTGTTTATATAAATATTTTATAATTATTTTAATTTTAATGGTATTTATCTATTAAAAGGTATGTATTCAAGTGACTTGCAAAATAGCATTTGTACATGCTATTACCCTTTTTAGCGGCTGCAAATGGTAGGTTATCCCGTTTGCGGCCGCAAAAAAGGGTCGCACATCTGGCCCATAATGTTTTAGTTAATTTTATATAGAACAATGTTTATGAAAAAAAATTACATTCTGAAAATATCATTAATGTATGTTAAATAGATCAGTGTTTTACAAACTATGGGTCACAACCCACTGGTGGGTCACGTGCTGATTTTTGGTGGATCGCGAAAGTCAGAGCAATAAATAAAGATGCATTTAAATTCTGTGTTTAACTTGTCACATTTGCTGGTAATTCAAAGAAAGATCAAATGTCTAGCTTATTTTTTCTTTTAACATTGGCATTGATGTGTACTTTTCTTTCTTTGACTGCAACGTGAGAGGAGTTTTTAAAGTGAATTATGTAACAATATAGAATGTTGGTTTTTTGGGATACACAGCAAAAGGTAAATATCTGTAAATGAACTGTATGCATTCAGTAGTTAGAAAAGCAAAAATGAAGCACTTTTTTGTAATTTTGAAGTGTGCTGGAAACAGAGATTTTAATAGGATCAAAACACTTATTGGTAATCCACAAATGATATTCACAAAACCCCGATTGCCACACATCATCATTTGCATGCTCTATAGTTTGATCAGTAAAACAGTCTATCTGTACAAATTTAGTTGCCATTTCAGTGGAAACTGTGATGACTGTAAAGGACAAATTGCTACTACATGATTCTTTAGTTACATTTGAAAATCGCCCCACCTGATGTCCATAAAGGTAAGTTGGTCACAATAGCTTGTACTTCTAAAAATAGGTAATGGTTCTAAAAGTTTTGGGGATGACTGAAATAAATTCTTTTGGTTTCTACATTTAGTGCACACTATAAGAAAGTCCATTTTATTTTCAAAGGTGACTTTTAATATCTTATTTAAGTTTATATATATGCTTGTTTAATTTTGAATTTATTTGAAGGCCTTATTACGATGCCAGTCGAACAAGCTTTCGACCGACATCGTCTCTGAATGGACACTGCGCGACTAGTACTCGGAAGTTCAATCTGAAAAATTAGGATGCGACCGCCCATGAGGCAGTCGGAAACATCCATTTTCCAATGTGGCTTGTTTTATTGGAAAAATGAATGTTTTCAAGCATCCATGCACCGTGGTTATTCATTATCGTATCAATATATTGATTAGAACATAAGGGGGCTATTCCATAAAATTATGGCATAGCCCATCTTCTCCGAGACCAATATCCTACACCTCAGGCAGTCCCAAAATTGTTCCTTCTAATCGTTTGCGAATTATCCAAGCAATGGCAAATAGAAGACTTAGCAATCAATAATAAGCTGGTATCGAACCTTGGAAGATGCCTCCGTGTTTCTGTTACTCTTACCTTCCTTCTCCCGCAATCAAGGGAATGTTCTCTCAGCTCTTGGCACTCAGAACTGCCTCAATCTTTAAGGGTGGAGTGTTGGGTATTAGTAGTGGAATCCACTAAAAGTATCCTTTTAAGTCTCACATCATACATCATTCGCCACTATTATTAGAAGAGGACTTACAAAGTGGAGAGTAAATTTAGAAGGAGATCATTTGATAGCAAGGTAAACAGATAAACAGTCTACCAAAAAACTCTGTCCCCTAAAACATAGGATAGTGCAGTAACTCCTTTACAATCCGTAAGCTTCCTGTTTGTTTAAACTGGCAGAGCTTAGTCCTAGGGACTATTAACTGATTTCGTGGCAGAGACTGTACGTCTGATACAAAAACTGGGGGCAATTTTGAAAGCTACATGAACAAAGCCAATAGTACCTGTGTGTAACCAGGCAGCCTGATGTTCATTTATGAAACAGTCAGGTATTGCTTTATTATCTGATTCACGCTTTCTATTCTGCTGTCACTTTGAGGATAATAGCTCAAAGATTTAAAGGTAATGCAGCCTTATCTTTCCAACAGAGAGTTTCAAAATCTGGAAATAAATTGTGAACCTCGATATGTAATAATCACCTATGGAAAACCATGGAGCGGTACAATTTTGTTCATAAATATGAATGCCAATTCTGATGTAGAGTGTCATGTTGGCAACAGTATAAAATGGACCAACTTAGTTAAATAGTCTTTAATAATTCATAACAATGTGGAGGCTTAAGACCCAGCACTCTCGACAATGAAATCCAGCGATATTTGGGACCATGCTTATCTTGGAGTAGAGAGTGGTTTTACAGACCCACTTGTCTATTAGGTTGATTCTTAATGTTTGTACGTATGACACAGTCATTTACAAATTGTTATGTGTCAGACTTATGTTGGGCCACCAGTTTCCTTAGGACTGTGTCTTTATGATACCTGGGAGTCCTGCAAGATGTCTATTATGGCACCAACAAGGATCTTTCAATTGCTTTATTTATGTGTTAAACTGGTACTAATAAGATGGAATCTCTGCCCAGACAGAGTTACCCTGTATGAAAATGACAAAATATCCCCACAGTACACATGGTTCCTTCAGATTCAGACACAGTGGAATATACACATGTCTCACTGGGGGTGAATTTGGCGAAGGATTCCTGCTATGTAAATGCATGCTACTCACTCTCATTGACTCATTAAATCTGTAGAAATAGGACAGTGATTAACCATATGCCTTTCATCCTGCTGGTGACAGTGCATATGCTTTGTGATCCTTCATACTCACATCATACCTTAATCCTGCAAATCAGAGTAAAAGGAAATACAATGCTGCACACAAGTCAACGGCAACTGTCATAGAGCAGACATTCGGCCTTCTGAAGAGTAGGTTCCGCTGTCTACACAAAAGTGGAGGAGCACTGCAGTATAGGCGAGAGATCTGTTACAAAATTGTGGCCACTTGTACCATGCTGCACAACCTAGCAACAACCAATGGCACACCATTAGACCTCACAGATTCGGGGTCTGCTGAAGAGGAGGAACCAGGTCCACATCCCAGAGCAGCAGGTGGTGTAGGTGCAGCAGATGGCAGACAGAGACGTGATGAAATAACTATTTCTAGGTGAGTAGTGATGAGACAAAGCAACTCATTACTTTTGAACAACTGTGTTTTTATTAACCTTAATATCATGTAAAATGTGTGCACACAGCCATCAAATCCTTACTCCTGTGTGCCTTTTGTAGGTCAACATGGCATATATGCAGTCCATGCACAAATTTCAACCCTTTTCCTCGTATGCCAGTGGTTACCTTACCTCACCCATTTACATGCCTCGGCCAGACCACTATTTCTTGCGCCCACGCACAGCACTAGAACGGTCGGAACGGTCAATATTCACACTGCCCTCCCTCGATGAGGCTTAGGATACTATTCCTTGCCTTACACTCCGCCGACTGGGGTCAGTCAAAGGTGGAGTAATGCTGCTGCGGCTGGAGGCCTCCTCACTCTCCCTTCACCCAGAATACCTGTGCCAGCTATATTGGCAGTCTGTAGCTGGTCAACAGCAAGGGTGACCTGCACCAATCCCCTGGCAACATCATGGCTGCAGTGGGCCATTTCCATCTGCATGGACACAGTGCGTCTGGACAGGACAGCTGTGGCATTGCACAGTCAGTTAACTGCTTTTCTGTAACCATCCAAATGGCTAAATAGGCGCTGCTACTCCCGGCGTCTGGAGGCACGGTCCATCTGCATGGTGGTACAGACGCTTTGATCGCTACAGTCATGTCCTTTATACTGTCTGCATTAGTTCTATTGATGGAGCGAGATTTAGAAATGTTTTTCATTTCAACTCGTGAAGTCACATTTCCATAATTTGATTAATTATGCTAACAATTTGTGCTGTGTGTGTATTAATTCAACCTAGATTAAAGTTACATTACATTAAAGAACACGTGGGAAACTAACATGTGTGCTCATAAATGTGCATTATGTTGCATTCTCATGTATGTGGAAAATAATAAATTAATCTTGTCTATAGTTATGTCATAACTAATAGCAGCTGTTTTTAAATAATGGCATGTGCTTATTTTGCTTCCTTGTCTATGTAATGTCACTCTATTCTTTACAGGTGCATAAAGAATCCTGTTGGATTTAATGAAGAATGGTAGATATAAAATGCTGCTTTATTTGTTGGCTTCTGCTAGGTAATTTAGACTAATGGGTTAATCATTAGCTATGGTGGGTGGCAACAGAACAAATTGTATTTCTTTCATTAATTTCTCGTTTGTGTTTGTTTATATAATAGTTTTACAAATGAAGCTTAGAGATGGCTGCAGAAAAATAGTACACTTTTAAAAAAAGTGACGCAAGAGAGGTGGAGCAGAAAAATGACGCTTTCTGAAAAGAGGCCTGATGGTGAAAATATCATAAGAGAAAATAATTCTGAAAAGGATGGAAAAAGCCTCTGAACTTTTATTTTGAAAGGTTTTGGAAAAGAACTGCTAAAAGTGACTCTGTGGAGAAATTTGCTAACGTGCCACGGGAGCTCAGAACGGACAGGCTCAAGGTTGGAAGGAAGAGACGTGACAGATTGTGCATTGCTTGAACTTCTTTCGATACAAAATGTAACAGCCTGAGGAAGTGCTGCCAAGACTTCGTGCATGAACAATGGACTAGTGAATAACTAGGATATGAGGAAGGAGATGTCACAATTTACTGTGGCACGAGGTGGCTCAGCCAATGGAGAGCTAGAATTCATCTGATGGAATGTGAAAAATAGTTAGCTCAGCTAAGTTTAGGGTATAAAAATGGGCTCAGACAACAGACATTTGGCTTGCGCTCGAGATTCCTGAGCTACGTGTTATGCTGATGGACTACATACGTAAGGACAGGAGTTTTTATTAAATACTTTATTTCTAGGTGATGAGGGTAGAGACAGAGAGATAGTTAGGATTTGGAAAAGCTTAATTTTACTTATTTCTGTTAATGAATAATAATTCTTGATTTATGCTCTTTTTATTAATTCTGAATAAACCTCTCTTTATGACATTTTCTAATGCTTGTTTAATAAAATTCCAAAACCAAAGTTTTTCTAGTTATGTTTGAATAAACTTTCTAAATGACAAGCTGGTCTTGATTATTGTGCATAGTTTAAAACAACATATTTAGATCTTATCGCCTCGTGATTCAGTTGCTCTGTTGTTGATATGGGCCTAGTGTTGTAGTGTAAGTTTGGTGGTAGTAGATAGAGTCATTTATGCAAAATTTTGGTGAGAGCGCGGGATCAATTCCCTGGTTGCCATCGGACGGTTTATATGTTGTTTTTGACATACATGTTACATGCATGATACATATATGTTGGTACATTCATAGGATAAATGTTTAACATATGTTGAGTTAGTGATTTTGTCAGTTTGTTTAATGTAAGGGTTTTTTCCAGCAGTGTGAAAATTCCCAGGTTAGCCATGGCTAGAGATGTGTAACGCTGTGATCAGGACGCTGATATGTAAGCAGGTTACACAAGTACATTTGTTCTGCTTCTGAAGGTGGTATCGTCGTGTATCACAAGTGTTGTCGTCGTGCAACACATGTTAGGGACATAGGTGTGAATGTATGCATAGTGAGGATTATCTAAGAAATTTGAGCAGCATGAGTATAGGGACAATGAGCCTGTTGTAAAACTCACTGTGATAAGAGTAATAGTATATATTCGAGCTTGAGTGAAGGGTAAAATAACGTCGCTTATTTTACTAACGGTGCATGATTATCTATAAATAGGTGAGAGTCCTAAGGAAGAAAAATAAGCGTTGTTTTCTCTCCTAAGGTGAGAGTCCTGAAGAAGAAAATAAACGTTGTTTTCTTACTGGCGATTCTGGATTACTATGGTTGGTTAGAGTCCATACCGAAGTTTTCATGTATGTTTTTAGGGTTTTCTTGTTTGAGAGTGCATGAATGCTCTGTAATGTTAATTGAGTTGAACTTGAATTGCTAAATGTACCTGCATTCGACTGAAACTCTTTTGATTATTACCTGTTAGAAGGGTAGAGTAAGAATTGCTCTATTGGCGATTTAAATATTCTATGAGAATAGCGTCGACTATTCCAAGCTGAGAATACTTGAATGAATGTGTAAAACTATCCTATTTAGAGAAGCAGGCAGACGAGTCCGTTTTATGTAATTACTAAATTGTACCAAAAGTAATTTTAAGGTACTTAGGAACGTTCAAGATAAAGTCTGTGCTATTCATAGACTTTATAAGGTGTTGCGCGCTATTTAAATATATTTTAAAGCATTGCGTGCTATTTAAATCCATTTAAAAGTATCATGATTGAAAATTGTGAAGGAGGGGCCAAATTAGGAGCGAGAGCGTGTGGGGAGAGTCTGGAACTGCAGCGACTATATAAGTCAGAGCCGCCGCGCTCTGAATGGTTGATGTATCTAGAGCGTCATGACAAAGCTGCGCCCTGATTGGCTGAGGCGTCGTTATGCTGTAATTAGCTAAGCCTCCACTTTGGTTTCCTTCGTTTTAATCATACTGCTGAATTAAAAACTGATGCGCGTGGCAAGCACGCTGTATAAAGAATAAATAACAGCTGTCAATGAGCGTTGATGAGCGTGAGGGTGTGAGGGGAGAAAGAGAGGCAGCAGCAACAGCAATAACATTACAGCTAAAATTAGCGCTGTGATTGGCCGAGCATCTCGAAAATCACGCTCTGATTGGCTAAGGCGTTATGCAAAGCAGCGCTGTGATTGGCTGACAGCGTTTTAATGTTTAGAAGAGATTGCCCGTGATATTAATATTTTAAAAGTATCCCAAAGTTTAGTACACAATTAAGAACAATAAATCAGCTGACACATTCAAATATAAAAATAGAAACCTCGCTTTAGTTTCCCTCGCTATAATCGTGCTGTGGTTTAAAGGAGGAAGCGTGCAAAGGCTTATGCGTGTGGCGAGGATTTTTGTAAAGGAGGGGGGGCTGCTTGGAGTGTAAAGAGAGAGCTGTCAGCTGCAGCGGCTGTCTACGTCACAGCCGCCGCGCTCTCATTGGTCAGGGTGTCACAGAGTAAAAGCAGGGCCGCGCCCTGATTGGCTGAAGTATCGCAGCGTCAGAGCAAGAGCTGTGTTGTGATTTGTTAGCGGCGTCTCTGTGTTTAGGGTGGTGGCGCTCGAGTTGACTGATGCGAATCACTACTACTTGTAAATTTTGCAAGTGTCATCGAATAATGAAGAGATAAGACCCCGTTTAAGTTCCATCCTTATTGCGCTATTGTATATTGTTTAAAGCGCGAAGGGAGAGGGAAAGACTATAAGGCAGTATAAGTCATGCATGCTGCAATTGGAGGAGGCATTTAGAGACGCGCTCTGATTGGCTGATGCGCGATAACTCTGTTTAATGAGTACTGCTGAGATATTTAAATTTGTCTCTGTATCGGTTCCCTGCATCACCGCGCTATTGTTTCAAAAGAAGAAGTGTGGCAAAGCTGATTCATTGCGTGTCACATGTTGATTTGTGTATATCCGCAGGTGAGCGTTGGATGCTGTGTTAGAGTTGATGAATCATTATTATGAGTGGAAATGCTTCTCATGTAAAATATTGTGAACTTATTTCACAAAGGAGAGGCTATTTGTAAACGCGAAGCGAGAGAAAAAGTCTGCAAAAGCACACAATGCTGTAACTATGGTGTAATTGGCTGAAGTGTTACTAAGGGTGTTGTGGTTGGCTGAGTGTCGTGAAAACAGCGCTCTGATTGGCTTGAGCATTTACAGACAACGTGCTAGGATTGGCCGAGGCATCGTTGTAGATGACTGATGCACGTTGTTTGCTTCTGCTCTAACGTTAATGCTCAGAGTTTCGAAATTTAAAATGATTGCTTCCATCAACTGCAGCGGCAAACTGTGATTAAGAGAGGCATTTGCAAAAGTGCTGTGATTGGCAGAAACATTACAGTAGCGCAAATTCTGCCTGCCGGGTTGTTTAGATTTTGGAAAGAGTCTGTCACAGCTGATGTGTGTTTTGGGTTTGAAACAGCTGGCAAGTGTCGCGTGCAATATTTAAATCTGACAACACATTCATTTGAGCTGAGGTGTTTCAAGTGTTTTGGATTTATTTTTCTTAGTGCGAGTGTGCAAGAACTAGCATAAAACTTGATTTTAAGGCAGGAAATAGTTTATAAGAATGGGAGCACTGGGAACTGGTTCATAGTGTTAGGGAGGATTTGGTGTATTAGCAGGTTACCACAGCAATCACCGTAGTATAAACAAACACAACAGAATTAACTAGAGCAGGGACAGCAGTGATAACATTTAATAAATAGTGGCAACTTTAATTGGCATCTTAGCAAAAGCCATCACAGTTGTGGTTTTAAGCTGCTTAACTGAGGGAAAGAACGGAGAGTTGTGCAGAAAAAAAAAATATATTAAAATTACAGAAGTGAAATTGGAGAATTTGTGCAGTGTAATTAAAAATATATAGTACTGAGTATTTTGATGACTACAGTATTAATAATTCATTTACCGTAAAGTGAGAGCTATTGATTATTAAAATTAAACAAAGTATATTAGGGAGGTTGCTTATGTTTAAGGTGGTTGCGCACGCAAAAGAATTATTTACAATGTTACCAAGTTCTGTCCTTAAAAATTTAATTTGTTCATTGGATTACTGCCATTGGTGTTTTTAGTTAGTTTACATTTTTACTGCCCAAAAAGAGAAAGCTGATTTGAATTAAAATTATTGTTAAATGAGTCTAAAGGGTTTTTACAGCAAAACAATTTATTTAAATAGAAGGCAAACAGATCAAGTTTTCTTTTTCCACAGCTGTTGATGCAGAAAGGTGTGTAAGTGCAAATAAATACATTTTAAATATACCCAATCACATTTAGGTGTTTTGTTGTTGCAAATTGAATAATTTATATTGCTGTTTTTGCAAATTAATGGTTTTCTTTCCAGGTTTATTAAAATTAGTGATGAAGGTAAATTAGGAGATATATAAAATTGACCAAGTTATAAGGTTTTTCTACACCTGATAGTGTTAAAAAAATTGATCAGCAAACGCTGTAAGGCAAATTTAGAGAGTGCATTTACTAAATTATCTAAAGAAAAAGAAAATGACTTCCTGGTATAAGAAAATGAAAAAGGTTGTTGTTAAATGCGAGAACAAATTAATGATTCCCAAATTAGCGAAATTAAATAATAAAGGTATCAGAGTAGAAAATATTGATCATTGTAAATTTGATGTTGTAAATACAGATCAGGACAGAAATTCAAAAAGAACCCCAGAGCAGATTAATGTAACGCCAAAAGTCCCAGATCAGATTGATAGAGTGCCAGCTCATACTTCTTCTCAAATTGACGCGACAGAAAAGCATGATGAAATGTCTAATACTTCTGGAATTAATATTCCTGATCATGTGAATTCATCAAATGATTTAAAACAATCCATGAATTATAAGGAAGCAGTGACAGTCCCTGTGCTTGGAAAAGATGAAACTAGTCCCACAGCTTTATCAGTCCCATTTAATTCTGAAATTCAAAATTTTACTGAAAAACTTTATTCTATTGTACTTGAAATTGAACTAGTAATGATTACAACTCAGCAAGAAAGAGTGATGACTCCAGTTCTAGCAAGTGAGAAATCTGACATTGATCTGATTGAATTGACACAGCCTGATGAGTCAAAATTATGGTCAAAGGAAAAGGAGATTGAAATAAATGAGTTGAATGAACAGTTACAAATACAGCGACAGGTGATGATTGAGCAGAATGAGATGGCTTCAGTGCCATTGCAAATTTATGTTAATAAGCAGTCAGACAATACAGATACAGGATTGAATAAAGAACAGGAAAGCAGATCACAAAGAATAAGTGTACTCCCAGTATCTTGGAATGAATATGATGATCTTTTAAGTGAAGCCATCCAAATAACAGATGAAATTGATCAACAGATTAAAACATTGACTTGTGCAGGTTCACTCATCAAAAATGCAAATTTAATTAAAGGATTGATTGATGACATTCAATTGGCAGAAAGGATTGCTGTCGTGAAATGTACAGCATACAAAAAGAATGATGAACATGCTTTGAGTTCACTAATACTAACATCTGTAGTTGAAACATGGCAGGGAGTCAAAGATTTACAAGATGAAGCAACTCATGAGGAGAAAAACACATGGTTGAGAGCAGATTATAGACAGCGAGATGAGGATGAAATTTGGACACACAAAGATGTACAAAATAGCATGTTTGCTGACATGGTCAGAATGTACCATAGTTTTGAACAAATTGAAAGAGATTCAATGGTCAAACTTTTCAGAGGAATTTGGTCCAATGAAAATTTTAGAATAATTGTAAAATTTCTTTACCAGAGGTGTCTGACTTGCCAACAAGTGAACACAATTAAGAGAACAGTTGTGGGAATGGGGACAGAAGGACAGGAGAGTGGTTCATTGACCAGATTACAAATGGATTTCATTGAGATGGCACTGCATAACAAACTGTGCTACATTTTTGTGATTATCTGTTTGATTTCAAAATGGGTTGAAACATTTCAGACGCGACATAATGATGAAATTACTGTTGAAAAGTTATCAGATGGCAGAAGACATATTGAAAACAGACTGCTCCATTGTACATATAGACCAGAAATTTCAGGTGTTGAGGAGCAAGAGAATGGTACTATAAAGGACAGAGATGTAAAAATGTGCCTAGCTACAGGTATAAAATGGACAGATGTCCTTCTACTTGTTTTGATGTTTCTGAGAAGTACTACTGATAAAAAGATAGATTTAAGACCACATGATATTATGATGGACAAGGTCATGAGTCAGGCATTCATACCAGTGGAAAGAATGATGACTATTAATGATAGCATCAATTTGGAGTACAGCAGGAATTTATCAGATGTAATGACTTCTGTGTCTAATGAAGATGAAACTGAAGTGCAAACAAGAGAAAAACAGCAAGCACATGATCTGTTACCAGGTGAAAAGGTCAGGAAAAAGGTTTGTCTAAAAGGAAATTGTCTAGTGCCAAGTTGGCAGAAAGGGAGGCCAGTTAGTCTTGTCACAACAAATGCAGTGAAGTGCAAAAGACTGAAGAGGTGGATTGACACTGGCCATACTTTTGGTGTACCCATACCTGAAAATTCTGATGAGGAAAGTGTCATCACTCCTGATTCAGATTCTGAAGAAGAGTCTGAAAAGAATCCAGAGCTTGAAGATCGACAGGTTGGTCGACATCTGGAGAGTTTGATTGAAAAACAAGCCTTGAATGAAGAAGACTTGAAAGTTGTGACTGAAGACTCAGAAAATGATGGAGATCTGCCAGAAAAAGAAGCAGAAGAAGAATCTAATCAGATTGTGATTGAAGACCAGGAGAGTATTGAAAAGCAGAAAAGGAGCTCTGAAAGCAGGAACAGGAATTCTGAAACTGGGAAGTTGAAGGTAATGGAAGAAGAAAATGAATTGCCAAGTACCAGCTACAAAGATGATGTTCCTAACAGAGTGAAGCTGCCGAGTAAAGAAGTACCTGAGTCCAGAATTCAAATTTCTGACAGTGAAACTGATGAGAGTGATGAAAATTCTCAAATAAGAAAATTCAGAAAAGGAGCTTGGAGAACAGAATGTAATGTGACCGAGCAAAAGAAGAAATTATCAAGAAAAGATGGTAATTGGCCAGGAGAAAATGAAGGCCTAAAATTCAAATTGGTACACAGATCAAAGGAACAGATTGATGAAATATCAAGTAAAAAAAAATCCTGAAAAGAAAAGTGAGACAGGAAAGAAAATAGAAGTGAAACCTGTAGTGAAGGTAAATAGTCGCAATCAGGAAAAGATTGAAGAGAATAGTGACAATGATTGAGGTACTTACCTGTTAAAATTTTAAGTTTCTGTTTTTGGCATAAGGCTGAAGAAATTGTGTTAGGTGACACAAGGTCGAAGAAATTGTGTTAGCTGGAAAAATATAACTTGTGACATTAGGTCGAAGAAAAACTGTTAGAAGGTTTATTTTTTCCTTGCAAGCTTAGTGAAATTACTTTCATGTTTTTGTAAATAATAGCTCAAGATGTTCAATCTTTAAGGGATATTGTGGGATGTCTCTGATATGTGTGCTCCTAATAATTCTACTTTAGTTAGTTTTAGTTGTCATTTTCACTTGAGGAAAAGAAGAGAAATTTTAAAATCAGAAAGATACAAGAGAGAGAGATAGAACTGGAGGAGTTTCCTAAAACTCAATATGAGAATTGCAGGCAAACTGATGAGACAAGTCTTTAGAAATACTAACACAGGTGAAATCGAATTATGTTCATCATAGATCAAATTTTTGCAAAAATTTTTGGTGGTGTTTGGTGATTTTAAAATCACCAGATGGGGGAGTTGATGGAGCGAGATTTAGAAATGTTTTTCATTTCAACTCGTGAAGTCACATTTCCATAATTTGATTAATTATGCTAACAATTTGTGCTGTGTGTGTATTAATTCAACCTAGATTAAAGTTACATTACATTAAAGAACACGTGGGAAACTAACATGTGTGCTCATAAATGTGCATTATGTTGCATTCTCATATATGTGGAAAATAATAAATTAATCTTGTCTATAGTTATGTCATAACTAATAGCAGCTGTTTTTAAATAATGGCATGTGCTTATTTTGCTTCCTTGTCTATGTAATGTCACTCTATTCTTTACAGGTGCATAAAGAATCCTGTTGGATTTAATGAAGAATGGTAGATATAAAATGCTGCTTTATTTGTTGGCTTCTGCTAGGTAATTTAGACTAATGGGTTAATCATTAGCTATGGTGGGTGGCAACAGAACAAATTGTATTTCTTTCATTAATTTCTCTTTTGTGTTTGTTTATATAATAGTTTTACAAATGAAGCTTAGAGATGGCTGCAGGAAAATAGTACACTTTTTTAAAAAGTGACGCAAGAGAGGTGGCGCAGAAAAATGACGCTTTCTGAAAAGAGGCCTGATGATGACAATATCATAAGAGAAAATAATTCTGAAAAGGATGGAAAAAGCCTCTGAACTTTTATTTTGAAAGGTTTTGGAAAAGAACTGCTAAAAGTGACTCTGTGGTGAAATTTGCTAACGTGCCACGGGAGGGGAAACATCATTTACTACGAAGTCTTTACCACGCATGACGTTTAGTACGATTCACTTACCACGCAAATGTCTTTACAACGCGGGTGCATTCCACGACCGTCTTCACCACGCAACGTTCTTTCCTTCCAGTCTTCGTTCTCTCGTCCTGCTCGTTTATAATTAATAAAAAAGGAACTATAAAAAACAAGGGGGGCTCAGGGGGTTTGGGGAGGCTGGGGGGGGTCCCCCCCCAAAAAATAGCAAGCGGTTTGAAAAAAAAAAGAAGAAAACTGACAAAAAAATATGATATTAAGTGCCTCTGACGATCAAGAAGAGAGCCTCCCCAGCGACGTGACGTGTACGTCATAATAGTAGTCCTATCTCTATTTTTTTGTTTTGACGCTCGTTTCCGTGAAGGGCAGTGAAGAGGTGAGATAAGGATCCAATATTTATACATATACAAATATAATTAAAGCGCATTTTAAATTTAAAATGTTTTTAGAAAAAGGTAATCTGTATTATTGGTATGTAATAAACATCGATATGTTGCTTTGTTAGGCAGTTTTGAAATAATTTTTAGTAGCCTATCAGAAGGGACGTAAGAGGTCAGTTAACGTAAAAATTGCGGAGTAGAATCCTGCGTTATGAATTCCTGCGTGGTAAAGACACATGCGAAGTAAAATTTGCGTGGTAAAGCCATGCGTGGTACAGGTAAGCGTTGTAAAATCATATATTCCCACGGGAGCTCAGAACGGACAGGCTCAAGGTTGGAAGAAAGAGACGTGACAGATTGTGCATTGCTTGAACTTCTTTCGATACAAAATGTAACAGCCTGAGGAAGTGCTGCCAAGACTTTGTGCATGAACAATGGACTAGTGAATAACTAGGATATGAGGAAGGAGATGTCACAATTAACTGTGGCACGAGGTGGCTCAGCCAATGGAGAGCTAGAATTCATCTGATGGAATGTGAAAAATAGTTAGCTCAGCTAAGTTTAGGGTATAAAAATGGGCTCAGACAACAGACATTTGGCTTGCGCTCGAGATTCCTGAGGGACGTGTTATGCTGATGGACTACATACGTAAGGACAGGAGTTTTTATTAAATACTTTATTTCTAGATGATGAGGGTAGAGACAGAGAGATAGTTAGGATTTGGAAATGCTTAATTTTACTTATTTCTGCTAATGAATAATAATTCTTGATTTATGCTCTTTTTATTCATTCTGAATAAACCTCTCTTTGTGACATTTTCTAATGCTTGTTTAATAAAATTCCAAAACCAAAGTTTTTCTAGTTATGTTTGAATAAACTTTCTAAATGACAAGCTGGTCTTGATTATTGTGGATAGTTTAAAACAACATATTTAGATCTTATCGCCTCATGATTCAGTTGCTCTGTTGTTGATATGGGCCTAGTGTTGTGGTGTAAGTTTGGTGGTAGTAGATAGAGTCATTTATGCAAAATTTTGGTGAGAGCGCTGGATCACTATGACCCTCTGCCACAGTGTTGTTAAGCTCCCTGATGCCGTCCTTGATGTCAGTCATGTTGTGATTTAGGCACACCAGCTGCCTTTGCATTGATCATATGCTTTTTAATTGCAGCCGCTGCACCTTCACCATAGTGCCCTCCAGCCCAGAGAATCCCTCTTCTTCATCAGCGGCACGTTGTGCCCTTGCTCTGCATCTTAGGCAATTGATGTTGTTACGCTGCACAGGAGTATGATCAGTTTGATGCTGTGCTTGCTCTTTGGGCCTTGACTGTGGCTCATCCTGGATGTCTTCCACTCCTACCTCCAACTCCTGTGGTGGAGCCACAGTGTACCTGCGTCGTCTTGGTGCAGGTGTAGTTGGCGTTGTGGTGTCTGACTCTTCTTCTCCTGCCTGTTCCTGTAACTCAGGTGCCTCATCAATTGGTGTGTCTTCACCCTGTGCTGCAGGCTCATCTGTGAATACAAGAGAACTACTTATTGTGTGTCCTGCTTTCGGTTATTTTTAAATTAAATGTACTTGAGTTGGTATACCTAAATGCTGTGCTTAACTTGTTCATTTACTGGTTTGTCTCAACTGCAGATATGTTTCTCTGAACCAATGCTTTACATGCTTATGTATGGAACTGCATCTCCCATGATTCATTGCTGGGTGGTTACAAATTGTGGACTGAAGTGGCAATCTTACTTGATCATTGAGTCATTTATATGTTGGGTGTTTAGTGAGTAATGGGTCAGGGGTAATTTAGTATGGATCCTACCTTGTCTGGTATTGGTTGTGGCTGAGCTGTCGATGTCTGCTATGCCACTGATGGATTCTGTCTGTAGGGTGGACTCCACCAAGTCCTTAAGGGGTGTGGACGCCGGCTGTGTAGATGGTTCTCCACCGCCTTTCTTTGCGTCCGCAAGCCTGCTTGCCACCTTCTCTTTTCTCCTTGAGCGCAAGTCGTACCAGCACTTGCATAGATCTTCTATGGAGCACTGTGTGGCCCCTATGGCATTTACTTTGGCTTGGATGTCCAGCCAGATCTTCCTCTTCCCTGACTCAGGGATGTGCAGGGATTTTTTTTCCAAAACGTTGGTCATGGCTCTTCACCATTTTCTCAATGAGGACCTCCAATTCTTTCTCACTAAACGTTTGTTTTCTTTTGCATTCTTCAGCCTCCTTTGCCTTCTCCTGTGTAGCCATTATGTGTTTTTGTGCCTGTCTTTGCACTCCTGATGGGCTCCTGAGTGGTGTGCTTCTGCTCTCAGCCTCTTACACAGCCTCAGGCACTCAGAAACAGCATGGACAGTCACACTTCCTGATTGTGATGTAATCAAATTGCATCTGAATAACAGATTCGCTAATTTGCAATTTCTTCTTTTGCAAAATCGCAATTACAGAATCGCTATTTGGAAATCGGTAATTGTGATTTCTTTGTAATTTTTTTACCTGCATAGCGTTTTACGATTCTCTAATAGCGATTCAGTTGAAACCGCTATTTGGGAATCGCAAATTGCTTTTTTGATACATCTGGCCCATAAACCGGATGGGGTGTCTGCCGTCGGGATTATGATGTTGGTTTCCGACAGGCTTTCCATGTTGGGCTTTCCCACATGGAAAGCCTGTCGGAAGGCTACTTTGGGGGCCCGTAGCAGGGCCCTCTACTCTCCGCAGGCTACCGTTGTGGGCCAGGAGGTGCATCTTTGGTGCCCCCCCTGTAAATCCCTGCACTGTGTGGCAGGCACTGTGAAGTGGCTGCCACAGGGTGCAGGGATTTACAGAAACTCCCATTTCTCGAAGAGAGCTTGTGCTGCGGCAGGTTCCTGACCGCCTCACAAGCTCACAAAGGGAAATGGGAGTTGCGATGGTGCATGGTGCGGTCACTTCGCAATTGTAGTTTTGGACCGCCGACCCAATGTCAGTCGGTTTCGAAACCCCAGGGATGTCCGTCGGAGGCAACTCCGACCAACATCCTAATTAGGGCCGTACTATTTAGATGGTGAGTAGAAACCATCTCCCGTTATGACATTTCCTTTATATTAGAAATATAATGTAATGTGTGTACTGTTTCATATATTGCCTTAAAATTTTGTTTTAAAACATGTTTACATGTATACATTTAAGATTTTACTGTGTGCCACATGTAATGTGAAACTAATATACTGACATTTTAGGCCTTCATTTCCATGCTGCATAAAATACTGTTTTTGTGACAAGGAGGGCCGGACCGATGACAATACGACCTTACCTGTTGCCAGGGAGTGTGTAAACGACCCCTCTTCCTCTCCAGCAGCCGGAAGCCTGGCAGGTTGTTGAGCAGCAACCATATTCAGAGGAAGACAGAACGGACCCGTGTTCCTTTAACTGGGCCGAGTTTTCACCAAGCCCCGCCCACTCCGATGACGTGGAGGAAGCAGGAAGCAAAAATTCCAGAAGCAGAGGGAGTCCTGATTGTTCTATCACCGGAGGAGAAGAGATAGCGAGACGAGAGAGACCCGTGAAGCAGAGCGAGAAGGAGGCAAGCGACAGAAGCTCGAGTAGAGGACCCACCCGCACCTTACTGGAGCCAGGAGGCCAACGACGCGGCGATTCGCCCAGCCACGCTTCTGGAGAAGCGTGGCTCACACAGGTACGATCTTGTATCTCGGGTTGGGCGGGCTGGAAGGGGTTTGCAAAGCCATAATTGCCTTGCTACGAAACTCCCAACACCCTGTCCTGAGCACCACCGTCACTTAGATCTTAGGAAACTGCACCAAGTGTCTCCTCACTACCCTTCCCTCACGCATTACACGTTTTGAGCACCTGACTGAATCAAGTCTTCATTTCTTTTCCCACATTCACGCCGAACCGCTGTGAACCTCCCCCCATGACAACGTCACCCACAAGACGTGGAAAGAACTTCCCCAGAGGTCGTGTTTCACCGGAGAAAGATTCCGAGCCTCCGCTGCCTTACTATAGACTGGCTATTCACAAGAAAAGAGTCCTGAGACCAATAAAACTCAGTTTAACCCCACCTAGTGTCCCTGCGTTTTCATCCCGCCCGCCACAAGTGGTGGAGAATGCGGGCACGGAACTAGCCATCTGTAAATCGAAGATGGAGGCCTTAATCCAACACCTGGTGAAGGGACAAGAACAGCTCGGATGGGCTGTGGAGCAACAGCTTAC
Organism: Lissotriton helveticus; assembly: GCF_964261635.1. NCBI lineage: Eukaryota > Metazoa > Chordata > Amphibia > Caudata > Salamandridae > Lissotriton > Lissotriton helveticus. Next base: position 1,093,248,481 of record NC_136070.1, read on the forward strand.
TTCAGCCCAGGCAGACAGAGACACTTTTAAGAACACGATCTCAGCCCAAATAGAGGGGTTACAAAAAATGATGGTGGAACCCCATACCGCCACATATCGGAAACCAAGGCATCCTACTCCCGGGCCCTCGGGGATATCCCTCCCGAAATATGTGTCAGGGGAGGACCCTGATGCGTTCTTGCTCAATTTTGAGAGAGCCGCCCTCGCTTGCGGGTGGCCTGTAGAGAAACGGACATTTTTCTTAGCTCCTCTATTAACCGGTAAAGCTCAAGCCGCCTATCAGGTGGCTAATGCCACAGGAAACGCCCCTTATGCCACCATAAAATCCATAATACTAGACCATCTCGGACTCGATGCAGAGGCGTACCAGGTATGTTTCCGGAAAGAGAGGGGAGAACCAGGAGAGAACCCAAAGAACTTGTTCTTCCGCTTAAAAATGGCTTACCCCAACGTCTAGCTCAAAAGAAGAGATAATGGACAAAATGTATCTTGAGCAATACTTGGAGGCATTACCGTACAATACCCAGAAATGGTTACGCCAGCCTTCCCATTTAACCACCGCCTAAGCGATGGAGATGGCGTCCACATACGCCCGGACCCAACCTCTGTCAACCTCATGGGAGCCCGAAAAAACCCCTTGACACCCACCCGTCAAAATGGAGAAAAAAACACGCCTTAATGTAGAGACGAACTCCCAGCGCCCCTATAGACCTGAGATTCCCAGCTTCAAAGGCCCTCAATGTTTTGAGTGTGGGGCATGGGGACACATTGCCCGTCTCTGTCCTGAAAGAAAGGCGACCGAGGAACCTATGGAGGTGGGATACGTCCCCAAATCTGTGCTCTACTCCGCTGAACTTTTTGTTCAGCAGTTGAATGCTTGGTGATGCAGCCCACTTGTTTATTTTCTTTGGGGGGTTTATTTCTCGATAGACAATCTCGATCGTAAAATCGAGCTCTTTTATATGAGTTCCTCACCAGCCGGTGAGGATAACCTCTATCTATGAACTTTGATCTCATAATCAAAGCCTGTTTATCCAAGTCGGCAAGGTCCGTACAGTTCTGTCTGACCCTCAAAAACTGCGAGAAAGGGATACTATCTTTTTGCGTTCTGGGGTGGAAGCTTTTGTAATGCAGAAGTGTGTTCCTTGCAGTGGGTTTTACATGAAGGTCGACTTTGAGATCACCTTGATCTGATATAATTGCAATGTCTAAAAATTCAACTCTTTCAGAACTCACATGAGTAGTGAAACGTAAATTGGGATCCGCTTCGTTAATCCAAGCAGTGAATTCCATTAGAGTTTCTCTCCCATCGGTCCAGATAAAGAAGATATCATCAATATACCTGGACCAATGGGAGATAGACTCAAAGAAGGGGGCAACTTCGTTTTCGATCTATCTCCTTTCGAAAGCCGCCATATAGATGGTTGCAATCGACAGGGCCACGGACGCCCCCATACTCACTCCTTTGATTTGGCGATAAATATGGGGCCCAAACCCAAGGATGTTCTCAGTAAGTACGAACCTCAAACATGCAAGTAGAAAGGTAGATGGACATTGAATTCCATGCTCATTGATAAACCATGGAGTAGTTTCCATGGCTTTAGCAATAGGTATGTTGCTGTATAGGGATTCTACATCCATTGTTACCAATAAGTCATGTGTAGGGCTAAACTTTAAGCCTTCAACTCTAGAGATCATGTGCCCGGTATCGCGTACATATGACTTAATATTGGGAATATGTGGACGTAAATAATTGTCCACGTATTTAGACAAGGGTTCCGTTATTGTACCTATGGTGGAAACTATAGGACGATAGGGAGGATTGCTCTGATTTTTGTGTATTTTAGGCAATCCATACACACATGCCATTTTACCTTGATTATGATTAAGAAAGTCATATTCCTTGTTTGAGATGTCTCCATTTTCCAGAGCTTGGTTTGTTAGAGATCGTACTTCATTAGAGATGTTAAGAGTAGAGTATGATTTCACTGGACTATAGAACAAGGGATCTTGCAACATTTCTAGCATGCTTTTCTCATATTGGGTGGAGTCAATGATCACAATTCCACCTCCTTTATCACATCCTTTAATAGTAAGGTTATTATTGGAGGACAAGGAGTGTAAGGCCTGATATTCTTCCTTGCTCAGATTATATAAAGGTTTTGGTATGTAGCGTAATGCTTGGTCTAATTTTTTGAGGACCACCAACTCAAAAGTGGCCACTTTTGGGCCAAGCTGTTCCAAGGAAGGGCTAAAGGTGGATGGAAGACAAAGATGACTTGCACTATTATCTCCATTTTCAAGTGCAGGACAAGAGAAAAAGTATTTTTTCAAGCGGATCTTTCCGAAAAAAGAGATTATATCACGGTAGAGTTCAAATATATTGATTGTTGCATGAGGGACATATGAAAGGCCTTTTGACAATAACCTGATACTGGAATCATCCAATTCCGTAGTAGTTAGATTGAAAATGGGAATTAGATTCCCTGCTTCCAGTACTGTCTGCTCCTTGTCTCGTGGACAAATTGAGGTTCCTCCTCTTGATGGTAATGCTGGGGCTTGTAATTCCCTCTGGTCTGTCCTAGAAAACGGACCCTCGGGCGTCCCCGGCCTGTCCCGCGGTTCCCTAAAAAAGGCTGCCTTTGGTTACGTCTACCTTGGTTAGAATTAAAATTGGCCTTAGGTTCATAATAAGCCTCATGGCTGTCATTATCAGAGTCTGTAGTGTCAGAGAAAGTTTTTACTCTCTGTTGTTGGCCTCTGTTTTCTTCTACAAAGTGGTTATTTTGATAAAAATCGACTCTCAAATAAGGATAGGTATTCTCTATCGTTCCAAATCTTTTGTCCTTTAACAATTTATCATTTTTACGCTTTTCAAGGTAACTAGAGAAGGACTCAAGTTCCTTGTTACATTCCTCGATTCTCTTCATCGCTTCGTCTAAACTGCCCATCTGTTTAATTCTATCTTCCAGATCATCTATTTCTGTTCTTACTTCCACTGCGAGTTCCTTGGCAGTTTCAATGATCAAAATCATACGGTCGCGTGAACACCTACTGGCAATCATACTCCATCTTTCTAAGAAGGTGTTATAATGCACAAATAGGCCAGGGATGTTTCGAACACGAAGACCCATGGGAATGATCCCAAGACGCAGATAGGCTAACATAAATTCTCCATGGGCTTCGATACGTTTTAATTTCTTATTAAGCTCAAGGAGTTTTTTATTATCATCATTATGACGACTTGATTCATTAGAGGAATTACCAAAGGGAGTCGATGTACCTACAAGTGTGGCAAAATCTTCATCTGAGAAGCCAAAAGTTTTTTGTAAGGCCATGTTAAGGCAAGGGAATGATATTCAAGGAATTATTGAATACAATAATGTCTGAAAGAGAATGCACAAAGAAATGAATTACAATAAGTTTGATAAAAATAGTCATAAACATTCGATAATATCTAACTAAAACCAAAAGCCCTGCACAGACAAGCTGTGGGAAAATTATGTGTGGAAAACAAGGACCCCCTGAGAGAGTGGATACTGCAAGTCCTAGGTCAGGGATAAATAGCGTGTGAAAATAACAACCAAGGCACTTGAAATGAGATTAAATTCTAATTAAATAAATTAAAAAAGAAAGAATTAGTAAGTCTGTACTCAAAATTTATTATTGTCCTTGTTAAAATTAACAGTCACAACACATACATTCTAATCATCAAATAAACAATATTAGAATAATCATAAATTCCACAATACATAATCAATATACATTCAAAATTTAACAAATCACAATTTAAAAGGTGGCATAACAGTTAATTCTCTACGCGCGTTTCGGCGACCAGCGCCTTCTTCTGGAGGAGCCACGTACAATCTAAAGAAAGTAAAATTAGATAAAAGAAGAATAATTTTCAGATCAATACATAATATAATCCCTATATTAAAAATAAAAAGTTAATTATACAGGTAAACACTAATATTATAAGCATACAGAAATATAACTACATCTTCTTTTTGGAGGAACAGAACTGAGTAGTGAATAACTCTGCATTGCCCTAGCTATGGGCCTTCATTTCCTTGTGCATTTCAATTCCAAACTAGGACTCAACAATCAATGTTTTCAAAGGGGGGAAAAAATACTGAAAGATGGAGAAAATTGATAAGGGGGAAAAAAAACCTGAATTTTAGTATCCCGGATTTAAAAAAAAGCCTAATATCATTGATTATGAATGTGATGCAGATACATCGCTATTTTAAGGAAAATATTTGTTAAAAATATATACCGGTATTCCATTTATTCTCTGTTCGAGTTTAATGTCCTGCCCTTTGGACTACATGGGGCTCCGGCAACATTTCAACGCCTAATGAAAGAAGTCCTAAGAGAACACCAGCCTTTCACATCGGCCTATCTGGATGATATTATAATATTCAGCCCCCTCTGGGAGAGTCATGTCAAACGGTATAAAGCAGGAATATCGACGGGATAATATCGACTAGCATAAATATCGAGGTAAGAATATCGAATTTAAAAAATATCGTTGAAGTAAATATCGTTGTTGTAAATATCGATTTTGTATAATGACAAAAATATCGTCAAAATAAAATATCGTTGTAAAGAATATCGTTTAGAGAAATATTGTTGAATATAATATCGACAAAATAATTGAATGTGTTATATAAGTGTAGAAAAATTTGTTTTATGTTTAAATATTATTAATTAAATGTCTATTTTTATTATTATAGGGATCAAAATGTAAAAAAAATTAAATGTTTGTAAATATTTTAGGAGCGGGTTATTGGTATTATAGGGGATAAGGGTGGGTAGTAATTTAAAAAAGTAGTGTAAATAATATGTATAGAATGGTAAAAAAATAGAAAATTTTAATTTATTTTTTATTTTGAATGGCGAAATTTGAAATTTATTTTAAATAACAGAATTATTTATTTAATGGGTTTTTTAAAAGATTTAGTAGCGGGTTGTTGGTGATATAGGGGATAAGGGTGGGTAGTATATTAAAATATGTTTAATAAAATTTAAATTTAATTTAAAAAAATTATAAATTGAAATACGAAAAAATATTATATTTAATTGAAATTTAATGTATTATATAATAATTTTGTAATTAAGTGTGGGTTTTATTTATATAGTGTTTAATAACAAATAAAATTGCTATAAAAAATACGAAATTTGAAATTTCAATATTTAAATTTGAAATTTGAAATTAGAAAATTGATTTTTAAATTATATTAAAATAAGTCAAGTGTGTAATATTTTATGTTTGTGTATTTGTTATAATATATGCTAAGAATGATTCGAAAAACAAAAATACAAAGTTTGAGTTAAAAATTATAAAATTGTGAAAATTATGTAAAAATTTATAAAAAATTCGAAATTTCAATATTTAAATTTGAAATTTGAAATTTGAAATTAGAAAATTAATTTTTAAATTATATAAAAATAAGTCAGTTTTGGCTTTTAGGGTAAAGGGGTATTTTTAGGGTTCAGGGTCAGTTTTGTGTTTTTGGGAAAAGGGGTATTTTTAGGGTTCAGGGTCCGTTTTCAGTTTTTGGGTATAGGGGTATTTTTAGGGTTCAGGGTAAGTTTTCAGTTTTTGGGTAAAGGGGTATTTTTAGCGTTCAGGGTCAGTTTTCAGTTTTTGGGTAAAGGGGTATTTTTAGGGTTCAGGGTCAGTTTTCAGTTTTTGGGTAAAGGGGTATTTTTAGGGTTCAGGGTCAGTTTTACGTTTTTGGGTAAAGGGGTATTTTTAGGGTTCAGGGTCAGTTTTCAGTTTTTGGGTAAAGGGGTATTTTTAGGGTTCAGGGTCAGTTTTCAGTTTTTGGGTAAAGGGGAATTTTTAGAGTTCAGGGTCAGTTTTCAGTTTTTGGGTAAAGGGGTATTTTTAGGGTTCAGGGTCAGTTTTCAGTTTTTGGGTAAAGGGGTATTTTTAGGGTTCAGGGTCAGTTTTCAGTTTTTGGGTAGAGGGGTATTTTTAGGATTCAGGGTCAGTTTTCTGTTTTTGGGTAAAGGGGTATTTTTAGGGTTCAGGGTCAGTTTTTACTTTTTGGGTAAAGGGGTATTTTAAGGGGTCAGGGTCAGTTTTTAGTTTTTGGGTAAAGGGGTATTTTTAGGGTTCAGGGTCAGTTTTGTGTTTTTGGGGTACAGGGGTACAGGGTAAAAAAAGAAAAATTAATATATTAATTAAATAAATTAAATGAAATTAAATTAAATTAAATTTAATTAAAATCTATTCATTTTAATTAATTTATATTAAAAAAGTTATTATATATTTACTAATACTTACGTTGTAATGGTATGCGTTGTAAAGGTACCTGTGTTGTAAAAACATGCGTTGTAAATACATGCGTTGTAATGGTTTTTGCGTTGTAAAAATTTCGTTGTAAAGGTATGTGTTGTAAAAGTGTGCGTTGTAACGTCATACATACTTTATATTACTAATGTATTTTTTCTTATTATATATAAATAAATAATACATATTGTATATACATATATGTTAGAAAAGCTTTTTTTGAATTTAAATAACTATGAAAAAGTGAATAACAGGAAGGTAATGTGTATATAAGGTTATAAAGAAAATGACGATATTTTTTTTATATTAATATAAGTAGAAAGGTAGTCGATATTAGTGTTGTCGATATTGGTGTAGAAGGTAATGTTATTTTAAATATTGTCGATAATGTAGTAGTCGATTTTTATGTAGTCGATATAATTGTTAACGATATTAGAGTAGTCGATACAAAAATATCGATATTTGTGTAAATCCTTGTTTAAGTATATGGTGACGATATTTTTGTATACGATGTATTTGTGGCGATATTTTGGTAGGTCGATGTTTTAGTAATCGATATTTCATCATGGAACCATGTCAAACACCTCCAAATAGTACTTCGAGCTCTACAGAAGGCCGGTCTACATGTGAACTCAAAGAAGTCCTGAGTGGGCTACCAAAAAGTGAAGTACTTGGGTTACGTATTAGGCCATGGATTCATCGAGCCCCAAATAGAGAAGGTCAGAGCCATTGCAGAGACCTCCTTTCCCAAAAACAAAAAAGAGATGAGAGCTTTGTTAGGGCTCATAGGCTAGTATCGCCGATTCAGTCCCTTGTTTTCAGAGATAGCAGCCCCCTTAACAGACACCCTGAAAAAGGAATCCAAGCCTCAAATCTATCTACATCCTACTCCCGCCATGTGGAAAGCCTTTAACTCTCTAAAGAGAGTGATTACCACCAGTCCTGTGTTGTCCTCACCTGACTTTTCCCGGCCTTTTATTCTCCACACTGACGCCTCAGATTACGGGGTAGGGGCGGTGTTATCGCAATTATCTCCAGAGGGGATAGAACATCCCATACTATACATTAGTAGGAAGCTTTTCCCCTGAGAGTTGAAATACTCCACAATAGAGAAGGAGTGCCTTGCAATAAAATGGGCTGTGGATAAACTGAGGTATTACCTCGAAGGCCACCCATTCACCCTTTACACGGACCATGCCCCTCTCCAGTGGATGAGTCAGAACATCTCTCATAATCCCAGGGTCCTTCGGTTTTTGTCCCTCCAACCGTTCTCCTTTAGAGTATGCCATCGGAAAGGAGTGGAGAATGGCAGTGCAGACTATCTCTCCAGGTTTCCTCTCCCCGATCAGGAGAATCCAAGGGGGGTGGTGTGTGACGAGGAGGGCCGGACCGATGACAATACAACCTTACCTGTTGCCAGGGAGTGTGTGAACGACACCCTCTCCCCTCTCTCTCTCCAGCAGCCGGAAGCCTGGCAGGTTGTTGAGCCGCAACCATATTCAGAGGAAGAAAGAACGGGCCTGTGTTTCTTTAACTGGGCTGAGTTTTCACCAAGCCCCGCCCACTCCGATGACGCTGAGGAAGCAGGAAGCACAAATCCCGGAAGCAGAGGGAGTTTTGTGTGTTCTATCACCGGAGGAGAAGAGATAGCGAGACGAGAGAGACCCGTGAAGCAGAGCGAGAAGGAGGCAAGCGACGGAAGCTCGAGTAGAGGACCCACCCGCACCTTACTGGAGCCAGGAGGCCAACGACACAGCGATTCACCCAGCCACGCTTCTGGAGAAGCGAGGCTCACACAGGTACGTTCTCGTATCTCGGGTTGGGCGGGCAGGAAGGGGTTTGCAAAGCCATAATTGCCTTGCTCCGTAACTCCCAACACCCTGTCCTGAGCACCACCGTCACTTAGATCTAAGGAAACTGCACCGAGTGTCTCCTCACTACCCTTCCCTCACTCATTACACGTTTTGAGCACCTGACTGAATCAAGTCATTTCTTTTCCCACATTCACGCCGGACCGCTGTGAACCTCCCCCTATGACGACGTCACCCTGGAGTGGACAAGACGCGGAAGAAACTTCCCCAGAGGTCGTGTTTCACCGGAGAAAGATTCCGAGCCACCCCTGCCTTACTATAGACTGGCTATTCGCAATAAAAGAGTCCTGAGACCAATAAAACCCAGTTTAACCCCACCTAGTGTCCCTGCGTTTTCATCCCGCCCGCCACAGTTTTCCAATTGTTAGTTTGAGAATAGACACATTACTGTACTAGTGATAAAAGGAGAGAGCCTAAGAAGAAGACCTTGACGAAAGAACATGGAGAGCCAGAGGGTTAACTGAAAGGCCTATTCAGCATTGTTTGTATCCCGGCCTGGTTGCACAAGGATGATGCTGTTCCCATGTTCAGTGTGGGACATTTTGCTAATGTTGCAGTCTACAACGTGGAAAAGTACAATGGAACTCCTGATGATGCGTGCAGACGGGTGTTGCTCAAGAGACTCTTGTTTTAAAACCTAGGGGCCCATTAGGATGGCGGGCGTACTTCAGTCAGACCGCCAACCTAGCGGTGCTGGGACCGGGCGCCAGTGGCGCGACGGTCCAGCACTGGCAATTAGGATGCCACCGCCATGGTTGCATCCCGCATATATTACTTTGTGGCGGGCGGTGCTGTAAGCAGCACCTGCCACAATGCAATCTATGCATGTTGTGCATTGGCATGCACAGCATGACAGGCACCATGTGGTGCCTGCCACCTTGTGCATGCTAATGTTGGGGGTACGATGGGTACTCCCCAAGTGCAGCCGCCAACCCCACCCCCTGGGGACTGCAACAGGCCCCCCCAAAAAACTCTGCATGCCTTTCCATGGCAGAGTCTCCGCCATGGAAAGGCATTGAAAACACCACATCATAATATGGATGGCGGTGCCTGAAAGGAACCGCTACCATAATATGGGCCGTCAGGGGGGGTTCTGGCGGGCGGATCGCCACCGACGGTCAGGCGGTGGAGATCCGTCTGCCATGCCAATGACCCCCCTAGTGCTCACACCGTTGGAGATCAGCTCTCTTGACAGCACTTCCAGAACATTTCCAAACCCTTTGAAGCACTTTTCCTTGGACTTTAAGAAGTTTAGAACGTCATGCTAATTCCTTTGATTCCTTCTGAGTGTGGCTTAGGCTAACACTTACTTCCCCGACCCATGAAGACTCTTGACTGCGCTGCTGCAATGCTGACACCTTCCCTTACTTATCATACTTCGTTTTTCTCACTTCCGTACATTTTTCCCTTTTTTTCGCTAGCTCCTGATATTTTAGATCCTTTAGGTTTTCAAACCCTTCCTCTTAGCTTGGACTACAATTTAGGTGATTCTTGATTTGCCTATGTATAGACGAGAAAATCTGAGACTCTCTTCTGAGTATCAGATACCTCTACTAATCGTTTGTATTACTGTGACTGGACTTTGTGTTTGTTTGATACCTGTTTTCCCAAACTTCTTTAGGAGGTTGGGTTTCCCAGTTGTTAGTCTCTATCTTTATAGAATGGTGCTGAGAGTTGTGTACCTTAACTTGATTGTTAACTTGTACAAAACTTTCCTACTATGATAACTGATTCCTGGTCCACATTTTGTAGCCAAATGGATTACACTTTTAATTGAAATTTGATTGACAAATGTTAACTCCCATCACCTCTCGGGTAGAAAGGCCCATTGGAGGACCAGTGGTAAGAGGGTTGACCTAAATGCTACATCAACTTGGTAGTAGAGGATGGTTTTCCACTGATGTGAGGAAGTTAGGGTGACCTATTCAGAAATTGCCTAAGCCCAAGCCATACCCCAAAAGCCCATGGTTCAAATGGAGGATTGATGGAGTTCCAGTGGTTCAAAACCTAATTATAGCAGTGGAGGAGTTTGATTATTAATAGGGTTACACATTGCAATTGATTATTCCTAGATTGTGGTACTTTGCAGTGGCTGTGTGGTGTTCTACGGAGATGATTTAAGTTGATGTGTGAATGTGGTGCTTAATGCAATGAAGTTGAAGTGGTTATCGGGTCCATCATAGCCTTAGATCCTGGTATAGAGAGACTAGAAGGCAGGTTGTCAGTATAGAAGACACTGGGTGTAGTTGTCTCCTGTGTAATGGTACTAGTTGTGAAACGTTGTCGACAACATTATTGAGTTAGGGACGTTATCTTTGTGTGATCGTGAGGTGTGGTTGTTATATGTGATCTTAGTGCACAGGGAAGAGCTGTATCAGTTCGAGTGAAATCCTGCTTGTCGAGGTTTTATTTAAAGGGAATTTCAGAATAGGTTGGAAAATGTTTTTCCTAACTGTTTCTTGTGTGAGTGAAAATCTTAAATTTCTTTAGAGGAGCAGAAAAAGTTATTTGTTGAAGTTGCTTGCATTTGTTCGGGTGTAAATTTCTGAGAGAATGCACTCATGAAACTTGAAACGGAGGGTGAGCTGCTGCAAGAAGGGAGATTGATGTCACAGTGTGCTGCGCTGGCCTAGGTTGGTTGGTGTAGAGTTGCACTGGTATTGGTTGGATTTGTCAGAGAGAATCGCTGGTATTGGTTGTGATCGCCAAACGAGAATCGTGGGGGAAAACATAATATCCTGGTTTGAACGAAAAATTATTTGTGAATATTGCATCTTATTGATCAAAAAATGAAATTCTTGAAAGCATTACACAGCCTAGTGAAGGAAGATGTGACTGTGTCAGTTTGAAATAGGCAAGAGGCACCACCCGAAGGGACGCCAGGTCATACTATGGTGGTAGACGTGCGTTTCACATGTGTGTATGACTTGAACACTGGCATAGGATCACTGATATTTCCTCGTTATGGCACATGTAATTTGAGAATAATCAAACACTTAAGGAGGACGCTGTGTGACATGAACCCGCCTCTTAGACCTACCCAATACTAAGCACTTAATGCCTGGGAACATACAACTCATCTTAGGCATGGTAAGAGATTTCAAGGAAGGGACATGAAAGCCATAGGCATTTGTGCGGATGCTAGACGGGATGCAGCACAGAAAGCATGACATGATTGAGGGGGCTAGATTATATCCTGCACTAGCAAATGTGAAAGAAGATAAAGGAAAATGCAAGAATATAAAAAATAAGAAAGAGACAAATGACACAGAGCACGTAACAGATGACCATGATAGCTATTCAAATGAGGATTTAATAACTATTATTATTAAATCATCCACCTATATACAATACGACTCAAACTGAAGGAGCAAGTAATGTACATACTGGTGAACGTTTGATGTGTCTACAGCTCCAGTAAATCCAAACTCTAATTTGATGGGAGAAAGTTCAGGAATGACAGACCCTACAAATTCACTTGCTCTAAATGCTCTAGATGCATTGATCATTCCTGTCACAATTGGTCCTGTAGTTCCTTTATATAAACCTGGATTAGCAGGAAATACTACACATACTTTGGCTGTTTCTACTGGAATAAATGCTATAGCTAGAAACCTGCTGGACTCAACAATGAGACCAATTCCTCAGACTCCTATGGTTCCGACACAATGGAATACCACAAATGCTGCAAGTGCAGACCCTACATTAAATCAGACAGGATTTGACCCAACTAGGATATTTTCCCAGAGATCACCACATTTTTTTATGTCTAGAACGAATGAGCTTCCAAATGTGAACTACACTACTCCCAGGACTGAGATATCTATGGGAACACTAACGTCTGATAGCAAGTACAGAGAAAAAGGGTTTGCAATCCCAATGTACCTCAAGCTCAGGTAATGCAGGTTCCAAAAGCCACAATGCCACAACAAAATGCAAATGTCCAGAGATGCAGCATGAATCAGATTCTCAATGTAAATATTAATCTTTTTGTGAGACAGGGTGTGTTTCAACAGTACACTGTGATTCAAACAGACGACGATTACAGCTCAGATCTTTTGCAATGATGGGGCCTGAGAGAGGAGGAGGATTGTGTACTTGCCACAACTGTAGAAGTAGACCAGAGTATTCCATTTGTGGATTCTGAGGTGTATATTGGTATACCATATCACTCCTCATTGACACTAGTGCTACAGGCTCTACTGTGAGAGCAGCAGAGATTCCCAACCTACCCTTCTCGGGAATGAGAATCCAAGTTGTAGGAGTTGCGAATAAACAAATGACTCGCCCAGTTTCGGAAGCAGTACCTGTCAAACTAGGGTCATTTGAGGGGAATCCCTGATTTGTGGTGTGTGCTATGAGTCCTGTCAATCTACTTGGATGAGACCTATTGTGCAAACTAAATAATTGCTCCTGTGATTGACTCAATGATTGAGAAAGGCATTCTGAAGGAGATTATGGAAAGTCAATGTAACTCACCTAATATGGTTTTGCAGAAACCCAATGGCAAGTTCCGCGTAGTGCAGGATTTGAGAAAGGTTAACTCCATTGTTGTTCCTTGTTGTTATGTGGTACTAAATCCAGCTGTGATTTTGTTTCAGATTCCATGTGAGGCCGAGTGGTTTTGTGTCATCGATTTATGCCATTTTCTTTTCTATACCATTGCATGAGGATAGCCAATTCCTTTTTGTTTTCCGTTTTGGCAGCCTTGTTTTGGCATGGGTCTGAGTCACCCAAGGGTATATGGAGAGTCCATGAATTTTTAATTAGATACTCAAAACAAATCTGGAGTACCTGGTGGTGCCCTATCACTCAGTCCTAGTCCAATACAAGGACGACCTATTGGTGTTGTCAAATACACAGGAAGATTGCAAATGAGACACAATTGGTCTGTTGAACCACTTAGTTGAGAATGGACATAAAGTGTCTCCAACCAAATTGAATGACTGTAAGAAAGAAATCCAGTACCTAGGACATCACATTGAGAAAGGAGAAAGGAAGGTGTCACAAGAATGAATAAGCCAACAACTTTGAAGGAAGGCATGATGTTCTTGGGAACAGTGGGCTACTGTTGACAGTAGATTCTCAACTTTTCCCTCAAGGCCAAGTCTTTACAGAGGCTGACACACAAGGACGTGTCAGATCCGATACCATGGGATGACAGCTGCATGTGTGCTTTCTCAGGGCTGAGAGAATGTCTCTGCCATGCCCCAGCACTTGGAATGCCTGATTATAATAAATGGTTTGCTTTGTTTTGCAGTGAGAGGGAGGGCTGCGCTCTCTTAGAGCTAACTCAAATGTATGGGAATGCTCACAGACCCGTCGCATATTTTTCTGCCTCACTTGATTTGTTTGCCATAAGTTGGCAGGGTATGCTCAAACGTGAGTCCCTTGCTCACTTTGCCACTGGATTCAAGCAACCCGGGCTGAAGACGGCTGAAATGCCAGAAACCGGTCCTCGGAAGTTTGTTTCCGGTCCAGGGAAGGCATGGCTTGGCAGTTCGGGCTGGGCTGTTCCCATGTGGCACAGGTCAGACTGATTTGCATATGGCCATGTCTGAACTGGGGTGGCAGACTGGGCTAAAGAACGGTGATGGATGAAACCCAGATCTGTTGACTGGGTGTGAGTGTTTGATTGGTTCAGATGCTCCGTCCATCACCACCCCCTTTTGTACCACTTTGTTCACCATGAGTTGGCAGGGTATGCTCAGACGTGAGTCCCTTGCTCACTTTGCCACTGGATTCAAGCAACCCGGGCTGAAGACGGCTGAAATGCCAGAAACCGGTCCTCAGAAGTTTGTTTCCGGTCCAGGGAAGGCATGGCTTGGCAGTTCGGGCTGGGCTGTTCCCATGTGGCACAGGTCAGACTGAGTTGCATATGGCCATGTCTGAACTGGGGTGGCAGAGTGGGCTAAAGAACGGTGATGGATTAAACCCAGATCTGTTGACTGGGTGTGAGTGTTTGATTGGTTCAGATGCTCCGTCCATCACCACCTCCTTTTGTACCACTTTGTTCACCATGAGTTGGCAGGGTATGCTCAGACGTGAGTCCCTTGCTCACTTTGCCACTGGATTCAAGCAAGCCGGGCTGAAGACGGCTGAAATGCCAGAAACCGGTCCTCGGAAGCTTGTTTCCGGTCCAGGGCAGGCATGGCTTGGCAGTTCGGGCTGGACTGTTCCCATGAGGCACAGGGTCAGACTGATTTGCATATGGCCATGTCTGAACTGGGGTGGCAGAGTGGGCTAACGAACGGTGATGGATTAAACCCAGATCTGTTGACTGGGTGTGAGTGTTTGATTGGTTCAGATGCTCCGTCCATCACCACCTCCTTTTGTACCACTTTGTTCACCATGAATTGGCAGGGTATGCTCAGACGTGAGTCCCTTGCTCACTTTGCCACTGGATTCAAGCAAGCCGGGCTGAAGACGGCTGAAATGCCAGAAACCGGTCCTCGGAAGCTTGTTTCTGGTCCAGGGAAGGCATGGCTTGGCAGCTCGGGCTGGACTGTTCCCATGTGGCACAGGGTCAGACTGATTTGCATATGGCCATGTCTGAACTGGGGAGGCAGAGTGGGCTAAAGGACGGTGATGGATTAAACCCAGATCTGTTGACTGGGTGTGAGTGTTTGATTGGTTCAGATGCTCCGTCCATTACCACCTCCTTTTGTACCACTTTGTTCACCATGAGTTGGCAGCGTATGCTCAGACGTGAGTCCCTTGCTCACTTTGCCACTGGATTCAAGCAAGCCGGGCTGAAGACGGCTGAAATGCCAGAAACCGGTCCTCGGAAGCTTGTTTCCGGTCCAGGGATGGCATGGCTTGGCAGTTCGGGCTGGACTGTTCCAATGAGGCACAGGGTCAGACTGATTTGCATATGGCCATGTCTGAACTGGGGTGGCAGACTGGGCTAAAGAACGGTGATGGATGAAACCCAGATCTGTTGACTGGGTGTGAGTGTTTGATTGGTTCAGATGCTCCGTCCATCACCACCCCCTTTTGTACCACTTTGTTCACCATGAGTTGGCAGGGTATGCTCAGACGTGAGTCCCTTGTTCACTTTGCCACTGGATTCAAGCAAGCAGGGCTGAAGACGGCTGAAATGCCAGAAACCGGTCCTCGGAAGCTTGTTTCCAGGGAAGGCATGGCTTGGCAGTTCGGGCTGGACTGTTCCCATGAGGCACAGGGTCAGACTGATTTGCATATGGCCATGTCTGAACTGGGGTGGCAGAGTGGGCTAAAGAACGGTGATGGATTAAACCCAGATCTGATGACTGGGTGTGAGTGTTTGATTGGTTCAGATGCTCCGTCCATCACCACCCCCTTTTGTACCACTTTGTTTGCCATTAGTTGGCAGGGTATGCTCAGACGTGAGTCCCTTGCTCACTTTGCCACTGGATTCAAGCAAGCCGGGCTGAAGACGGCTGAAATGCCAGAAACCGGTCCTCGGAAGCTTGTTTCCGGTCCAGGGAAGGCATGGCTTGGCAGTTCGGGCTGGACTGTTCCAATGTGGCACAGGGTCAGACTGATTTGCATATGGCCATGTCTGAACTGGGGTGGCAGAGTGGGCTAAAGAACGGTGATGGATTAATCCCAGATCTTTTGACTGGGTGCGAGTGTTTGATTGGTTCAGATACTCCGTCCATCACCCCCCCCTTTTGTACCACTTTGTTTGCATAAGTTGGCAGGGATGCTCAGACGTGAGTCCCTTGCTCACTTTGCCACTGGATTCAAGCAAGCCGGGCTGAAGACGGCTGGAATGCCGGAAACCGGTCCTCGGAAGCTTGTTTCCGGTCCAGGGAAGGCATGGCTTGGCAGTTCGGGCTGGACTGTTCCCATGAGGCACAGGGTCAGACTGATTTGCATATGGCCATGTCTGAACTGGGGTGGCAGACTGGGCTAAAGAACGGTGATGGATTAAACCCAGATCTGTTGACTGGGTGTGAGTGTTTGATTGGTTCAGATGCTCCGTCCATCACCACCCCCTTTTGTACCACTTTGTTCACCATGAGTTGGCAGGGTATGCTCAGACGTGAGTCCCTTGCTCACTTTGCCGCTGGATTCAAGCAAGCAGGGCTGAAGACGGCTGAAATGCCAGAAACCGGTCCTCGGAAGCTTGTTTCCGGTCCAGGGAAGGCATGGCTTGGCAGTTCGGGCTGGACTGTTCCCATGAGGCACAGGGTCAGACTGATTTGCATATGGCCATGTCTGAACTGGGGTGGCAGAGTGGGCTAACGAACGGTGATGGATTAAACCCAGATCTGTTGACTGGGTGTGAGTGTTTGATTGGTTCAGATGCTCCGTCCATCACCACCCCCTTCTGTACCACTTTGTTTGCCATAAGTTGGCAGGGTATGCTCAGACGTGAGTCCCTTGCTCACTTTGCCACTGGATTCAAGCAAGCCGGGCTGAAGACGGCTGAAATGCCAGAAACCGGTCCTCGGAAGCTTGTTTCCGGTCCAGGGAAGGCATGGCTTGGCAGTTCGGGCTGGACTGTTACAATGTGGCACAGGGTCAGACTGATTTGCATATGGCCATGTCTGAACTGGGGTGGCAGAGTGGGCTAACGAACGGTGATGGATTAAACCCAGATCTGTTGACTGGGTGTGAGTGTTTGATTGGCTCAGATGCTCCGTCCATCACCACCCCCTTCTGTACCACTTTGTTTGCCATAAGTTGGCAGGGTATGCTCAGACGTGAGTCCCTTGCTCACTTTGCCACTGGATTCAAGCAAGCAGGGCTGAAGACGGCTGAAATGCCAGAAACCGGTCCTCGGAAGCTTGTTTCCGGTCCAGGGAAGGCATGGCTTAGCAGTTCGGGCTGGACTGTTAAAATGAGGCACAGAGTCAGACTGATTTGCATATGGCCATGTCTGAACTGGGGTGGCAGACTGGGCTAAAGAACGGTGATGGATGAAACCCAGATCTGTTGACTGGGTGTGAGTGTTTGATTGGTTCAGATGCTCCGTCCATCACCACCCCCTTTTGTACCACTTTGTTCACCATGAGTTGGCAGGGTATGCTCAGACGTGAGTCCCTTGCTCACTTTGCCACTGGATTCAAGCAAGCAGGGCTGAAGACGGCTGAAATGCCAGAAACCGGTCCTCGGAAGCTTGTTTCCAGGGAAGGCATGGCTTGGCAGTTCGGGCTGGACTGTTCCCATGAGGCACAGGGTCAGACTGATTTGCATATGGCCATGTCTGAACTGGGGTGGCAGAGTGGGCTAAAGAACGGTGATGGATTAAACCCAGATCTGATGACTGGGTGTGAGTGTTTGATTGGTTCAGATGCTCCGTCCATCACCACCCCCTTTTGTACCACTTTGTTTGCCATAAGTTGGCAGGGTATGCTCAGACGTGAGTCCCTTGCTCACTTTGCCACTGGATTCAAGCAAGCCGGGCTGAAGACGGCTGAAATGCCAGAAACCGGTCCTCGGAAGCTTGTTTCCGGTCCAGGGAAGGCATGGCTTGGCAGTTCGGGCTGGACTGTTCCAATGTGGCACAGGGTCAGACTGATTTGCATATGGCCATGTCTGAACTGGGGTGGCAGAGTGGGCTAAAGAACGGTGATGGATTAAACCCAGATCTGTTGACTGGGTGTGAGTGTTTGATTGGTTCAGATACTCCGTCCATCACCCCCCCCCCTTTTGTACCACTTTGTTTGCCATAAGTTGGCAGGGATGCTCAGACGTGAGTCCCTTGCTCACTTTGCCACTGGATTCAAGCAAGCCGGGCTGAAGACGGCTGGAATGCCGGAAACCGGTCCTCGGAAGCTTGTTTCCGGTCCAGGGAAGGCATGGCTTGGCAGTTCGGGCTGGACTGTTCCCATGAGGCACAGGGTCAGACTGATTTGCATATGGCCATGTCTGAACTGGGGTGGCAGACTGGGCTAAAGAACGGTGATGGATTAAACCCAGATCTGTTGACTGGGTGTGAGTGTTTGATTGGTTCAGATGCTCCGTCCATCACCACCCCCTTTTGTACCACTTTGTTCACCATGAGTTGGCAGGGTATGCTCAGACGTGAGTCCCTTGATCACTTTGCCGCTGGATTTAAGCAAGCAGGGCTGAAGACGGCTGAAATGCCAGAAACCGGTCCTCGGAAGCTTGTTTCCGGTCCAGGGAAGGCATGGCTTGGCAGTTCGGGCTGGACTGTTCCCATGAGGCACAGGGTCAGACTGATTTGCATATGGCCATGTCTGAACTGGGGTGGCAGAGTGGGCTAACGAACGGTGATGGATTAAACCCAGATCTGTTGACTGGGTGTGAGTGTTTGATTGGTTCAGATGCTCCGTCCATCACCACCCCCTTCTGTACCACTTTGTTTGCCATAAGTTGGCAGGGTATGCTCAGACGTGAGTCCCTTGCTCACTTTGCCACTGGATTCAAGCAAGCCGGGCTGAAGACGGCTGAAATGCCAGAAACCGGTCCTCGGAAGCTTGTTTCCGGTCCAGGGAAGGCATGGCTTGGCAGTTCGGGCTGGACTGTTACAATGTGGCACAGGGTCAGACTGATTTGCATATGGCCATGTCTGAACTGGGGTGGCAGAGTGGGCTAAAGAACGGTGATGGATTAAACCCAGATCTGTTGACTGGGTGTGAGTGTTTGATTGGTTCAGATGCTCCGTCCATCACCACCCCCTTCTGTACCACTTTGTTTGCCATAAGTTGGCAGGGTATGCTCAGACGTGAGTCCCTTGCTCACTTTGCCACTGGATTCAAGCAAGCAGGGCTGAAGACGGCTGAAATGCCAGAAACCGGTCCTCGGAAGCTTGTTTCCGGTCCAGGGAAGGCATGGCTTAGCAGTTCGGGCTGGACTGTTAAAATGAGGCACAGGGTCAGACTGATTTGCATATGGCCATGTCTGAACTGGGGTGGCAGACTGGGCTAAAGAACGGTGATGGATGAAACCCAGATCTGTTGACTGGGTGTGAGTGTTTGATTGGTTCAGATGCTCCGTCCATCACCACCCCCTTTTGTACCACTTTGTTCACCATGAGTTGGCAGGGTATGCTCAGACGTGAGTCCCTTGCTCACTTTGCCACTGGATTCAAGCAAGCAGGGCTGAAGACGGCTGAAATGCCAGAAACCGGTCCTCGGAAGCTTGTTTCCAGGGAAGGCATGGCTTGGCAGTTCGGGCTGGACTGTTCCCATGAGGCACAGGGTCAGACTGATTTGCATATGGCCATGTCTGAACTGGGGTGGCAGAGTGGGCTTAAGAACGGTGATGGATTAAACCCAGATCTGATGACTGGGTGTGAGTGTTTGATTGGTTCAGATGCTCCGTCCATCACCACCCCCTTTTGTACCACTTTGTTTGCCATAAGTTGGCAGGGTATGCTCAGACGTGAGTCCCTTGCTCACTTTGCCACTGGATTCAAGCAAGCCGGGCTGAAGACGGCTGAAATGCCAGAAACCGGTCCTCGGAAGCTTGTTTCCGGTCCAGGGAAGGCATGGCTTGGCAGTTCGGGCTGGACTGTTCCAATGTGGCACAGGGTCAGACTGATTTGCATATGGCCATGTCTGAACTGGGGTGGCAGAGTGGGCTAAAGAACGGTGATGGATTAAACCCAGATCTGTTGACTGGGTGTGAGTGTTTGATTGGTTCAGATACTCCGTCCATCACCCCCCCCCTTTTGTACCACTTTGTTTGCCATAAGTTGGCAGGGATGCTCAGACGTGAGTCCCTTGCTCACTTTGCCACTGGATTCAAGCAAGCCGGGCTGAAGACGGCTGGAATGCCGGAAACCGGTCCTCGGAAGCTTGTTTCCGGTCCAGGGAAGGCATGGCTTGGCAGTTCGGGCTGGACTGTTCCCATGAGGCACAGGGTCAGACTGATTTGCATATGGCCATGTCTGAACTGGGGTGGCAGACTGGGCTAAAGAACGGTGATGGATTAAACCCAGATCTGTTGACTGGGTGTGAGTGTTTGATTGGTTCAGATGCTCCGTCCATCACCACCCCCTTTTGTACCACTTTGTTCACCATGAGTTGGCAGGGTATGCTCAGACGTGAGTCCCTTGATCACTTTGCCGCTGGATTCAAGCAAGCAGGGCTGAAGACGGCTGAAATGCCAGAAACCGGTCCTCGGAAGCTTGTTTCCGGTCCAGGGAAGGCATGGCTTGGCAGTTCGGGCTGGACTGTTCCCATGAGGCACAGGGTCAGACTGATTTGCATATGGCCATGTCTGAACTGGGGTGGCAGAGTGGGCTAACGAACGGTGATGGATTAAACCCAGATCTGTTGACTGGGTGTGAGTGTTTGATTGGTTCAGATGCTCCGTCCATCACCACCCCCTTCTGTACCACTTTGTTTGCCATAAGTTGGCAGGGTATGCTCAGACGTGAGTCCCTTGCTCACTTTGCCACTGGATTCAAGCAAGCCGGGCTGAAGACGGCTGAAATGCCAGAAACCGGTCCTCGGAAGCTTGTTTCCGGTCCAGGGAAGGCATGGCTTGGCAGTTCGGGCTGGACTGTTACAATGTGGCACAGGGTCAGACTGATTTGCATATGGCCATGTCTGAACTGGGGTGGCAGAGTGGGCTAAAGAACGGTGATGGATTAAACCCAAATCTGTTGACTGGGTGTGAGTGTTTGATTGGTTCAGATGCTCCGTCCATCACCCCCCCCTTTTGTACCACTTTGTTTGCCATAAGTTGGCAGGGATGCTCAGACGTGAGTTCCTTGCTCACTTTGCCACTGGATTCAAGCAAGCTGGGCTGAAGACGGCTGAAATGCCGGAAACCGGTCCTCAGAAGCTTGTTTCCGGTCCAGGGAAGGCATGGCTTGGCAGTGTGGGCTGGACTGTTCCCATGATGCACAGGGTCAGACTGATTTGCATATGGCCATGTCTGAACTGGGGTGGCAGAGTGGGCTAACGAACGGTGATGGATTAAACCCAGATCTGTTGACTGGGTGTGAGTGTTTGATTGGTTCAGATGCTCCGTCCATCACCACCCCCTTTTGTACCACTTTGTTTGCCATAAGTTGGCAGGGATGCTCAGACGTGAGTCCCTTGCTCACTTTGCCACTGGATTCAAGCAAGCCGGGCTGAAGACGGCTGAAATGCCAGAAACCGGTCCTCGGAAGCTTGTTTCCGGTCCAGGGAAGGCATGGCTTGGCAGTTCGGGCTGGACTGTTACAATGTGGCACAGGGTCAGACTGATTTGCATATGGCCATGTCTGAACTGGGGTGGCAGAGTGGGCTAACGAACGGTGATGGATTAAACCCAGATCTGTTGACTGGGTGTGAGTGTTTGATTGGTTCAGATGCTCCGTCCATCACCACCCCCTTCTGTACCACTTTGTTTGCCATAAGTTGGCAGGGTATGCTCAGACGTGAGTCCCTTGCTCACTTTGCCACTGGATTCAAGCAAGCAGGGCTGAAGACGGCTGAAATGCCAGAAACCGGTCCTCGGAAGCTTGTTTCCGGTCCAGGGAAGGCATGGCTTAGCAGTTCGGGCTGGACTGTTAAAATGAGGCACAGGGTCAGACTGATTTGCATATGGCCATGTCTGAACTGGGGTGGCAGACTGGGCTAAAGAACGGTGATGGATGAAACCCAGATCTGTTGACTGGGTGTGAGTGTTTGATTGGTTCAGATGCTCCGTCCATCACCACCCCCTTTTGTACCACTTTGTTCACCATGAGTTGGCAGGGTATGCTCAGACGTGAGTCCCTTGCTCACTTTGCCACTGGATTCAAGCAAGCAGGGCTGAAGACGGCTGAAATGCCAGAAACCGGTCCTCGGAAGCTTGTTTCCAGGGAAGGCATGGCTTGGCAGTTCGGGCTGGACTGTTCCCATGAGGCACAGGGTCAGACTGATTTGCATATGGCCATGTCTGAACTGGGGTGGCAGAGTGGGCTTAAGAACGGTGATGGATTAAACCCAGATCTGATGACTGGGTGTGAGTGTTTGATTGGTTCAGATGCTCCGTCCATCACCACCCCCTTTTGTACCACTTTGTTTGCCATAAGTTGGCAGGGTATGCTCAGACGTGAGTCCCTTGCTCACTTTGCCACTGGATTCAAGCAAGCCGGGCTGAAGACGGCTGAAATGCCAGAAACCGGTCCTCGGAAGCTTGTTTCCGGTCCAGGGAAGGCATGGCTTGGCAGTTCGGGCTGGACTGTTCCAATGTGGCACAGGGTCAGACTGATTTGCATATGGCCATGTCTGAACTGGGGTGGCAGAGTGGGCTAAAGAACGGTGATGGATTAAACCCAGATCTGTTGACTGGGTGTGAGTGTTTGATTGGTTCAGATACTCCGTCCATCACCCCCCCCCCTTTTGTACCACTTTGTTTGCCATAAGTTGGCAGGGATGCTCAGACGTGAGTCCCTTGCTCACTTTGCCACTGGATTCAAGCAAGCCGGGCTGAAGACGGCTGGAATGCCGGAAACCGGTCCTCGGAAGCTTGTTTCCGGTCCAGGGAAGGCATGGCTTGGCAGTTCGGGCTGGACTGTTCCCATGAGGCACAGGGTCAGACTGATTTGCATATGGCCATGTCTGAACTGGGGTGGCAGACTGGGCTAAAGAACGGTGATGGATTAAACCCAGATCTGTTGACTGGGTGTGAGTGTTTGATTGGTTCAGATGCTCCGTCCATCACCACCCCCTTTTGTACCACTTTGTTCACCATGAGTTGGCAGGGTATGCTCAGACGTGAGTCCCTTGATCACTTTGCCGCTGGATTCAAGCAAGCAGGGCTGAAGACGGCTGAAATGCCAGAAACCGGTCCTCGGAAGCTTGTTTCCGGTCCAGGGAAGGCATGGCTTGGCAGTTCGGGCTGGACTGTTCCCATGAGGCACAGGGTCAGACTGATTTGCATATGGCCATGTCTGAACTGGGGTGGCAGAGTGGGCTAACGAACGGTGATGGATTAAACCCAGATCTGTTGACTGGGTGTGAGTGTTTGATTGGTTCAGATGCTCCGTCCATCACCACCCCCTTCTGTACCACTTTGTTTGCCATAAGTTGGCAGGGTATGCTCAGACGTGAGTCCCTTGCTCACTTTGCCACTGGATTCAAGCAAGCTGGGCTGAAGACGGCTGAAATGCCAGAAACCGGTCCTCGGAAGCTTGTTTCCGGTCCAGGGAAGGCATGGCTTGGCAGTTCGGGCTGGACTGTTACAATGTGGCACAGGGTCAGACTGATTTGCATATGGCCATGTCTGAACTGGGGTGGCAGAGTGGGCTAAAGAACGGTGATGGATTAAACCCAAATCTGTTGACTGGGTGTGAGTGTTTGATTGGTTCAGATGCTCCGTCCATCACCCCCCCCTTTTGTACCACTTTGTTTGCCATAAGTTGGCAGGGATGCTCAGACGTGAGTTCCTTGCTCACTTTGCCACTGGATTCAAGCAAGCTGGGCTGAAGACGGCTGGAATGCCGGAAACCGGTCCTCAGAAGCTTGTTTCCGGTCCAGGGAAGGCATGGCTTGGCAGTGTGGGCTGGACTGTTCCCATGATGCACAGGGTCAGACTGATTTGCATATGGCCATGTCTGAACTGGGGTGGCAGAGTGGGCTAACGAAAGGTGATGGATTAAACCCAGATCTGTTGACTGGGTGTGAGTGTTTGATTGGTTCAGATGCTCCGTCCATCACCACCCCCTTTTGTACCACTTTGTTTGCCATAAGTTGGCAGGGATGCTCAGACGTGAGTCCCTTGCTCACTTTGCCACTGGATTCAAGCAAGCCGGGCTGAAGACGGCTGGAATGCCGGAAACCGGTCCTCGGAAGTTTGTTTCCGGTCCAGGGAAGGCATGGCTTGGCAGTTCGGGCTGGGCTGTTCCCATGTGGCACAGGTCAGACTGATTTGCATATGGCCATGTCTGAACTGGGGTGGCAGAGTGGGCTAAAGAACGGTGATGGATTAAACCCAGATCTGTTGACTGGGTGTGAGTGTTTGATTGGTTCAGATGCTCCGTCCATCACCACCTCCTTTTGTACCACTTTGTTCACCATGAGTTGGCAGGGTATGCTCAGACGTGAGTCCCTTGCTCACTTTGCCACTGGATTCAAGCAAGCCGGGCTGAAGACGGCTGAAATGCCAGAAACCGGTCCTCGGAAGCTTGTTTCCGGTCCAGGGCAGGCATGGCTTGGCAGTTCGGGCTGGACTGTTCCCATGAGGCACAGGGTCAGACTGATTTGCATATGGCCATGTCTGAACTGGGGTGGCAGAGTGGGCTAACGAACGGTGATGGATTAAACCCAGATCTGTTGGCTGGGTGTGAGTGTTTGATTGGTTCAGATGCTCCGTCCATCACCACCTCCTTTTGTACCACTTTGTTCACCATGAATTGGCAGGGTATGCTCAGACGTGAGTCCCTTGCTCACTTTGCCACTGGATTCAAGCAAGCCGGGCTGAAGACGGCTGAAATGCCAGAAACCGGTCCTCGGAAGCTTGTTTCCGGTCCAGGGAAGGCATGGCTTGGCAGCTCGGGCTGGACTGTTCCCATGTGGCACAGGGTCAGACTGATTTGCATATGGCCATGTCTGAACTGGGGAGGCAGAGTGGGCTAAAGAACGGTGATGGATTAAACCCAGATCTGTTGACTGGGTGTGAGTGTTTGATTGGTTCAGATGCTCCGTCCATTACCACCTCCTTTTGTACCACTTTGTTCACCATGAGTTGGCAGGGTATGCTCAGACGTGAGTCCCTTGCTCACTTTGCCGCTGGATTCAAGCAAGCCGGGCTGAAGACGGCTGAAATGCCAGAAACCGGTCCTCGGAAGCTTGTTTCCGGTCCAGGGAAGGCATGGCTTGGCAGTTCGGGCTGGACTGTTACAATGTGGCACAGGGTCAGACTGATTTGCATATGGCCATGTCTGAACTGGGGTGGCAGAGTGGGCTAAAGAACGGTGATGGATTAAACCCAGATCTGTTGACTGGGTGTGAGTGTTTGATTGGTTCAGATGCTCCGTCCATCACCCCCCCTTTTGTACCACTTTGTTTGCCATAAGTTGGCAGGGATGCTCAGACGTGAGTCCCTTGCTCAGTTTGCCACTGGATTCAAGCAAGCCGGGCTGAAGACGGCTGGAATGCCGGAAACCGGTCCTCGGAAGTTTGTTTCCGGTCCAGGGAAGGCATGGCTTGGCAGTTCGGGCTGGGCTGTTCCCATGTGGCACAGGTCAGACTGATTTGCATATGGCCATGTCTGAACTGGGGTGGCAGAGTGGGCTAAAGAACGGTGATGGATTAAACCCAGATCTGTTGACTGGGTGTGAGTGTTTGATTGGTTCAGATGCTCCGTCCATCACCACCTCCTTTTGTACCACTTTGTTCACCATGAGTTGGCAGGGTATGCTCAGACGTGAGTCCCTTGCTCACTTTGCCACTGGATTCAAGCAAGCCGGGCTGAAGACGGCTGAAATGCCAGAAACCGGTCCTCGGAAGCTTGTTTCCGGTCCAGGGCAGGCATGGCTTGGCAGTTCGGGCTGGACTGTTCCCATGAGGCACAGGGTCAGACTGATTTGCATATGGCCATGTCTGAACTGGGGTGGCAGAGTGGGCTAACGAACGGTGATGGATTAAACCCAGATCTGTTGACTGGGTGTGAGTGTTTGATTGGTTCAGATGCTCCGTCCATCACCACCTCCTTTTGTACCACTTTGTTCACCATGAATTGGCAGGGTATGCTCAGACGTGAGTCCCTTGCTCACTTTGCCACTGGATTCAAGCAAGCCGGGCTGAAGACGGCTGAAATGCCAGAAACCGGTCCTCGGAAGCTTGTTTCCGGTCCAGGGAAGGCATGGCTTGGCAGCTCGGGCTGGACTGTTCCCATGTGGCACAGGGTCAGACTGATTTGCATATGGCCATGTCTGAACTGGGGAGGCAGAGTGGGCTAAAGAACGGTGATGGATTAAACCCAGATCTGTTGACTGGGTGTGAGTGTTTGATTGGTTCAGATGCTCCGTCCATTACCACCTCCTTTTGTACCACTTTGTTCACCATGAGTTGGCAGCGTATGCTCAGACGTGAGTCCCTTGCTCACTTTGCCACTGGATTCAAGCAAGCCGGGCTGAAGACGGCTGAAATGCCAGAAACCGGTCCTCGGAAGCTTGTTTCCGGTCCAGGGATGGCATGGCTTGGCAGTTCGGGCTGGACTGTTCCAATGAGGCACAGGGTCAGACTGATTTGCATATGGCCATGTCTGAACTGGGGTGGCAGACTGGGCTAAAGAACGGTGATGGATGAAACCCAGATCTGTTGACTGGGTGTGAGTGTTTGATTGGTTCAGATGCTCCGTCCATCACCACCCCCTTTTGTACCACTTTGTTCACCATGAGTTGGCAGGGTATGCTCAGACGTGAGTCCCTTGTTCACTTTGCCACTGGATTCAAGCAAGCAGGGCTGAAGACGGCTGAAATGCCAGAAACCGGTCCTCGGAAGCTTGTTTCCAGGGAAGGCATGGCTTGGCAGTTCGGGCTGGACTGTTCCCATGAGGCACAGGGTCAGACTGATTTGCATATGGCCATGTCTGAACTGGGGTGGCAAAGTGGGCTAAAGAACGGTGATGGATTAAACCCAGATCTGATGACTGGGTGTGAGTGTTTGATTGGTTCAGATGCTCCGTCCATCACCACCCCCTTTTGTACCACTTTGTTTGCCATTAGTTGGCAGGGTATGCTCAGACGTGAGTCCCTTGCTCACTTTGCCACTGGATTCAAGCAAGCCGGGCTGAAGACGGCTGAAATGCCAGAAACCGGTCCTCGGAAGCTTGTTTCCGGTCCAGGGAAGGCATGGCTTGGCAGTTTGGGCTGGACTGTTCCAATGTGGCACATGGTCAGACTGATTTGCATATGGCCATGTCTGAACTGGGGTGGCAGAGTGGGCTAAAGAACGGTGATGGATTAAACCCAGATCTGTTGACTGGGTGTGAGTGTTTGATTGGTTCAGATACTCCGTCCATCACCCCCCCCCCTTTTGTACCACTTTGTTTGCCATAAGTTTGGCAGGGATGCTCAGACGTGAGTCCCTTGCTCACTTTGCCACTGGATTCAAGCAAGCCGGGCTGAAGACGGCTGGAATGCCGGAAACCGGTCCTCGGAAGCTTGTTTCCGGTCCAGGGAAGGCATGGCTTGGCAGTTCGGGCTGGACTGTTCCCATGAGGCACAGGGTCAGACTGATTTGCATATGGCCATGTCTGAACTGGGGTGGCAGACTGGGCTAAAGAACGGTGATGGATTAAACCCAGATCTGTTGACTGGGTGTGAGTGTTTGATTGGTTCAGATGCTCCGTCCATCACCACCCCCTTTTGTACCACTTTGTTCACCATGAGTTGGCAGGGTATGCTCAGACGTGAGTCCCTTGCTCACTTTGCCGCTGGATTCAAGCAAGCAGGGCTGAAGACGGCTGAAATGCCAGAAACCGGTCCTCGGAAGCTTGTTTCCGGTCCAGGGAAGGCATGGCTTGGCAGTTCGGGCTGGACTGTTCCCATGAGGCACAGGGTCAGACTGATTTGCATATGGCCATGTCTGAACTGGGGTGGCAGAGTGGGCTAACGAACGGTGATGGATTAAACCCAGATCTGTTGACTGGGTGTGAGTGTTTGATTGGTTCAGATGCTCCGTCCATCACCACCCCCTTCTGTACCACTTTGTTTGCCATAAGTTGGCAGGGTATGCTCAGACGTGAGTCCCTTGCTCACTTTGCCACTGGATTCAAGCAAGCCGGGCTGAAGACGGCTGAAATGCCAGAAACCGGTCCTCGGAAGCTTGTTTCCGGTCCAGGGAAGGCATAGCTTGGCAGTTCGGGCTGGACTGTTACAATGTGGCACAGGGTCAGACTGATTTGCATATGGCCATGTCTGAACTGGGGTGGCAGAGTGGGCTAACGAACGGTGATGGATTAAACCCAGATCTGTTGACTGGGTGTGAGTGTTTGATTGGTTCAGATGCTCCGTCCATCACCACCCCCTTCTGTACCACTTTGTTTGCCATAAGTTGGCAGGGTATGCTCAGACGTGAGTCACTTGCTCACTTTGCCACTGGATTCAAGCAAGCAGGGCTGAAGACGGCTGAAATGCCAGAAACCGGTCCTCGGAAGCTTGTTTCCGGTCCAGGGAAGGCATGGCTTAGCAGTTCGGGCTGGACTGTTCCAATGAGGCACAGGGTCAGACTGATTTGCATATGGCCATGTCTGAACTGGCGTGGCAGACTGGGCTAAAGAACGGTGATGGATGAAACCCAGATCTGTTGACTGGGTGTGAGTGTTTGATTGGTTCAGATGCTCCGTCCATCACCACCCCCTTTTGTACCACTTTGTTCACCATGAGTTGGCAGGGTATGCTCAGACGTGAGTCCCTTGCTCACTTTGCCACTGGATTCAA
Source organism: Lissotriton helveticus (assembly GCF_964261635.1). Classification (NCBI taxonomy): domain Eukaryota; kingdom Metazoa; phylum Chordata; class Amphibia; order Caudata; family Salamandridae; genus Lissotriton; species Lissotriton helveticus. The sequence continues at coordinate 1,093,276,976 of NC_136070.1, forward strand.
GCAAGCAGGGCTGAAGACGGCTGAAATGCCAGAAACCGGTCCTCGGAAGCTTGTTTCCAGGGAAGGCATGGCTTGGCAGTTCGGGCTGGACTGTTCCCATGAGGCACAGGGTCAGACTGATTTGCATATGGCCATGTCTGAACTGGGGTGGCAGAGTGGGCTAAAGAACGGTGATGGATTAAACCCAGATCTGATGACTGGGTGTGAGTGTTTGATTGGTTCAGATGCTCCGTCCATCACCACCCCCTTTTGTACCACTTTGTTTGCCATAAGTTGGCAGGGTATGCTCAGACGTGAGTCCCTTGCTCACTTTGCCACTGGATTCAAGCAAGCCGGGCTGAAGACGGCTGAAATGCCAGAAACCGGTCCTCTGAAGCTTGTTTCTGGTCCAGGGAAGGCATGGCTTGGCAGTTCGGGCTGGACTGTTCCAATGTGGCACAGGGTCAGACTGATTTGCATATGGCCATGTCTGAACTGGGGTGGCAGAGTGGGCTAAAGAACGGTGATGGATTAAACCCAGATCTGTTGACTGGGTGTGAGTGTTGATTGGTTCAGATACTCCGTCCATCACCCCCCCCTTTTGTACCACTTTGTTTGCCATAAGTTGGCAGGGATGCTCAGACGTAAGTCCCTTGCTCACTTTGCCACTGGATTCAAGCAAGCCGGGCTGAAGACGGCTGGAATGCCGGAAACCGGTCCTCGGAAGCTTGTTTCCGGTCCAGGGAAGGCATGGCTTGGCAGTTCGGGCTGGACTGTTCCCATGAGGCACAGGGTCAGACTGATTTGCATATGGCCATGTCTGAACTGGGGTGGCAGACTGGGCTACAGAACGGTGATGGATTAAACCCAGATCTGTTGACTGGGTGTGAGTGTTTGATTGGTTCAGATGCTCCGTCCATCACCACCCCCTTTTGTACCACTTTGTTCACCATGAGTTGGCAGGGTATGCTCAGACGTGAGTCCCTTGATCACTTTGCCGCTGGATTCAAGCAAGCAGGGCTGAAGACGGCTGAAATGCCAGAAACCGGTCCTCGGAAGCTTGTTTCCGGTCCAGGGAAGGCATGGCTTGGCAGTTCGGGCTGGACTGTTCCCATGAGGCACAGGGTCAGACTGATTTGCATATGGCCATGTCTGAACTGGGGTGGCAGAGTGGGCTAACGAACGGTGATGGATTAAACCCAGATCTGTTGACTGGGTGTGAGTGTTTGATTGGTTCAGATGCTCCGTCCATCACCACCCCCTTCTGTACCACTTTGTTTGCCATAAGTTGGCAGGGTATGCTCAGACGTGAGTCCCTTGCTCACTTTGCCACTGGATTCAAGCAAGCCGGGCTGAAGACGGCTGAAATGCCAGAAACCGGTCCTCGGAAGCTTGTTTCCGGTCCAGGGAAGGCATGGCTTGGCAGTTCGGGCTGGACTGTTACAATGTGGCACAGGGTCAGACTGATTTGCATATGGCCATGTCTGAACTGGGGTGGCAGAGTGGGCTAAAGAACGGTGATGGATTAAACCCAAATCTGTTGACTGGGTGTGAGTGTTTGATTGGTTCAGATGCTCCGTCCATCACCCCCCCTTTTGTACCACTTTGTTTGCCATAAGTTGGCAGGGATGCTCAGACGTGAGTTCCTTGCTCACTTTGCCACTGGATTCAAGCAAGCTGGGCTGAAGACGGCTGGAATGCTGGAAACCGGTCCTCAGAAGCTTGTTTCCGGTCCAGAGAAGGCATGGCTTGGCAGTGTGGGCTGGACTGTTCCCATGATGCACAGGGTCAGACTGATTTGCATATGGCCATGTCTGAACTGGGGTGGCAGAGTGGGCTAACGAATGGTGATGGATTAAACCCAGATCTGTTGACTGGGTGTGAGTGTTTGATTGGTTCAGATGCTCCGTCCATCACCACCTCCTTTTGTACCACTTTGTTCACCATGAATTGGCAGGGTATGCTCAGACGTGAGTCCCTTGCTCACTTTGCCACTGGATTCAAGCAAGCCGGGCTGAAGACGGCTGAAATGCCAGAAACCGGTCCTCGGAAGCTTGTTTCCGGTCCAGGGAAGGCATGGCTTGGCAGCTCGGGCTGGACTGTTCCCATGTGGCACAGGGTCAGACTGATTTGCATATGGCCATGTCTGAACTGGGGAGGCAGAGTGGGCTAAAGAACGGTGATGGATTAAACCCAGATCTGTTGACTGGGTGTGAGTGTTTGATTGGTTCAGATGCTCCGTCGATTACCACCTCCTTTTGTACCACTTTGTTCACCATGAGTTGGCAGCGTATGCTCAGACGTGAGTCCCTTGCTCACTTTGCCACTGGATTCAAGCAAGCCGGGCTGAAGACGGCTGAAATGCCAGAAACCGGTCCTCGGAAGCTTGTTTCCGGTCCAGGGATGGCATGGCTTGGCAGTTCGGGCTGGACTGTTCCAATGAGGCACAGGGTCAGACTGATTTGCATATGGCCATGTCTGAACTGGGGTGGCAGACTGGGCTAAAGAACGGTGATGGATGAAACCCAGATCTGTTGACTGGGTGTGAGTGTTTGATTGGTTCAGATGCTCCGTCCATCACCACCCCCTTTTGTACCACTTTGTTCACCATGAGTTGGCAGGGTATGCTCAGACGTGAGTCCCTTGTTCACTTTGCCACTGGATTCAAGCAAGCAGGGCTGAAGACGGCTGAAATGCCAGAAACCGGTCCTCGGAAGCTTGTTTCCAGGGAAGGCATGGCTTGGCAGTTCGGGCTGGACTGTTCCCATGAGGCACAGGGTCAGACTGATTTGCATATGGCCATGTCTGAACTGGGGTGGCAAAGTGGGCTAAAGAACGGTGATGGATTAAACCCAGATCTGATGACTGGGTGTGAGTGTTTGATTGGTTCAGATGCTCCGTCCATCACCACCCCCTTTTGTACCACTTTGTTTGCCATTAGTTGGCAGGGTATGCTCAGACGTGAGTCCCTTGCTCACTTTGCCACTGGATTCAAGCAAGCCGGGCTGAAGACGGCTGAAATGCCAGAAACCGGTCCTCGGAAGCTTGTTTCCGGTCCAGGGAAGGCATGGCTTGGCAGTTTGGGCTGGACTGTTCCAATGTGGCACAGGGTCAGACTGATTTGCATATGGCCATGTCTGAACTGGGGTGGCAGAGTGGGCTAAAGAACGGTGATGGATTAAACCCAGATCTGTTGACTGGGTGTGAGTGTTTGATTGGTTCAGATACTCCGTCCATCACCCCCCCCCCTTTTGTACCACTTTGTTTGCCATAAGTTGGCAGGGATGCTCAGACGTGAGTCCCTTGCTCACTTTGCCACTGGATTCAAGCAAGCCGGGCTGAAGACGGCTGGAATGCCGGAAACCGGTCCTCGGAAGCTTGTTTCCGGTCCAGGGAAGGCATGGCTTGGCAGTTCGGGCTGGACTGTTCCCATGAGGCACAGGGTCAGACTGATTTGCATATGGCCATGTCTGAACTGGGGTGGCAGACTGGGCTAAAGAACGGTGATGGATTAAACCCAGATCTGTTGACTGGGTGTGAGTGTTTGATTGGTTCAGATGCTCCGTCCATCACCACCCCCTTTTGTACCACTTTGTTCACCATGAGTTGGCAGGGTATGCTCAGACGTGAGTCCCTTGCTCACTTTGCCGCTGGATTCAAGCAAGCAGGGCTGAAGACGGCTGAAATGCCAGAAACCGGTCCTCGGAAGCTTGTTTCCGGTCCAGGGAAGGCATGGCTTGGCAGTTCGGGCTGGACTGTTCCCATGAGGCACAGGGTCAGACTGATTTGCATATGGCCATGTCTGAACTGGGGTGGCAGAGTGGGCTAACGAACGGTGATGGATTAAACCCAGATCTGTTGACTGGGTGTGAGTGTTTGATTGGTTCAGATGCTCCGTCCATCACCACCCCCTTCTGTACCACTTTGTTTGCCATAAGTTGGCAGGGTATGCTCAGACGTGAGTCCCTTGCTCACTTTGCCACTGGATTCAAGCAAGCCGGGCTGAAGACGGCTGAAATGCCAGAAACCGGTCCTCGGAAGCTTGTTTCCGGTCCAGGGAAGGCATAGCTTGGCAGTTCGGGCTGGACTGTTACAATGTGGCACAGGGTCAGACTGATTTGCATATGGCCATGTCTGAACTGGGGTGGCAGAGTGGGCTAACGAACGGTGATGGATTAAACCCAGATCTGTTGACTGGGTGTGAGTGTTTGATTGGTTCAGATGCTCCGTCCATCACCACCCCCTTCTGTACCACTTTGTTTGCCATAAGTTGGCAGGGTATGCTCAGACGTGAGTCACTTGCTCACTTTGCCACTGGATTCAAGCAAGCAGGGCTGAAGACGGCTGAAATGCCAGAAACCGGTCCTCGGAAGCTTGTTTCCGGTCCAGGGAAGGCATGGCTTAGCAGTTCGGGCTGGACTGTTCCAATGAGGCACAGGGTCAGACTGATTTGCATATGGCCATGTCTGAACTGGCGTGGCAGACTGGGCTAAAGAACGGTGATGGATGAAACCCAGATCTGTTGACTGGGTGTGAGTGTTTGATTGGTTCAGATGCTCCGTCCATCACCACCCCCTTTTGTACCACTTTGTTCACCATGAGTTGGCAGGGTATGCTCAGACGTGAGTCCCTTGCTCACTTTGCCACTGGATTCAAGCAAGCAGGGCTGAAGACGGCTGAAATGCCAGAAACCGGTCCTCGGAAGCTTGTTTCCAGGGAAGGCATGGCTTGGCAGTTCGGGCTGGACTGTTCCCATGAGGCACAGGGTCAGACTGATTTGCATATGGCCATGTCTGAACTGGGGTGGCAGAGTGGGCTAAAGAACGGTGATGGATTAAACCCAGATCTGATGACTGGGTGTGAGTGTTTGATTGGTTCAGATGCTCCGTCCATCACCACCCCCTTTTGTACCACTTTGTTTGCCATAAGTTGGCAGGGTATGCTCAGACGTGAGTCCCTTGCTCACTTTGCCACTGGATTCAAGCAAGCCGGGCTGAAGACGGCTGAAATGCCAGAAACCGGTCCTCGGAAGCTTGTTTCTGGTCCAGGGAAGGCATGGCTTGGCAGTTCGGGCTGGACTGTTCCAATGTGGCACAGGGTCAGACTGATTTGCATATGGCCATGTCTGAACTGGGGTGGCAGAGTGGGCTAAAGAACGGTGATGGATTAAACCCAGATCTGTTGACTGGGTGTGAGTGTTGATTGGTTCAGATACTCCGTCCATCACCCCCCCCTTTTGTACCACTTTGTTTGCCATAAGTTGGCAGGGATGCTCAGACGTGAGTCCCTTGCTCACTTTGCCACTGGATTCAAGCAAGCCGGGCTGAAGACGGCTGGAATGCCGGAAACCGGTCCTCGGAAGCTTGTTTCCGGTCCAGGGAAGGCATGGCTTGGCAGTTCGGGCTGGACTGTTCCCATGAGGCACAGGGTCAGACTGATTTGCATATGGCCATGTCTGAACTGGGGTGGCAGACTGGGCTACAGAACGGTGATGGATTAAACCCAGATCTGTTGACTGGGTGTGAGTGTTTGATTGGTTCAGATGCTCCGTCCATCACCACCCCCTTTTGTACCACTTTGTTCACCATGAGTTGGCAGGGTATGCTCAGACGTGAGTCCCTTGATCACTTTGCCGCTGGATTCAAGCAAGCAGGGCTGAAGACGGCTGAAATGCCAGAAACCGGTCCTCGGAAGCTTGTTTCCGGTCCAGGGAAGGCATGGCTTGGCAGTTCGGGCTGGACTGTTCCCATGAGGCACAGGGTCAGACTGATTTGCATATGGCCATGTCTGAACTGGGGTGGCAGAGTGGGCTAACGAACGGTGATGGATTAAACCCAGATCTGTTGACTGGGTGTGAGTGTTTGATTGGTTCAGATGCTCCGTCCATCACCACCCCCTTCTGTACCACTTTGTTTGCCATAAGTTGGCAGGGTATGCTCAGACGTGAGTCCCTTGCTCACTTTGCCACTGGATTCAAGCAAGCCGGGCTGAAGACGGCTGAAATGCCAGAAACCGGTCCTCGGAAGCTTGTTTCCGGTCCAGGGAAGGCATGGCTTGGCAGTTCGGGCTGGACTGTTACAATGTGGCACAGGGTCAGACTGATTTGCATATGGCCATGTCTGAACTGGGGTGGCAGAGTGGGCTAAAGAACGGTGATGGATTAAACCCAAATCTGTTGACTGGGTGTGAGTGTTTGATTGGTTCAGATGCTCCGTCCATCACCCCCCCTTTTGTACCACTTTGTTTGCCAGAAGTTGGCAGGGATGCTCAGACGTGAGTTCCTTGCTCACTTTGCCACTGGATTCAAGCAAGCTGGGCTGAAGACGGCTGGAATGCTGGAAACCGGTCCTCAGAAGCTTGTTTCCGGTCCAGAGAAGGCATGGCTTGGCAGTGTGGGCTGGACTGTTCCCATGATGCACAGGGTCAGACTGATTTGCATATGGCCATGTCTGAACTGGGGTGGCAGAGTGGGCTAACGAATGGTGATGGATTAAACCCAGATCTGTTGACTGGGTGTGAGTGTTTGATTGGTTCAGATGCTCCGTCCATCACCACCCCCTTTTGTACCACTTTGTTCACCATGAGTTGGCAGGGTATGCTCAGACGTGAGTCCCTTGCTCACTTTGCCGCTGGATTCAAGCAAGCCGGGCTGAAGACGGCTGAAATGCCAGAAACCGGTCCTCGGAAGCTTGTTTCCGGTCCAGGGAAGGCATGGCTTGGCAGTTCGGGCTGGACTGTTACAATGTGGCACAGGGTCAGACTGATTTGCATATGGCCATGTCTGAACTGGGGTGGCAGAGTGGGCTAAAGAACGGTGATGGATTAAACCCAGATCTGTTGACTGGGTGTGAGTGTTTGATTGGTTCAGATGCTCCGTCCATCACCCCCCCCTTTTTACCACTTTGTTTGCCATAAGTTGGCAGGGATGCTCAGACGTGAGTCCCTTGCTTACTTTGCCACTGGATTCAAGCAAGCCGGGCTGAAGACGGCTGGAATGCCGGAAACCGGTCCTCAGAAGCTTGTTTCCGGTCCAGGGAAGGCATGGCTTGGCAGTGCGGGCTGGACTGTTCCCATGATGCACAGGGTCAGACTGATTTGCATATGGCCATGTCTGAACTGGGGTGGCAGAATGGGCTAACGAACGGTGATGGATTAAACCCAGATCTGTTGACTGCGTGTGAGTGTTTGATTGGTTCAGATGCTCCGTCCATCACCACCCCCTTCTGTACCACTTTGTTTGCCATAAGTTGGCAGGGTATGCTGAGACGTGAGTCCCTTGCTCACTTTGCCACTGGATTCAAGCAAGCTGGGCTGAAGACGGCTGAAATGCCAGAAACCGGTCCTCGGAAGCTTGTTTCCGGTCCAGGGAAGGCATGGATTGGCAGTTCGGTCTGGACTGTTCCCATGAGGCACAGGGTCAGACTGATTTGCATATGGCCATGTCTGAACTGGGGTGGCAGAGTGGGCTAAAGAAGGGTGATGGATTAAGCCCAGATCTGTTGACTGGGTGTGAGTGTTTGATTGGTTCAGATGATCCGTCCATCACCACCCCCTTTTGTACCACTTTGTTCGCCATAAGTTGGCAGGGTATGCTCAGACGTGAGTTGCTTGCTCACTTTGCCACTGGATTCAGGCAAGCGAGTTGAAGACGGCTGAAATGCCAGAAACCGATCTTAGGAAGCTTGTTTCCAGTCCAGGGAGGACATGGCTTAGCAGTTCGGGCTGGACTGTTCCCATCAGGCACAGGGTCAGACTGATTTGCATATGGCCATGTCTGAACTGGGGTGGCAGAGTGGGCTAAAGAACGGTGATGGATTAAACCCAGATCTGTTGACTGGGTGTGAGTGTTGGATTGGTTCAGATGATCCGTCCATCACCACCCCCTTTTGTACCACTTTGTTCGCCATAAGTTGGCAGGGTGTGCTCAGACGTGAGTCCCTTACTCACTTTGCCACTGGTTTCAAGCAAGCCGGGCTGAAGACGGATGAAATGCCAGAAACCGGTCCTCGGAAGCTTGTTTCCGGTCCAGGGAAGGCATGGCTTGGCAGTTCGTGCTGGACTGTTCCCATGAGGCACAGGGTCAGACTGATTTGCATATGGCCATGTCTGAATTGGGGTGGCAGAGTGGGCTAAAGAACGGTGATGGATTAAACCCAGATCTGTTCACTGGGTGTGAGTGTTTGATTGGTTCACATGCTCCCTCCATCACCACCCCCTTTTGTACCACTTTGTTCGCCATAAGTTGGCAGGGTATGCATAGACGTGAGTCGCTTGCTCACTTTGCCACTGGATTCAGGCAAGCCGGCTGAAGACGGCTGAAATGCCAGAAACCGATCTTAGGAAGCTTGTTTCCGGTCCAGGGAAGGCATGGCTTGGCAGTTCGGGCTGGACTATTCCCATGAGGCACAGGGTCAGACTGATTTTCATATGGCCATGTCTGAACTGGGGTGGCAGAGTGGGCTAAAGAACGGTGATGGATTAAACACAGATCTGTTGACTGGGTGTGAGTGTTTGATTGGTTTAGATGCCCCGTCCATCACCACCCCCTTTTGTATCACTTGATCCAGGAGCTGCTGCTTTGCCCAGTTGTTTTAAAGCCATAATCTTAACTGGTGTCAGCATAAAGAAGTGTGAGAGCATTGTTATCGGTCATTATTTTACTGTTTTTGTCCCCCACTCTGTAGAGGTCCTGTTACCTCTTACCAGAACTTAATACCTGACCAACAGTCCTCTCACCAAGTATGAGTAAGTTACACTTGGTGCTGAAAATGTCACTTTGAGAAGATGTATTGTACTCAATCCTGCTACCCTTTTGCCCATACTTGGAAATGACATTACTGAAGATGAAGTTGAGCATGATAGTCTTGATGCTACGGAACTGTACACCAATCTGATACCTGACATATTAGATGTGTCACTACCTGAATCATATAATGTGATGTTTGTTGATGGCTCCTGTTACTGAAAACCTGAGAGCTGCCTACACAGTCTGTACTGTCTAAGGTAATGCTAAAGCCTCCTGGCTTCAAGGACTATTTTCAGTACAGGTGGCTGAATTGTTTGCTCTTTCTAGGGCATGCTGCGTTTCAGACCAGCTGAGAGAGCTCAATTTCACTGACAGTCAGTGTGGCTTTGGTGTTGTTCATGACTTTGGACAGTTATGGTCACAAAGTGGATTTATGACTTCGGGGTCACCAAACCACAATGGCAAAAGTATACACAATCTTTTAAAGGCTTTACAACTACCTACCCAGATTGCAGTTGGGAAGCGTGCTACACACCAAAATGGCACAGATTATGTGACAGTAGGCAACAGGTATGCCGATAAGACCGCGAGAGACTGCGCTCTGAATGCTTGTATCTTTAATGGGGAGTACCACAATGAAAAATCAAATGCAATAATTTGCAATCTGTTGTTGACTGCAGTTGATACTTGGGAGGAAGTTAAGAGTTTATAAGAGGAAGTGTCAGAAACAGAAAAGGAAGGCTGGATTAGAACTGGTTGTGTCAAAAGAGCTGAGGATGACATGTGAATTTCAGGAGATGGAAGACCTGTGTTGGCAAATTGCTTGCTACCACCAATAGTGAGACATTATCATGGATCTGCACATGTAGAGAGATATGCCATGGTATGCTTGTTCAGGCAGACATGGTTAAACCCAAGGTTCAGATTGAAGAATGAAGGACTGTGTCACAGATTGGTGTGAGCCAACGGTAGAATGTAGGCAAAAGAATAGCAGTAACTCTTAGTCACATAAGGAGATCATAAGGTCCCTTCAACAGGATGCAACTGAACTTTATTGAAATGCCTGTGTGCAGTGGGCAATGAGATATGTCCTAGTGTTTTTGTGCATCTTATCGCGTCAGTTTGAAGCTTACCCAACCAGGAGAATTGATAGTCTCACAGTGGCTAAGTTGTTGTTGAGGGAGTTCATACCAAGGTTCGGTTTCCCGACTTCTCTGGAGTCAGACCAAGGAACTCATTTTAATAGTGAGGTCCTGAGGATGTTGTGTGCAGCATTAGAAGTCAAACAGAGGCTACATTGTAGTTACCGACCGGTGGCTTCCGGAATTGTAGAGCAGTTCAATGACATTTTGAAATCAGGATTGGCTAAAGTGTGTGCTTCAACCACATCCTTGAAATGGCCTAATGGTTTGCCTCTTGTGTTGATGAGCATATGCAGTATTACGGATAGGAGTACAGGATTGCCTCCCCATGAAATCGTCATGGGTAGAGCTATAAGACTGCCAGCTGTACCTGTGAATGTGCTTGTGAATATTACAGATGACATGATTCTTGACTACTGCAAAAGACTAGCTGATGTGGTGTGTTGTGTCTCATGAGGTTGGAAAGGCTAGGGCCCCACCTCAACAGAAACAGTGCCATGATCTCAGTCCCAGCGACGGGGTTATGGTGAAGAAGAACATGCCCAAGTTATACTTATAGCGTTGATGACGTGGGCTGTACCAGGTTATATTTGTCACTACAGCAGCTGTGACTTGCTGAGATTTCCCCAACTGGGTACATGCCACCCATACTCGCGTAGACCCTTGTCCTCTTGATGAGATAACAGCATCTGTCCCTGATTGTCCAGTGGATACAGGGAGACAAAGAGGGCAGGGTCAAGCTGTTGGGGACCAGCAAGAACCTGGGACAGCCCTTATTTGGCCTGAGGGGGGTCTGAGGGAGTCAACTGTAGTGTAGTTCCTATAGTCCCAATAGGCTCTGCGCATTGGAATAATATATTCAGCAGTGTAGACATAGGACTGAGGTTATCTAGGTCTCTACTGACTATATTAGACTTAGGTTTTTGCCAGCTAGCTCAGAGGTCACTAGAAACGTTCTCGAAAAAGCGAGGAGGAGTTTTAACCTCTCTGGATAGACAAGAAGGGATTTAGTTTCTGACAACCATAAAACATGACAACTTTGCTCTCCCTGATTAAGAGTATATCTCTAGAGTCGTGTGAAAACAAAAGACAGCTATTTCACTCAGTCAAAGGTGCGTACTTAGTTTCACCAGATTGCAGAGAAAAGAGAGGCGGGCGTTTTCAATAAAGGTATTATTTATTGAGCAGTCTTCTTCCTCATACAAGAGAAATGAATTGCTACAATTGCAATACTTATAGTAAAGTAAAGTGCGTACAGTAAAAGCAGGATTATAAAATAATACTGTAAAAGCATTGATATGGTTTCTTAGCCATATGATACTTTAAAATAGATAAAATATATACATACAGTATATACATACATATATACATTGACTAATCATACTCAACTGGTGCTTCTAAATACGCCTACCCCGGTGTACCTGACCTAAGCCTAAGACGTGGGAGGAAGTAAGTAAGTAGCAGTTTAAGTTAAGTTTGTTTTGCCAAGAATCTGACTCAAGAATTCTCTGTAAGGGTTTAGTCAGTTCCGTACCTGGGCAATAGAAAGCAGGAGGTCTGGTATCTCTCTCTCAGGACTCGATATCCCAGCAACCCGCAAGGGTAGGCTGGAAAGGCCGGAGCTGGATTTCTCGGCAAGAGAAAAGACAGCGTCTTTCTCAGCGCGTCAAAAGGGAGGGGCAGCGTCCGTGGGCTCTCGCATCAGCTGGGCTCTCGGAAGTAGATAGCTGCTCTGCTCCAGATTCACCACCGTGTGTTTGCTTAAGGCAACGTTGGTATATTTATACCTGAAAGGTGCCGGGTTTTGACGTAAGGTTGGACATAAGACGTCAATAAAGATGTCACTAAGAACTGGCCATTCTTACAGTGCTTTACAGGAGTTCTAGGACGAAATCAAAACAATAGCAAGGGGGATTTCCCAGGTTGCTGGAGGCTTGGTTTTGTTTAGAGAACTCGGTGTGCTTACTTGGGGGCCGGAGAAGTAGTCTTGCTTAATGTGACAGCATGTGCTACGACTGAATTATGGATATGATTATTATGCCGTTGTAAGGATATTATTGATTATAGCCGGACAAGGGCATGAAATAGGAATATCGATTCAGGTTTCCTAGATAACACACTACACAACAGTTGTAGACAGTACAGAAGGGTACCATCCTGTAGTGTGGACTGTGCCAGATTCAGACCTTGGCGAAGAACCTAGTGCAGCAGTAACGTAAGTTGTTCCTGGAGACCGGGGACCAAGGAAACTGGAGAGAGGGAGACCCAGTTTGTCTGAAGTGTGAGTGCCATACACTATCCCAGAACATACTGAAGGATCTGGCCTAAGTAACAATACTGAAGAAGGGCCAGCATTGAGGAGATCTAAGAGAGCTACAGTACCTTGTCGGAGGTACTCCTCGGCTGAATGGACATGCCTTGCTGTCAATGACTGGGAGAGAGCATTTTGGAGATTTTGCTATAACAATTGGGATTCACTTAAGCCTCCTTGAACTGAACTTTGTGACTGGGTCAATTTATCCTGCATGTGATCATTAGTGAGTTTAAACTGGGCATTTATTAGAGAAAGAACGTAATAAATTTGCCCAAACCTCTAAGGAGAGTACCAAGGCCTGCTGAAGGAACGCATGGTTGTCCCTTAGAAGAACATGGAGTAGGGCTAAGGGAGTTTCACGAAGATCATTGTACTTATTTTACCCGAAAATACATTTGAACTTTGGTTTGCTATTTGTGCAAGTGAAAATGAACTTAAAGGACTGTGCTGAAATCTTCAATTTAAACGGCCTGGCATCAGAGAACTCATGTAACCTTGATTATAATACTGGTAGATGTAGATGCGTATGTGTAAGGGTATTTTTTGTTGTAACATTAGTATTAATTACTTTCCTTGTAATATTGAGCTTGTCTCTTCCTGCACCTATAGATGAGTTTAGGTCTACAAGTGCACCTCAATCAGAACTTCCTACTAACAATAGTTTATCCGTGTAAGAAAGACTTACACGTGAATGCATCTAGAGGAGATTATTCATTGAATGTCTATTCAAAATTGCTTTATGAATATGTTGGCATGATGGATACTAGAGATTCCTGTGTCTGCATGTAATTACCTGCATCAGTTGCTGAGGGGATTACATACCATCACCTCACCATGCCATATAGAGTTAACTGTAGCTTATTGTTGAACTTATTCTATGGAAAGGGTCATCTTCAATATTATTACTCAAATCATTTCATAGTTTTTTCAGACGTTCCTCTGCTGAAGCACTTGAATCGTCAGCCTGATGCTATAACCTTGGGGATAATAGGAGAATTCTTTATACATACTATTACATTAGGTAGAGATTATGTGCATAGACATATTTTAACTTGTTCCTAGACAGGTGTAGAAAAGAAATTCATAGATTTGGTGAAAGACAGATGAAGAGAAATATATATTTTTTGTCCTCAAATCACCATAGCGTCTGCGAGTCTCAGACCATTTTTACCCTTTCTATCTGCCTCACAGTCTGTTGCAGTTCACATTTGGCCACACTGCACTGCCCCAGCCTACAAGGCCCTCTCCTAGAGTGTGCCTGGAGTAATCATAGGACCTCATTGTTCTGTCTGACATTCTTCACTCAATTCCACGCCACCTGGTGAACATACCACAGATGGTCTTCCTGACTTACATTCCATATCTAGACGACAAGTTAGTCCAATTTACCTCTTTAAGCCAGTCCATAACACATGGAAGAGACAGCTCTATCCAACATTTACAGATCTTTCTCCTGGCTACTAAAAGTATCAGATAAATCATAAGGTCACTTTGCTCCCTGCTCAATATACTACGTGAGGTCTTGTCCACCCCTAATAGAACTAATACAGGATTTAATGTTATAGTTACCTCCAGGGTGTTTTTTAGAATAGTCTTAATATCTGCCCAGAACACCTTAATCTTCATTAGCTTTTAAGAAGCCACACCTGCTACATCTGGGGGTAACCACACCTGCTACATCTGGGGGTGGGCTGCGATTCCAACTATGCGATTTTGTGAGGTGTCCAGTACATTCTGTTAATAGTGAAGAAGTGATTTCGTTTTTGATTTGCAGGCTTGACCATCAAATACAGTAATTACAAAGTATTGTGCCATATTGGTTGTGGATCCACCCCCTGAAAAGTATCTTCCTATGCCATATATGGTAATATCATGTGCTTGTCTTCAGCTTCCAGGAGTGTACAGTGCCATGTGGCTACCTCCTTACTTTAAGATCTCACATCTTGGAGTGAGGACTCAAATTCCTAGTATCCCCCCAGGCACCAGAGTCCAAGTCCAAGTCGCAAGCCTGGATGACAGCTGCAAGTATATGAACCTTGATAGGCAATCACCAGTTTTAGCTCTCAGGACTTCCCAGGATAGCATCCCCTGCACTGTCATCAAATCCCCCCAGGTATAAATCACTGCCCGCCTTAATGGAAGACTCACCGCATTCTTCATACATTCTTAGGTGCCAGGAGAGTCCCAAATAGGTGCAAGGTCAGAGTAATATCCAATACTAAGTATCTTTCTCACCCTGGACCAAAGGTATAATACTGTCTTTAAGACCTTCAATCATACCTTTTTGAAAGATGTTTGGCCCCAAACTTATAAAAAAGACGGCAGCTCCGAAATTCCTTATTATTTCTCCTAAGAGCACTCCCCACTTTGTAGTATGCAGCTTTCCCAGTAGCATACGGAGGTTTTTAAACTGAAATGCTATGCAATATAAGTTTAATTATGTAAGAGCTTCCACAGGTTTAACAATGACAATCCCTAGATATTTTATCTCTGCACGTACTTCCCCCTTCCAACCATCTATGTTCCAACACATTACCTCCATCTTGGAGCTATTCACCAGATATCCAAACAAGGCCTTAAATTCCCCCACCAGTGTCTCCACCCTAGGTATAGTTTAAACAGGGTCTGATGTATAGATTATCAGATCATCTGCATATAACGCAATCTTGCTGCTAAAAGGAGGGTAAAAGAAAGGGATAACCTGATTGTCTTTCCTGAGCAGTTGTGCTAATGGTTCAGTGTAGATGTCAAACAAGACAGGCGACAGGGGACAGCCCTGTCGTGTACTACTTTCAATACTAAAACTCCTAGTCAAGGAGCCATTAAGGAGAATTCTAGCCGACGATTTTTCGTAGACTTTGCAGAGTGTAGAAATAAAACCGAGACTAAATCATATCATGTCCAAGACCTCCCACTAATATGCCCAACATACCCGATCAAATGCCATGGCCGCATCTATTGTGACCACGACCAGGGGGATTGAGCGAGCGGTGGCAAAATCAATAGTTCCTATCAACTACTGCATAGGTTCTTAGATTTGCCTCTTTGGCACAAATCCTTTCTGATCCGGATGTATCAGCTGGGGGGCCTAACTTGGCCAATCTCCCTGCCAAAATGCTTGTGAAGATTGTATAGTCTGCATTTATCAGGGAAATTGGATGATAGGAGTCTGACTTCTTAAGATCATTGGCAGTTTTAAATCCAAAACCTCTTTCCATGATTTTGGAATCTGTCCCCACTGATATATGGAGCTAAATAATAGCTTCCATTCTAAAACAATCTCCTCTACTAAGAGCTTATAAAGCTCTGACGGTATTGCATCCAGACCAGCACTTTAAACTCTTTATCAGTAGGAGCTGCGCCTTAATTTCCCCCTTAATTATTGGTGCTTCCCTTCATTATAAGCAGCGGAAGCTCTACACTTTTCAGCCAATATCTAAGCTTCTCCGAGTACGGGAGAACCTCTATAGCATACAATTCAGCAAACAAGGATAACAGGAGGGCCTGCATTTCCTCAACCTTATTAGAGACATCTCCCTGTGGGTTGACAACCAATTCCCTGATGTGATTCCTAGATCTCTCGACCCGTGCCTTTCAGGCAAGCCACACCCCGTTCTCTCCATATTCAAATTGTCTCTTGCACCCGGTTGGCCAACGCTCTCTACACTTTGTATATATTTAATCTTGTAATTTAACCTTGCCTCCTCCAGCTGTTAGATAACTTCCCCCTATCAAGCCTTGAACTTTACTGCTGAATCTCAGCTTCCAGTGTCACCACTCTTTCCTCCAATCTACTGAGGTCTGCTCTTGCCACCTTATTTTTGAAGTGTGCCTGACTTTGCAACACCCCTCTAATATAAGCTTTAAAAGCATCCCAAATTACATCTATCAAGAAAGAAATCAACACTGGCTTTTTTTTCAGAATTCGGGACTACATCAGGCTCTATTAGGATAGGCCCATTTAATGTCCACCTTGCATTATGTCTGACTCTTAAACACTTAAGTGACACGCTAACTGCAGCATGATCCAAGATGTGCCCCGGTAGCAGAATTACCTCTTTTATTTTCCCGGCTAAAACTCAATCCACGAAAAAATTATCCAGTCTAGAGGAGTGTCCGTATTTTTAACTATGAATGTATAGCCTCTCCTTGTACCCTTTGAATATCTCCATGCATCTACCAAACCTATGTCCTGGAGCATGTTTTTAAGAGCCTGTCTCATCCTAGGGGCTTCAACGCAATTCTTCCAGGTGGATCTATATAAAATGGGATCCAGGAGGGTATTAAAATCACCCTCAATAGTAAACTAGGTTACCTCCACTAGGTTCCACTCCAGATTTACTATATGCTGAGTGTCATCTAAGTTTGGGCCGTAGAATACAACACACACAAACTCAGAATCAGTGCATCTCAGAGTTGCCCGGGCCCACCTACCTGAGCAAACAGTTTTTTAAGATATTACATCAATGCCAGCACCCCTCCTTATCAGGATAGCCACCCCCTTACAGTGCTCTGCCTGATCTGAAACAACATAGCTTCCCACCCATTTAAAGAGACATGTTAGCTAGAGCACCAACTCATTCAAAAGTACCCCAGTGGGACAAGGATGAAAGTAAGCATAGGTTAGTGGGAAATATGGCAGTATTAACTTTAGATTGGCAACACAAAGGGAAATAATACATATTCAATAGAAAATCTACAACTGACAGATATTGCATAGGCATTAGTGAATGTGATCATACTTTTGAAATTCGAGGAAATTGGAGATTATACTTAGATGGGGCAGATCTTGTTTTCCATTGAGCTTATTACAGTTGTGGGAAAATGCATTTTACAGATTATCCAAGAGATGGTAAGGAACATGTTACATGGGGATAGTTTTTCCAAAGATTTGTCATGTGGGACAACTTGATGATCCAACAGAGGAACAACATGTGGGAACAAAGAGAGGTGCTAGTGCTAGTGAAATTGTAGGAGACATTGTTGGTGCTCTAATAGCCTTTATAGGAGTGATACTCAATTTCACACAAGATTAGAAAGCTTTCTACTGTAGTTGATAAGTTATTCACTAGTACCTTCAGTTCGAAATGCCAAAGAAACTTTCCCTACATTAATTGCATTTGCGTGGATGTCTCTCAAGTGTTAGCAGATGGTAATTTAGGCCACATGTGCCACAGAAAGTCTTCTCACATTCATTGCACTTGTATGTTTTAGGTACAACCAAGACTGTTGCTGCCTCCTCATGCACAGCCTTTTTATGTGACAAATGTAGAGTGCCTACATTACATGTGACATATGCCAGCGCCTAAAGAAGGTGACAGGCATGATCTAGGGACAATTGGCTGCATTGTTAATGATTGAACATACAGGTTTTTGTTCATGAATGGGGCACACATTTTCAATCTGTCGTCTGTCAGTAAACTTCCATTTTACAGTACATTTTATTTAAACTTGTCAAATCACTTTTACACTTACGAAATACTGTGTCCAGAGAAGCTTAGGACTTCTCTATCATGCACATATAGTTAAACATGTTTCATGAGAGTATGCACCACACTGCAATTTTGTAGAATATTTGGGATTTCATAAAATACAAATGCCTGAACAATCATCCTAACCAAACATTTACAACTGATTAGCATGTTATTCCCCACTTCACTTAGAAAGCAATTCGACAAGAGCAGCACAACCTTATTTAATTGACTACAGGCTCTTTAAATATGTGTTTACAAAAATATTACACATGTAAACGACTCTACCAAACTAAAGAAGCACCTGTATCATTACAAACCCTTCTGAAGTAAAGGTATCTCAAACACAAGACGAAATGTATTCAGAAGCCATGAACAATTTGAAACTTCTGCCTTCGAAAGTGGTCTTTGTTTTTTCAGTCCACATACAGCCGTACACCATGCTTACCACGTAAATGGATTTTCTAGCGAGGTTTAAACGGGAAACTCCAACATTTCAGAACAGCCCTTCCAATTTTTTGGCACAGCGTTCACATGTGGATAAAGAGAACATGGCTGCCTACTTGGGTTTCTTTCTCCGTCCTCCAAGCATGGCCTACCCTTCCAAGTGATGGCTCTACAACCACCTTGTCATGTGAAGGTCCATTAAACCCCAGGCTGCTCCATGGGGCTTTTGCTAACTCCCTCCCACACACAGTACCTCCATCACGCCTGTCATGGGAGTCAGCATCGATGGGAACACCTGTGTTACCTATACAAAGCATCACGTGCTTTTACATCATGGCAGCGGACTAGTTTGTGCAGAATATGTGCACTCTTGCTGCTGCAATGTTTAATCTGCATATGGCTGTGGTAGTGCTGGATCACTTGTAAGGACCACCACAGCTTTGCTGCAGATTCTGGCCACCAACAGGTGACCATCAGACATTTAATGTCTCTGGATAGAAATGCTGACAAACTATAATTTATAATTATCTACATATTCAATTGCAGGTGAATTTAGGCTCCCGCAAATTGAAGCATATCACACAACCCATCATTTATCTCAGTTAAACTATATAATGGGTAAGACACAATTCCTCCCATTGTGGGTCAAACTGTAGTTGTCAACATTCACAAAAATACTTTTGAGATGGAAAACATACATTCTAACAAACAACCTCTCCCAAGCAGGTTTAGTCCCACAACTAGATCCTTGCTCACAACCTGGCTGTCCACCCACAGAACCATGAAAATAGACTTGCATTTACATTTAGGCACTCCACTATGGAATATTGGCAAGGGGAAATAGGTGGATGTCTCTTTTGTTGGAAACAATGGACTGGCAAAGGAATTATGCCCACTGCCTAGATGATACCTAATGTGAACTTTCTCATGTTTAAGGCTTAAGATTTGAATTCGTACTAGAAGTAGACCAATCTGGTGCTTCCGACAACTGATCACTGGTTGTCAAGTATTTTAGGAGCTGAGATGCAACTGTTACTTACTTTCCCCTGTATATAACAATATAACATTATTGGGCTCATATGAAGTGATGGTGTCAGGACTTTACATCACGGTGGTCACAGTAAGAGAATAATGGAATGGTGCACCTATGGCAGTAGTATATTCACTACACAATCCGAATTTGTAACCTGCACACCTTTTTAGTTACTCAATTGCATACAATCATTTATCATATAATTGCTCAAAATTATACAATTTTAACAATGGTGCTGTCTTTGGTTCCGCCTGGTTAGCTCATCCATGCAATCAATTATGCAACCTCAATCAAACACAATGTTTGAGTCCAAGAACGCGCTGTTCACAAATCCCATAGGGTATCACATAATAAAAATACAACTAAAAATACAGTTTCAAATACCGCACTGCATATAAATCAGTACCACTTCTGGGCAATGTTCAATACATCTCAATAACTATGCAGAGTCCTCTGTAAATGCACAATATTTTGAAAAACAACTCCAATAAAAATCCAAACGTTATATGGAACTTCATCAAACCATATGTCTGTTTTTTCTTTTCTTTTCTTGTAAAGATTCTCATTTCATGTTGCTTCACTGAAATGATTTATTCAAGCTTCCCGGCGAGCCAGATAGGAGACGAACCTACAATCTTCTTATTCTAATGTATCTATGGATCATTGATATTTAGCCCTGATGAAGTTCAAGCAACCAATTTGAACTAAACGCGTTGGCTGGATGATGCTCTTTTGTATTTAAATAAAACTGATGACAAAATTAGATATTTTGCCGGACTCGTTAACTTGACGGTAGTGAATATACTACTGCCTTAGGTACACCATTCCATTATTCTCTTATTCTTGTCCTGCGTCTGCATTTGCACCTAATAATGGCGGGTGCAGGAATTGTTGTGCACAAATCACTATAACAAGGAGGAAACAGGAAAGGGAAGTGCGGTGCTCTCAGTCCGCGGCTGGGAGTGTTTGTGTATTGACGGTGGTTACAGTACTTTATTTTACTCCATATCATGTCCAACTCAAGACAGATGGTATACTGACCTATCGACTGAGAACGTGGATGTCAAATGGGCCTCCTTGAAAAACATGACCGAGGTGTATGAGAATTCCAACTTAAATTTACATTTTAGAAAATTCTACACAGCTGGGCTGCCTAACCAGATCAAGAATGGCTCAAAATTCAAGATGTTGGCGATGTAATCAGAAGGAGGGTACTCTATTCCACGTTCTTTGGGGCTTGTCCATTATCTCTATCTTTTGGGCTGATGTCCAGGATATGCTGTCTACATAAAATGTCATACTCTTTCAACCATCTATGAAATTAGCATTTATACACACAATCTCTTTGAGATCCCTGAAATTCTATTTTGTGGTGGAGATGGATGGCTTCCTCATTCACGGTGGCAAAGATCAGTGTTTAATTTGAGCAGGTGGTTTCCGGTGCTCAACACTTAACTGTCAACAGCGGCATCTGTGACAATCTGCCACATGGTGTTGGAGTTTGGGCCCTGGCACTTTTTTTTTTCAAACTAAGCACATGCAAAGATCTTTATCCTCTGCCACTGGAAATCCAGACGGATGAAACTCTTCTGATTGGTTTCATGTGAAAGAGTGATATATAGGATTCAGGAATCCTTGGACAGCTTTGAAACAATATTGAATACTTGTTACACAGGTGACTCTTGATACCAATTTCGGTAAGCTATATTTTAATATTACCATCCGATTTGTTATTATACTAGCAGGTTAGTGAGGTTCCTACCTCCCATATACACACACTCCAGCAGCATTATGTCATTTGGGTATATAGATCTTTAATATTTTCTCCCGTTCTCACCTACCCTAGCCTCACTTTATTCTGTTAAGATTGTTAATGCTCCTTTTCTTCATTTTCACGTTTTACTTATTTCAGAGTGATAATTATGATTGGCTACTATGTCAAATCAAATCAAATCAACAATCTTTATTTCGGTACGTTCAGTACCATAAAAGATACATCAAGAGCACATGCATGTACATTAAACTTAATACATTAAAACATAATTAACGTGATTGGAAAATAACAAACGAGGTAAGATACAATTAACAGAGGTTCCGGAAGAAAGTTTCGTGGGCGATTATCATTACATATAAAACTTCTTTAAATAGTTACAAATATAAAAAGGCATATGATAAAAATATATAAAATTTATCAATGAAACCACAGCAATCCAACATTAAATAATGATTGGAGTGGGTTTTATACATATTCTACCAATTCATTAAAACCATATAACATGGAGCAGCTTATGATTTTTAAAACAAGGAATTTCTACTAGAGTTTTAGGCCAAATTTTACTCTTATGAAATTTGTGGCTAACAAAAATCTGCTGTTAAGATTGTTAATGCTCTTTTTCTTCATTTTCACGTTTTACTTATTTCAGAGTGATAATTGTGATTTGCTACTATGTCATTTTGTAGCTATTGAATTATTTTTCACAATTATTACACTGGAATATTACATGAACCATTTTACATGAATATTGCAAGACACAGTATTGTCATGGACTATTTGCATATTGGAAATCAAATAAATAATTAGCATGAAACTAATGCTAAGAAGGTTCTATGTACCCTGCCACATGGACTATCGAAAGAGAGTGGTTGAGTGTGAAGCCCAAGTATTTTTTACTGTGGTAGATGGAGAAGGAGAGAAGTCTGAAACTTAGAGTTTCTTAAGAAGCAGTGGGTCAAGCTTATTCATGTGTTTTAGAGTCAGAAGAAGGAGCTCCGCTTTCTGGAAGAAGAGCTTCAAGAAAGTCTCAAACATCAAATCAAAATTTTTGAGAAGAACTGAGCGAAGAGTTATGACGTCATATATGGAGCAAGGTTTTATGTAGAAACGTGTATCATTCACAAACTGGTGAATGAAGACTCCTGACCCCTTGCACAGCGAACGGAGTGGAGATATTCAGCCTGACTAATGTGGGGTCTAACATAGAGTCCTGAGGTACCCTACAAGTCATGATAGGGGAGTCTGAGGTATGGCAAACAGTCTTCTCCATTTGGGACCGCTTAGTTAGAGAAGTGGTGAGCCACCTTAAGACGCTCTGAGAAGACCCATGCAGTGTTTCAAAATGGATACCATTCTACTGTAATCATAGCTCTACTGACTAACATATCCACCACTCCAATTACTTTCATATTTTTACTATACGCATTCACCACTAATCCTTTATGGGTTCCGAAGTAGCGTCCTACTCGCTGAAAAAGCACTTCAACACCCGATCAAGGGTAGCAAGCACTATATAAATGCAAACCTTTTTCCCTCTCCTATCCCTCTGCTATCCTTCTCAACACAAATAACTGACTAACATATCCACCATTCAAATTAATTTTATATTTTCACTATACTAAATCACAACTAATCCTTTATGGGTTCCGGAGTGGTGTGCTACTTGCTGAAAAAGCGCTTCAACGCCTCATCAGCGGTAGTAAGTGCTATATAAATAAAATTACAATACAATACAATACTCAGCTATATTGTAAGCTGCCATGAGTTTGAAATGTATCTGCAGCCGGCATTAAGGCAAAATTGATGAGTTGCTAATTTTTTACACAGGCCTTGAAATGCAAAGAGTCGTTCTTATGCAAAGGTTGGAAGTGGCTCTTAGCGCGTAATACAATGTCAAGAACTGACTGTGCTTCAAATACGTGATAGAGATTTTGTAACACAAATGGAGGTTTACAAATTCTGTCTCAAATACTGGTTGATTGCTGTCATTATTATTAAGCAGCCAATTGATACAAATATTTCAAAACTTCTCACTTTAGTTTATAATAAGTCCATTAACACGTGGTTCTGCAGCTGCGTGGCATGTCCTGGGTGATCCCTTACATCTGTAATCCAGCTGTTTGGCTCCTTTATCAGAATTAAAATTCCGACACACTTATTTCTGCTAAGGGAGTGTAAGTCAGGAAGTCTTCCATGGTGTTCCTTCCTGAGGTTTCGTCATCCGCCAATTTCCTTTTACACTGTTTTTAAAACAAATAGTATATATGACTTTTCCTCTGGAAAAAAGTCATCAAGCTAAGGCCAATATGTTAAAACTGGCACACAACAAATACAGTAAAATATAAATAGCTATTGAAATAAGCCATGACGTGATTATTTAACATGAAAAATACCATTACACCTTCTGTTAAGTTCATCTTTGCTATATTGTTCCCGGTGAGTTTAGTCTACAAAACACATCCTCCATTATAGCTATTGTTCCAGGAACATGGTTAGTTAGAAAGGATGTTACCCTATTCGAAAATAGGAGAATGACTTCCCCCATTTCTTTATAGTTTTAAGCAGCTTAAGCATCATTGTCAAAGGTATGTATTTAATTACAAATATCAACATTAAAAACAATATCTGTATACTTTTCTTGCTCCCTAGCTAGCAAATTTAAGAATACTTGATCACAGATTCAGTTCAATAATCTGCTATTTTACATGGGATTGCAAAATGTATTCCAAATTTAAAATCAACTCAGCAGTTTCAAAACCTTTTTCTGAGGCTTCTCGCTCTTCATCGAACTTTCTCCCAAAAGGCTGAATATGCCCGGAGAACATTTACCTTTTTCTTAAATAACTGGAAGCACTATTTTTTGGTATTCATCTGATCGTTTAACTGCCTCCTCAACCCCTCTAGGTCATTATCATTCTTTATTCGGTCATCCAATGACCATAAAAGAAACAGAGTAAAACCATACATAATACATAGCAAAATGCACATAAAACAATTATTAAAATATCCAGTCCATAAAAAAACAGGCTTGAATTAAAATATCAGTTTACAGAACTATTGCAGACCGCACGCTGTACAAAAGTTACAATTAAAAAACATATCATCGCTGTTGGTAATAAATCATTCCGCTGCCGCCCTACATTGCCTATAATTGGTCTGCTTTAAAAAAAGGGTAGTATGTACATTTTCCTTAAGGAATAAACTTGCAGAAAAGGATAAAATGCAATTTGCTCTGTGGTGAACAACCATCCCATGGACAGGGAGGTAAATTAGCAACATACACGATTTGCGTGGGGAAAGCAGCAATAAAATGTATGGTGTTGAGCCTAAGCCTAGTTAACAGAAACCTGCGGTGTGTGTTATTATACAGTGCTTAATTTGTAAAAATAGAAGTACCAGGGTCCTTGTCAGCAGGCCACTGCAGATTGCACCACCCAATGCTCCGAATAGCGCAGCCAATGGCAGTATTATCACTCTTGCCATCACCCTCATATAACATTGTGACAATTCAGACTTTAAATATACATTTAAATCACTAATACATGCCTCCCAAGCTATTCTTATAACTTTTGGTGCAAGGTGTTAGTGATTGTAATATATATTTAATTATTAAACACCAGCTGTTGTGCTCCTCATAAAATAAGACAACCAGCTCCACCATGTAGCAGGCTGTCCTAAGAGCCGGTGCTGACAATAAAGTGCTGGTGCCAGCACCGGAAACCATCGGCTCAAATTAAGCACTGGTTATTAACCCAGTTTAGATACGGCTCAATGCCGAGGCAAGTACATATTTGGGCAAAGGAAGAAACAGTGGTTCTTTCGGCATTTCTCTGCATTCTTTCTTCCGCGCATTTGTCTAGGAACAGTTTACTCAATATTTTAGAGAAACTAAAGGAAAACGTGTCCCTATTATCAAACAAGCTGCATAAATCCAAGCACTGGCAGGTATTTTACAAATATGAAATCCATTGTATTCTGAGAACCTTTCCCAGATTGAGACAATTGTCTAGTATTAATCAGTTTAGTGAAGTTTGTTCCTTATTCCCTAACTTTAGCCAAAGCAGGAGGGGTAGTACCTTCACTACAGCATTTATGTACCCTAACCCAACTTCGTTATGACATATAAAGTTACTAGAGAATTTGGGTACAGCTAGCAACCTTTTTAAGAACCCACTTTCCACCCTCTCCAGCCCTGGTTGGTCACGATGCCCCATTCACAAACCCCAAATGTGGCACCTGGGCAACACTTGGCCTTATATCTTATGTTATTAGTTCTTTGATCGGTTTGTTTCCCAATCCGGATGCAAAGCCATAAACCGCCTCTGTTCTTCTTGCTAGGGTGACCGCCCTACTAGCTTTTTAAGTTCCCAAAAATAAATCTGTCATCAAACAGCAGCCACGGCCCGTGGAGGGAGTTCCGTGGGGCAGAAAGGCGGGGAGGGGCAGGGTGGGGGGTGCTAAAAACCGGAATATGGATAATGTGAGGTAAGTAAACAATTTAATAAATAAAACGAATTTCGTAGCGTGCCCTGCATCGCATTTTGAGATGCAGGGCACGCTACGAAATTCGTTTTATTTATTAAATTGTTTACTTACCTCACATTATCCATATTCCGGTTTTTAGCACGCTGGGTGTTACCTCTGTATGGAGCTTCTTCAGGAAGTTCACAATGCTTGGCTTCACCACTGGATATAACATAATTGCCCAGAGATTTGACCTATTAACAAGGTCAAAGGCCGAGCTCAAATCTATGTAAGCAAGATAAACGTTGCCTTCCTTGGAGATGTTCATTTGAGCTCTGCTCGACCGTCCCAAGACCAGAACGAAAACCAAACTGACCAGTTGCGGCCCATGGAGGGAGTTCGGTGGGGTGGAAAGGCAAGGTGGAGGAGGGGCAGTGTGGGGGGTAGTGAACACTGGAATATGGATGATTGCAGGTAAGTAAACAATTAAATGAATAAAATGAATTTCGTTGGGTGGCCTGCATTGGAAAATGCGATGCAGCGCACGCAACGAAATTCGTTTTATTCATTTAATTGTTTACTTACCTGCAATCATCCATATTCCGGTGTTTACTACCCCCCACCATCCCCCTTCCCCGCCCCGCCTTTCTGCCCCACCGAACTCCCTCCACGGGCCGCAACTGAAACTGGCACTCAGAAAGCACTGTGTTGCTGCTCGCCCATACTTGTAATCTTTCCAGCAAGACTCTACCCATAGTTTTAGCAGTAGAATTTATTAGTGAGATAGGGCGATAGCATTGCTGATTCCCCATTCAAGCTTTTTTTAAAGATAGGGACTATTGTCGAATGGGACCAAACCTTGGGGGGGTGGCAACCATAAAGAAGCCTTAAAAACATTTGTCAGGAGGGGAGCCAAAAGGGATATATTTGCCCCGAAGAGATCTATGGGGTTCCCATCTGGCCCTGGCGCTTTTCCTACAGGGCATCTATTAATGGCCTCAATCGGATCATTCAATTTGATCCCTGAACCACACAAGGGTTGGAAATGAGTCTTAGTGGTTTCAACTGTTGCTGCCTTTCTCTATCAAAGAGGGACCCTCCCCATGAACTGTGCCTGAATAGAGTTGAGTAAAGTGTCTAACACAGACCTCAGGGGGAATCACTGTATCAATCCCAGTTTGATGAGGTTTCTCAGAATAGTTACCATTTACTGTTTGCCCAAAAAGTTTGCTCTCCATGGCCATAATTAGGCTTTAATAGGTTTCCTCTGTTATAACATTTTCCGGGCCAGAAGAGCCTTCTTATACTTTGCTCTATGTATGTGCACCAGCGCAGGATCCCTTGATCCTGCTTTGAGTGTTATCAGCAATGGGTGTGGGCCTTAGTATAGTTGTGGTCAAAGTATCTTGGTCATTTGTTGGGATGAGTTCCATTTGTAACCTCACCTCCTACATCTGACGTAGCAGATGCAGAAGTCGCTCCTTCTCCTACCTAGCAGTGAAGACATGGATGAGCCACTCTTTCATCTACGGACCGCCCCATCTGTTCTAGAGTTCCGAAGGTCCCTGAAGATCTGGTTATTCCGCTAATCAATTGACCTTGCCAGGGCCTGGTTACCCTCACAGGTGACAAGCAGTGCTCTACAAATCAATAACATGTTGTAACTGGTAATAGGTAACAGCAAAATCCTAGCAGGGAAAAACGTATAAAGTACAAGGACAAAAAGATAAGGCAAGGGGGCGAAGAACTCACCAGCATAAAGCGAATGGGGCATTTGTGATGCAAAGTCTAGCATTAAACTGAGATTCTAAATAGGAAAAGACACAGGGAACAAAAACAAAATCAGGAAGGAGTGTCTATCATCTTGAATGAATTAACCGAATCTTGTTATGCGCATACTTAGCCCAGTGGGCGTCAAGGCGCCTAAATCAAATATAACAGCAAAAAAAAAAACCCCATTCTGCAACCTTCTCTCATTGATATGCCCTCTTAAAAAGGCAAGTTTTAAGGGCTTTTTTAAATGTCTCCAATGTAGGAAGGGTTTTGATTGGGATGGGGATAGAGTTCCAGAGCTTTGGAGCAGCAACAGAAAAAGCTCTGGCTCCCCATCTAACTGATTTAACACGAGGAACAACCAGTTGACACAGTCCAGAGGAACGAAGATCTCGTGTGGGGACATAGCGCGTGATCAGGGAGCCGATGGCGCTCGGAGGGCCTTCCATAAGGGCTCTGTAGACCAGACATAGAATCTTGAAAGAGATTCTTTGATGAACAGGAAGCCAATGAAGTTCTTTCCTGGCTGCGATGGCAGAGGAGGATTTAGGGAGAGCCAGGACAAACCGAGCTGCAGCATTCTGCACCATCTGCAGTTGGTGAACCAAACTTTTATTGGCTTCGTTGTAGAGAGAGTTACAATAGTCTAGTCTTGATCCCACCAAGGCAACAGCAACTTGTTTCCGAGCCTGGGGGGACAGATACCCACGGATTTTATTGAGTATCCTAATCACACCCCAGCAAGTAGCCACGGTCCTGTTGACTTGAAGGATCATAGAGAGAGAGGTGTCGAATATTACACCCAGATTTCTGGCAGATTGGACGGGAGTGGGGCAGATGCCAAGAGACAATGGCCACCACTCATCAGACCAGGCATCTTGGTCCTTCCCAAAAATCAACACCTCCGTCTTTTCGCCATTCAGTCTCAGGGAATTTATAGTCATCCAGTCTGCCACATACTGCATGCATACCCTGAAACTGGCAGCAGATGAACTGACGGAGCAGTGAGCCAGTGACACCATTATCTGGGTGTCGTCTGCATAGGACACCACCTCCATCCCCTGAGACCTTACTAGTCTTGCAAGGGGGGCCACGTAGATATTAAACAGGGTCGGACTTAAGGCCGACCCCTGTGGCACCCCACACTGCAAAGACTTGGCAGGGGAGAGGTGGTTCCCAAGCATCACTCTCTGCTCTCTTTCCAACAGGAAGGAATTGAGGAGACTCAGGGCCGACCCCGCGACACCAACTTCCCTGAGCCGAGATGTAAGAATGGCCGGGGATAGGGTGTCGAACGCGGCCGTGAGGTCCAACAAAACCAGTACCGTGGTGAGACCAGAGTCCACTTTGCGTCGGATATTATCGACTACATAGAGGAGAGCGGACTCGGTACTGTGATGTTTTCTAAAACCGTGTTGCGTGTTGTCGAGGTATCCAGATGTCTCCAGGAAAGAGGACAGATGCAAATTTAGATGCGCCTCAAGCATCTTGGCAGGGGCGGGGAGGAGGGAGATAGGCCTAAAATATTTCAAAAGGGCCGGGTCGAGGGATGGCTTCTTAAGGAGAGGCTTCACAGTGGCCTTCTTCCATACCGATGGAAAAGAACCCTGGATTATTGCCTTGTTCATGATGTGAAGCATAGGGGGAAGAAGGCAGTTTCTACACTCTTTAAGTTTTTTCAGAGGTAGAGGATCCAGGGGGGAAGCAGATTTAGTCTTATCAAGCAACAGGTTCAAATCCTCCAGGGATAAGAGAGGAAATTCTACTAGGGAACAGGGGGGATCTGTGCCTAGGATATCCAAATTGGAGATCGCGAGTGGAACAGCTTGATCAAGCGCTTGGTAGTTGGCTTCCAAGGCGGTATGTATATCGAGGATTTTATTATGAAAGAAGGCGGAGATGTTATTACAGAGTTCTTGCGAACTAACTACGGGATCTGGCAATTTAAGGGAGCATAGGGTATCAGCGATTTTAAAAAGCTCCCTAGAGGAGGAGAGGGAACTTGTAAGGTTGGAGAAGTACTCCTGCTTCTCTGTTACCACTCTCCGTTTGTATTCCCGCAGTACCGACTTATAGGCCTCACGGTCTTTCAGGTCCCAAGACTTCCTCCAGTTTCTCTCACTACTCCTACAGCCCTGCCTCAAAAGTCGCAGTTGGTCAGAAAACCAGGGCGCCGTGGGTTTCCGACGAGCAGCATAACACAGAGATGGGGGGGCAAGGCGTTCCACTGCATTAGCAATAGAGTCCATCAAATCTTGAGCTCCAGCAGTTGCGTCTTTTGATGATAGAGATTCAAGGGTAGAGATAAACGGAACAAGGGTCTCATCCGAGATTTTCCTAAAGTTACGCTTTAGGGTATATGGAGCAGCTTCCATATTAGTAGGGCAAAGGGCAGGGAGTAAAAGTTCTAATGGCACGGCAAGATGATCAGTCCATACCAAAGGCAATGGGGGGCCGGTAGAAAGCCTGACATCGTTAGAAAATACCCCGTCAAGTATGTGCCCAGCCTTGTGGGTGGAACACTTGACGAGCTGGATAAGATCACATGCTACTAAAGAGTCGACAAGCGATATGGTGTCTTTTGAGTCAGCCACATCTAAATGGAAATTAAAGTCACCAAGAATGGTAAAGGCGGGTTTACCAAAATAGGGTTCTAACAATGTCAGTAATTCAGATGGAAAGCTGGTTCTGGGACCAGGGGGTCTGTACACCAAAATTCCTGAGAACGAGACAGAGGGAGAAAGGGTAATGCAGAAATAAAGGGCTTCAAACTGGTCGGAGGGCATTGAAAGAGATTTTGTCAGGCAGGAGAGGGAGGATTTACAAAGAATGGCAATACCTCCTCCTCTACGCAGAGGTCTGTCCTGCCTGTAAAGAGAATACCCATCAGGGATGGCCAAAATCAAGTCATGTCCTGCGGAGTCAGAAGCCCAAGTCTCTGTAATAAATACCCAGTCTGGCTGTCGCTCATCAACAAAGTCATGAAAGGCGATGTTATGCTTGATAAGTGATCGAGCATTAACCAAAAATCCCAATCTCATGGCAGCAGAAGGAGATGCAGCCGATGAATGAGAGATTATAGTGCCTATCGGGGATGCGTAAAAAGGGGCAGTACAAGCCCAGCATCTGGCGGAATGCAGGATCCCCTCAGGAGAGTAGCGATGGAGGCAAGGCATGACGGCAGGTCTAAGTGCCATAAGGTCTGATCTTGAATACCTGATATCAGCCAAGCGATGAAGGGGTAGGTCAGAGTCCGGTCCCGCCCGCAGCTCGTCCTCAGCGCGGACGGGCGCAGACGGGCTGAACTCTGGCGTAACTCCGGCGTCAGTCTGGCGTCCCCGCTGCGCGTGACCGCTGCGCGTCTGCATGACTAACCTTTATGTCCGCCTAACAACACAGAAGTAGGACTAAGGCGCGCGAGAAACGCTCACCTCAATATGGCCGCACGAGTCAGGGGCAGGGACCCGCAAATGCGGTGAGTATTTCCTTTCAAATGCAGGTTAGAGTGTCAGCAGTGCAAGTGTGCGAGGCCACTAATTTAAAATCAGGGGATAAGTGAGAAAGCAAAAATAAACCTAACAGACAAAAACAGGTCGTTAAAACAAAGAGCTTCAGCAGACAAGCGCTGCAGAGAGGCGGAAGCGCTGCAATAGAGCGAGGCTGCCCAGAACTGCCTACCTTTATGTCCGCCTAACAACACAGAAGTAGGACTAAGGCGCGCGAGAAACGCTCACCTCAATATGGCCGCACGAGTCAGGGGCAGGAACCCGCAAATGCGGTGAGTATTTCCTTTCAAATGCAGGTTAGAGTGTCAGCAGTGCAAGTGTGCGAGGCCACTAATTTAAAATCAGGGGATAAGTGAGAAAGCAAAAATAAACCTAACAGACAAAAACAGGTCGTTAAAACAAAGAGCTTCAGCAGACAAGCGCTGCAGAGAGGCGGAAGCGCTGCAATAGAGCGAGGCTGCCCAGAACTGCCTACCTTTATGTCCGCCTAACAACACAGAAGTAGGACTAAGGCGCGCGAGAAACGCTTACCTCAATATGGCCGCACGAGTCAGGGGCAGGGACCCGCAAATGCGGTGAGTATTTCCTTTTAAATGCAGGTTAGAGTGTCAGCAGTGCAAGTGTGCGAGGCCACTAATTTAAAATCAGGGGATAAGTGAGAAAGCAAAAATAAACCTAACAGACAAAAACAGGTCGTTAAAACAAAGAGCTTCAGCAGACAAGCGCTGGGTTAGAAAGTAAAATAAAGAAACAAGCCAATGACCACCATCGTGGAATGCGTTATTTCTAAGTGTTTCTCTTTCCGCACACTAGAAGACAAGTTATTACTTTTTATAGTGTTTCTCCTGGAACTCACATGCTCCCCTAAGACAAGTCAAGAACACCATCAGCTGTGGGTTTAACTGAAGGAAACCTTGCTCCTACGAAAGAGAATGAAATGACCTGGCCCCTTCCCTTTGTGACCGCTGAAGCATGGCCTCATGGGGTACAGCATCGAACTGTTGCACAGTAAACCTCAGAAGGACCATGGACAGTTACCAAGCGCAGTGATGGAAGATGCTCGAAGTAGGAGGGTGGACTGAGTGGAGCTTTGACTAGGGCTTTCAAAAGAACTTTCCCCAGCATATGGCTCGTACAACTGTGCATCCCCGGTCTTGCTCCAAGAATGTGGAACTCCTTGCCATCTGAAATCAGATCAAATCCTTCCACTACCTCCTTTAAAAAACTGGTCAAAAGACTACAAATGAACAAACGCTAATGCGCTGATCATGCTTGTGTACTTTTTTTAACAACCTAAAACTTGAAATATTTTTTGTGAAGTACTCATTAATGTTTTTCCCACAGGTTGTAATCACACTCACCTTCTGTATGTTCTGTATATTTGCCTATGACAACGCTGTACAGCTCTCTGATACCCCTTGGGGTCTTGTTCGCGCTCTATAAAACTTTTCAAATAAAAAATAAATTTAAAAAATGGCTCTCTCAGGAAAGCCTGCTGTATTGTATCAATGTGTATGTGATTGCGCCTGCTTTTGTAGTATGACACGATCTACTCGAAAAGCGTCATGGTAATCTCAGTGATGGTCAGGCAAAATCCTCAAGGACTCTTGAACTCGACCAATGTTGGTTTTTAAGGTTTACATATAAAGATTGGTGTTGAAGAACATACAGCTAAATGCTGGATATGTGAATGAGAACAAAATCTCATGACAAAACACCCTACGCCTGTAATCGAGGCATAGCCCTGGCAAACTCTGCTAATGGGTTTGATCACATGACTACAATGAGTCTAGATTATGCTCCTTT
The DNA here is from genome assembly GCF_964261635.1 of Lissotriton helveticus. Lineage (NCBI taxonomy): Eukaryota > Metazoa > Chordata > Amphibia > Caudata > Salamandridae > Lissotriton > Lissotriton helveticus. Next base: position 1,093,309,431 of record NC_136070.1, read on the forward strand.
GTGCCCCAAAATACACCAAAAGAGGTTTGCCTGAACTCCAGCAAATCTTGATTTGCTGATAGGAGGAACTTAAAGGGCAAGATGCTTTCAATGGAGCAGAAATAAACAGCAAAGAGTAATGTGCAACAAACAAAAAGGAAGGGGACATCTCTGTCTATCATGTATTCAGTGTAGTAATGCAATAAAGGACATGATATTTTTCGACTTTGTTTAACTTTCTGTCCGCCAAGGACAATAATGTATATCATCCATATCATGGATATTAAACTCAGCTCAATGCGGGTGTAAAGGATATTGTTTTTGTGTTTACAGGATGAACTGCACATGAGGGTTATGTTATGTGGATAAAATAGGAGAAAAGGAAGGACTAGATGGTCTGACCTCAAGTCCTACATGCATTCTCAAAATCAGAAATCACCAGTAGCATGCCATTGCATAGAGAATAACCATATACTACAAGTTTACCAAATACTTTTTAAGATTTTGCAAATATACCAGTATATTAGAGAGAGGGATAGAGTGAAGGTGCATTATTGTGTTTTGGATAGATAGACCAGATACAGTTTACCCGATTGGTTAAACGAAAGCCAGAACCACATATCCTTTATTTGAAATTGGTGTAAAAACTACAATGAGTTATAAGGAAATAAAATGTAGGGACCTCATGGTTAGAAGGCATGAGTTGAGGGAAAATCAGAGAGTTGAACATTTTGTGGCGGCATTATGTTCTTAATGTTGTGGCCTGTGCTGGAAGGTGAGCGTCGCAGCACGAATCTAGGCCTTGTGTTGAGGGTTGACCAAATGAATGACACACACACACACTAGTTGGCAGGTTTGGTGTAAAGACCTTGAGCGTTCTTCACCTGTTTATTTTATAACCTCGGGCCACGCCTGGCCCAAGGGTTACAAAAGGGGGTGGTGATGGACGGAGCATCAGAACCAATCAAACACTCACACCCAGTCAAAAGATCTGGGTTTGATCCATCACCGTTCTTTAGCCCACTCTGCCACCCCAGTTCAGACATGGCTATATGCAAATCAGTCTGACCCTGTGCCTCATGGGAACAGTCCAGCCCGAACTGCCAAGCCATGCCTTCCCTGGACCGGAAACAAGCTTCCAAGGACCGGTTTCTGGCATTCCAGCCGTCTTCAGCCCGGCTTGCTTGAATCCAGTGGCAAAGTGAGCAAGGGACTCACGTCTGAGCATACCCTGCCACACTTATGGCGGCCAAAGCGGTACAAAAGGGGGTGGTGATGGACGGAGCATCAGAACCAATCAAACACTCACACCCAGTCAAAAGATCTGGGTTTGATCCATCACCGTTCTTTAGCCCACTCTGCCACCCCAGTTCAGACATGGCTGTATGCAAATCAGTCTGACCCTGTGCATCATGTGAACAGTCCAGCCCAAACTGCCAAGCCATGCCTGCCCTGGACCGGAAACAAGCTTCCAAGGACCGGTTTCTGGCATTCCAGCCGTCTTCAGCCCGGCTTGCTTGAATCCAGTGGCAAAGTGAGCAAGGGACTCACGTCTGAGCATACCCTGCCACACTTATGGTGGCCAAAGCGGTACAAAAGGGGGTGGTGATGGACAGAGCATCAGAACCAATCAAACACTTACACCCAGTCAAAAGATCTGGGTTTGATCCATCACTGTTCTTTAGCCCACTCTGCCACCCCAGTTCAGACATTGCTATATGCAAATCAGTCTGACCCTGTGCCTCATGGGAACAGTCCAGCCCGAACTGCCAAGCCATGCCTTCCCTGGACAGGAAACAAGCTTCCAAGGACCGGTTTCTGGCATTCCAGCCGTCTTCAGCCCGGCTTGCTTGAATCCAGTGGCAAAGTGAGCAAGGGACTCACGTCTGAGCATACCCTGCCACACTTATGGCGCCAAAGTGGTACAAAAGGGGGTGGTGATGGACGGAGCATCAGAACCAATCAAACACTCACACCCAGTCAAAAGATCTGGGTTTGAGCCATCACCATTCTTTAGCCCACTCTGCCACACCAGTTCAGACATGGGTATATGCAAATCAGTCTGACCCTGTGCCTCATGGGAACAGTCCAGCCCGAACTGCCAAGCCATGCCTTCCCTGGACCGGAAACAAGCTTCCAAGGACCGGTTTCTGGCATTCCAGCCGTCTTCAGCCCGGCTTGCTTGAATCCAGTGGCAAAGTGAGCAAGGGACTCACGTCTGAGCATACCCTGCCACACTTATGGCAGCCAAAGCGGTACAAAAGTGTGGCAGGGTATGCTCAGACGTGAGTCCCTTGCTCACTTGGCCACTGGATTCAAGATAGCCTGGCTGATGAGGATTATGAATCCGAAACCGGTCCCAGGATGCTTGTTTCCGGTCCATGGAAGACATGGCTTGGCAGTTCGGGCTGGACTGTTCCCATGAGGCACAGGGTCATCTGATTTGCATATGGCCATGTCTGAAATGGGGTGGCTGAGTGGGCTAAAGAATGGTGATGGATTAAACCCAGATCAGTTGACTGGGGGTGAGTGTTTGATTTGCTCAAACGCTCCGTCCATCATCCCCTTTTGTATCGCTTTGTTCGCCCTAAGTGTGGCAGGGTATGCTCAGACGTGAGTCCCTTGCTCACTTGGCCACTGGATTCAAGATAGCCTGGCTGATGAGGATTATGAATCCGAAACCGGTCCCAGGATGCTTGTTTCCGGTCCATGGAAGACATGGCTTGGCAGTTCGAGCTGGACTGTTCCCGTGAGGCACAGGGTCAGACTGATTTGCATATGGCCATGTCTGAAATGGGGTGGCTGAGTGGGCTAAAGAGTGGTGATGGATTAAACCCAGATCAGTTGACTGGGGGTGAGTGTTTGATTTGCTCAAACGCTCCATCCATCATCCCCTTTTGTATCGCTTTGTTCGCCCTAACTGTGGCAGGGTATGCTCAGACGTGAGTCCCTTGCTCACTTGGCCACTGGATTCAAGATAGCCTGGCTGATGAGGATTATGAATCTGAAACCGGTCCCAGGATGCTGGTTTCCGGTCCATGGAAGACATGGCTTGGCAGTTCAGGCTGGACTGTTTCCATGAGGCACATGGTCAGACTGATTTGCATATGGCCATGTCTGAAATGGGGTGGCTGAGTAGGCTAAAGAATGGTGATGGATTAAACCCAGATCAGTTGACTGGGGGTGAGTGTTTGATTTGCTAAAAACGCTCCGTCCATCATCCCCTTTTGTATCGCTTTGTTCGCCCTAAGTGTGGCAAGGTATGCTCAGACGTGAGTCCCTTGCTCACTTGGCCACTGGATTCAAGATAGCCTGGCTGATGAAGATTATGAATCCGAAACCGGTCCCAGGATGCTTGTTTCCGGTCCATGGAAGACATGGCTTGGCAGTTCGGGCTGGACTTTTCCCATGAGGCACAGGGTCAGACTGATTTGCATATGGCCATGTCTGAAATGGGGTGCCTGAGTGGGCTAAAGAATGGTGATGGATTAAACCCAGATCAGTTGACTGGGGGTGAGGGTTTGATTTGCTCAAACGCTCCGTCCATCATCCCCTTTTGTATCGCTTTGTTCGCCCTAAGTGTGGCAGGGTATGCTCAGACGTGAGTCCCTTGCTCACTTGGCCACTGGATTCAAGATAGCCTGGCTGATGAGGATTATGAATCCGAAACCGGTCCCAGGATGCTTGTTTCTGGTCCATGGAAGACATGGCTTGGCAGTTCGGGCTGGACTGTTCCCATGAGGCACAGGGTCAGACTGATTTGCATATGGCCATGTCTGAAATGGGGTGGCTGAGTGGGCTAAAGAATGGTGATGGATTAAACCCGGATCAGTTGACTGGGGGTGAGTGTTTGATTTGCTCAAACGCTCCGTCCATCATCCCCTTTTGTATCGCTTTGTTCGCCCTAAGGGTGGCAGGGTATGCTCAGACGTGAGTCCCTTGCTCACTTGGCCACTGGATTCAAGATAGCCTGGCTGATGAGGATTATGAATCCGAAACCGGTCCCAGGATGCTTGTTTCCGGTCCATGGAAGACATGGCTTGGCAGTTCGGGCTGGACTGTTCCCATGAGGCACAGGGTCAGACTGATTTGCATATGGCCATATCTGAAATGGGGTGGCTGAGTGGGCTAAAGAATGGTGATGGATTAAACCCAGATCAGTTGACTGGGGGTAATTGTTTGATTTGCTCAAACGCTCCGTCCATCATCCCCTTTTGTATCGCTTTGTTCGCCCTAAGTGTGACAGGGTATGCTCAGATGTGAGTCCCTTGCTCACTTGGCCACTGGATTCAAGATAGCCTGGCAGATGAGGATTATGAATCCGAAACCGGTCCCAGGATGCTTGTTTCCGGTCCATGGAAGACATGGCTTGGCAGTTGGGGCTGGACTGTTCCCATGAGGCACAGGGTCAGACTGATTTGCATATGGCCATGTCTGAAATGGGGTGGCTGAGTGGGCCAAAGAATGGTGATGGATTAAACCCAGATCAGTTGACTGGGGGTGAGTGTTTGATTTGCTCAAACGCTCCGTTCATCATCCCCTTTTGCATCGCCCAAGGGTGGTGCATGACAACATCTGGTGCACCTGCCAGGACCGCTGACCTTCCACATACCATCCCAACTCAGTCTTTTGCAACAGTCCGCATGCTACTATTCAGACGGCCCACAAAGTCTTTGAGCCCTATGCTCTGTGGAGGTTTGGGTCTTAGGAGGTATCGTGGATGGTGATCGTGGCCGGTCAATTCTTGTTAGGTTGCTGAAGGTGGAGCGCTGGAAGCATGAGGGTCTGAGATTATCATTTCAGGCCTGTTCATTGGTTCTGTGTCGAGAGTTGATTCTTAACCCCCTTCGGGCCAATCCCCTTCTTCGGTTCCTTCCTCCTCTGGTGTTTGGCGTTGTGGGGCCACCTCCACCTTCTTAAACCTATAAATATTCCTGGCCACGGTCTCCTGTTCCTTCATGGCCATTAACATTGTTCCTTCTACTCTTCTTATTGTCCACAATCCGGGCTTGTATGGTGTCCTGAACTTCCAGCCAGGCCTTTGGTCTTTTATGATCACCTAGTCCCATAGTTGAAGGTCCCGATGTTTGGCCTTCTTTTTGCACCTGGCTAGTGTGTTCCACTGTTCCCTTCACACATATGTTCTTCTGCATCCAACCCGGGCATACGAGGATTGTGTCCCTGCACGGCTCATTAAACATCAGTGTACATGGGGTTTGTTGGGTGGTGCTATGTGACGTGCTTCTGTAGTCTCTCAGGAACAGTTGCAGGTGGTACTCAGGATCATCATGCTAAGCCACCGCAATCCGCATTGTCTTATTGAGTGTCCTCATTAACCTTTCAATTTCTAGGTTGGCTTGTGGCCACTGGGGGGTGTTGTGGTGGTGTTACACTCTGTAAAGTTTCAAGAATTTGCTGAACTCCCCGCCTTGGATGGGTTGGCCATTGTCACTCTTGATTTCGGTGGGGCAACCTAACATTGCAAATACTTTCTCCAGTATAGGAGCCACATGTGTGAACACCATTGAGTTAACGACTTCCACAATGGGGTATTTAGAGTAGGCGTCCATCAGCACTAGCGTGACTCTCCTGTCTGAGATACTCCCGAAATCCACACTCACTTTCTCCCAAGGCGCTTTGCATGGTTCCTCAGTGATGATTGGCATGGGACTGTCAGGGACGCCCATGAGTTGCCATGCCGGGCATCGCCCCACAGTCTCTTCCACCAGTTCTTCCAGTCCAGGGAGCCAGACTTTTTCATGCATCCTTGACTTCATTTTCATCGACCACTGCTGCCCCCTGTGTGCCAGCTGTGTTACGTGGTGGTGCAGCACCGCTAGGATGACGATGCGGGATCCACATAGTAGGACACTCTCCTGGGTAGTGCTCAGTTCATTTCTCACTCTGCACATTTTTGTGAGGTGAGTTGATGGTATTCTGCGTTCAGATCCAGTTTGTTGCCATAGAACTCTACTACCAGAGACCCCCTTTTTTCTTGGAATCAAATATCAAAAGACTTAGTTTCAGGTAACTTATATCCAGATGGATTTGTTACCCTAGGGAGGATTCATCCATGTTCTGTTTATTACGTTTTATTGCATTTTTCTCTTTTACATTCCTAAACTTGCTGTGGACACACCATTACATGGTGGCATCAGCATTGTTTTCCTTCTACAAACCTTTTTTCTGTATGCACACAGCGATAATCGAAATTATATTTTCAGATCCTTACTGGATGCACACAGCTACAATCGCTTTAATTTGATATGTTCTTTACTCCTTCTTGGGTCGTTATTTGCCCCTCACTATCTCTGATATTAAGCTGAATGCGGAGATTAGACACTCCAAGATGGCCAACGGTATTTGTTTTACTACTATGCATTAGCCCATCGAGCATAATGCTGTTCAATACCCCACAACCCTTGAGCTCTACATCAACACACATCGGGGCTGATGAATTGCCCACTTTTAACCTATATTGATAAGCGGGGTACTGAATGTACCATTCCAAGATGGCCGACTTCTTCGGAGCGGGTACAGTCCTACAACTGTTTCCGGTCCCAGGCACATATAAAAGTGTGTTCTCCTGTGGGCCATTAGGTCTCCAGCGTACACACCGGAAGAAGCTTTGTTCATCCCAGAGGTAAGCGCCCATAACTATCTGAATGTTCTCCTGAAATTAGCGGTACATTGCCAATGACGCTAGATACAAGCATCTGTGTTTGGGGGCATCTTATAAATACTCACCACAGGGTCTGACTACTCGCTTGTTTTGACACACTTTCCTTTGATCCTTTTTATTAGGCAAAGGTCTCGTATTAATAACGGCAAGGATATGGCTGCGGTTATTTCCTTTAACACGACCTGGAATTTATTTATTCATGCCTGAATAAACTTGCACTACCACTAAATCCTTGTTTAAGGTATGTGGGACCGCATTACCATATTCTTAAAGTATTTAGAATAGTCACCTGCCATTTTTCCATTGGGTGTATTCTTATATGTAATTAGGCCGTTTTCATTCATTTACCCATCCTCAGGGACTCCTCATTGGGAAACACATCCAGGATACATATGCTGTGAATAGAGGGATTATTTCTGAAGACACAAGACAGGTGCAGTCTTAACTGTGTGTCTAACATTGGACCCTATTGTCACTGTTGACTGTTTAGGTTCATATGTCACAACTGGGCTCACAAGGAACAAACATGCCTTAATTCCGGACCAGTTATTTTATCTAAGAGTGTTACTATAATTTTTCTTAAATTACACTAATTTGTCTCTAAACAACCGAAGTGACACATTTAAGACAACATGGGTTTCCACAGGCTCGAGTAGGCAACATGAGCTGATTCTTCAAAGTTAGTCTGTCACAATGGGAAACTGACATTGGATGCTATTGTTGCATACCTTTCATTCCCAATTCTGTACTACTGTTTGTTTCTTAGCCCTGAAGAAGTCGCTGTGCACAACCGTAAGCATGACGAAACATGTGTTGGCTAAGGCTGTTGTGAATAAACTGAAGCGCATGTTCCAGCAAAGACACAAGCTGTTGTCACACTGTCATTGATATAACTGATATACTGTTAGCGTGTGCAGGGGACAGGGTGTTCTGTTTACCAGTGGATAGTCACACGGTGGGGAGGAGGGTAGCTCTCCCTACCCTTATGCACAGCAATCCTCACTCAGTACTAGAGTATACTTACCTGTGTATTGTCCAGGAGCGCCAATACCATATAAAACCACCTACCAAGCAGTTTCAGTTTGGAGAACTACTGGGAGCCATTCACATTGGCTACAATTTCATCCATGGTTGGGGTTTTGTGGTGCTCCCTCCAAAATGCTTTATTTGGGAGCTGCATGTCTATGCACAGTCTTATCTTCCCTGGTTGTTTTGGCTTCTCAACTATGACCATCAGGGAGACCCATGGGGTTGGTCCTGACCCCTTTTCTATGACCCCTTGTTCTTCTAGTTTTTGTGATTCGCTCTCCACCAGTGGTCAAAGGTAGAACGCATCCGTTGGTTCCCAAGTGCTGTAAGGCCTATCATAGGGTCGGTGTGCAGCTTAACGGGTGGGTGCTTGATGCACCCAGTCCTTCAAATAGGTTTGGGAACTGGTCAAGTAGGTCATCTGTTTGATCTGACTTCACGCTCCTTGCGAATGACACCTACGTCTTCTGCGTAGTGGCTGCTGATGAGCTTGTCTGCTTCTTGGTTGATGACGTGGATCGTTGTCGGGATTTTGTTTCCTTCTAATTGAACTGGTACTGTTATCCGTCGCGGAGGAGCAAGGATGACTTGCTTCCATATGCAAATATATTGGTGTCTGACTGCACTAGCTGCAGCCTGGGTCGTAGACGATTGTATTGCTGTATTCCCATGACTTTCACGGAGGCATCTGTATTGATAACCGATTTTACTTCCGACCCTGCTATACGGATTGTGCATGTGGCCTCCGGCGTCTCTTCAGCTCTCTTGTGAATGAGATGAGGAATGTTTCCTCTTCTTCATTTTCTTCTGGCGAAGAATCTTCCACTTGATAGGTCGATTGAGAGCTACTCTTTGAGTCGCTGGCATGTGTGGGGGTTGCGCTTGACAGCCCATTTTTCTTAGTGGCTTGCTGCCATGGTGGGTCTCTGCCTTGGGCCTTCTTTCTGAATACTCATGCGAAGTGGTTGGAAATTCCACAGTGGGAGCATGTTCGGCCTTGGGCGGGGCAGGTGTTGATTGGGTGTTCTTCTCACCCACAGTATTCGCACCTGCTCTGTTGTGGCTGGATTGTGTACCCCCGGGACCATTTCCTCTTTCTTTTGGCCTCACTGCATCCGCTCGCTCCGCCTTGACGACAATGGTCGTGCCCGATATTCGTGTTAGTTCTAGGTCCATCTAGTCAGCTCTTGTGACGGATAGGTCATGTGACCTCGCGAGGATCAAGATGTTGTCTAGGCTTATATTGGGTTGCCTCAGGATTAAGCTGTGCAACGTCTTGTTGCGGCACCCCTGTATTAGCTGGGCGTGGATCTCGTTGGGTCGATCATGGGCTGTGAAGGTGCTTGCTAACTCTCGTAGCCTGGCATAGAAGGTATTGATTGATTTCCCTTCTCGTTGTCTGGCCTGGCACAGTTTAAACCTTTCAAAGTCCGGGTTAAGTTGCAGATCAAAGTGAGCATTGAGTGCTCTTACAGTGGTGTCTTAGTCGGTAGGTAGGCCTGTGTTCGGTAAGTGTTTGAAAAGGAGGTAGCTTTCCTCTCTGGAGTAGTGCAGGAGTAGTGACAGTTTAACTGCACCATCCGTTTCCCGTGTGGTCATCCAGACGCCGTACCGATGTCTTCCATCTGGGGGTGGCAGTTATGGCATTGGCCAGTTCACTGAATGGGGGTAGTACCCCTGTTGCGTGATAACGTGACCAGGATGTTGTGCAGCATTTGATTCAGCCCCCATTCCGAATGTATGGTGTGCGACTTTTCTCTATGCGATGGGGGTTCATGTTGTCTATGTTTTATTTATTATTTTTCTTTTCTTTTTTTCCAGTTTGCCCTGTATGCTTATGCCCTTTTGTGTGCTGTTTAACTTTGTACTGCAGGTTTTTCCTAGTTTCTGTATCAGTGTTCTTTGCGTGGTTATGTCTTGTAAGTTTATTGTCTTTGCCAATGCTTGTTGGTGGCTTTGTAGCATCTGCTGCACAATTGATAATTACACCTGTAATCCATAATAAATTGTGCTGAGACTCTCTTTCAAGATAAACATGATATTTTCAACTTTGTTTAACTTTCTGCCCACCAAAAAACCACTGTCAAATGTGTGAATTAATATGTGCAATTCTCCACGTTTGTGCATACAAATATTCGTCTAGTGGTGGTTAATGTTGAAATATATACACACAAGAGTGCTTGGTATTTCCTTCCCTTTCTCTCCCCACGGGTTTTTCGTTTGCTCAAGGACGTGACCCGCAGCCAGTGGCAGTGACCAAAAGGCAGGAAGAGGGAGGACAGCCCAGGTCCCATAAGAGTACCGCTTGACAGGGCGCTCAATGCGCAGGCGCTGAACGACTGCGCGCGCTCCAGGCGCGTGCCTGGTCCGGGAAAAGGCAGGAATCGTGTTCCTTATTCTCGAGTGGGCCGAGGCCGGCGCGCGCATGCGCACAGACAGTGCAGATCCGGCACAGCGCTGACACTCAGCCCTCTCTCAGCCGAGGAGGCAGCAGCTCAGCTTCAGCAGCTCCGCGCCCGGTCCGTGCCCCGCAGCAGCCCCAGCCCCGCACAGCCAGCCTCACTCACCATGCCGGTCACAGAGAAGGACCTGGCTGAGGATGCGCCCTGGAAGAAGATCCAGCAGAACACCTTCACCCGCTGGAGCAACGAGCACCTGAAGTGCGTGAACAAGCGCATCGGGAACCTGCAGACCGACCTGAGCGACGGGCTGCGGCTCATCGCGCTGCTCGAGGTGCTGAGCCAGAAGCGCATGTACCGCAAGTACCACCAGCGGCCCACCTTCAGGCAGATGCAGCTGGAGAACGTGTCCGTGGCCCTCGAGTTCCTGGAGCGCGAGAACATCAAGCTGGTCTCTATAGGTGAGTCTCCCCTGGGAGGTGTTCTGGAGGGAGACGGGAGCCCGATGCCCACAGGCGATCTGCTTAGCGTCGATGCGATTTTATTTATTTATTTATTTATTTAATGCAAGTTTATATAGCGCGAACATTACACGAAGGTTTTGGAGCGCTTTACATAAGAACCAGTTGCGATACATAAGGATTTAGGATTACATGAGTTACATAAAAGATGCAAACAGAAACAATGGCAAATGTACACGTTGTAAAGTCACACAAGGAAGAGAGAGAAACAGAAAAAAAATGCAAATGTACAAGTTGTAAAGTTTCTTAAAGTCGCCTATATAGGGCACGTGCACCATATGGTCGGTAGGCTGTTCCTCCGCCTGTCCCCTATAGAGAGAGGGCTGAGCAACAGGAGCCCTTCCTGTGCTCTAAAAGTGAAAACACGTGCAGAGGGAGTCTCCTAAACTCTAGGGGCAGGTGCAGGAAAAGTCAGAATTATTCTGTGTATATGTTTACCTTAGTGCCAGACATGATGGGCTAAAGAGCAGCCTTACAGAGTGAGCAATCTGCCTGGGCCGTTTGAGTGAGTCCAGTTCATAGGAGTAGAGTGGAAAAGTGTACTACACAGGTGTCGCCCTCGTAGGCGAATGTGTGCGGTGAGACCTCAGACATAGGTGAGAGTGGTTCATATGCCCACTGCTCGGGTCCACAGGTGCCTGAAAGTGCAACGCATTGTAGTTAGGTACTTAAGGAGACGTGTTTTATGTGTGAGCGCATGCATATGTCGCCAATGTCGGGCATGTTGTTACAAGAAAGCGCCGCTGAATCGAAAGTTGGTATCAAGTTGGCATTGCGTTCTGTAAGTGAGTTGATATGGCAAGCGGGTGTGCACTCCCACGGTAGGAGATGCCCGGAAGAGACGGGGGTAATCGGATCTAGTTTTAATGGGCAGCGTCTCCTAGTGGAGTTACTGTGTTAGTCCGCGGGTAGAGTAGAATACGAAGCCAGCGAGGGCTGCCCAAATCGGCGTCTAAGAAGCGCCTCGCCAGGTATAGCAAGCGCTATGTAAATATCAATGCCAATACAGGGATTAAGCCTCGAACCAGTAGGAGGGGTGTGTCGGTCCCATGTTGGTGCACACGACGAGAGTCCGTGCTCAGCCCTGTGCCAACCAGAGGCACTTCTGCACCCCCCCCCCCCCCCAACCCAGTGACACCTGAAGCTTCTTTGCATTTCTTTCCATTCTTTCAGTCATGTTCCGAAAACTCACTTGCTATGAGTGTTCACGTCGTTACGTTATTATTACGACTTTGCAGTGCTGGGATAGAAAATATGTTTTTTTTTGTGCTGAAATGCGCGCGCCTGGCAGTAAGTAGATTAGCTTCTGTCGACCGGCTTGTCGGGTCTCACGACAGACTCCGCGGATTCCTTGGTGTGTTCAGGAGGACTCCCGCCTCACTTCCTGACACCGCCTGCAGGCTGCGGCCTCGGGCTCTGAGGGCTCGTGCAGGTGCGGGCGCGTGTGCACGCCAGGATGTGTAGGGATTACAGTGGGCTCGTGTGGTGAGGCAGGTGGGACATGCACCTCCAAAGGTTGAGCTGACGAGGGTGTGGCATCAGGCAGCCGGACTGAGAAGGTGCGGGCTGCTGCTGTGCAGATGTTCATTGAACCGGGCGCGGCCCCCCGGAAGTCTGAGTAACCCGGGCAGAAGTGTGTGCTTTAGAAGCTGCATTGATCTGGCTGCGGTTGACCCTGAGGCATTAACAGAGGGTATCAAAATAGGATTATTATTGCTATGTTTATAATTATTGGTATTATGTTTGCAATTATATTTAATTGTCTTTGAATTTGCAAATAATACATTTGCAGAAGATATGATTTTGTATCTTAATCATATTAATTTTCCATATCAGTTCCTTAAAGCCAAAATAGTCAATTAAAAGCTTCATTACGTGGTCCCAGAGTAATTCATGATAACTGCCCCCACTAAAATGAGAAATTACTAGGGTTTGATGGTATGGATCCTTTGAGGTTTTGTCAACTCGCATTTCTCACTCAGAGTTGTCGACTGGTTTCAGCAGCCAGAGTTTCCAGGTTAATGTCGCCTGCGGAGTTCTAGTAGGCCTTTTAATTCCCATCGGGCAGGTACTGAAGTTTTGCGTCCCAAAACTGAGGTGTTTAGCATCAAGAGTTGGAAGTTTTACTATGAGATATTCAGGTTGTTTTCCCAGTCTATTAGCTAGGAGATACAAGTCCATGCTTTCCAGAAAGTGTGATGATCATGGCGTGGCCAGGCAGTCAAGATCCAGAGGTGCACTTTGGAGACCTCCAGATGTTGCATTGATCACGGAGTGAACAGGCAGTGACCTTTATAAGTTATGAATTATCGGTCTCCAGATGCTCCATTGATCCAGGCAGTGAGGGTAGAAGGTGCATGCTTGCTGGTGCTCTCTAGATAAATTGAGCCACACGTGGTGGGGCCATGAGAATCAAAATGCATGGCTAGGTAAGCTCCAGATGTTTCATGTATCCAGGTGTGGTTGGTTAGTGAGGGTTCAAAGCTTTTGGACAGTGTTCTCCAGAAGTTGCATTGGTCTTTATGTGATTGGGGCATGAGGGTTAGAAGGCACCCGCATTTAGCCTCTCGGTCTTGCCTTGAGCAGGGTGGGTGTGGCCGGATGCTGACTGATAAGGATGGGAGTGTCTACTTAGGGTTAGGAGGTGGTGGTTTACACTTCAGAGATGTTGCACTCATCCATGTATGGTTCTAGGCCTTGCATGTCGTAGAATACAGGAAGTAATTTTTATTTTTTTATGCTTATTAAGATTGAACAGCCCTTTTGCACCGGAGTGCTTCTAAAAAAGAAAAATGTAAAAAATATGAAACACCCTCAGCAGAAAATGCTAATATTTAAAAAGAAATTGGCTACTGATGTCTTATTGTCAGTTAAGTACAACATAAAACAGTTGTGTCTTGAGTTGTTTCAGACACAGAAAGACACTTATCACTGCACTCTCTGCCAACCTCATTTAAAAAAGGGACTAATCAGTTAAAATTTAGAAAGAGCTTAAAAATATGGCTTTTCAAGGTAAAATTCCTAAACTTACTCCATCTATATCTGTACGTTCTAAGGGCAGCGCCTAGCCCCCGCACCCCCGCGGTGCGGGGGGCCCTGAGCTGCAGGAGGCCTCCTAGCCCTGTACTTAGGCCATAAAGCTCCGGATTAAATCCAGAGTGGGGCCCCTTCCGTGTACCTTGCAGGGGGGCCCCCTCAGCTTTCGTTACGCCACTGACTCAAAGGTATTTATTGTGCTTTATAAATTCTTCATCATCATCATCTTTACGGATAAATAATTATCCTGGTGAAGTCGCTGCCTGGTTGAAACACGCAATAGAATCTTTCTTTTAAAAAAGCAGGGAGTCTCCAGTTAAATGACAGATAGATTACATGATGCTCACGAGCGCCGGATGGTTTCAGGCTATCCCAGGTGAAGGTGTAGTTATTGGTCTTTTCTTTGACTACACAAACTTAAATTAATGTAAAGTTATTGTATATTCAAGAAAATGTATCATGATGCATACAGAATAAAACCAACAATATAGCTTTAAAACATACAACAAATGTAAATGTAAATGTATGTGTCTTGTAAAGCGCACTGCTGCCCTGAGGCGTCGTGGCGCTGTAGACCGCTGGGGAACCCGTCCTGGCTATCCCTGTGAGATGGTCCCTAACTGGGTATCTCCAAGGTGAAACCAGGCATCCCCGGCAAATGTGGGGGGCCGTTGTAGAGATGAGGCAAGCTAATGCCCAGAGTTGCCGAGTGTGATCCCTGGTTAGAGTAGGCACCGAGGCGAGAATTATCGAGTCCGCTGACCCTGGTCCACGACCCTGCCGCGTCGGGAATTGAACCCTGGTCCCGGGCCATTCTCTGCTTCCGGGTCTGCCGCCTCTAACCAGTGAGCCACTCCACTTACAATTACAATAAATAAATACAATATCAAGCAAACATGCATGCATTTAATAAAAATGATCAATTTCTCCATGATTACAAAATGTACAATAACCTATAGTTAATACAACTATGGGCTTATTTTGAGTTTAAGTTTGGCCGACTGGTTAGTCTGCTATAAACATGGGAGATATCCTGGTGGCAGTATTACAAGTGCTTTATAACCTATGGCGCTAGTAATACAGTGGGTGGGATATCTTCCCACATTTCGATGGTGCCCTATGCCCCATATTCAGCCTGGAATGGTTGAAGCACTCAGCAGTTCCCATTTTCACTATCGCAAAGGGTCGTATTGTGCTCCTTGAATGTTTATTCTCCAAGTTGAAGTGTGCTCGAAACACTGCACTTAGCAATGTGAATGTTTGCGCAGGCAGCATCGCGTGTTTGCATTGGTGTCTGCTAAGGGCTTGACTTAAGTTCAAGATTTTCTCCTTTGCTCACAAGGCTGTTTCTCAGTAAACCCCACATTTATTTAAGAAATAAAATCACCAAATATGTACATGGTCGGTACCAGGCTAGCCCACAAAATCTTCCCAGGTCAACTTTAGAGTGCTGTGTACAAGATGAAGGTTATAATGGGTTTTTACCCGACACAATCATGAAACCTGGGCCTTATACATAACATAAACAATTGGTCCTCTGTAGGGATTGAGTCTTACCTGTTTATTGTGTGGAAAGCATTTCAGTGTCTGTGATCATGTGATTTTCAATCACCAAACCACTGAGAATTCTGTGATTTTCAAAGGACAGGGAGTCCAAACTTTTAGTTCCTATGGGCCATAAGTCATAGTTCGTTATACCTCTCTCTCACATCTTAGGCTGAAGAAGCACAGCACGGAACACAGTATGAGCCCGCTGATTGAATGAATGATAAACAATGTTTTTAAGCCCAACAATTAACCAAATCAGGGTATCCAGGCTCTATGACAACAGATTACCAGCCAGGCAAAGAAATAAACATATCATGTATTTGTCAAGCACACGTTCACCCAAGGGTATCTTGACGCTGAACAACAGATGTTTATGGTTACCCAATTCAATGGTACTCATTTTACCGACCCCAGAAGGATGAAAGGCTGAGTGGACCCATTGGGATTTGAACCTGTGACCATGAGGTCGAATACAGGCACCTACGGTGGGTGCATTAGTCCACTAAGCCACTAGATGGCTAAATAGAATTGAAAAGCCAACTTTTCAGCAGCATTTTAGGTTTTACTGTGTTTCTCCATACAGCCCTTATAGAGATCACCTTACACTAAATATTTATATATTTCAGCAAAAATGGTGGTTTTCTTTCCTGTTGAAAGTGGTGGTATGAAAAGGAAGCATGAGTTGAAACATACCCCACTGAGGCCCTGCTATGTAACGAGCAGCACCTTTTGTTGGTACTGTGAGAAACTTTCACTGCCTTCTGCGTCAGCTCCAAAGTTCTTAGTTATGCACAATTATAAACACCCACCCAAAACCTGCGCTTACTCAGACCCCTGGAAGCGTCCCCGCTAAAAGTATGCACTGAGCAAGGATCATACTGTTGCATGGACAAAAGAACAGCACCACATCCAGAGAAAGAAAATACTCTTATGCAATGCAAGATGAAGTAAAACACGTGAAATGTAAACAGGGATAGCAAAGGTCACATGAAATACTTCAAGTGGTTTTAAAAACAGATGAGCAAAGGGAGATTTTGACTATCAACCTATGAAACAACACATGTTCGCGATGTAACTTTTACTGATATACACTGGACTAAAACTAACGCACCAAGTCTGCCTTAGTTACACCTTCCTTCATCATGGCCCGAACCTACATGAAGTAGCTGACACATCTCTGTACAGGAGTGAAAGTAATGTTTCCTCTCTTGTGGATGCACTTTCGGTGCAGATGCATGCTGGTTATGTGTACTACTAATAACTTGACCTTCTTTGAAAATGTTTAACCTAAAAGAAAAAACGCAAACTCTCAATTTTTTTTTCAAGAAAAGCATATCTCAAATTTCGGAACCAGATGCAACCCTGTTTGAGGGGGGCTGGGCATAGGGTGGGGTTCAGGTCAGCGCCCTTCTCCCAAGTAAATGAACCTGCGGCGATGAACATATTGAAAGCATTTTGTGATTATGGTTTCTTGATATTGCTTTATTTTCATATAGACCGGCGTAATTAAGAAGGAGACTATCCTCTTCAGAGTGCCCCTAAAATCAACTTCCCAAATTTTCCCTGATCACAAAACAATGATGTAAATGAGGAAACTTATTGCAGGATACGTCAGGGCGCACCAGGAGGGGAAGATACAAGGATAAGGGCGAGACGCAGGAGCATTGGTGGGACAGGTGTGAACACAAATCGCCACTTCCGTTCTTAGACTCCGCCGGTCATTACGTCATCACGCTCGATTACGCGTCTGTGCTTTGACAAATGTGCTTGTGTTGCCTGAGTTAGGATATTAATGGCTGTTTCTGAATGTTTTCATTCCCACATCTGGGCCGGATAAGCCAACCTGCGTGCAGCTTTAAAGGGGCTTTAAGTGCTTACACGTATAAGCCCCCGTCAATCCTCGGCCTTCTCCCCGACGAAGGCCCGGGCAGGAGAGAGAAACTCGAACCGTATTTTACAAGCAGAAATCAGTACTTGGAGGCTGGCTGGCTCTGCGGTGGTACGGGGTTGGATTTCATTCCGCAGTAACGAGCCTGTATCCATGGAGATGTTTGCCGGTGTTTTGAAGGGTAAGCACACACCTGTAGGGGTTTGGTGTGATAAGCACAGATCTGCAGTCTGCCAAGGGAGTTCATGCAGCCCAGGTGAGTGAATCAGCCCAGATAGGCCGAGCACACAGACCACATCCTGAAACCGTGGCACCCTCTCCATTCCATTCCATGCGACTCAGCGGGTGAGCCACCAGTGCAAACACACAAAGTGCTGATCTTGAATATTAGAAAAGGTGGAGTCACCAGGGTAGTGACTTCTGTTAACTCTGAGTAAAGTCTTATCAAGTCGGTCAAGGAGTGCCGGGTCATACCTAAAGTTGATTGAGGATGTATGATGCACAGGGTGTATCTGGTGTCCACTGGAACTGGCCTCAGTGGCTTCAGTTACTGATTACTAGTGTTTCAGTTTCAAGCAGGGGGATACCAATTGAAGAAACCAATAAAAAGTGGTTACTTTTGTTAATTATGCTTCTGTAGTAAACAGCATTCTACTTGCTCAGAAGAAAATGCATATCCCCAGACCTACACTAGCCTGGACTGCACAATAGTAATTCATTGCTACTCCATCGGAAAACAGTGGCCTGAGGCTTTCGGGGTCTGAAGGCTGAAATGGATGTTTGATGCATGTGTGGGCGACCCTGTTTCTCTGGGGGGACTGTACCATATTCCCCGCAGAAGGTATTCTGCTGTGGTATTTATGGCGGCACAGATTTTCCCTCATGTGCACCATTTTAGACTCACCAAGTTTGTCCTCAAAGAATGCTGTTCAGCCATCTTGGCCAGTGCCAGAGATGCTCAGCTCATTGTTCTATCTGATCCTCCTTCTGAATGTTAAGACCTTCGTTAAAGGGCACTGTGCATTGGAGTGGACACATGAAGACCATAAGGCGTGGCACGTAATTCCCCACACCTTCTTGGGCAGACCTTCAGTTGCCCCACAAGAACCTGGCACAGCCATCTTTGCCTGTGACCATGTTCGTTTAGACTGATGAACACTTGCAGACCGTCCCAAACTGCCAAAGAGCTCTCTGTATACCCGAGCAGCGCACAAGCTTAAGGCTCAGCTGACGGGGCTGACCATCCTGCACAAAACTAGGAACTAGCAGAAAGGATTGAGTGTCCACTTTGACTAGCAGCATATGACCACCCCCCTCCCACCACCTCAAACTGCCATGCCATACCCCAAAGAATGCCAACAGCAGTCTTGGATCAGAGCTGCTGAACCGTTTGTTTGCCATTTATCCCCTGCCCAACCTCTCCAGACCAAAAGAAAAGGGCTGCAGCCATTGTGGTCTAACGGTTAGAGAGGTCGACCTCGAAGCTGGGGAACTGGGTTCAAGTCTCTGCAGGGACGCTCAACATTTGCAAATCACTTAATCTCCCTGTGCCTAACAAAAAATGAATGTGTCCATCTGTAACGCAACTGGTGCTCATGTAAAGTGCTTTGATACCTTCGGGTCGAGTTCTCACTATATATAACGCCAAAAAAACATGGGTATCTAGTCTTAATACCCCCTCCCTATTCCCCACTGTTAGACAGCGCCCGGAGGGTCGGCCGAATACTGGGGGAGAGGCCTCCGATGAGGGCCGTCTCCGGCGATCGTACAGACAGGTCACTTCCCTTCCCACAGATAGACACCACACAAGGATGAGATCAACACTCTTTATATAGGGTTCTTGCAGCAAGGTTATCAGCGGTACAGGAGATTCAGGACTCGGGGGTCCTCTCAATTCTAGTCTCTGTAGGGAGAGGGGGTAGCGGGACAGTCTCGGTACCGGATCGGTACGGGGGGTGGCAGGAGGGGAGCTCACAATCCTCGAGCTTTAGGAGTCTACAAGGTCGGGCCGCGGCAGCGCCAGCAGACCAAGATGATGGTTCACGTTGCAGGGGGCCGCGGCAGCGCCAGCAGGCCAAGATGATGGTTTCACGAGGCAGAGGGCCGCGGCATCGCCAGCAGGCCAAGGTGAAGGTTTCACGAGGCAGAGGGCCGCGGCAGCGCCAGCAGGCCAAGATGAAGGTTTCACGAGGCAGAGGGCTGCGGCAGCGCCAGCAGGCCAAGATGAAGGTTTCACAGGCAGAGGGCCGCGGCAGCGCCAGCAGGCCAAGATGAAGGTTTCACGAGCAGGGCTGGGGCAGCGCCGGCAGTCCGTCAAGGATGAGTTCTTCTCGGTGTCTCTCGACTCCAGGATACAACTGCCTTCCTGGTCTGGGGCTGCCCCAGTTATAGGTCTAGTCCCCTTTGATGTCCGGACCCTCGCGCCTGGGGGTCGGGGGGTCTGGAGTCAGGGAGTCCCGACACCCAGCAGGGGGGTGGAGCCAGCCCCCAGGGAGGCCGGGGGTGATCGACACCCGGCGGAGGAGAGCTGTTGACGCCTCCTTCTTTCATCGACATGCCAAGTGGTCTCTTTACCTCCTGTGTGGAGGTTGGTGCCTCGATGTCGGGGCCTGGCCAGGCCCAGGGTTGGGGTCGAGTCGAGGCCACGTGGCCTCGTGCTGTAGTGCCCAAAGATGGCTGCCGGGCCGGGGCCATGGTGCTGACGGGGGCCCGGGCCAGCCGGTACGGGAGGGTTCGGGAGCTGGAGTCCCGTTGTGGACGGGTTGGGGGTTACCTCGGGGGGTTGCCGGGGTGGCTCTTGCTGGTGATTCAGGGAGAGCCGGGGTCCGGGCCCTGTTGTGCGGGGGGGGGGGGAACGGCCCGGCTACGAGGCCTGTCCAACATGCGTCCCCCCCAGCTGAAGGCAGGGAGAGTCAGCCATCCTCTTGGGGACTCTCCTCGTCGAGGCGGAAAAAGCGTGACAGGCCGTCTGCGTTGGCGTGGTCCTGGCCTGGCAGATGTTCCACAGTGAAGTCCATCCCCTGTAGGGAGATGGACCAGCGCAACAGTTTCGGGTTTTCCCCCCGCATCTGCATCAGCCATTGCAGGGGTCGGTGGTCTGTCTGCACCCGAAAAGGGGTGCCGAAGAGGTAGGGCCGGAGCTTCTTGAGGGCCCATACTACGGCGAAGGCCTCCCGCTCGATGGTGCTCCAGCGCCGTTCCCGGGCCAGCAGGCGTCGGCTGATGAATGCCACTGGCTGATCGACTCCCTCGGTGTTGAGTTGGGAGAGGACGGCCCCCACTCCACGATCGGAGGCGTCCGTCTGGACGATGAATCCCCGGCCGTAGTCGGGAGCTTGGAGCACGGGGGCAGTGCACATGGCGGTCTTCAGCTTCTCGAAGGCCGATTGGCAGTCCGGAGTCCAGTTGACTGTTTTGGGGTTCTTCTTGGATGCGAGCTCCGTGAGGGGCCCCACAATGCTGCCATAGTCCTTCACAAACCGCCGGTAGTACCCGGTGAATCCCAGGAAGGCCCGGACCTCGGTTTGGGTCGTGGGGGGTTGCCAGGCCTGGATGGCCGCGATCTTGGGCTGGAGGGGGGCCACCAGACCGCTTCCCACTTGGTGTCCTAGGTAGGTCACGGACCCTTGGCCCACCTGACATTTGCTGGCCTTGAGGGTGAGCCCGGCCTGCTGGAGGGCGTGTAGGACTTCCCGCAGGTGGCGGAGGTGGTCGGTCCAGTGGTGACTGTACACAGCGATGTCGTACAGGTAGGCGGCGCTGAATTCTTCGAGGCCCGCCAGTACCTGGTTCACGAGTCGTTGAAAGGTTGCCGGAGCGTTTTTCATGCCGAAGGGCATCACCTTGAAGTGGTAGTGACCGTCCGGGGTAGAGAAGGCGGATCGTTCTTGGGCCCTGGGGGTGAGGCCGATTTGCCAGTAGCCCGCTGTTAAATCAAAGATGCTCAGGTAGCGGGCGCCCCCCATACGGTCAATTAGCTCATCTGCCCGGGGGATGGGGTGAGCGTCGGTCCTGGTAACGGCATTCAGTCCCCGGTAGTCCACACAGAACCGGAGCTCAGGGGCCACGCCCGGGGCGGCGGCCTTGGGGACCAGGACGACTGGGCTGGCCCAGGGGCTGTCAGAAGGTTCGATCACTCCCAGTGCCAGCATCTTGGACACCTCGGTCTGGATGCAGGCGCGCACCCGATCTGGTACGCGGTACGCCCTGTGGCGAATAGGGGGGCTGTCCCCGGTGTCCACATCGTGAAGGCACCAGGGGGTGACCCCAGGGGTGAGAGAGAACAAGGATGCGAATCGTGTCAGGAGAGCTTGACAGTCTTGGCGTTGCTCCGGGGACAAGGCCTCGGAGAGTCTGACCCCTTCCACGGAGCCATCCTGCCCGAGGGTCCTCAGCAGGTCTGGAAGGGGCTCGGAGTCTTCTTCCGTCCCATTATCGGTAGCCATCAGGAGGCTGAGTTCTGAGCGTACAAAATGGGGCTTGAGTCGGTTGGCGTGGAGGACCCGTAGGGGGTTCCGGGAAGTTTCCATGTCGATTAAGTAGGTGACGGGCCCCTTGCGTTCGATCACCTTGAAGGGTCCGGACCATTTGTCCTGTAGGGCACAGGGTTCAACCGGGGACATCACCCAGACCTGCTGTCCCGGCTCGAACTCGAGGGAGGAGGCGTGCTGATCATACCATTTCTTCATGTCTTCCTGACTGGCTTCAAGGTTGACTTTGGCGATCTCCCTGAATCGCCGGGTTTGGTTGCGAAGGGCCAAGAGATATTTGTATACATCCGGGGGAGTTTTCTGGGGGGGCCTCTCCCAACCTTCTTTGACTAGGCTGAGGGGACCCCGGACGGGGTGCCCGTACAGGAGTTCAAATGGGCTGAAGCCTAGGGATTTTTGAGGGACCTCTCGGTAGGCGAACAGGAGGCACAGGAGTAGCACGTCCCACTGGCGACGGAGGGGCTCTTCTAGGCCCATGATCATTCCTTTAAGAGTGCGGTTAAACCGCTCGACCAATCCATTTCCTTGCGGGTGATAGGGGGTCGTGAATTTGTAGGTGACCCCGCACTGTTGCCAGAGAGACTTCATGTATTTCGAGATGAAGTTCGTGCCCCTGTCGCTGACGACCTCCCGGGGAAAGCCCACCCGGGAGAAGATCCCCATCAGGGCTCGGCCTACCACAGGCGCCGTCACGCTTCGAAGAGGGATGGCCTCGGGATAGCGGGTGGCGTGGTCCACCAGGACCAGGATGAACCGGTGTCCTTGGGCTGTTCGGGGGTCCAGGGGCCCCACAATGTCTATCCCCACCCGTTCGAACGGGGTGGTGACGACGGGAAAAGGCTGCAAGGGTGCTTTGGTTTTTCGGCCACTTTTCCCGCTGGCCTGGCAGGTGGGGCAGGCCTTGCAGTGGTTGGTGACATCCTTTCGCATTCGGGGCCAGTAAAAGTGGGTCACCAGGCGGTCGTACGTTTTGTCCTGTCCCAGGTGTCCGGCAAGGGGTACATCGTGGGCTAAGTTCAAGAGGAAATCTCTGAAACGGAGGGGCACCACCAGCACCCAACTGGCCCCCAGTTCCGCAATCCTTTGCTCACTGTAGAGCAGGTCATTGTCCCAGTAGATCCAGTGGGCCCCCAAGGTGTCCCCTGCTCTCTGGGCCAGGGCTTGCTGCCGGAGTCCCTCGAGGGAGGGACAGGTTCTTTGTTCTTGTCGGAATTGTTCCTGGGTGGGACCCCCCTCTTGACGCCACTGGGCCAGGTCGGGGAGGTCCTGGAGCCGACCGGGTCCTTCTTTGGTTTGGGCCGGGGAGCTCGCCTCTGGGTTGGCCTCCTCTGGGACAATCGCGGGAGGAGGCTCCGGCCACTCGTGTTCCTCTGGACGGGGGACGGCACGGGCGGTCATGGACCGGGTCGTGGCACAGACCCATTCGGGGAGGCCCAGCATCCCCAGGTGCTCTCTCCGTTCGACTGCTGCCCAGGGAGAACTTTCGAGATCGTTCCCCAGGAGGCAATCCACGGGGGCATCATCGCGGACAGTCACTTTCAGCATCCCTGATACTCCTCCCCATTCGAAGGGGACGTAGGCCATTCAACATAGACTTTCTGAGTTGTCGGCCGACCGGACAGGGCAAAGAATGTTCGGCAAAATCTGGTCCGGGGCCACCAGGTGACAGCGGACCGCGGTCACACTGGCCCCGGTGTCGCGGAGGGCTTCAGCCCGGCGGCCATTAATGTTGACCCACTGGCTGTACTTCTGCGTGTTGGCGGGAAGGGGGGCCCGAGGGATCAGGTCTCGTTCCCCTAGGCAAACCAGGGACATGGCGGCCGGTTCCCACTCAGGCTGGTCGGTTTCGTACTCTTCCTGGTCTTCTGGGGTTTGCTCTTTCTCCCAGTGCTGCAGCAGCGACCTGGCGGGGTATAGTGTTCGGGTTCTTTGGGCAGTTGGGATCATTGGCGTAGTGGCCGGGTCGCTGGCATCGGTGGCAAGTAATGTTGGCTCGGAAGCCTGGTCGCATCGGGGGGTTTCCCCTGCCGGCCGGGGGCGGGGGGTTGCTTGCGGGAGTCACCGGCCCGGTGTCCCGCCCCCGACCCTGGCCTCCTCCTCCACGGGGGCGATGGGGCCCTTGGGCAGTTCTGTTCGGTTCGCTGGGTCCGTTTCGGCCCACTCGGGTGCTTTCCCATCGGTCCGCTTCGGCGGCGAGTTGCCGAGGTTCCGTTAGTTTACTGTCCAGGAGGTGTTGCCTGAGTTCGATGAAGCAGTGGTTAGAAAGGTGCTCCCACACAATAAGGTCAAAGAGCTGCTCGTAGGTGGTCACGTTGCTGCCCTTGATCCACCCCTCGAAGGCCCGGCTAAAGAAGTTCACGTACTCCACCCAAGTTGTACCCGGGATCCGTTTGCAGTCGCGGAACCGCTGGCGGTACATCTTGGGTGTGAGTCCGTATCGAGTGAGGAGGGCGGCTTTCATGTGGTCGTAGGATGTCATCAGATGGTCCGGGAGTTGCAGCAGGGCGTCTCGCCCTTCGTTGACAAACCTCCCCCATAACCCGGCTCCCCAGTCGCTCCGGGGAATCAGGTGGGAGGTCATGGCTACCTCGTACGCTTTGAACCATTGCTGGATATCATCGTTCTTGTAGTACTCTCGGATGACATCCTTGGGTATGTGGACCTTGGGGTCTGTAGGGCCAGGAGTGTTCGTGCGCTCGGGGACCCCGAGCTCCTTGCTCTGCTTCCGAATCTCTAGTTCCTTGAGGTTGCGCTCATGTTCGTAGGCTAGCTTTTTCTCTTCTAGTTCTCTCTGCCTTTGTTTCTCTTCTCGCTCCTCTCGGAGCCGTAAGTGTTCCAACGTTATTTTTTGTTCCGCCAATTTGACCTCTCCATCTAAGCGAAGTCGTGCCAGTTCCAATTCATGGAGCCTGCTTTTTTCCCGTTCCCGGACCTCTTCTGGGGAGAGACCCGATCTTCTTTCTTCCGTCGGTGTGGGGCTTGTTTCGGGTGTCTCGTGACTTCGTGTTTGGGGTACGGTCGTACCCGTCTCTGCCCAAGATTCCAGGGCTCGTTTGAAGTCCTCTTTCGTGCTCAGTCCTGTGGTTGAAATGCCTAATTCTATGCAGAATTGTTTCAGTTCTCTGTGGTTGTATTCTTCTAACTTTTCCATCTGGAATTTTTCCGTTGTTCCGCTCTCTTTTGTTGTCATGGTGGTTGTGTGTCGTGGGGCGAGTGACCCTCTGTACGATTATGCGTAGGTTCGAATCGCGCCGCTGGCCACCAATGTTAGACAGCGCCCCGGAGGGTCGGCCGAATACTGGGGGAGAGGCCTCCGATGAGGGCCGTCTCCGGCGATCGTACAGACAGGTCACTTCCCTTCCCACAGATAGACACCACACAAGGATGAGATCAACACTCTTTATATAGGGTTCTTGCAGCAAGGTTATCACCGGTACAGGAGATTCAGGACTCGGGGGTCCTCTCAATTCTAGTCTCTGTAGGGAGAGGGGGTAGCGGGACAGTCTCGCTACCGGATCGGTACGGGGGGTGGCAGGAGGGGAGCTCACAATCCTCGAGCTTTAGGAGTCTACAAGGTCGGGCCGCGGCAGCGCCATCAGACCAAGATGATGGTTCACGTTGCAGAGGGCCGCGGCATCGCCAGCAGGCCAAGGTGAAGGTTTCACGAGGCAGAGGGCCGCGGCAGCGCCAGCAGGCCAAGATGAAGGTTTCACGAGGCAGAGGGCCGCGGCAGCGCCAGCAGGCCAAGATGAAGGTTTCACAGGCAGAGGGCCGCGGCAGCGCCAGCAGGCCAAGATGAAGGTTTCACGAGCAGGGCTGGGGCAGCGCCGGCAGTCCGTCAAGCATGAGTTCTTCTCGGTGTCTCTCGACTCCAGGATACAACTGCCTTCCTGGTCTGGGGCTGCCCCAGTTATAGGTCTAGTCCCCTTTGATGTCCGGACCCTCGCGCCTGGGGGTCGGGGGGTCTGGAGTCAGGGAGTCCCGACACCCAGCAGGGGGATGGAGCCAGCCCCCAGGGAGGCCGGGGGTGATCGACACCCGGCGGAGGAGAGCCGTTGACTCCTCCTTCTTTCATCGACATGCCAAGTGGTCTCTTTACCTCCTGTGTGGAGGTTGGTGCCTCGATGTCGGGGCCTGGCCAGGCCCAGGGTTGGGGTCGAGTCGAGGCCACGTGGCCTCGTGCTGTATTGCCCAAAGATGGCTGCCGGGCCGGGGCCATGGTGCTGACGGGGGCCCGGGCCAGCCGGTACGGGAGGGTTCGGGAGCTGGAGTCCCGTTGTGGACGGGTTGGGGGTTACCTCGGGGGGTTGCCGGGGTGGCTCTTGCTGGTGATTCAGGGAGAGCCGGGGTCCGGGCCCTGTTGTGCGGGGGGGGAACGGCCCGGCTACGAGGCCTGTCCAACACCCACTTTCTCCATCATCTAGGTGACCTTGTGTGGTCCTATGATTGGTGCAGTAAGAAGGCTGCAATGTCACTGCCTCAGGTCCTCTTACCACTCAAGTCTCCCACACTCACCCAACCCTTCCTCCCCTTTATCTCCGCAACATATCTTCCTCCTACCTGGAATTTCCCCACAAATTGCCATTTCCATTCATGTGTTTTTGTCCAAGCTACCAGATGTCATGACCACCACCCCGCAAACATCTTTATTGCCTCTCCTCTGATTCTACACTGCTGCCTCACAGGTCCCTGACCGTTGGGTACTCCTCCCACACATCACTAGCTTCTGCATCTTCATGCACCAATATATAATATAAGGGCAGCCCCTTCTTTGCTGATAGGAAGTGGTCTCAACTATAACATCTTTTTTTTTCTTCTGAGTTTTATGTAGGGCGAACTTGACCCGAAGGTGTCAGAGTGCTTTACACGGGCACCAGTTGTGTTACATGAGGACACATTCATTTTTGTTAGGCACGGGGAGAATAAGTGATTTGCCCAGGATCACAGGATGTTGAGCGTCCTTGCCGAGACTCTAACACGAATCCCCAGATTTGAGGTCTCCTGCCCTAGCCGTTAGGCCACATCCTCTCCCCTCTTTATGGTATAAACACTGTCCACCGAACTTTAAATGGTTTACTTAAACTTTAAGGCTTTAAAGTTTCATATCGGACTAGTCAATTACCATGGACGAGGTACAGCTTCTAAATAAACGCAGTGCAGTTGTAGGTGGCGAAATGCCATTGCATTATGGGAAGGGGAGCGGGGGTGGGTGAGGACAACTGCCTACAAAAAAAAAATATATATATATATCAGCTTTGAGAGTGAGTTGGTGTTAGCCACTCAGTACAATGTTCGCAAATCCCAGAGGATTACACATGGGGAGAGGTTGCTGGAAATGGGAATGTCTTCAATTCCTCCCTGAGGAGCCTGTGTGAGAGATCTTGGCACATCTGGTGTGGATGAGTTCCAAATCTGAAGAGTGTAGCCCTAGAAGGCCTGGTGTATAGCCTTGATATTCTTTCCACTACTCCCAACCTATATTTCCTTAATGTTTTTGTTCTTGCTTGAATTTACCACCAATGCTTCTGGGTGCATCACTGTTCTGATTGGGCAAGGAAGCATTCTTAGCTTCTTTGTGGACGTGGGACGAGTAGAACGACATCTTTGTGTGTGTGAGGAGCTCAGCAGCTTGAACCCTGCCTCCAACTGTGCCAGAGGCTAATTAAGAGTTGAGTGCAGCAGGATCAGCCTGCAGCTTAAGTGTGCTGCGGTCTAACTTATTGGAGTTGTGTGATTTAAGGTGGGGAGGTCTGCGGGATCCTCGAGCACATTACTCCGAAAACAAAGCTTCTCTTGATCTCCCAGAGAGCAAGTTTCTGCCAAACATGATCTCACCCAATCTTCACTTGCTCCCGTTAAACATTAACAGCGACAACTGTTGTTCTCCAGTCTGACTAGCAACGCGCTATCTAAAGTACATATCATGTGAAACTGTCACACACCACCTTGCATACCTCTTCCAATGAAATGCATTCTACGGTGCACATTGTGTTGCAAGCGTAGACTGTTGAATATGAAATATTAGTGGGTGGCATTAGAAAATGATGTCATATTATCCTGACATAATTTTTTTTGTCCTAAATATTGTTTACAAAAATATTCTTCCATTTGAGTTAATGACAGAAAATCTATACTCAGTAGTTTGGTAGTTTTTATCATATATGTATGGTAAATATTTTGGTTGGTAGAACACAATATTTGTTAACGAATAAAAAGAGCCCATCTGCCAATCATGGACTAGACCTCCACATCTGGTTAGAAAACAGAATGTTTTCTTTATATAACCCTCACCACCCAGGGTTTCCCCTTGGTGGCATGCTTCATCATTGGGTCCTTCCCGTTACGCTGCGGAACAGGCGTGCTGCGACTTACGGGTTACGTGGGAGCAAATGTAGGCATAATATAGTAGATACATTTTTGATGTAAAGAATAGGAGGGGTGGAGGAACTTTAAAAATACCTGCCTAGACGGAAAATTATTATTTATTTGCACATCTAGTTGGTATGGTTAAAAATGGGGAGAAAAAAGCGTGAATCAAGAGAATTATGATCCTGAGTTTCTTAGGGTCCACATGTTTCAAGCCGTACCCCCAAGGCTTTTAATCAGGAACAAGGATATCTACTCCCTGATACCACTCCTGTTAAACCATCTAGCTGCAAACAATCTGCATGCTAAGGAAAGTAAATATACATACAGTACCCTTTTGGTGTTATGCCTGGATGATCTGAAATTACATAATGTGAAAGTTAGTCAGCCGGGAGTCTCTGGCTATATTTCAGATTCTATACAAATACTGTTCTATGGACATTTTCAGGTACACTGTGTCTACTCCTTAATAAACCTCACTTCTGTGTGAACCTCGTGATGAATTGTAAGTGTTCATGGAGGTGGACACTTCTAGTGAAACCAAAAACTTGTGACACACAAACAATTACACTGAGCTCACACACCAAACATAGATATGAAGGACCAAAAACTGAAATTAAACATAAATGTCCAGGACATAAAATTAAAATGAGGATAAATGCACTGCATACATGTATAATGCCTAAATCTGGCATCATGAGACATCCGACTAGAGGTGCAAAAAAGAATATTTTTCCGACTAGGCAGGTATTTGCTAATTTCCACAAACCCCTCCCCACCTCCTATTCTTTACAGCTAATATTAATTTACTATATTACACCTGTAAATGCTCCCACATAACCTGTAGGTCGCAGCACGCCCCATTCCGCAGTGTAACGGGAAGGACCCAATGATGAAGCATGCCACCAAGGGGAAACCCTGGTGGGTGAGGGTTATCTAAAGAAAACATTCTGTTTTCTAACCAGATGTGGCGGTCTAGTCCATGATTGACGGATGGGCTCTTTTTATTTGTTGACAATATTGATAGGAGGGCTAGTCCCTCTGTTTCTTTCCTCTACCTCCCCCCTTTGTTCTGAAACGCAATATTTGTTAGACAGTATCTCTGTATACCATATTGTGACATCCAAATCATTGGCTTGAAGGAGGCTGTGCTTTATCAGATGCAGCTGCCCATTTCTCAGTTGCTCCCTCCCTGAGCCGCATAGCAACGGAAAAAAATTAGCTTTTCAGAAGCAAGTTGATATAACTGGCACTTTAAAATAATAGGAGTCTGCGTAAGACCACTCGACTCCAAGCCACGTCAAAAAAGCCAGCTTCTGGCTCTATTTGGCTCTGAATACAATAAATTGGCCTCAACAGTACTGTATCCCATTTTGGTTGGAATTGTATCATTAACTTTGAAGTTAACAAAGGAGTGACGTGCAGGTGCCCACATATGAGCAGTCTGAAGGGGCGTGGCACATGCCAAAAATCCAAGAAATTAATTCAGTGCTTAGCAGATCTGTGAAATGTCTTATTTTACTAAGGCGGAATTCCTCGTACTACACAGGCTCCCTTGTCGGAGCAAGGGAAAATATACAGAGCATAGCTTTCTTTTATTGTGTGCGTGCGCGAGTCTTGCGGGCAGGGCACGAATCCCAGCCGCCCCTTTCTCACGTCACATTCTGTCAGCACATGTCGTAAGGAGGCTGTCAAAATATACTTCCATGCTAGGTACTATTAGCCTAAGATCCCCAGGAGGCCGTTCGCTGGAAAATGCCTAAAATATATATTTTAAAAGAGGGCCAGAATTGGAAACAGACTGGTAGCAGCCCGTCTTTGCGTTCCATTTCTGCATATGGTACCCCAACAATTACAATACTAACACATTTTATATCAAGCTTTAGGGCTCAAGCCCAAAGATATCTATCGCTGTCACTTTCCAGTTCAAAAAAGATGTAAATCCTCTTACAACGTCAGCATTTGTGCTAACTCTTGTTATCCTAACTAACTTCTTTATATTGGGTACATAGTCATATACAGCTAGGAATACGCACCTTCTCTGCTGAACAGTACCATGATGGAGCATGTGTTTCTTTTGGAAGATTTTAGGTTTGACAGGTATTGGTGCAGCGCTATTCGTGGTGTACAAGTTGTAGTGTATACATACTCTAAAGGGCTTTATTTCAGTCTCCTTCAGGCACTGGCAGCTTCGGCTGAGTAAGATTCAGCTATTGGCCTGAGGCATTGGCAATCAATTCTTGGATCCGCCTATAACAGACCTTTATTCTCACCTTCTTTCTATTGGCTGTTTGAATGTATCTTTGATCTGTCTCCATTGGAATGCAAGAGGGACTCATTTACACCTTTTAAAAACACTTTGTCATCACGTATTTAAGTCTTTACCTTATCAATGCATTATTTAGACAAAACAATAGTTTATATTGCTTGTTTTGCACTACAACCGGTATTTTTCTCCTTTTGTCAGAGCTGGAGTGTGAGTGTCAAAGCTATTAGCGCCGCCAACACTTGTGTTTCTTTGTGTGTGTTTTATGGGGCATGGTATCTGAGATGACACGGTGTCTAAGGGTTCCTAGATATCTCTACTTTCCTACAAACAACAAGGCCTTTCTCTAGCTGGTGAGATCTTGAATTAAAGTGCTTCCTTTTGATGTAAATCCCTACCTTAAGCTTTTCTGGTCTGTCATTTTAGAACACTCTGGCTTCTCAGGTTCGAAAGATTATAACTACACTTAATTCAAGCATACGCTAAAATATGTTTACTTAAGAAGGCATTTTAATGGTCTCTTATTAAATACTGTACTTCCAGCATTGTTATATGTGTAACTTATAAGGTACCATATGTTGTTTATTTAGTGTAACAAGAGAGTGAGATGGGCCGGCTGGTATTCCAATGTAAACTATACTAGTTTGGCCTAACCTAAAATGGCCTGACACAAATGCAATAAGCTAATGACAAAACAAAGCAGGCAAGAACAATATCAGTCAAGACAACCTCTTACACACCTGCCCTAACCTGGACAAGACATAAAGACACAATCCTGAACAGCAATCGAACAAACCCTGAGCTCCGGATAACATTAAGTCTTGCACGTCCATACCACATAACATCCTACCCAGATATGCAAACAAAAAGGGGATGTTTCCTTCATGTCTATCACCCTCTGTTCTATTCTCTTCCTCCTTTTCATGACCCAAGTTCACATTTGTGTCATGAGAAGTTGCAACTTCTGGAGTAACTGTCAGGACCTCATTAACACAATCGAGGCTTCTCACGTTGACCACACGCCTACTACAAGCTCTATCAACCACAAATGCTAGCTCCAGCTGAGAAAGAAGTGGACAAGACAACGCTGCATGCAAGAAATGGCTTGCACTGCTGGCATGCGCTGATTTGCACAAGTCAACCAGATATGTATATTCCAGATCGCGGAAAAATTGACAATGGCGTTGCAGTGCTACCGAGCCACATCAGGAGCAGCAAGGACTCTTCATAAGTACCAATATAATACAAAAAAAGTCTTAATGGAAAAGTGTTCCCATAGAATTTTTTTGGAGGGGGGGGCGAGATGCACTTATTTATACAAGTCTATTTCTTCTTAGATACGAAGGTACTCTATAGGTTGATGCCTAAAGTATTTTAGGACTACCCAGTTACAAATGTCAGTATTTAAATATAGTCAAACCAAGAATTCAAATCAGTCTCAAGTAGGAACTCGTATGTTGCTTGTAAGCAAGAACCCTGCTGGCTTGTCCTAGCCCCTTTTTGCTGTCTGCCAAAGTGGCATCAATTTTACGTTTTTAGTGCACACTGGGCAATATTTAGCAGTAGGTTGATGGTGTAGACTGGGCAATAACTAAAGTTTGGCTGATACGTACCCTCCTTTGACCTAACACAATTAACTAACTCATGAAACAGAACCCTGTGCCGGGCCCGTGCCCCAAGCGTGCCAGGGATCCCATTGACGAGGCTCTGCCCCCAAGCTAATTCGGTATTGTAGAATCCGACATCAGAGTGAAACATCTGATAAATATCTATTTAGGGCAACCAGATGTGACCATACCTGACAAAGTGCAAACACTTCCCTGACCACAAGTTGGCTGAGAGGGAGGCTTCTGAACGTTGTCACCTAGGTGCTGGCATCCAGTGTGGCAACCCACAAGTTAAACAAAGTCAGTGCAGCACCACACCCACGGCGTGCACTCAGTAGGTACTGATTTATCGGCTGCAGACACCTGTTCATCCCCACACCCCTCTTCAGTACCTGCAATGGTGGTTTTACCTTGGCATACATGGAAGATAGAAACCACGAAGAGTGTAATGCAGGCGGCTGTGGGAACCCCGGGTCTGCAGGACGTGCCATACAAGCCTGTCCCATAAATAAATTAGGGATGTGCCCACGTCTTGCTGTTTGCTCACTCGGGGCGTGGACGCTGGAATGCTGCTTATCTGAGCTACCGTGGAAATGGCGGAGCCCATTGTGGGAGTGTCGCAGGGTGGGACGGAGCCGCCCTGTTTCAACCACTCCCCCCGTTCAAACAAGGGCCTTACTCACCAGCCCCGCCACTTCACAGCAAACAGCCAAGGTCTGGGAACCGGGAGCGCGAGGGGTGCGAGGCAGGTGTCGGCCAGGAAGCCCGGCACAGGTCCAGAAGGCGCTAATCTGCCGGGAGTGCCCCGTGCACCAAGAGCACACGGTGTGTCTGTGCAGCCGAGAGCGCGCCTGTCCAGAGCATGTCAGGCACTCAAGGGGGGGCAGTGTGGCACGGCACAATGAACCAACCTGCACACCCCTTTTTCTCACGGCGTGGTTGCATTGCACCTTTTTGGGATGCTGGGAGGGAATGTGATTTTTTCAAAACAGGCCTTCCAGTCTCTGAGTCGATCCAAACGAGCACTGAAGTCCAGCAAAGCTGGCACAACTTCACCGCAGTAAACATTAATAGCACCTGGCATGTGTTTATAGTGGAGTGATTGTGCGTGCTCTGCGCCAAGATGTGTTTTTTTATTTCCTCTGTGTACGGAAGTCCTTTTAAAAGACAAGTTGTGATGCCCGCCCACGACAGTAAAGTGCGGGCCTCAGTGTGAGCCCCTGGCATTCATTGTGCTCCCCGCCACTTGTCTGGGTTTGGTGTGAAATTGTCACTGAAAAGGGGGGCCTACTCCCGGGTCGAGGGAAGGGAGAGGAGATGCTCAGCCTTGTGGCACACCGAAGTCCTAGTTTGGGCGCGCATGGGGGTTTAAAAGCCCAGATCACCGCTAGCCACCGCGCTGTGTCTTCGCTCCTCATCCACCCACCCGTCCCTTTGATTAAGTGGGTCCAGAGGGTTTAGCTGGGAAATGCAGAAAACCCCAAAGATGATGAAGCATATAGTTATTAGGCCTGGGAGGTAAATTCTGTTCCGCTCCCGGAATTTGGGTAATTTCGCATTCCGCAGAGAACGCGGAATTGCCCAAAAATCTGCGGCTTCGCTGAATTTTTTGCTTGTCCGCACTTTCAAAATGCGTGTTCGCAAGATATTTCTCCCAGAGCATGCAAACATCATTCGTGAACAAGAAAAAAACATTGTGAACGGGCAGAACAAACACTTCTGCTTGTTTGCGGAACATTTGCGTGCTCGCTGAGATTTTTTACCATTTCGTGGAGCTTTGCCTAGCTCGACTACACAAATTCCGCCCTCCCTTAATATTAGTGATGGCGAACTCTGCATTTCAGAATTGGTCAAAATGTCTTTGGTGTGGTTTTGGGGCTGGCTTGAGGTAAGAATGCCTTGATGGTGACCTTTAGGGTCTAGCTGTGCCCGCGGGTTGCTTACATCTTGGTGTCTTCTTTTACTGGGAGGCCTGCGGTCCGGCCCTATCAAGGTGTATCAGCTCTCCGTTAATTGGTGTCTGTTCATGAATTCATGAGTGGCCGCAGTAGCGTAAGATAAGCCCCCACTGCACAGGGGCGTGGGGGCCCGAGCTCCAGGAGACCGAGAGCTCCAGGGGACCCCCTCAGCAAAAGTGATAGGCTGGAGAGAGGGTGCCCCCTTTAAGTACTCTGATGTGGGGGGCTCAAATTTCATTACGCCGCTGATATGCCACACTGCCAAAAATGTAATACCGGAGTGCGCGTCCTATTAAAGAGCAGAGACCGATTCACATAGCATCTCCACATTTGAAGCAGAGATCCGGCAGAGGTGGTGGGGACCCACACTTGCAGTGGAGGCCCTGCAGACGTGGTGGGGACCCACACTTGTGGTGGAGGCCTCCGCCGTGAGTCGGGGACCTCCGCCGCGACTGCGGGACCTACATTGCGACTACGGGGCCTCCGCCACGACTGTGGGGCCTCCACCACGACTGCAGTGCCTCTACCACGACTGCGGTGGCCCTTTTTGAATTGGGGCCAAGGCCGGCTCTAGAGCAGTGCGACCAGTGCTATGGCACCAGGTGCTGGCTTCCTGTGGCGCCGTTTTTACAGCTTTATTATGCTTTTAAAGCACCTGCTGCTGCGTTCCTTTGCTCCTGCAATTACGGGGCCTCACAGAAATGTCAAGATAACTCCTGTGATTAATGTTCTTCGTGGACAGACATCGGAGTTTTGTGTAGTTGAACAGAGTGCATTTAATGTAAATAGATCAGCAGGTTACTGCTTTTAAAAGAGCCATACTTTTGTTACGTGCAAGTTATAACCTAAAGTCCTATTATAGAATAGTGAGGTATTAATCAACTTTCATCATAGAACTGCATACACTCTCAAAGTATAGAACATTGATTAATGTTGCAAAAAGGGTTAATTTGGGTAGAAATGGATTCTTATTATTAAAGAAAACTCCCAACTACGCTGTTTCTTTTTCGACTCCGAGTTTGTGCTTCTCCACACCAAGCACTCTTAAACTATACAGCCTACCAGTATGGATGACTTGTGACTCCTACACTTTTAGTTATCAAAAAAGCAAGGAGGTCTCCTTTAGACTCCGATATTGGGACAAGGAGCTATGACTGGGAAAAGAAGAAAGTCCCTAGTTTTCCAAAAGTGGAAAAAGCCTGAAAGGTACGAACTCCCAAACCCGGATATGCCATAACCACATTGCCAATAAATCACAAAAAAAAAAAGGAGATAACATTGAAATCAAAACAATTTAAGAGAATATTTGGAAAATTGTACAAAGTGCCATATAATAAAGTTAAAAAATGTGACAAATCACATCAAGAACAGTTAAAAATACAACCTTGTATTTTTAACTGTTCTTGATGTGATTTGACCTTTAGCTTATGTAACATTTCCTAACACTGATTTACACAAGTATGATTGATTGTCTGTGTAATGTGTGTGTGATGCAAAGTTCTCTGACATCCTTTACTGGTATGAGTAGCGCTACATAACTTATTCAGTGCATCTGAGAGCAAGTGGTTATGGAGACTTGGTCACTGTTAAAGGGTGCTAGTGAGAGAATCTGGTGGAGGTGGTCATTGGGGGGGGGACACCAACTAACATTGTAGCACAGGGCGCCACCAGCGCTAAAGCCGGCTCCAGGGCTGGACTGGGAACTAAAACCGGCCCTGGCAAAGTGTTCGGCCGCCCCCCCCCCCCCCCCCCCACCCCGGGGGTTTGGGGATGCGGACGAGCTCTTTTCCGGGGCCGGTTTTCGGCCGATTTTGTTGCAGGGCCGATTTTGCACCTATGCTGCAAAACGGCCCTGTAACAAAAAAACGGCCCTCAGTGGCCCAAAACCGGCCCCCACCCTTGCGGCGCACCGGGGGATTGCCCGGTGCCCGCAACGGCCAGAACGGGCCTGGCCGGCCCTGATCTGGGCCACAGTTGGTGTAACAGACAATACAGGAACCGTGATCTGTTAAAGGCTGTGCCGGGCGCCTTCCCTGGCTGTAATGATCAGCGTGGCGTTCCAAGATGGACAAGTCATTTAAACTGTAGCACAGATGCCTTTGAGGGGTGAAGTGTAGACTGCAGCTTTGTAGCAGGAAGTCAGCGCGACAGATTCGAGGCCTCCACGCCTGGTCTGTGGTCAGCTTCTCTTTAGGTAAGCATCACAAGTGACACAACGTTCTTCTTACACACTTTCCACGAACTGCGCTCTTGGTAACTCTTTCACAACTCATAGAGAAATCATTCTTGACACCACCTGACCCCAAAGCTGTGGCCTGCGCTGTTTCTAGATTTCTTTTTGAACCTCTTTGTGCTAGGATGCCACTCTTTTCTGGCTTAAGCATCTTGCGAGACACGTGATAGAGGAATGTAGCTGACTCGATCTAAAATATTTGTATTAATGAAAGGTCTGCAGCATTGGAGAGCCCCAGCGCTGCCTGCAAGAGACGTTTGGCAGACAAGAATGAGGGTTTTCTGTGTCCTTCAGTTACCTGGTTTCTTCCACCTGGTTCTGTGATGATTGTGGTAAATGCACATGCGTTTCATCGACTAGATCTTCACTTTCTTCTTGTTATTTACAGAGTTTAGGACCAGTAGAAGGGTGGTAGAAAATGTTGTATAGTTATTTTTATTATTCTTACCAGCACCTAAAAAAACCCACAAACTGTATAGTTTCATGGGTTTTAACCAAAATAAATGTGATATTAGAGCAGTATAGCCGCGCCATGGTATTTGATGATGATGTTAGGAAGGATAGGTTTATTAAAAGGACAACCTGCGCTTTATAACAGCTTGTGCTTCAGACTGCATCACTCCTGCCGTTTCTTATCGCTGCTCAAAACGTGTTACTTTTATCCAGTGTAATGGCACTCAGCTTTAGGGTGACCAACTGGCATGGGTGCAAATTCAGGACGGTGAGTGTAAAAATTCAGGACAGGAGGTCAAAATTAATTTCAGGACACAACTTCTGGACAAAAGGTAAATTTTACAGACACATCAGAGGAGGTTGCGCAATAGTATGTAAGTAAGTAAATAGACAACCACTTAACCCCTTGCCTGCGCTGAACGTTCCGCGCTAGTGCGGAACGTTCTATTGCACGGGCGGGGCCGCGACGTTCAACGGACGTGCGCAGCACTACCGAGGTAGTGCACGCGACGTCCGCTGAACGTCGGCAGCAGCGATGGGGTTAAGCACAGGTCAAAATAAGTTTATATTAGGTTGAAACAATTGTGTACTTCATGGTTTTTCAGTAGGCATGCAGATTTGAACAACAGTGCAGGTCTTTTGGGGTATTTCATATGATAATAATCTATGTATATGGTTACAGCATTGGCTAGTCTTGTCTGACATTTCGTTAACAATTCATGGTCCTGAGCAGGCATGTTTGGTGAGAGAAATGGTCGGGAAGATCGGCTAGGATGGACATTGTGAGATGTAAAGTGGCACGCATAAGATGCAGCTAATCCATATCCAAACATAATCAACCATTTGCAAATCTATCCATCATGTATCCTTCCATCCAACATTTCACTCATCCATCCACCCTTTCACTCATCCATCCATTATCCATCCATCGTTTCACCCTATCTATCCACACACTCACCCATCCACTCTACCGCCCATCCATCCATTCACTCAACCATCCAGCCATTTACCCGTTCACCTGTCCAGCCAAACTTTCACTTACTCATCCATCCACCCAGTCACTCATCCTTCCACACATTCACCCTTTCAGTCATCCACACATCCATCCTTCCTTTCTCTCACCATCGACCCTTTCACTTAGCCATCCATCCATCCTTCCTTCCTTCCATCCACCCAACCATCCATCGACTCATCCCCTCATGAATCCATCCATTGGCCCTGTCACTCATCCATCCATTTTTTCTCTCATCCATCCATCCTTTCACTCCTTCACTTATCTATCCAACCTTTTGCCCATGTACCCTCCCTTTCACTCTTTAATCCATCCTTACACCCACCCTCTCACTCATCTGCTCAACCATTCACCCTTTCACTTATCAATTCATCAATCCATCCATCATTTCACTCATTCATCCACCCATCCTTTCTCTCATTATCCATCCATTCACCCTTTCATTTATCCAATCACCATTACACTAATCCATCCAGCCATCCCCCATCCCTTCACATACTCTCTCACCCACCTTTTTACATTATGAGCTAAGCCTTCGTTTGCAGAGTTGCAGACAGACGAGACCCATCAAGAACTTCACCTCTGCTGTAGTTCCTAAAGCAAAGGTTCAAGATACCCCTGCACATAGTCAATCTGAAACCTTGGAAGTCATGCTTGATGCTCTGTGCCAGATCATGAGGTGACTGTGGCATACGTCATACATCCGTTTTTTCCAGAGCGCTAAGTGAGATGACAAAATTGGGGGGTCTCTCCAAAGGGGGTGTTTAATGTAATTAAGGGCATGGCTTAAAACACCTAAGCTAAAAATCTGTGTTTAGCATAGTGTGCCGCCCAATTGGTATTTTGCTGCTTCTGTCATTGCATTCAGATTTATAATACAGCAAGTAATGTTACACCTACAACAAGACAGGACTATAGGCTTTGTCAATGGTTGTTAGTTGCATAAAATAAGAAAGCAGCAACCATTGCTTCGTTGAATATAATATTGAAAATGCATCCGTTCTAAAACGATGAGACTGTGAACGAACCATAACCCCTTTTTTTAAAAACTTCTTTCACCTCCTTATTTTGATGCACTGGATTCTCTCGTAGCAGCATGGGCGTTTTTGTACATTTCTTCCTTCTGACAGAATGCCGGGGCTGGAGGAGGCCCACCTCAGGCTTTACCAGCCAGACTGGCCCATTGTTATTCTGTATGTGGCAATCAGCCGCAGACAGAATGACAATGAGTGGGGTGGGGCTGCTCTTGTGCTCAAAGGAGTGCAAGGCGGCCCCCATCAGGGTGTTGAGGATTCTCACAGGTGAACAGTGATGTTTGTTCCCCAAAGGACACAATTACGGACAAA
Organism: Lissotriton helveticus; assembly: GCF_964261635.1. Taxonomy (NCBI): domain Eukaryota; kingdom Metazoa; phylum Chordata; class Amphibia; order Caudata; family Salamandridae; genus Lissotriton; species Lissotriton helveticus. Next base: position 1,093,348,244 of record NC_136070.1, read on the forward strand.
AGGCGTCCATAAAAGGGATCATCACGGAAAATGGACGTGAGATGCAAATTAAGGACGGTCCATGAAATTGATGGACGGTTGGTCACCCTACTCAGCTTCTTAAAATTTTATGTATTTCTGTAAATAAATGAATAACAAATCTACAGGAAGCATAGTGCTAAAAAATAGGGTGGGTAGCGTATATGCCAAATAACGTGTGTTTGAGCTGCACATTGTTTTAAACAGCCTTGTTCAATATAAGCCCAGTAGGGTCGGATCCATGCCAGATATTCATGGTAACCACAGACTATGTAAAATAAGTTCCATTGGAATTCACTGTATGTACATTTATTTTTCATGGATGTCCCTAAATCTGGAGTGGATCGGCCCTCCTGGTTCTATGCTGACCATCCATGGTTCAAAACATTACCGATTTCAGGAACCCAAGAGTTCCGGGTCGAATAATCTAAAAATCCCAGTTACGGTATCCCGAGGAATAACGAGACAAGACATATGTCTTATTGGTTGTAAACTAAGGTAGTGCTGCATACATGTCCAGTGGTGGTGGTTTACCAAAATGGCCTTTGCACCGGGCACTAAAATTTGCTTGTGATTTGCAGCTAGTAAACCTGTAAACTGACTCCAATATTTTGTCTGAATTTAAAAAAATATATTTTCCATGTTCCACCCTTATTCAACAAGATTATACACCACATTGGTAAAGTCAATGCAAGATAGCATTTTGGCTGGTCGGTTTTGCACTAACATCTACACTGACCGTTTGATTCACACTAATGTCCTTCATCCTTTTAGTATTCCCAATTGGCCCAATTCACAAAGGTACTTTCAGATATAAATGTACTTCCTTTTACACCTGCAGCAAATCACAAAAGGATTCCTGACAGGCGTATATGGATTTACTACTCCAGATTTCTTTGCTGCAGATAAATCATCAGTAGTAAATCTCACACAGGGGATGATGGCAAGTGTGCATTAAAAGGGAAGGTTTACTTTGTAAGTTAGGGAACATACACAAATATGTGTTTGTGGGTATTCACAACCTGAAACTCAACTCTGTCACCCTTGAAATAGTCAAAAATGTTCTTCGGCCTAATGCTGGAGTAACTCCACTTTAAGAATTGGAAGGGGAGCAGATCACCTCAAAATTTGGCAGAGGTAAAGGGCTTTCTCCACATGGAAAAAGGTTTTCCACATAAAGAAAAAAGAAAAGAAAAGTCATGCATTTGCGCAACAGGCGCCACCACCTGTTGCTTACATTTGTGAAGTACGGTCTCCGTGCAAGGGAAATGGGAACCCATATGATATTACGTGAGCTTTCCTGTAAAGCACCTGGAATCCTGTGCCAAGTGTGGATTTTCAGACATACTATTGGGAAGTTTGTGAATTGGAAAAAAAAGTAAGTTCAGGCAGGGATACACGTCTCCTTAAGTACTTGTGTGTTTTTTCACCTGAATTAGGTGAGGTGTTTTTTATTAATCTTGCTAGTGTCTGGACCTGTGGGCGACTGCTTCAAAGAGCTGCCAATATCAAGTAGGATGAAAGATGGGGGATAAGAGGGAAAGTTGAGGATCATCAAACACGTGGTGCAGTCTGGGGCCCACAGAGCAGCCGGGTCTCCAGTTCCATTGTGGTCTTCACTATCTTAATTCAACACCAATCCTCTATGGGTCCCGGAGTAGCGTGCTACTCGCCGAAAAAGCGCTTCAACGCTTCGTCAGGGGTAGTAAGCGATATACAAATGCAATTACAATACAATACAATACAATTCATTGACCTGGTTAACTGCATTAACTTAAGGGGTGATTGAGAGCTGACCATTGGGATCAGAGTGCCAACTCGCCCACCGACCCGGCTCTGGGAAAGGCACCATGTTAAGGCCTTAAGCCCTAAAGCTATGGTTCTTAAACTGAGGTCCTTTTCGGGTCCTTGACACCCAGGCAAGGTGTCTGCAGCTGCTTGGAAAATTAACTAAAATTAGAAATTTAATAAATTATATACACGTTAAAAAAGACAAATTGGAAACAAAATTGGGAATTTTAAAAAGCTCTGTAAGATTGAAGGAATTTGAAAACGTGATGCTGAATAAGTTGGCATCTTTATCTTGATTGTTTGGAGCAGCAGAAGTAGAGCAAACCCTAATATGGGTGCTTGGGGGCATCAATTGAAGCACTGATGAGCACCGACAAAAAGAAAGTATACTTGTGGAGCAACAAAGACACAGTGATATGCTGGAGTTAGCCTATCACATCTCCTTTTAGAAATACAACCACACTTTGAAAAGCTCCATCCTTTTTGTTTGTGGTCTAAATATAAGATTTCTAATTTATTTGCAGCCTACTTCTTTCTGTATCTTTGTGTGTTGCTTTGAGCTCAGTTGGTAGAAACTGCTTCTGCGGGTGTCCCTCGCCAGCAGCAGCCAGTAGGGATTCAGTGGGGTCCACAGTTATCCAGAGGTTAAGCCCTGATGCCATAGAGGGAAGATTTTTGTCTTTTTTCCTCTGGTCACTATTTTGTACTTCATCTTGTCCTGTGTGGACACCAGCCAAGCCTCTGTGTTTGCTATAATGCGTTTCCACTCAACTCCATGTGTACCTACTACACATATGTTAAATGATGGTACGCCTTAGCCCTCAACCAAGGGGGGCAGGAGTACCACATTGGTGGTCCCTTAATTACCAATACTGCTGGGATGTCGGAATATCAGGGTATTCCCAGTGGGATGGCGAGGGGTTCCCTCAGGCATGGAAGGTATTGTGATAATGGGAGTGACTGCCCCCAGCTCCTACCCAGCAGGCACCAAGGGCGTACGTTTTGTCACTCCCCCCACACATGACGTAGAAGTAAAGGGCTTTTTCCAGACGGACATTGCGTTCTGTCCTAACCCACTCTCCGTCCCACGCGCACTACTTGCTCTTCGGTGTTGTGTCACTATTTTAGCAACAAAATACCCTTCTGATTTCACTTGTATATCGCGCTATCTATCACACAAAGCACACATTGCTATGGGTGTACTGATGAATCCTTCTCTCAGTCATCTCAAATCTCTGTACACGTTTCGGTCTGTAACCGGAAACATGTGCTTCTGCAGGCCCTCCTCGGGCGAGCGGTTTAATGAACCTCAACCCGCCATAGAGTTACATCTGCTCTGTTTGGCGGGTATGCTTGAGCCCTCTTAGTGTACAAATTGTTGCCCATATTGTCTTGTAATTCAGTATTTTATCCCTAAATTCAAGTGGTTTGTCTGGGCCGTAGGAGCTGTTAAGAGGTTCCATATGAATCCTGGCTACGCGGTCTTCGTTCCAACTAAAGCGGGATTCTTCACAGGTTTGAGAAAGCATCACACTTTCTTACTTTTGGGGTGTGTAAATGAGGTACTAATGTTGATGTGTCTCGTTTCATTGTACACGCTGGCTGTACCTCTGCAGTGCACTTCAATGCGCACTGTGACTGTAACCTCTGACTCTAGCAATAGTGGACATTCCGCTGTAAGTCTGCTGTTCACTTCCGGGTACACTGCGACCATAGCTCTGCAGCTCACATCACTGTTCAATGTGACTGTACCACTGCGGCTCACTTCAGTGCACATTTTGACTTAACTTCTTCGGCCTACTTCGGGGCACACTATGTCTGTACTTCTGCTCACTTCAGTGCACGCTACAACTGTACCTCTGCAGATCACTACACTGTACAGTGTGGCTCTAGCTCTGAGGCCAAATTCAGGGCACACTTCACGTCAGTGCACACTGCGGCTGTGCCTCTGCAAGGCACATTAATGCTTAGGTGCACACTGTGACTGTACCTCTGCTCCACTCTTCAGTACACGCTCTGACTGTACCTCTGCTCCACTCTTCAGTACACGCCCTGACTGTACCTCTGCTCCACTCTTCAGTGCGCACTCTGACTGTACCTCTGCTCCACTCTTCAGTGCGCACTCTGACTGTATCTCTGCTCCACTCTTTAGTGCGCGCTCTGACTGTACCTCTGCTCCACTCTTCAGTACGCGCTCTGACTGTACCTCTGCTCCACTCTTCAGTACGCGCTCTGACTGTACCTCTGCTCCACTCTTCAGTGCTCCCTCTGACTGTACCTCTGCTCCACTCTTCAGTGCGCGCTCTGACTGTACCTCTGCTCCACTCTTCAGTGCGCGCTCTGACTGTACCTCTGCTCCACTCTTCAGTGCGCGCTCTGACTGTACCTCTGCTCCACTCTTCAGTGCGCGCTCTGACTGTACCTCTGCTCCACTCTTCAGTGCGCGCTCTGACTGTACCTCTGCTCCACTCTTCAGTGCGCGCTCTGACTGTACCATTGCTCCACTCTTCTGTACACTCTGACTGAACCTCTGTTCCACTCTTCAGTACACGCTCTGACTGTACCATTGCTCCACTCTTCAGTACACTCTCTGACTGAACCTCTGCTCCACTCTTCAGTACACGCTCTGACTGTACCATTGCTCCACTCTTCAGTACACGCTCTGACTGTACCTCTGCTCCACTCTTCAGTGCGCACTCTGACTGTACCTCTGCTCCACTCTTCAATGCGCACTCTGACTGTACCTCTGCTCCACTCTTCAGTGCGCGCTCTGACTGTACCTCTGCTCCACTCTTCAGTACGCGCTCTGACTGTACCTCTGCTCCACTCTTCAGTGCGCGCTCTGACTGTACCTTAGCGGCTCACTTCAGTACACGCTCTGACTGTACCTCTGTGGCTCACTTCAGTACATGCTCTGACTGTACCTCAGCGGCTCACTTCAGTACACGCTCTGACTGTACCTCTGCTCCACTCTTCAGTGCGCGCTGTGACTGTACCTCTGCTCCACTCTTCAGTGCGCGCTGTGACTGTACCTCTGCTCCACTCTTCAGTGCGCGCTGTGACTGTACCTCTGCTCCACTCTTCAGTGCGCGCTCTGACTGTACCTCTGCTCCACTCTTCAGTGCTCGCTCTGACTGTACCTCTGCTCCACTCTTCAGTGCTCGCTCTGACTGTACCTCTGCTCCACTCTTCAGTGCGCACTCTGACCGTACCTCTGCTCCCCTCTTCAGTGCGCGCTCTGACTGTACCTCTGCTCCCCTCTTCAGTGCGCGCTCTGACTGTACCTCTGCTCCCCTCTTCAGTGCGCGCTCTGACTGTACCTCTGCTCCACTCTTCAGTGCGCGCTCTGACTGTACCTCTGCTCCACTCTTCAGTGCGCGCTCTGACTGTACCTCTGCTCCACTCTTCAGTGCGCGCTCTGACTGTACCTCTGCTCCACTCTTCAGTGCGCGCTCTGACTGTACCTCTGCTCCACTCTTCAGTGCGCGCTCTGACTGTACCTCTGCTCCACTCTTCAGTGCACGCTGTGACTGTACCTCTGCTCCACTCTTCAGTGCGCACTCTGACTGTACCTCTGCGGCTCACTTCAGTACACGCTCTGACTGTACCTCTGCTCCACTCTTCAGTGCGCACTCTGACTGTACCTCTGCTCCACTCTTCAGTGCGCGCTCTGACTGTACCTCTGCTCCACTCTTCAGTGCACGCTCTGACTGTACCTCTGCTCCACTCTTCAGTGCTCGCTCTGACTGTACCTCTGCTCCACTCTTCAGTGCTCGCTCTGACTGTACCTCTGCTCCACTCTTCAGTGCGCGCTCTGACTGTACCTCTGCTCCTCTTCAGTGCGCGCTCTGACTGTACCTCTGCTCCACTCTTCAGTGCGCGCTCTGACTGTACCTCTGCTCCACTCTTCAGTGCGCGCTCTGACTGTACCTCTGCTCCACTCTTCAGTGCGCGCTCTGACTGTACCTTTGCTCCACTCTTCAGTACACGCTCTGAATGTACCATTGCTCCACTCTTCAGTACACGCTCTGACTGTACCTCTGCTCCACTCTTCAGTGCGCGCTCTGACTGTACCTCTGCTCCCCTCTTCAGTGCGCGCTCTGACTGTACCTCTGCTCCCCTCTTCAGTGCGCGCTCTGACTGTACCTCTGCTCCCCTCTTCAGTGCGCGCTCTGACTGTACCTCTGCTCCACTCTTCAGTGCGCGCTCTGACTGTACCTCTGCTCCACTCTTCAGTGCGGGCTCTGACTGTACCTCTGCTCCACTCTTCAGTGCGCGCTCTGACTGTACCTCTGCTCCACTCTTCAGTGCGCGCTCTGACTGTACCTCTGCTCCACTCTTCAGTGCGCGCTCTGACTGTACCTCTGCTCCACTCTTCAGTGCACGCTGTGACTGTACCTCTGCTCCACTCTTCAGTGCGCACTCTGACTGTACCTCTGCGGCTCACTTCAGTACACGCTCTGACTGTACCTCTGCTCCACTCTTCAGTGCGCACTATGACTGTACCTCTGCTCCACTCTTCAGTGCGCGCTCTGACTGTACCTCTGCTCCACTCTTCAGTGCACGCTCTGACTGTACCTCTGCTCCACTCTTCAGTGCACGCTCTGACTGTACCTCTGCTCCACTCTTCAGTGCACGCTCTGACTGTACCTCTGCTCCACTCTTCAGTGCTCGCTCTGACTGTACCTCTGCTCCACTCTTCAGTGCTCGCTCTGACTGTACCTCTGCTCCACTCTTCAGTGCGCGCTCTGACTGTACCTCTGCTCCACTCTTCAGTGCGCGCTCTGACTGTACCTCTGCTCCACTCTTCAGTGCGCGCTCTGACTGTACCTCTGCTCCACTCTTCAGTGCGCGCTCTGACTGTACCTCTGCTCCACTCTTCAGTGCGCGCTCTGACTGTACCTCTGCTCCACTCTTCAGTACACGCTCTGAATGTACCATTGCTCCACTCTTCAGTACACGCTCTGACTGTACCTCTGCTCCACTCTTCAGTGCGCGCTCTGACTGTACCTCTGCGGCTCCCTTCAGTACATGCTCTGACTATACCTCTGCGGCTCACTTCAGTACACACTCTGACTGCACCTCTGTGGCTCACTTAGCTACACGCCCAGACAGTACCTCTGTGGCTCACTTCAGTACACGCTCTGATTGTACCTCTGCGGCTCCCTTCACTGCACACGGTGAATGCGCAGCTGCGTCTCATTTAAGTGGACACAGAACTGCACCTCATTTCACTGCCCACTCGGACAGGACAATTGAGCTCACTATAGTGCACACTGTGAATGTCCCTGTGTGACTCTCTTCGGTGCAGGGCCGGACTGGCTACCGGGCAGTTGTGTGTGCTGCCGAGCTAGGGGCTAATTTCTCTGTGGGCGGGGCTTATTTTGTTGACGGGGGACCTGCGTGCGATTTGAAATAAAAAAAAAAGCAAAACGAATTTCGTTTTGCACACGCAGGTCCCCATCAACGAAATTAGCCCCCAGCACGGCAGCACACACAACGGCCCGGTAGCCAGTCCGGCCCTGCTTCGGTGCGCGTACTCCTGTACCTCCTTGGCTTACCTAGGTAGTGGTTTGTGAGCTACGGGAAATTTCTCTCTCTCCCTCCCCATCCCCCTCTCCCCCTCCCCATCCCCCTCTCACCCTCTCCCCCTCTCCCTCTTCTCCTCCCTCACCACCTTCTATTTGAAGCTTTATTCCACGAATATACAATATTTACACAAATCGTAAGAACTCATTAATTCCCTTACTAGCTTTCTTTATTAAAACAGAATGTTCTAGAAACACTCCTACTGTGAACCGACCCCTCTGTGGTGTGATGGTATAGACCCGGGGCTCATATCACGATCACTTTCTGTAGCTGTGCACAGTCTCAGAAGGGAGCTGTGCGCCCAGTTTGGAAGAAATCGCGCCGTGCACAGTGCGTGCACAAACTAGTGAATGCACTAACTTGATAACCCCTTAAATTAGCCTATGATGTCAAAACATCGCAACTTTGAAAAACTAAGCAACATCCACACAGCTCACAATTAAGAGAACATTAGTAATAGGCCCAAAAGCAGCCTGTTAAGGCCGCCCCCGCCCTGAACGATCAAATCCACAAATATCTGTAGCTTCTGAGAAGGCAGAATTACCCCCAAAGCAAGTGTTTGGGGAGTACCAAGCCAGAATGTTTCCACATTAGTTCCTGGAGGCTTATGTCTTCTCCCCCTATGTTTCCACTTTGTTTGCTTCACCAGCCGAGGTGCAAAAACTCCGGACTCTTCATTTTCCCAAGGAGATTGTCATTTCCGATGGTGCAATAACTTCGCCCAAAATAAAGAGACCACACACATTATCACTGTAGCAAAAAAGGCCTCTTTATTTAGATCAGGTAAACTCTCTGAAACTAGAAATACTCTTTATTTCCACTTGTATACACAATTTGGTAAAGTGGGCCAAAACCATTCACTTCTTACTTAAATGTTGAACTTTCTGACCAAAACCATCACTATATATATATTTTGTACCTTTTTCCAACACCTTGTTTTATTGCCTTGCCTTCAGCTTGTATCCAAAAGGATGGGTAAGCCCGCTCCAGACTTACCCACCCCCAAAAATTTGCCCCTCAGGCCTGTCTCCCAGAGTAACCTGTTTTTGGGTGTGGGCGAGTGGGATTTCACCGCCTAAAAGCTCTCCCGCCTCCCTGCCTAGCTCCTCACACTGTAACTCGCGCCTAACGCGCAGTTATGAACGTTTTACCGCGTGCGCCTGCTCACAGCCCCTCCCGCCAATCCCTACCCCGGGCCTATTCCATTTGGGCGAAAACCCCCAGGGGGAGACTGCTCGCGCTACGCTCCCCCTGGGGCCCCCATCCGTAACCGGTCACAGAAGCAGTAATGAGACCCTTGGCGCATGCGCAGGAAAGAACACGGGTTCTTCAAAAGTGAGCGCACGGCTGTCTTCTTCGCCAGTGCACAGGTGTGGATTGGGTTAAATGTAATTGCAGTTATATAGCGCTTACTACTCCTGACGAGGCGCCAATGCGCTTTTTGGCGAGTAGTACCACTAATCCAAAAAGGATTAGTGGGGAATTAGTGTAGGGAAATATGAAATTGATTTGAGGGGTGGACATGTGAGTCTGTGAAAAAGTATAGTTCTGGAATAGAAGAGGGAGGGGGTTGCATTTGATGAAGCCGCTCCTGTTTTTACAGACTACAATTGGCAGCTATTATCATATTTAAAGATTTGCTGAATTTTTGGAAAATAAAGCAAAAGTAGACACTCTGAGTATAAATAAGCCAGAATTATCTATAGCCTCATTATCCCTATTCAGTACATTTGAAAAGAAGTCCTAGGCCAGACGCTTGCAGATCTGCTTGTCCAAGCTCCACATCGCTACCCATTTGGGTAGGCGTGCTCCTCAGTCCAAACAAAAGTGTGCATTTACACTGTGTTTATTGTCACTTAGGGTGCATAACCTTGCACACCTTCACTTCCCCTGCTTAAGTGACCTGTGGCAATGCTGACTGTAGTTCTGGAAGACGATTAAAGTAATCCCTTTTGAATCCTTTTTGAGCCAGAGAGGGTTTTTGAGGATGAAATCCAAGCCAAAGGGAGGCTTACTAGTGGCAGGTGAAAGGTGTGAAGGAGAGAGGCCTCTGTGAGAAAGGTCTTGAGAATGAGTGCTGCTGTCTTTTACAATTAACAATCAGACGAGTAACCCCTTTCTGGAAATACCTATAATATCCTCTAGCTCTTCTTTGTGGAAAAGCTGCAATTGTTTGTTTATTTTACAGATGGTGAACTTTTGAGGGAGGATGTTCACTAAGACAAGGATGCGAAGAAAGTAATATTTAACAAGGGAAAAAATGCAGATCCACAGCAAGAACCGTGGGCACCTGTGTAGCACAGCCGTAAGTCAAAGGTGATAGGAAAGCAAAGGTCAGAGGTCCTGCAGGTCAAAAGGCCACGAGGAGCATTGTGACTATTCCTAGAATGTTCCATGTCAGCATAACCAGTTTAACTGGTTCATTCAAGTTATCTCATGCAAGGACCCATAGTGACATAGGAACAATCACACGGTTTGTTAGTTAAAATCAGAATATAATCATCAAAGAAGATTCCCTCAGAAGTGGAGAAAGGAGAAGGGGCCTCTACTTATCAACTTCCTTAGGATGCAGTAGTCGGAATATAATGTCGTCTGTAGCATATTCAGACAAACGTTTATATCCAACAGGATAAAAAGGATAACTGGCAAAATACGATCATTTGTTTGTCAATTCCTATTTGTTGGACTATACAGCATGAACTCCAGTGTGTAATGGCCAGCTCGTTGTAGACTTGGCTTTCTAAGTTTCAATTTTGCATCTTTAGGATAACATCATTTTGGAACCAAGACTACTGCTCTTTGACCTAGTGAGGATGTATGTGGACATGTTTCTCATGGTGTCCATAAAAGGGGGGTGGCAGGCCCCAGGGCAGGGCGGGACTGGCTCTAGTGGTCATCGAGCATTTCCCTGGGAGGATGGGAGGATGGAAGGATGAGGGCTGGTTTTGTACCAGTGGGGCCGGTTTTGTAACTGTGGGCGGGTTTTGCAAAGGTGCAGCTGTATAGGCTCCCAGTGACAAAATCAGCAGTGCAAAACACTTTTGCAGCCCCCCCCTTCCCAGACAGCTGATCAGGAAAAATTGCAGGGCTGCCTTGGTTTCCCAGTCCGGCCCCTTACAAGTGCATTATTGCAGATGACACTTGTAATATGGCGGAGCGCCATGAAACCAACTGGTGTCCGTGCGCGGTAACAAATTCTTTTAACATAACATAACAACATGTATCTGTCACGTTTTGAAAGAGCACGTCACCTGCCGAACTCTAAGGCCCTTATTGTTGTAATTGCTATTCTTAAAAACCATCAGGTTTAAATCACACTTATGTTGCGTTTCCCAACAAACAATGCTTCTATCTCAACATCGTTGTGTATATTTGTACATTTTAAGCATCTCACAGTTTATACGTGTTAACCTGCACACGCCAGCCATGACAGCAAAGTGAATTGTCTAAACGTAATGAGACTTGATTGTGTTCATTAATCATTCATTCTTGCCTGATTAGCGGGCGCCAGACAGTGCTGATGGATCTATGCTGCGTTTTACATGTCATACTGTGATCTGGATGGATCGACAGTCCGTGTGGGATTGAAACCCTGCCCGGTCTCAGTGAAGAGTGGGCGACATTTTCAGCAGTCGCTGCAGGTGACCTTGCGCTGTAATCTGATTAGCTCAACAATTTAGCGGATGCAATCACAAGCATCATTACTGCTTAGTATGGAAGTATGGAAGCCTCTCTTGCCCTAAATACTTGCAAAATCTCGAAGGCAGGCCTTTCACTCAGTGAAGTGTTCATCATATATTGCATAAAGTGGCAAACCAATATATATTTTTCACTATATTGGTTAGTTGAGCTGAGTTTTATAACATCACTCCGAAAATTGATATTCAAAAAACATCCTATTTCTTTGTTGGCAAAGTCAAAGAATAGGGATACTGTGTTTTTTAATGCTGTCTTTTGTATAATCTCAAGTAGCAGCCCCATAAGAGAGGTGTCAGATTCTAAGGGCCTTATTATGAGTTTGGCGGCCCACGATGACCTGATCGCCCTATTACAAGTTGGGCAGTCGGACTGCCATGGGACCACTGGAGCCGCCAGGGATCTGCGATCCCTGTCGGTTTTGCAGCGGTCTTGAGGCCGCAATATGCTTGCCGGGCCGATGCAGCCCCACTAAACATATTCAAGTTCAAAAGACCTTTATTCGAATTTCATAAAATTCATAAAAGTACCGCAGTTAAAAACAGCAAATCATCACAATATACATCCATACAAAAGAATTTAAAAATACAATACTTTAAAATTCCTAACAGTTCAGCTCCAGTAAGGCTAATTTATAGTTTCAAGGATTTTCCATCATTTTACGCACTCTTACAGTCAATCTTAAAAAAGTGCTGGTACGAAAAATCAGTTCATCAGAATCCAAGGAAACCAACATTCTATGTGACTCAGTAAGTGTGAGTGGTCTATGTTTCTTAAAATAAGGGGTTAAAAGCCATTTAATATACCTGAGGTAGAATTTACAAAAGAATAAGAAGTGCAAATCATCCTGTGGACTGACACCATCACAGGGGCACGGATTAAAAGCCATGCTATGTCGATACCCCAAGGGAAAAGACAACAACATTTTTTACAGTACCCGCCCTTAAACGAAACAGGAGTGATCTCTCCCAACTAGTCATGGGTAGTGAAAGATAGGGCGGGAGAGGTTGTCTGCACAGTTCATTCCCTAAATATTTGGCGACAGTTGATTTCTGCGATTCTCTTCTTAACCGTTCAGTATTATAAAGTGCATATAGTGCGTTTTTAACCTCAGATTTGTCCTTGGGTTCAATAAGCGTAGGGTCATTGAATAGATTACTTCTGTCCACAGCGCTCAATGTTTTAGAAACTTCTATGAGCCAAGGGATCGCCATTCCGTGATCACAATTTAAACAATCCTTCATAATGTTTTGGGAAAGTGCGGCAGCGCTATTCCTCCAGACTTTAATCCAGAAGAGTGCCGGTCTGGCTCTAATAAAATCACTTATATAGGAAAGGTTTAGTTCACTATGGCAAATGTAATCAGAGGATGAGATCGGGGCGCCCAGTATTTTCCTACAAAAGCGGCTTTCCTCCCGCTGGATACTGTGGCTGCTCACCGACCCCCAAACCTCCGCTCCATATGAAGAAACAGGTGAGCACTGCAATCTAAAAAATTTTAAAATGGCTTTAGTGGCACCAATTTTCTTTGGGCGAGGGAGGCTCAAGATAGAATTTGTGGCTTTTGAGAACTTGCTCGTGGCGTGGGCCAAATGCCCATTCCACGAGCCATTCGCAGCGAAAACCAACCCTAAGTAAGGAAATGTGGAAACAGATTCAAGATTATCTCTACCTATCTGTATGGTGTTGAGCTTCCTTTTGCCGGGACCGCAAGACATAATAAAAGATTTTTTAAAATTAACCCGCAAATCAAGACCCTCCATAAAATGGACGAAGCTATGTACTAGCAGACAAAGGGCATTTGATGTGCGGGCCATAAGCACCGCATCATCTGCGTATAGAAGCACGGTTAAATGTTTCCCTAGGATTGATGGAACATCCGTGGTGACTTTTTTCAGGCAGTTTGATAGGCCGTTTATGTAAATAATGAACAACAGGGGTGCTAAAACGCACCCCGTCTTACCCCCCTGCCTATGTCAATGGCTCCTGAGACTTCACCACCCATCCCAACTCTGACCCGTGCTTTCAGGTCGGTATGGAGATAGGCTAGAAATCTAACAAGGGTGTCATCTAGGCCATTTTGTGATAGGATTGTCCAGAGTTTGGATCTGTTCACAAGATCGAAAGCGGATGAAAGATCCATAAAAGCAAGATAGGTGGGGGACGATCGAGCAATGCTGCACTTATCAATTATTAATTTCAGATTTAAGCATTGCTCCACTGTTCCCACCCCACTCCGAAATCCCATCTGACATGGATCCAAAAAGTCTGTGTCTATAGTCCATTCAAGTACTCTATTGTAAATTATACGTCCCAAAATTTTTAAAGTGTTGTCCAAAAGGGAGATTGGGCGATAATTGGCTGGTTCTGTCCTCTCTCCCTTTTTAAAAATTGGGACGATAATACTGGTTGCCCATGTGGCCGGTATAGCCGCTGTTGGCAAACTATTAAAAACATTGAGGAGAATTGGCGCCCACAGATTAACATTATATTTAATAATGTCTATGGGCAGACCGTCGGGGCCAGGCGCCTTATTTCCCAGGCTCTCTTTTATAGCTATCTCAACTTCGTGGGCTTTGATCTGTAGACCGCCCAATTGTCCTGAGTTTAAAATAGGCGGCTCCTCTATTGGAGCTGTATAGATTTTAGAGAATTGGGTCTCCCATACACTGCTGGTTATATTGCAGCTGATGGGAGTAAGCTTCTTACCCATTTCTCTTGTTTTCCTAACAGCGGCCCAAAAAGGACCGCTGCCACCCAGATTTGCGCTGATCACCAGCGATTCCCACTGTTCAGAGAGTAGCATTGCCTTTCTATCTGCTATTTTTGCTTTATAATATTTCCTGGCTAACTGGACGGTTACTTTACACCTGGGTTTAGCATTGAGTGCCTTCCTCAATTCCCTGTTCGCAGAAGAGCAGGCTGAGTCGAACCACCTTGGATCATTACCTTCCTTAGGTAATGGAACTGACAAGAGTTTTTATGGTAGAACACAGCGCTTCGAAATCAGCGATTATGGTATCATGATTACCACTCGTGGACAGGCAGGACTCAATCAAATGCGGGTATGAAGCTTGAACACTGTCTAAAATTGCCCCACAGTCAACTCCACTCCATTTTAGCCGTAGGCCGTCAATTGAGGGTGTAATGTCCCTTGCACCATTCAAATTCATAAAAACAGGACTAGGTGCGAGATTCAAAGTAACTATTAATGGATTGTGATCACTAAAAGATGTCACCGTCACTGTGGTCTTTACTATACAGTCTATTAGGTGGGGAGACATGAATATGTAATCAATGGTGGAGCTCCTATCCCCACTGGTAAACGTGGGGGCATGGGGGGAACTTGGGCTGTAACCTGAACACATGGCGTCTTCAAGAGCAAATTCAGTTATTATTTGAGCTAATTCAATGCCCCTGCGTTCCGCTTGGTCCCGAAAAGTCCCATCCTCAGCCCCAAGACTCGTTGTTAATTTAGCATTAAAATCACCCCCAATTAGAAATCCTGACTCTGTGTTTGGTAGTAAAGTACATTCCAAATTACTTAGAGCCTTTGACAGTGCCAAAAAGTTCTTGTTCGGTACATGGTAAAAATCATTGTTATAAAAATTAATTAAATACATTTTGGTCTTTGACTTTAGCTTAAATTCAAGGATTTGAATATTAGGATTATCACTAGATAAATCTCTAACTGAACCACCAATCAAAATCTTAATCCCAATAAACAAACCTCCCACTGCTCTACCAAAACTAGGTTTGGATGATGTTAAACTAAAGCAGTGGTAACCTTCTATATATAGATTCCCAACAGCCCATGTCTCTTGGAACATTAAAATATCCATGCCATCGATTATCTCCGCCCATGCAGGATCTGAAAGCCTAGATTCCAGGCCTGCCACATTCCAACTGAGAATTGATAGCCCATGGGTATTACAAAGTTTAGTGGACTTACTCACAACACTCATGGGCATATCCTTGGTAGTACTATCAACTGGAGATGGGGCACTATTAGTGTTCATATCTGTCGCTGGACTATCCTGATTTAAACATTCTTCAGATATTACTGAGTGTCCCTCATGGCTGTTATTTGTAACTTGACTGCTGGTGATGCTACTATCAGCAATTTTATCCAGTCAATCCTGCTCATCTAAATTTGAGAAATAATCAAACCGATTGTGAGTAGGAATGTTAAATAGTGGCCTACAATCGCTCATTGATGTAAATTGATTAGAGGTGAGTGCTGGGTATTGCCTTTCTCTGTAGTCATAATAGGGCATGGTTGAAAATTGTGGATAGTGCGGAGAAAAGGCTGACGTTTGAGGCTGGTAACGCCAAGGCTGGGCATTCTGATAATTGAAGTCTAGGTTCTGGGAAAAAAGCGGAGATTTAATTCTAGCTCCAAAATTCGAATCCTGATATGAGATGGCGAAATTATTCGCCGTAGTATGTTTAGGAGGTATCAAGTGTCTATAAAAATAACCCAATAGAAGGAGGGTAGTGTTAAATTCCCTCGGTGAAGGTAATGGTGCACTTCCCAGTGTTTTTTCCGCCCATTGGGGATTTTTAAAGCTTAATATAACACAGTCCCCCTCGAACTTCTTCCTCAGTGGACCTATCCAGCCCACTCTCTGGGTGTGGGTGATCTCCCTTGCCCCTTCGATAGGAAAATGACAGTTTGCAATTAACCAGTGTAAGGTTTTGTTTTTAAGCGATATGGGAGTTTCTTCTTGGTCCTTCCTTAATTTTAAAACGTTAACTAGGACCAACACGTATGCCCCACACTCAGGTGGGAGGTTAATGCGTGGTGGAATCTGCCTGATGGTTTTTGGGGGGGCTGAACCATAAGGGAATCACTTAGAGGTTTGTGGGGTTGACTCATAGAAATCCCCTTCAATTGTTTGGTATTTTTGTCCTTCCTTGGCTCCAGGGCCACATTAGTACCACTGGAATCAGCTACTAGCTGATTTGCGATGGTCCCTTTATCTGAGGCCTGCGGGGGTTTGGGTATTATATTTGTAGTTATAGTTGGCGCTTGGGGTTTTTTAGGTTTAGTGCCTGCAAGTGTTGTAGGACTTGGTGTACTAGGTGTAGCTCCCATTCCATTAGGAACACTATCTCTAGATATATTCTTAATGGGAATACTTAGTTCTGCTAGTTGTTTCTCTATGCGTATGAGCCTACTTTCTATGGGTGACAAATAGATACTAAGTAGTTCGCCCATTCTAACCAACATGTGGTCATTTGCAGTGTTGACAGTATTAGCTTCAGAATTTCCATCTGTGCCTATCTTCCCCTCTTGATGCACCTCACTATCTACCTCAATGGTCTCCTTTGTCCTGTTAGTACTTAAATGGGGGCTACTGTTAACACCTTCCCTAGTCTTACTTTTAGACCTACTATGTTTTCTAACCTTGGGCATGCGGGGTTTTGGTACATGTTTTGCTTGTTTTGGAATAGCACCCTCCCGTCTTCCTCTTAGTTGCCTCGTGCTGACAACAGATATCTCATCTGGGGTAGGATTAATAGTTAAATTAGGAGTTTTCTCCAAATCCGTACTTATATCTGTGTCAGAATCAGAATCTATCAGTGGGATTGAGGCAGATAAGTTCACCTCATTGGGTATAGTATGAATATCGGCACGTGCCTCAATTAGAGGTCTAATGTTACTAGGCATGACCGGGGTCGGTGTAGGTGTAGTTGCCAGACCAATAAGGCCGAGGGATGAACGCCTGGCATGGGCTAGGTCTCGTGAAACCCTACGTTCCAAGAGTATGATACCCTGGTCTATAGCATCATTGGCTCTAGTAATAAAATTATCTATAGGGCCAGTCACCGAAGCACCCCCAGCTGCTGTTTTACTGCGACTGCCCCTTGGAGACATATTGAGACAGTGTAGATAGTGCAACTCAATTCACAATAATATTAGTCCCAGTGGCTATCTTATCCAGCAAGTCAATATAAAAGAGGCCAAACACCGTAAATTCTATAATGTTAGATGGAAGCAAGTCTGGTGGAAACAAGTATCAGTAGGTTGGTCCTCTCAAAGCGGGAAATTATGCAATGTTTCATCTGCTAGGCCAGACAGTCAATGGTAAATAAAGTACCTTTAATGGAGAAGAAGTAAGAGGGGTGTGCCCGACCGACCTCCTCTAGCCTCTGACGGCCTAAGACGGCCCGCCCTCTGTCCGGGCTCAGCCCGGCGACACCCGCGCGCGTCCCGCGACGCGGGAGCTCTGCAGTGTTCTTATCTCGCCTCCTGGCGCGAGATTAGCGTCAGTTGGTGAAGCCGCTGGGGATTCTAGGGAGTGTGGTTCGACCCCTCCGCTCGGCGGCCGCTCTGGTGGCGTGGCGGCAGCGGGAGGGGGAGCCGGTTAATCCCAGTAGACAAGCCCAAGCAGGTAAGGACAGCAACGACCCCCAAACAACTCAAGAGAGCCTCCGCTCCTACGGGGCTCTGCAGTGTTCTTATCTCGCCTCCTGGCGCGAGATTAGCGTCAGCTGGTGAAGCCGCTGGGGATTCTGGGGAGTGTGGTTCGACCCCTCCGCTCGGCGGCCGCTCTGGTGGCGTGGCGGCAGCGGGAGGGGGAGCCGGTTAATCCCAGTAGACAAGCCCAAGCAGGCAAGGACAGCAACGACCCCCAAACAACTCAAGAGAGCCTCTGCTCCTACGGGGCTCTGCAGTGCTCTTATCTCGCCTCCTGGCACGAGATTAGCGTCAGCTGGTGAAGCCGCTGGGGATTCTGGGGAGTGTGGTTCGACCCCTCCGCTCGGCGGCCGCTCTGGTGGCGTGGCGGCAGCAGGAGGGGGAGCCGGTTAATCCCAGTAGACAAGCCCAAGCAGGTAAGGACAGCAACGACCCCCAAACAACTCAAGAGAGCCTCCGCTCCTACGGGGCTCTGCAGTGTTCTTATCTCGCCTCCTGGCGCGAGATTAGCGTCAGCTGGTGAAGCCGCTGGGGATTCTGGGGAGTGTGGTTCGACCCCTCCTCTCGGCGGCCGCTCTGGTGGCGTGGCAGCAGCGGGAGGGGGAGCCGGTTAATCCCAGTAGACAAGCCCAAGCAGGTAAGGACAGCAACGGCCCCCAAACAACTCAAGAGAGCCTCCATATTACGAGTTACCTCTTTGCCATGTTTTTCATGGAGGTAAGCTCGCATGGAGAGGAAACAAAGGTGCACCTACAGGTATGCCTGTTGCATCTGGGGGTGCATGCATGGGGGCACATGGTCTGCCCCCCTATCTGCATGCATTCCAAGTTCCTGTGCGGCATGCACTTAACAGTCCGTGCCATACAGGAACTTGCTTTGGTATTCCCATTGCAGTGCTTTTTTTATAGGCACCACAGTGGGACCGCCAAAGAACTGCCCACCAGACGAAAAAAATTGTAATCTGACGGGTGGTCTATTTTTGCTTTGGTGGTCTTGGAGTGTGGCTGTGGCGTGGTGATGTCGTGGTGGTCCCGCTCCAAGACCGCCAAAGTCATAATAAGGCCCTAAGTCTTCTGACCTGATCTTTCCATCACTCTGCTTCTCTGGTGAGGGAGTTCCAGCCTGACTTATGATATACTTAACATCTCGCCCTTTAAATAATACCATGAAAACTTACTCATCCATAAAATTACATCCCTGGATGTTTGAAGGAATTTTTGATCGTTCTTAATTTAGTCAATTGTTTGAGCCCAGGCTCCTCTGTAACTAAGACCCATTAATAAATGTCCATTCTTAGCAAAACTGTTCGAGATGATAGCTTTCACCCAAGACTAATTCCTGGTTTTGGCAGCGATATGTTGAATGGAATAGGGGAAGACGGCTATCTATGTTGGCTCTTCTCGATCTCTCTGCCGCCTTTGCACTGCTGACATTCAGAAAGTCTGTGATTGTAGCTTGAAAGTCTCCTTTGTTTTTCAAGGACGAATAGGTTCAGTTGAAGACACTGAAGTGGGCCAGGCAAAAAGTCACCAAAGTCCCTTAGTGGTTCCTGAGCTGCCCCCCAGAACCATTTCTTTTTATTATGCTTGCGTATGCCAAAGGAGCACCTGTTAGCACAGAATGTTGTGATCCTACCGCTTGGCCTTTGAAGGGCAGTGAATTGGTATGTTTGGGCCTTTTTAGATGTCTCTCCACCCACAATCTCATCCATGCCACTACAATGTCCTTCGGGCACTTGTTAAAATAGGGTAAAAGGCAGATATTCTGCTTCCAGTCTGTATATCTAACAGCAGACTTACACAGGTTACACTGCTTTCAATCTATATCTTTGACAGCGAGCTCAGGCTGGTTACACTGCTTTCAATCTGTATGATTGACAGCGAGCTCAGGCAGGTTACACTGCTTTCAGTCTATATGTTTGACAGCGAGCTCAGACAGGTTACACTGCTTTCAGTCTACATGCTTGACGACGAGCTCAGGCAGGTTACACTGCTTTCAATCTGTATGATTCACAGCGAGCTCAGACAGGTTACACTGCTTTCAATCTGTATGATTCACAGCGAGCTCAGACAGGTTACACTACTTTCAGTCTGTATGATTCACAGCGAGCTCAGGCAGGTTACACTGCTTTCAGTCTGTATGATTCACAGCGAGCTCAGGCAGGTTACACTGCTTTCAGTCTGTATGATTCACAGCGAGCTCAGGCAGGTTACACTGCTTTCAGTCTGTATGATTCACAGCGAGCTCAGGCAGGTTACACTGCTTTCAGTCTGTATGCTTGACAGCGAGCTCAGGCAGGTTACACTGCTTTCAATCTGTATGATTGACAGCGAGCTCAGGCAGGTTACACTGCTTTCAGTCTGTATGTTTGACAGCGAGCTCAGACAGGTTACACTGCTTTCAATCTGTATGATTGACAGCGAGCTCAGGCAAGTTACACTTCTTTCAGTCTGTATATTTGACAGCTGGCTCAGACAGGTTACACTGCTTTCAGTCTGTATGTTTCACAGCGAGTTCAGGAAGGTTAAACTGTTTTCAATCTGTATGATTGACAGCGAGCTCAGGCAGGTTACACTGCTTTCAGTCTGTATGTTTGACAGCGAGCTCAGACAGGTTACACTGCTTTCAGTCTGTGTGTTTGACAGCGAGCTCAGAGAGGTTACACTGCTTTCAGTCTGTATGTTTGACAGCAAGCTCAGACAGGTTACACTGCTTTCAGTGTGTGTGTTTGACAGCGAGCTCAGACAGGTTACATACACTGCTTTCAGTCTGTATGTTTGACAGTGAGCTCAGACAGGCTACCCTGCTTCCTCTGTCTGTTTGTGTCAGCTAGCTCAGGCAGGTTACACTGCTTTCAATCTGTATCTTTGACAGCGAGCTCAGGCAGGTTACACTGCTTTCAGTCTGTATGTTTGAAAGCAGTGTAACATGTCTGAGTTCGCTGTCAAAGATACGGATGAAAGCAGTGTTACATGTCTGAGCTCTCTGTCAGTCTGTGTGTTTGACAGCGAGCTCAGACAGGTTACACTGCTTTCAGTCTCTATGTTTGACAGCGAGCTCAGACAGGCTACCCTGCATCCTCTGTCTGTTTGTGTCAGCAAGTTCAGGCAGGTTACTCTGCTTTCATTCTGTATCTTTGACAGCGAGTTCAGGCAGGTTACACTGTTTTCAATCTGTATCTTTGACAGCGAGCTCAGGCAGTTTACACTGCTTTCAATCTGTATCGTTGACAGCGAGGTCAGGCAGGTTACACTGCTTTCAGCCTGTTTGTTTGACAGGAGCTCAGGCAGGTTAAACTGCTTCTAATGTGCATGTGTGACAGCAAGCTCAGGCAGGTTACACTGCTTTCAGCCTGTATGTTTGACAGGAGCTCAGACAGGCTACCCTGAATCCTCTGTCTGTTTGTGTCAGCAAGTTCAGGCAGGTTACTCTGCTTTCATTCTGTATCTTTGACAGCAAGTTCAGGCAGCTTACACTGCTTTCAATCTGTATCGTTGACAGCGAGCTCAGGCAGCTTACACTGCTTTCAATCTGTATCGTTGACAGCGAGGTCAGGCAGGTTACACCGCTTTCAGCCTGTATGTTTGACAGGAGCTCAGGCAGGTTAAACTGCTTCTAATGTGCATGTGTGACAGCAAGCTCAGGCAGGTTACACTGCTTTCAGCCTGTATGTTTGACAGGAGCTCAGGCAGGTTACACTGCTTTCAGCCTGTATGTTTGACAGGAGCTCAGGCAGGTTAAACTGCTTCTAATGTGCATGTGTGATAGCGAATTTAATAAGGTTACACTGCATCTAATGTGTATGTGTGGCAGGGAACTCAGGCAGGTTACCCTCTTTCTAATGTGTATGTGTGGCAGGGCGCTCATGCAGGTTACACTGCTTCAAATGTGTATGCGTGACAGCGAACTTAATAAGGTTACACTCCTTCTAATGTGTATGTGTGACAACAAACTTAATAAGGTTACACTGTATCTAATGTGTATGTGTGACAGGGCGCTCAGGCAGGTTACACTGCATCTAATGTGTATGTGTGACAGCGCACTCAGGAAGGTTACACTGCATCTAATTTGTGTGTGTGACAGCGAACTTAATAAGGTTACACTGCATCTAATGTTTATGTGTGGCAGGGAGCTCAGGCAGGTTACACTGCTTCTAATGTGTATGTGTGACAACAAACTTAATAAGGTTACACTGTATCTAATGTGTATGTGTGACAGGGCGCTCAGGCAGGTTACACTGCATCTAATGTGTATGTGTGACAGCGCACTCAGGAAGGTTACACTGCATCTAATTTGTGTGTGTGACAGCGAACTTAATAAGGTTACACTGCATCTAATGTTTATGTGTGGCAGCGAGCTCAGACAGGTTACACTGCTTTCAATCTGTATGATTGACAGCGAGCTCAGGCAGGTTACACTGCTTTCAGTCTGTATCTTTGACAGCGAGCTCAGGCAGGTTACACTGCTTTCAGTCTGTATCTTTGACAAGCGAGCTCAGGCAGGTTACACTGCTTTCAGTCTGTATGTTTGACAACGAGTTCAGGCAGGTTACACTGCTTTCAGTCTGTATGTTTGACAGCTAGCTCAGACAGGTTACACTGCTTTCAGTCTGTATGTTTGACAGCGAGCTCAGACAGGTTACACTGCTTTCAGTCTGTGTGTTTGACAGCGAGCTCAGACAGGTTACACTGCTTTCAGTATGTATGTTTGACAGCGAGCTCAGACAGGCTACCCTGCTTCCTCTGTCTGTTTGTGTCACCTAGCTCAGGCAGGTTACACTGCTTTCAATCTGTATGTTTGACAGCGAGTTCAGGCAGGTTACACTGCTTTCAATCTGTATGTTTGACGGCGAGCTCAGGCAGGTTACACTGTTTTCAGTCTGTGTGTTTGACAGCGAGCTCAGACAGGCCGCCCTGCTTCCTCCGTCTGTTTGTGTCAGCTAGCTCAGGCAGGTTACTCTGCTTTCAGTCTGTATTTTTGACAGCGAGTTCAGGCAGGTTACACTGCTTTCAGTCTGTATGTTTGACAGCAAGCTCAGGCAGGTTACACTGCTTTCAATCTGTATCTTTGACAGCGAGCTCAGGCAGGTTACACTGCTTTCAGTCTGTATGTTTGAAAGCAGTGTTACGTGTCTGAGCTCTCTGTCAGTCTGTGTGTTTGACAGCGAGCTCAGACATGCTACCCTGCTTCCTCTGTCTGTTTGTGTCAGCGAGTTCAGGCAGGTTACTCTGCTTTCAATTTGTATGTTTGACAGCGAGTTCAGGCAGGTTACACTGCTTTCAATCTGTATCTTTGACAGCGAGGTCAGGCAGGTTACACTGCTTTCAGCCTGTATGTTTGACAGGAGCTCAGGCAGGTTACACTGCTTCTAATGTGCATGTGTGACAGCAAGCTCAGGCACGTTACACTGCTTCTAATGTGTATGTGTGATAAAGAATTTAATAAGGTTACACTGCATCTAACGTGTATGTGTGGCAGGGAGCTCAGGCAGGTTACCCTGCTTCTAATGTGTATGTGCGACAGCGCGGTCAGGTAGGTTACGCTGCTTCTAATATGTATGTGTGACAGGGCGCTCAGGCAGGTTATGCTGCTTCTATTGTGTATCTGAGGCAGCGCGCTCAGACAGGTTAAGCTGCTTTTAATGTGTATTTGAGGCAGCGCACTCAGGCAGGTTACACTGCTTCTAATGTGTATTTGAGGCAGCACGCTCAGGCAGGTTACGCTGCTTCCAATGTGTATGTGTGACAGCCCGCTCAGGCAGGTTATGCTGCTTCTAATGTGTATTTGAGGCAGCACGCTCAGGCAGGTTACGCTGCTTCCAATGTGTATGTGTGACAGCCCGCTCAGGCAGGTTATGCTGCTTCTAATGTGTATTTGAGGCAGCCCGCTCAGGCAGGTTATGCTGCTTCTAATGTGTATGTGTGACAGCCCGCTCAGGCAGGTTATGCTGCTTCTAATGTGTATTTGAGGCAGTGCGCTCTGGCCGGTTACGCTGCTTCTAATGTGTATTTCAGGCAGCACGCTCAGGCAGGTTACGCTGCTTCCAATGTGTATGTGTGACAGCGCGCTCAGGCAGGTTACGCTGCTTCTAATGTGTATTTGAGACAGCGCGCTCAGGCAGGCTTCACTGCTCCCAATTGTCAGAGAGCCAGGCACCTTACACAGGCCTTTTCAATCAGAACACAATCCAAGAGGTCAGTCCAACCTGATATTTACAATGCAGAACCACTCCCTTCACCAGGATCCAACCCTGAAACGAGCTGGTGCCTGACTGCTCATGTGTGTGAATAACTGAAAATGCATCATTACAAGTAGTCGAGGTTTGGAAAGCACCAGTGAGTAATTTTATTCATGAAGAGTTCGCCCTCGATAGCTCCTCCTGCAGAGACCTGCTGGTGACGTCTTATTGCTTATTGTGACATGTGGCAGTGTTGTACCTGTGAAGACCATCTTCCTAGTGTGACGCTTGCCCGGTTCGTGGCAATCATGAAACCAGATCATTGATGCAGACGTCACGTCCTCACTGCTCTTAGTGGAGCTACTGACGGGTAAAAGGCTTCCTGGCGCAGGCTCACACAAATGTTGTGTTAACTCGTGCACTTGTGCATAAGAAGCTGCTTGTTTACTTAGTGTGTGGATCTGTAGTGCCTAGAAGCACAAGGCCGAGACCTGAGAGGATGTGCTGAGCCGCTCCTTCTGCACGGAGACGGGGTTCCCTGCGGCTCACACCAGTGTTTTTCTGTACGGGCAGCAGCTTCCTGGCGCTGTGGATCAAGGAACAGACCATTATTTCTTTGAAGTCGCGGAATGTGCTGTGACATCACCGTCTGTCGCAGACCTGTGTTTGGTTGTCTCTCGCTTCAAGGCCAAGGCTGTGCTTGAACTTGCCTTGTTCACCTCCAGACTCATGAGTCAGGGATTCACCCAGACCAAGCCCCGTTCTTTCACAGGCCACTCAAGGATTACACCTCCCCCGACGTGCTTCGAGAGTTATACTCAGCGGTAGAAGTGGGCGGGGACGGAAGGGCACGGCGTGCCCCTACTTCTGAAAATTATTTCAGTCCGTTCCCCTACTTCTTTCTTTCAATAAAGCATCCCGGGACGGAAATAGTCCTACTTAAAACGAGAACTTTATTTTCCACTTCCAGGGGCTGCTCGCACTTCTCTGTTGTTTCCAGAGGCTGCAGCAGCCCCTCCCTGAGCTAGCACAGACTGAGGGGCAGGCCCATTGTCATTCCGATTGAGGGTGATTATCACCTATGGAATGACAATGCGCCCGCCCGCTGCCTGCCGTTATCATATGCCAGTGAGATCTGCTTGAGGTGTCTCTGGTATCTGGGTGCAGGCCATGGCTGTTTTGCAACAAATATACCGCCAGATAAGAGCTCTGCCAATTGAGGTCAGAGTTCCCAATCTGTCAAACTCTACGGCTCTTATTCTCTTTAAATAATTAATGATTATAAGCACATTATTTTTTCTGGCATGAGCATGTGGGCTGTTGCATATTTCCTCTAGTTTTTCATTTAAACTATTAGCAATGTTAAGGTAAGATTAATTGCATCCCAGGAACCAAGTGGCAACCTTGGGTCACACATATTTTTCATGTTATCCGAAACAAATAAAAGCACCCCTTCTTTCTTCGATGTATTAACCATATTTAAAAAAAACAATGGGTCTCCAGGTGCACTCTATTCCATTTGTATTTTTAACTAGACCTAAAAACAGTAGTGTCTCGTAATACCTCCTTAGCCATTAACAGAGAATCAATGGATGTTTAATAGTCGATTTTCAGTGATTTCACACATTAACTATTTATAGTGATAAAATATTAGAGTTGGTAAAATGTAAAACAATATAAAAACACTAATGTTAGCAGGATTTACGCCATTTCCCATGGATGTGCCCATAAAATGATTACTACAAAAACTTCACATGACTAAGACATAAGAATACGGGAAGTATAAGGATTAATCAAGAAATTCAAGTCCTGGCAAGAAACAATGAGTTGTATTTTACTGAGTGATTTATGCCAACTGTTTGCATGTTTCTAACTGCTTTAATATATAGGGGCGTGCTTATCACCTAATTTCATGACTTTCGCAGAATCACTATAAATTGATGCTGTACAAAGGATCCAGTACCTCTATCTTAATCCGCTGTCAGAAACACAAGTTTTTTTTCTGGGTGATTCATGAATATGTTGCATTTCCCTGCACTCACTGCTTCTTAAACTACTTTTGGTCCTCCCATATGTGACAGAACACACATTGATACTAAGCATAAAGAAGATCTCTTGGATATTGTTAAAGAAGTATGAACTACTTTATGCATCCTCATGTCCTGCAATATTATGCAATCTTTTATTTTATTTTGTCTAGGTAAAGTGCTCTGATACCCACGGGTCTAGCTAGCGCAATATAAAACTTAATAAATAAATAAATAAAATGTACACTCAACTGTGATTGGAACCAAAACAAGGGCTGTTTTCCAGTGCCTCTGTAAGCAGGCAAGAGATTGCGAGCGAAAAGGGGAATAAATCAACTCATAGCCAAGAACAAATATTGGGAATTTCTGCTGTGTGTATATGTGCTGTGGTGTGTATGCTGCTGCTGTGTGTGCTTGGTGTGTCTGTGTGTGTGTGCTGTGTGCCTTTGTATGTGTGTGTGTTTTTATTTTGTGTACCGTGATTGCATGTGTTGTGTTTATATGTGTGCACATTCTTGATTTTATTGTGGGTGTATTTGCGTTGTTTATGTTGTGCTTTGTGTGTGAGTGTGGATTGTGTGCATTTGTGTGCGTGCGTAGCACATTATACAGCGGTACAAAATGATGTGAGGCTCCTTCTGCCCCCACCTTCCTCTTCACCAGCATCAAGCTATGAGTAATGAACATCGACCAACTTTTGCTCCTTCTGCTCCCAGGGCTCCACTGCTGCCTTCCCTTTTGTGTGGTACAAAAGGGGGTGGTGATGGACGGAGCATCTGAAGCAATCAAACACTCACACCCAGTCAACAGATCTGGGTTTAATCCATCACCGTTCTTTAGCCCACTCTGCCACCCCAGTTCAGACATGGCCATATGCAAATCAGTCTGACCCTGTGCCTCATGGGAACAGTCCAGCCCGAACTGCCAAGCCATGCCTTCCCAGGACCGGATTCAAGCTTCCTAGGACCGGTTTCTGGCATTCCAGCCGTCTTCAGCCAGGCTTGCTTGAACCAGTGGCAAAGTGAGCAAGGGACTCACGTCCGAGCATACCCTGCCAACTTATGGCGAACAAAGCGGTACAAAAGGGGATAGTGATGGACGGAGCATCTGAACCAATCAAACACTCACACCCAGTCAACAGATCTGGGTTTAATCCATCTCCGCTCCGTCCATCACCATCCCCTTTTGTACCGCTTTGTTCGCCATAAGTTGGCAGGGTATGCTCAAACGTGAGTCCCTTGCTCACTTTGCCACTGGATTCAAGCAAGCCTGGCTGAAGACGGCTGTAATGCCAGAAACAGGTCCTAGGAAGCTTGTTTCCGGTCCAGGGAAGGCATGGCTTGGTAGTTCGGGCTGGACTGTTCCCATTGGGCGTAGGATCAAGACTGATTTGCACATGGCTGGGTCTAAACTGGAATGGCATGGTGAGCAAAGAAACAATGGATTTAGGCCCAGATCTCTGTACTGGGGTGAATGTATGACATTGTTCTGCATTCTGTCCATCAGTTGTTCTTTTTGCTTTTGTCACCCCAAGTGGGACAGGTATGCCCAGATGTGGGTCTCGTGCTCTCCATGCCACTGGAATCAAGCTATCCTGGCTGATGAGGGCTGAAAGCCCGAAACCGGTCCTAAGATGCTTGTTTCCAGTCCAGGGAGGACCTGGCCTGGCAGTTTGGGCTGGACTGTTCCCATTGGGCGCAGGATCAAGACTGATTTGCATATGTTGCACGCTTTACATAAACCTGCATTCTCTATGAGTGTTTGCTTTTTCCTGAATTAAACCTAAAATAAACATGTTTATCCATTGTTTGAATTAAATAACGTTATAAGTTGTAACTGGTCAGTGAAATGCTAAACGTACAAAAAAATGGAATGTTTTGCTATTTCTTGCCACACCCCTGACTCCGCCCACTGATCCAATCTTCGGTTATTCCCGCCCCCTGATTCTCCACCCACAGTTCCCCTACTTTTTTTTCCCCACTTCGACCACTGGTTATACTTAACTTTTTACTTACACACAGGTCGGTACCCAAAGATCAAATACGTGGAGCAATGAGGCGGTGCTACCTCAGTCTGTTTTTGCATGGGTTAGTTTGAGGTTTCGGAGCATATCCTTGGCTTCAGTTTGCATTGACCAGTATTCAGCTAGTGTTGGGGGTTAGTAGCTGTGAATGCCAATGGCAGCTCCCATTAGTTGTATGCTTCCCTTTCAGGGCTGCTCCTTTCACAGGATTCCCAAACTGAATGGACTTGAGATCTGAACTTGGATGCACAGCACATCCACTGTGCCCAGAATGCCCTTTTCTGCAAGCCGGTGGCACATACAGTGGACTAATGCGTCCACTGGAGGGGCCTGTGTTCGACCTCATGGTCACATGTTCAAATCCCGGCAGCCCCACTCAGCCTATCAACCTTCTTAGGTCGATAAAATGAGTATCATTGGGTTGGGTAACAATACACATATGTTATTCAGTGCCAAGCTACCCGCCTGTGTGAAAGTGCACTTTACACATTTGATTGGATTTGACCTGACTCTTTGAAGAAACTTTACTCTGTTGTGGGATGGAATATGTTATGTTATGTTATGTTATGTTAAAATGGCTTTTGTAGAGCGCACGGCTACTCAAAAAGAGTGTCCCGGCGCTTTTAATTAACGAAGGCTGCAGTAAAACTAACATAACACATTAAAAAGAGAAAATTACGGATACAAAGAAAAACAACACACACAGGGGGCCTACTAGGAGAATAACCACGTTTTAAGGTCCTTTCTGAAGGCTAATAAACTAGTGGCTCCCCGAAGTGACAGGGGCAGAGAGTTCCACAGTTGGGGCGCCAGCAATCCAAAGGAGCGACCTCCCAGGCGTGCTCGCTTCACTCGTGGAACGGTCGCCAGAAGTAAGGATTCTGATCTCAGAGAGCGCGCCGGTTGATAGAAAGCGAGTCTCCTCTGGAGATACTTGGCCCCCATCGCATGAAGAGCTTTGTAAGTCAGAGTTAAGGTCTTAAAGGCGATCCGCTTACGGATTGGAAGCCAGTGCAAGGTCTGGAGCAGAGCTGTGGCACTGGCACGTCTGTTCAATCCGTAGATTGCTCGCGCCGCAGCGTTCTGCACAACTTGCAGCCGCTGTAACAGGTACTCTGGCAGGCCCAGGTATAGAACGTTAGAATAATCCAACCTGGAGCCTATCAGGGCCTGCACAGTCAGCCTCCTGTGCTCCTCCGATAGTAGGGGAAGAAACCTCCGTAGCATCCTCAGGAGGCCGAAACACATACCCGACACTCCGAGAATCTGGGCCTTCATTGTTAACCCCGTGTCCATCTTCACACCCAAGTTCTTAGCCAGTTGGGATGAACACAAAGGGGGGGACATATTAATGGGCCACCAGGCCTGCCACTCTGGTTCCATATCGCACCCGAAGAAGAGTACCTCAGACTTATCGGGATTGCACTTGAGGCTGTGTAGATGGAACCATTGAAACACAGCCCCAAGGCAATCCCGGATACTCTCCCCCTCAAAGTCCTCTCCTCTCTTACACGAGAAGAGGAGCTGGGTATCGTCGGCATAAGATACGATCCGGGCCCCAAACGACTCCGCCAATGCCGCCAAAGGGGTCATGAAGATATTAAAGAGGGTCGGGCTCAAGATAGAGCCCTGAGGAACCCCGACTCCCAGAGGCGGCATCACGGCGGAATCTGGAGCGGCCCAGACCGTTTGCCGGCGGCCAGCTAGAAAAGAAGAAAACCAGCTGAACACCGTTCCCCGAAGTCCTATCTCATGGAGTCTTGTGAGAAGACCATCATGGGGAACGGTGTCAAAGGCCGCCGACAAGTCCAACATCACCAGCATGGCTTTGCCCCCTGAATCCAAGATCCCCTTGATTGTTTCGGAGACCTCGAGGAGCGCAGTCTCCGTACTGAGACCCGGGCGAAAACCTGACTGGGTGGCATGCAGAATCTCATTCGACTCTAGAAAGTTGGAGAGCACCGTCTGCACGTGCTTCTCAACAACCTTCGTAAGAGCCGGCAGCAGAGAGATAGGCCGATAGTTGACAGGGGCCTTAGGGTCCAGGCCAGGCTTCTTAAGCAGCGGGATGACCATTGCCTGCTTCCAAGCCTGCGGAACCACTCCCTGGCTCAACGAGAGATTCAGCAACGGATTAGCCAATGGATTAATAACCTCAGCCAGTTTCGCCAGAATCTTAGCAGGGCAGGGGTCCAGGGGCGAGCCGGACTTCAAGTTGCTCAAAAGTGCTAAGGAGACGGGCGCCAAAATAGGTGGAAATGCGCCCAATGTGGGGCCTGGCAGCGCCGGTGGCGATCGAATGGCCTCACTGACAGTCCGCTCCTCGGGGATGATCGCCGGGAAAGAGGCCTGTATCAGTTGGATCTTGCTGGTAAAAAAATCAGCAAGATCTGCAGCCCACGCGTCAGAGGGCCTCTCCTCAGCAGTGTTTATCCGGGGCGATGTAAACTCCCTCACTATAGAGAAGATCTCCTTGCAGGAGTTGGAGGCAGCATCAATCCTCCCTGCCAGGTAGGTTTTCTTACCTAGGCGGATGTCTCGGTGATACTCCTTGACCATGTTCTTAAAAGCCACCTTCGCCTCCACGTCGTATTTTAACCGCCAAGTTCTTTCAGCTACCTTGCACTGCTGCCGCTTAGCCGACAGTGCAACGGTAAACCAAGGGGCGGAGACTCGTTTGGGAGTCAGATGAGGGACTAGTTCCGGGGCCAGGTCATTAAGCCTATCAACCAACCACACCTGCAAGGACTCCAAATCCTGGTGATTGGGGTAAGCAGCAACCTTATGCTGCACAGAAAGGTTGCACAATACACTTTCATGATAAGTTGAAGAAGGATTGGGTTGACCTCTCAGAGTGATTAAGGTGTGATCTGTAGTGTCAGGTTAACTGGAATGATGTTCTTTTGAAGTGCAGGCAGTGCTCTCTTCTACAAACACAAATCCTCGAGTTTGTGTGGAAATACATTTACCCTCTGTTTATGGAATAACTTCCTTGGAGCTCTGCTGAAGAGGTATTTACTCTTGATAGATTTCTGCTGAATCACGCAATTAGGGGCTAGATATGAAGTAGAGTCCAGGCCATGTGAAATGTCATGCTTAGTGTCTGTGGCATAAAGTGGTTCGGATGAGCATATCTGGATCATTAGAAGCAGTAAAATTCATAAGCTTTTCACGTGTGAATGAAACGAAGAAAATAAAGGAAACAGAATAAACCAGTTGGAGTACGGTGATTAATTTTCGTCAAAATTGGAAAATTGTGGATAAAAAAGGGGGATAACCCCAATTTAAAGCTCTGCACCTGGTTTAGGAGTGAAACTTCACTCCTTCTATTCATGATGTTTAACTCCGCGTGATACGAGGGTAGATCACGCAACTCGGGGAGCACGCTAAAAAGAGCAAGTTTAAAATGAATTGGGAAAATGAAGGATTAAACAGAAGAATGAAGGTGTGCTCAGCAATCTTTGTGACGTGTGGCATAAAGTGTGCCATGATCATAAACAGGGCTCTGTGCATCTTGTGTGTGGTACGTCTAATCTGCTCTAGTTAATATGCGTGTAATCAAACAGGTTCCCTTGATTTGCAATTTTTGTATATTGGGAACAAACATAGTAGTGGGTGATGTTGTTATTCAGTTGTGCAAATTAGCAAAGTGCACAGCTGTTGCCAATTAAAACATTAACAAAGTTATGTTCTTAAACCTAATTTTGCCAAGGCCTAGATTTCCTGCTAAAATATTGTTCTAAGAGAATTTTCATGCTGAAACACATTTTGGCAATGGTTTCATCTTTATTTTTTCTTTAACATTTCTAAGTTTGTAAACTAGAAGAAATAAGCAGAGAGTTTTAAAAAATGTGGACGTTTGCGTTGACGAAGTCACTAAACTTCTCCCATTGCCATATAAACCTCAGCGTAGGATCTACACAATTTTTTGTTGTTTTCTGTTGAGAGAAATTCTCTTATGACACCTTTAACAATGTTGTTTGGTAATAAAAGTGTAAAATGAAGGAATAATCTCGGTGCCCCATTCCACCATCCTTCCATTCTGAAGAATACAGGAAGATTTTTTCTACCAATGACAAACAGGATTTCCTCCGCCAGTGTTTCACGGACTTTGTCCGCTGACGGCTGCCTTGTATTTGCAAGTGCACCCTTTATATTGCACAAAGGGGCCAGTCTCATGTTCTTTTACACTTTAGGATCTGGAACGTCCGCAACACTAATACGCCCTTAATTAATCCAATTTAGTTGTAAATTGTATCAAATCTACTTCAAATCCTACCCAAATCTAACTACTTGCAAATTTATTGCGTAATGGGGGTAGAAACTCTAGTTATAGTGAATGGTAAAAACAAATGCCTGATTGACCTAATACTATTGGGCGTTTTACTCAGAATGTTACAATTTACAGCTGTAGCTAATTGACTTAATGCGGTTATAATGCCAGGTACTTATACTTTATTTGTACATGCTCACTAAACTGTTAAACAGATGAATGGGCCACTGATATTGGATTTACCATCATTTAGTGGTCATAGTAGTTCAGGTGTTGTGTACATGTTGAGGAACTTTGAAATGCTTAACCTCTCTACCAATTATCTTCATCTCCTCCATGAGTAATTTTAAATAGAAGTACAAAAAAATAGCACCACTACACCGACACACACATCTCACATGCATTGTTTCACACGGACTCTAATGGTCTCATACATTGTGCCATTACATTTCCTGTACAGCATAACACAAAACAACACACGCATCACACAAACTGTACACTGACACACTCCCTATTATACACACACTCCCTATCACATGAAGCATAATGCCACTAACTACACTCCATCCCATCACGTACGTCACTAAACACCATCACACCTACACCATTGGACACAAACCATCACCAACTACACATCGTAACAAATATTGAGATATTAAAAGAATACACTCAGGTACACATCCAGTCACACCAGTAACTCTAACACATGCCCTCTCACCAACTCACATACATTCACACAATCACACAAACACATACTGACCAACAGACACATATCGCCATCACATACACCGCATAAACACATGTACACTCACCAATAGATCAACTTACACACACCATCACATCAGCGCACACCGGATGATATACACCAACATACATAGTCACAGAAAGATGCATCCTCACATACACGGACAGACCATCACTCACACATTCCCCATCATGCGTACAGTGGAGGGACTGCACATAAATCCAATGACATCACAACAACTTACTAAAACAAGGACTCACAGTCACATCAAACAAACCACATGCACACAGGCACTACATCACCATCACAAACCATAAAGTCAAACTCTGTCTGCTTAAACATGTGTAACTGGACAAATGGTTGGATCCCTGTAATCTGAGTTAGTAACTCCTATATTTGCTGAGTCAGCATTTAACAGAAGCAGAAGAACGCAGACAGCCGCACCCAGTCTAAAAACCCCTAAATGTATCTTCCTGCCACTAGGTGTGGTGTACACTTCAGCAAAAGCCCCTACTAAAATGATAGCTAAAGACATTGGAAATTGCAGTGCTTTTGGGGCATTGGGAAGGGCTACAGAGCTTAATAAGAAATTGACCTCAAATTCTTCGTTTCTTATGTGCTTGATGACACTCGTCCACAGGCTCAAAGATCTCAGTGGTGACAGACACAGTCAGAGCCAGTTCTATCAAAGCGTTGTTGAGTTGCAGACGGATGCGTTTGCTGACTGTTTTGAGTAAAGTCATTTGCACACTGCATAGCTTGTTATTATGAATTGAGAGGAATCATGGCCCTCATGTGTATGAGACGCCAGCACCTCACAAACAATTAATTCATTTTTGGTGAACTGACATTGTCTTCTGTATCTGTTAAATTTGCTTCCTTGTTCACTACTTTGAAGTGTGATTTCTCAAATTTGGTGTTTTTTGACTGCTGTACATTTATTGAACTTTCCAGGTTATTTTCATTGTACCTACTGGTGTGACTTAGTAGAATTATCTTATAAAAAATATCGCACGTGTTACATTAATATCTTTGAATAATGTAATCTACAACTGCAGAAAAAGTACTTGAGTTAAAAACCTAAAAAAAACTCACACTCTCACTAACATAACAGAGTAATTCCATTTGCATTATTTAACAGGATTCTGAAAATCATAGTGTATGTTTGCTGGGAACACCTTTTTCTACCCTAAGTTTATTCTAACTCCAGTATCTGCACAATGTATCATGCACTTCCCTGATTGTCTTGATGTGGGTTTCGGTTCATTGTGACTTCTGTACATCTGTGAATCCTTGCTGAGTGTTATTCCCGATAAGAAGTTTTAAAGACAGCCAAACTCATGCTCCGACGTAGTATTTTGAGAGATCCAGTCACCTTTCAGCTTTTTGTATGTTTAGTGCCGATTGGAAATAACAAAAGTGTTCACTGAAATCCACAGATTTCATTGTAAGTCATGGGTTCTGAAGCAGATGTGCTTTTTAGGTCTCGCCTAAAAGAGCTTTAGCTTTTGTTGTGGCTAAACACCTGCTGTGTACTATATGATAAGTGGGCGTTGGGCCATCTCCTTGCTCATGACTGCTTGTTTCTTTGTCTTTCTCAATTCCCTGCTCCTTCTTTTTTGTTGTTTATGCAGTGGCGGGTCGAGACTTGAAGGTCGAAGTGTTAAAAGATTAAAAAAAAATCTTAATGTACTTTTTCTAAGCCTAATGTGCTCTACGTTTGTCCTCATGGTTTAGCTTGATTATTTTTATTTAAAACTTTCTTCTGAGTTTGAATATATGTTCTTTTGCTTTGCATAGCGTCTATCGTAGGGTGTTTTGCTGAGACCTAAACTCTATTTCTTTTTTTTTTTATGGTTGAACACTCGCCAGCCCATATGACCAGTTCATATTTTAAGAGGCGTGGTGCATCACAGGGAATTACCAAGGGGGAAATGCATTCAAGCTATGATCTAATTTTCCTGCATCATTTCCTCAATCAGAAATGATACAATTTTTATACAGTTTTTGGCATTCCGTCAGCTCGAATTCGGATGTGTTTTTGCTGCAATAGCTGTGTGTGTCTTTTATACTATCTCATCTAGTACTCGCCATGGACGTATAATGAACCCTAGTGCATCTGCAGCTAATCGCGTACATAACGATGGCCCCATGTGTACATCTTGACCCGTGTCGTGTGGTGTGGAGCTGTCACATGTCGGGTTGTTTTTCAGCAAATCACAAAGGCTGCCAGGAATCAGGACCATGTCTGCTTGCTTGGATTTAATGATCCTCCTAAGAGTTTGTACTTTCTTGGCCTTTCTCTGGGCCCCCATAATTTCGGATGAGATTCATCCTTGGGGCCTAATTTGCTCACCTCAATTCAACTAAGATAAATTTAGTCATGCAATTAATAAAACGTGAGGTTACACTCATAGTTGATCTGCCCTCAAAATGATTCCATTGTATACATTGTATTATTATTTGGGGTAAATCTGCTTTTTGGGGCAGGGATTGAGCTTTCATGGTAGGAATGCCTTTCCTAATGACAGACTTTCAAGGTTGAGAGTATTCACCTATACAAGATGCTTGGATGCTTATCCCATCAAGGGTAGCAGTACATCTGTATCCAAAGTGAGAATCGGTAGGAAACCTTCCCGGATTGGCGAGGGTGTAGTAGAAGCGATTCTCCATCGAAAGAGTGTATTTTTTCCCAGAGCGACCGTGGCGACTCACGGAAACTTGTTTTCTTCAGGAAAATATTAAAGGAGGACTTTTAGTTTTGATAATCAAATCTGTTCCTCCTAAACCTCAGGTCATCGCATGGGTTATCATCAGTCCAGCTTTATGTCATTACAAAAAGGCTAAACTCTTCGACTTCCAAATGTCATCTACTCTCTTTTACTTTAAAAAGAACATAATAGGCCTATCACATCAAGTCATTTTCACATAGTTTCATCTACTTTCAGACGAAACACAAAGAAAAAAGTTGCCATTTTATTCAATATAGACATCCACAGGAAATATTTTAAATGTTTAAAGCAGTCCTTAAGCACTAATCGTATTATTGATGCATTTCGTGCTTTACTATGTCTACTAATATTATTTAAACTCCTGGCACCATTATCACTCATAGTATAACCCAAATCGAGCAACTCCAAATATTACTGCTCGTTTTGTTATTAGTACAAATACATTGCGTATTAATACTAGTATAACAACTGGTACTATCGCTATAACCACTATTCTTGTTATTGGTAGCTCCACTACTCCAAACCCTACTACTAAAAGTAGTTTACAGGGGACGGCAATGGCACTAGTCGTACTGATGAGGCTTTAACTCCAGAAGCTGCTCTTAGGTGTTGTCTCCACAGACCTCTATAACACAACATGTTGTGTTATTTCCAGAAGCTGCTCTTGGGTGTTGTTTCTACAGACCTCTATAACACAACAGGTTATGTCAACTCCAAATGATGCTCTCTTGTTGTACAACAGTTACCAGTATGCAGAATAGACATAGACAGCATGACCTTGGCGAGAGAGGCAGCGGGGACAAGGCCTTCTATTGACTCCTCATCCTATCAGAAGCTGAGCTGGGAATAAGTTTCTTGATAATGTCTCTGTGATATATTAAAGACACAAATCGTACAATCCGTGATTCTGTGCCTTTTGCACGTTTTACGTGCCGCAGTGGAATTCTGAAATCTTTTTACGCTCTTACGTTTTCTTTATGAGATTCTCCCGCCAAATGGGCCTGGTTTACTCGGAGGTGAGAGGTCCCCATTCGTGTACGTCCACCACGGGGTCTTCCCTGGCCCTGACTACCTTAAATCTGTGGAGTCTGATTTAACCTCTACCGCGCTAGCGTGTTTTCCCGCTGTGTGCTGAAATTTTAAAATCGCGCGTTTCGTGACAAAGCCAGCTCGTCATGCGCGTAGAAATTGAAGAGCTTACAGGCAGGGCCTTGCCCTTTGCCCTTCGCTGTGACCACTCCGGGAATGTGAAAGAGGAAAGATTTCGGCACAGCGGGCTATGTGCGTATCAGCTCCTCGGCCAATCAAGCTTGATCCGGAAGGAAATGCAACAGCCAATCCAAACACATTGGGAACTATGGAGACGTCAGTAGTGTTCACTGTTAGCTTTCGCAAAACTCCCCCAACATACTTTATCATGAAAACTTACTTAATATAAATTAAAAATGAAAAGAAGGTCTCTCGGTTTATGTTCTCTCCACAATGGAGTGGAAGCGAAAC
Organism: Lissotriton helveticus; assembly: GCF_964261635.1. NCBI lineage: Eukaryota > Metazoa > Chordata > Amphibia > Caudata > Salamandridae > Lissotriton > Lissotriton helveticus. Next base: position 1,093,385,240 of record NC_136070.1, read on the forward strand.
ACTAAGAATTTTACATACCATCCCAAATATTTCTAAATCCTTCCACACTAGAGTTCAGAGTCAAGCCCCAGCCTTCGCCACCATGTGAATTTTGCAGAATTTTGCACGCAGGTGTTTCTAAACAGACTCTCGTGTGCTAAGGGTAAACAGAAGGGAGCCTGGAATAATCATCCTAAGGATGGAGGCTTGCAATTCTCATGTTGAAGACCTCAAAATGTAACATCAGTGGTAATGTTTTTGGAGGCATTCACTTTACAACCTCAAACCAATTACTTGCAATAGTGGGTTATCACAATAAGGGTTTTTTCCATATATTTGTGTTGAGATTGCTGAAATATAAGGTGGATAGGGAACAATGCAGCCACTTGGTAATATCAATAAAGTGCCTGTCTGAATGTGGCATTTAATACCCTAATTGATTTCCGTGATATTATGCAATTTTTAACATGTCTGGAGATCAATCAGTTTGGATTTCTAAAGCGCGGCATATCACCGGTGAGGGTCTGAAGGCGCTGGAGTTGCTAGCTGCTTGCAGTGAAAAACAATGCAAAGTAGGAGAAAGTACTCGGAAAAAGGGTGAGAGGAAGGAGAAGCAGTGAAAAACGAGGCAAAAGCAGGTAAGATCACTCAGAAAAATGAGGGAAGGGAAGGACAAAGCAGTAAAAAACAAGGCAATCTCTTCTGTATTAGGATCAGTGTCAGTGGTGGAAGGAGGCAGCACTGACTGACAACTGTATAAGAGAGCAGGTACAGTGTGCAATGGCGGCCGACACAATGAAGAGGTGGTAGGGCGGATGGAGGAGTCGCGGGAGAGCATGGGAGGGGGAGCATGTGGGGGAGTAATAATAAAAATACAAATAAAACACTTACCTGGAGCTGCAGAACACCTCCCTGCGTCGCCCCTCTATCTTCCTTGTCCCAGCAGGTACTGGGGCAGCATTAGACTCCCTGTGCAATCCCTGTGCTATCCCTGTGTTGCTCTCATGCTATGAGAGCAGCGCAACGATTGGCCTGAGCGGGCTGAAAAGATGGTCCGCTCCGACTAGGGCGTCTCTGCGGTTTCTCCAGCCTGGCTGTACAATACATCCGGGCTGGAGAAACCTAAGTGTGCATGTGTGCCTGGCTGGACTGAGACACCCGGCCAAACACACATGCGCAAACAAAAGTGCACATAGCACTTCTCTTACAACCTCCCATGCCCCAGCCCCACCCTCTCTTCACACTCTGGCTCAGAGCCGGCAAATGAAAAATAAAACGATTATAGGTAATCATTTTATGTTTCACCTGCTGGCTCTGAGCCAATTTACAAAGCCAATGGATCTGAGTTCAATGAGCGAACACATGCTACATAAGCATATTAAAGTCACCAATAGCAACACATAAGGCTTTAATCTTAAATAGTCCTTTCACGTAGTTCGAAGTAAGCGCTCCAACTGAGGCGAAAGGATAAATCCAAGTAGCCATTTGCATTAGATAAGATATGAGCACTCCATTGGGCTGAGCCAAGTAGTGATTGGAAAAGCCAGTGGCTAAAAGAGGCTGGTCGAAAAAAGCCATTGGTTAAAAGGAGCGGACATACAACCTTCTCTATGTACATTGTAAGCACTTTGTTTTTACACAGTTGAGCAGTCAAACCTAAAACTTAAAATCATATACTATTATTACGACTTGCCAATACTGTTTTATGCCTGGGACTGCCGATGTAAGACAAGAGAAAATCACCAGCGATACTGGAGAGAACATCGGATGGTACTATTCCTCGCCTGGTTCAGGAAGGGAGACTACACAGGGAAAATACATGACAGAATTTTTGGTATTGGAAGTTCCAATACTCCTTGATATCAAACTTTATCCAACATGTCTGTTTATATTTATGTTAATACTTATGGCTGTATAATTATCTGCCACATATGATGGTGAAACGTCGACTATACAAAATGTATCGCTAACCTACCTCATGTAATGTGAAGTGCTCTGATACTTAAGGGTCACGTTCACGCTATACAAAACTCTTTAAATAAAATAATAAAATAAAGCGCGGTCTCTCCTGTATAAGAAGGAGCTCAATTGGGGAGGAACCATTGACTAGCAAGTGTACGAGAGAGCAGACAGCGTTGTCTGTAAGTCCAGTGCTCAATGTCCCATAATAAGAACCATACACCATTATTATTGCAATAACGTTTTGTACACTCTGAAGTAGTAAGTGAATAAATGCTAGCAATTTACATACCACATAAATACATTGTTTTGTTGAGTGTTGATGCCTCTGGTTCAGACATTGGAGTGTATTAAATATGCATATATTCCAGGCAGTTCTTACAATAATATTTGTGGCCTCTCAGCCGAAACACTGACTGACTCTTTTAAAAAAATATATATTTTTTTAAATTAATTTATTATTTGTCCCTTGGCCCCCTTTCACACTGGCTGGCCTTCGCCTTAAGTTTTTGACTATGTACAAACTCACAAACTCAGAAACAAAAGCAACCTGTGCACATCTGTGTTTTAGATAGTGGCAAACAAATTCCTAAGCTGATCTGACACTTAAAAAAAAAAAATAGGAAATGCGTGCTTGCTGTACTTGGGACTTAATGGCAGGATGGAAGAATGAGAAACCAAGATTAAAAAGTGAAAATTGATTGGATTGCACAAACGCTATGTACAGGTTGCCAACTCAATTTTAGCGAAGTGATTTTAATATTAAAATCTATATTGTTTAAATTCCAAATCGCATCGACAATATACATATCTTATCTTTTGATGTTATTTGAAGCATTGCTCACTCTGAGTATGTGATACATAACTGCTAATTGTGTAATATAGTCCAATATTGCCATTGAAGGGTTTTGGTGATGCCAAAAACCATGAGACCTAAGGCTGAGTTGTTATCACATAACTTAGATGCATAATCCTAGTGGCCCAAACAGTAGTAAAGCTCTGCAAAGTGGTTTAGGTGACTATCATTATGGTGATGACATCTATATTTTACTGGGAACCGTGAAATATGTCCCATAATTCAGAGCTCTGTAAAATATTGGGTTTCACTCCACTACATATGTTCAATACAATCATCCAAACATGTAATATATGATGATCCATCATAATTGGCAACTGTAGGAATTAAACAACTGATTGAAAAGGTCAAATATTGTTGTTGCACATATCCATACCACACCCATGCAATTTTAAAATCCTATTTTGGTATTAAAAAAGGGCAAACTGCCAAACTGTGCCAGCATGCAACTAGATGACTGTATTGTGTAATGGGTGGCATTTGTTTTGGATGCAAGTGAACGTACAATTATGTCAGCAGCAGTGAATCAGTGTTTGTTTATAGAGGTTTGTGGGTTGGGTTGACCATTTTCAATTTTCGCGTTTAAAAATATCTTGGCAGGAAGAATTTATAAATAAACGTTTTGAAGGAAGAAAAGAAAATTGTTCTTTAAGATAATTACTTTTCAAAGCCACAAGGATGGAACTTTCCGCTAGAAAATATAAATATGGATCCAACAGTTTTTTTTTTTTTGAAAATCTTTTTATTTAGAACATAGGCTCTCGTGGATCCAACATTGTCAATTGTACTTGGACACATTAGCTGAAATAACGTAACATGGACGACACTAGTTAATTTATATGTTAGTTTTAGAACATTTCTGACCAGGTTATTGGGTGTGTAAGCAGGTAACAGGAAATCTAATACTGTCTTACTCATAATCAAAAATGATGCCCCAGTCCAAATGGATCTATATGGAAATAAAGAAAGCCATTACCAAGATTTTTTTTTTGATCACCATTGTTTTTCTGTTTTTTTTAAAGATATTTATTTGAGATTATGGGTTACTTTGCCGTTTCTCGACTGCTGTGGTGCCACACAAAATGAGTTATTGTCAAGGTCTTTGGCTCTGTCCGGTGGTGAAGTCGAGATGAGCATTTTATTGTGTAATTATAGCTTACCTTTTTTCCCATCTACAGAAGGCGAAATGCCTCCGCAGACTATATTCCTCACTGCTCCCAGCCTTGCCCCAGGGCCATGAAGGTAATATTTGTAAACCTCCACCCTCCCAAATGACAGGGCGGAGAGCTGTATTTATATTAAAATTAAAACAGGGCACCGTGGCAGTTGTCAGCTGTCCCAAGTCCCAGGCTTCCTTCACTCTCATTTTTAAAGGATTCAAAATGCCCAGGGAAACTGACTTGTGGCTACATGGTGTGTTCATAATTCCAAACATTTGATGAGGTCACAGCTGCAACAGCATATTTTTTTTTAGCAAAATCCCCCCTCTAGTCTAGAGCAAAGTGGGGGTGGGGGAAATACAAATCTTCACAGCACTTGAGCAAGGGCAAGGTGGTATCAAATCACTTTGTCCCCCTCTCAGTTAAAAGTGGTCAGGAAATCAACAATCCTCCTTTACAAGACAGGAAGTACCCATAATCTTTGAGAGAGGGGGTGAGGGCAATAATAAGAGACATGACATCAGGCAGCTAACCTCCTTTGTATAGTGCATCAGGTCAGGTCTCCCGATGCTGCTTTCTGGTCAATCCCACAGGGCGATTGTCTGGAATCCCTCAAATATGTACAGCCCATCCCAATGTGGGATTTCCATGAATATGACAATCTTTGACACCATGGGTATTACTGACATGAAATTTGAAAAAAAAATCCAAACATTAACTGAAATATGCCGAACTAGCTCATGCACTTGGACTCTTGGAACAGCGGAGTAAATTATTCCATCGTCCTGAGGGAGTTACCTGCCTGCCAAAGTTGGAGATCTCTGCCGGGCCAAGTGAACATCTCTTGCATTAACAGGAACTGCCGTGATGGAGGTTCCTGTAAAGGCTTTTAAAGTTTGATGGACTGCTCCGTCAATGTGACAGAGCCATAAGTCAAACTTTCAACTTCATTTTAAAATAGAAAATACCAAAACGGGATTTTTTTTTCTTTCTTTTTCTAAATAAAAAACATAATGAACCGATTGCCATGAGCGATTCCTCCCATGGTGTGGGGGTCATTCTGCAGTTTTCGCTGTCTGTTAACCCCATGTGTTGGCCCACTCTAAATAGTGCAGGCAAACTCATGGCCAAACCTCTAACGGCCCGTACTTCGTAATCTGCACCAGATTTGGTAGGAAGGTACCCTATTTGCAAGCTTGTATATCCTCCAGGTAGTGATGTACCCCCCTGATTTAATCCTTGGATCCAGTCAGTACTCAGGCTACCCCCAAAAGATGAAGAGTGACTAATGTGCAAATTCTGCCACCCATTGTGCTTTGACATCAGGCAGCAGTGGAAAAAATCATCTGCCTCCATTCCCACCAAGTCTGGACAAGACCAGCTAGATTCAAATACAGCTTTTTATTTACAATACCAACTACAAAGGTGCTTTGTACTGTAACGGAAAATACATCCAAATATTGTGATACGGAAACTTGCAATTTTGAAAAGTGCGAGGGATATACCCTCCGTGTGGCAGTGCATGATTTCTGACTGGACCAACCATATGCACGTTAATCTGGCTGCACCAGTGCTTAATTTGAGTCCATGGTTTCCGGTGCTCTGCACCGGCATTTAATTCTCAGCACTGACGCTTGTAACAGTCTGCCACACCATGCGCTGTCTGCCAAATTTGGGTATGAGCACAACAGCAGTTTATTTACTTAAATATACAGTAACATTCACTAATACTTGCCACCCAAGCCATTCTTATTGCTTTGGGGGCCTCGAATAGTATGAATTGTAACTTGTAGGAGTGTGATGGTTAGTAGTTGTGTTGGTCATATCATTGGCAGCTTTGGCAGGGGCAATGGATAAAGCATGCTGCCGTATCCTCCTGACGAGTGCCCTGGCACTTATTGTTTTACAAATGAACCACTGGGCTGCACCCCAAAGTGCGGATCTAAATTCTAGTTCTACTTGGAGACCCTTACCGAGGGCAGTAGCATTCTTTCTTCGCACTATGCAGGGATTTAAATTGCATCCCTAATATGTCAGAAGAATCCCTATGTGGATCTCTGTGCTCAATGATCACCCGATTCAAGACCCAAAAGATTGGGAAACCCCAGTGAGGTACAGATATGGGTATTGTTGATTGTAGTTTCATGTAGAGTCCTAGTAATTTAAGCCAGACCTCTACATTTGGAGTGGGGCGGACTAAATTGCACATGCTTGGTGCTCTCTCCAGAAGGGCCTTTGTGGAGAGAAAATTCTATATCCTTAGCAGCTTACAATCTACAGTAGCATGCATTCTCATAACAACTTTTGCATTTGAGTTCTATCCAAACATTTCTATGATATGTTTGATTGTCTGCACTTTTATTTGACTGAACAGGTAGAGTTTGAACTATTACAAATTCTGTCACTCGTGGGAAGCCCTGGTCGTTAGTCTTTCTTGCTTCTATGGTTACTAGATCATGCTTCACCCCGTGTGTGCACAATCCCATTAGGTTTAACACCTATGGTACCGTAAAATCACTGTGTTCCATTGTGCCCTGAGATAAGAGTGTAGGGCATAAATTGCACCAGCACGTAGTACACTACTTTAGATGAGGATTTTAATTTCATTAAATTGGTCAAAGGATATCTGCTTAGTGCTATGGACCTGAAGAAGACCTATAGGACGTAGACAAACGCATGGTAAATATACAAGATCGAGACTTTAACATAATATTTTAAATTGTATATACCACACCCACTTCCTCTCATTGTTCATTAAGAAAAATATATTTTTAAATAATTTTGAAGCCTGAAAACAGAAAACAGTCACCGCCTTTGACTTATGTAGACTCTGTTCCACCCATTTTACATTCAAAATACTTTCAGTCAGGAGTTGGGGGCCTGGCTGATTACCCCCCCCCCCCCCCACCCCCTCGCCCCCCTGCCCCTCAGCTCGGTTTTGTAAATATCCTGTTAAACTGAGAGTACAGAAGGGAAATGTTACAGACCTTAACTATAGGAAAGGATCATAAAATAGACAAAGAAGAGAAAGGGCCACTCCCTGCTCTTGAAATGTGGAGATGAAGGATGTTTTTCTACAAAGAGCTAAAGCTGTCTCCAGCTGGACATAAATAGAGGAATAGGATAGAAGTGGGTCCTCAAGCAGGATGACCCCCCCTGCAGCCTTACAAGAGCATAACACCTACTACCAGGTTGCCCCACCATTTGTCCCATTCCCAGCAACCCTGGCAGGGTGGTGCATAAGGAAGACAAATGCCAAATGAAAATGTTTAAAAAAAATGTTGGCCAATCAGCGTGGATGCTCGGGCCTTGCACACTCTGAAAGCAGAACTACCTTCCCTTGGAAACTGTTTCATGATCTTGGCTGGTGTATCTCCTGCCTGAACTTCAGAAATCATTTTTAACCAGTGCCTTTTATTTAAATGAACCATTCTGAGATCTGACTGCTTCTGTTTTTAAACAGTTCATGGAGAGTTGTAGGTCTGTTAGTAAATATTGTGTTAATCAAATTAGCCAGAGCTTTCTTGCATGATTTTGCAATGATTTCGTAGTGCGCCTTGCATTGCAAAATGCGATGCAGCTCGCTCTACGAAATTCGTTTTATTAATTAAATTGTTTACTCACCTCCAATTATCCATATTCCGGTTTTGAGCACCCCCCGCCCCGCCTTTCCGCCCCACCGGTACTCCCCCCCCACAGGCCGTGGCTGCACCTCACTCCTTGTCTGACTGAAGTCCGTAAGGTATCGCCAGCTATTAATTCTACTCCACGACTGTTCCTAGTCCAGCCGGCTCTAGAAGATTCTATGATAGAATATCGGGAACAACATTAATGTGAGACCAGAATATCATGCCAAAAAATTGGTGTACAATAATATTGAGTTTACATGCTTTGTATGTAAACTACCAAACTATCCAAGTAAATTCTTTTTAATTGGTAATATAAATGAAATATTTAAATATATATTCTATAAATAATGTAAAAAACAACCATTAACAATTTTTACAAAACATTACGTTCAAAATATTATCAATAATTTGAAAGTAAAAATTAACAATCTATATACTAAAAACTATATGAAACAAATAACAAAATAATGTTGAAATATTTATTAATCATATGAACTAAATATATACTTAAAAATATAAAAGAAGTTTGAACGATTTTTTAAAAGTTTCAGAATAATAACAAAATTTAAAGTTGAAATGAACACACATACATTAACAAAAACATATATTACACATTATAAATTAAAGAGCGCACTTAAATATTTAATATAACATTCAGTCAATTAAATAATTTACATAATTGCCAATTAAACATGTAGTGAACATAAAAATAATTAAAATTAAGAAAATTAAAAACAGATAATTTATCATTTAAGTAAGGTCCCACCCAATTCCCCATACAAACCAACAACCCATTATGAAATTGTAAATTAACATTTTTATGTAAAAAGTTTAATTACACATAAGAACCTATAACACTAAAAATTATTACTTCTAATACAAATACCAAAAAGTAATGTAATAACTAATATATAAGTTAAGAATTATGTTTAATACAACTATATTCACGTAAATAAAATTATATACAATATTTAAAATAACTATATTTTTACATAAAAAGATATTCATACCTTCTATATTAATGATCCTCGATATTTTTGCAACTCTATATTTTCTACACATTTCTTGGGTCACTCACCCTTTAGGGATGGTATTTTTTCAGGCCATTCACTAAAAAAGTGTATTGCCACAAAACACTGATGATCTCTTTTACGTTTTTCTACTACACAGTGCCATCTTATTAAAGAGGCCTGTTTTCAGTTTTGTTTCTTTAGCCAAGATCACTGATTCAGTAGTCTCAGTTTCTCGCCAAAATTACTTTGGGAAAAAGACACTATTTTTAGATTTTCATTCTGGGTTCCAGCCTCTAAGTGTGATGGAAACAGCTGTTGTGGACATTGGGGAGCATTTATTACAATTGTGTGACAATGGACATTCATCTACTTTATTTTTATTGGACCTTCCCACTACATTTCATTACATAAACTATGCATTCTCTAATGATTTTAGGGCCTACAATTGGGGTTGATAGGCAAGGCGTTGGACTGAGTCCACTCCTTTACACGGGATGGGGTCCAGTGAGTTCAGTTGGATCATTTCACGTCTGCTCCGCATACTCTAGGTTGTGTTCCCTGGGGCCGCGCCTTCTCACCCCTGTTGTTTAGGATGAACATGAGCCTTCTTGGCTGCTTGATTGCAGCATGTGTTCTGCATTTTAAAATGTATGCATATGACTCTAATAACATAGTGAATCTTCTTAATGAGTCTTCAGTACTTTGGCTGTAACAGCTTGTCTTTAGGAAATGAGACTGGATGTCTTAATGTGAGCAACGCTGAGATATTCTCCTCAATCAGACTTCCTTAGGCTTTGTGTGGCCCAATAAGCTTGGACAAGAGGAAATCTAGGAGTTTTCTTTGTTTCATCTCCCTCCTTTAGTTTCCATGTAGCAGCTGTAACTAAAGGAGCTAATGACCAATTGTGTAAGACATTAAAATCTGCGGTGTTTTGAATGTAATATGTCTTAATCTATTAATTCAAGCTGTGGTCTTTTCCAGTCTGCTCTACTGTTCAGCGTTGTGTTAAATGTATCCCAATCCAATTAATATGAACTCTGACTGGTTCAAAACCAGGCAGCCTTAATTACTTTTGGAAACTGGGAATCTGACCATGTATCTAATCAAGGATCTGGTTACGTTCAGAGTCCTCTGCATATTCTGGATATCAGTAAATGGTATGCTATGTTATGTGTATTTGTAAAGCGCACAACTCACCTGGAGGGGTATTCTAGATGTCGACAATATTACTTGAAAGACAGTTTCCGATTTCAGTACCATCCCAGATCTCTACGGTCTGCCATGGATCGAAGGTTGCTTGGTGCCGTATGGAAATCCGCCTCATTTGGCGGCAGGATGTTCAATGTAGCTGGAGTAAAGATCTGGAATGGTTTACCTATTCATCTGCTTCAAAATACCCCTTCATCCATAAGTTGAAAGCATACCTATTGCACTCAGTTGTTTGATTGATCATGGGAATTCAGTTGCACCAACTGTATTTCAATAACGTTTGAATTTTTTTTTTCCTACCATACATGCATAGATGGAGACGTACTGTGTTATGTTATATGTGCACCAAGGAATAAGGCATGTTTTTGGCATTGTGTAGGGCTACACTTAAAACATGACTATGCAGGGCAGCCTTTAAGCACATGACTGGCTGTTTATCGAGTTAATAACAATGAGGAATATGCTTATTATTGTGGCTAAAGTGCTGCCCTTACCTGTAGGTCTTTATATTCATATCTAACAGTTTGGTTATATACACACACGCTACTTTGTGGGAGTGCTATGGATGAAGGAGTGGCCTATGTGGATGGTGTTTTGCATCATGCATGAGGGCCAGAGTAATGCTGCTTTTGTGTTTTGTTGGTCTGTGCATGAATTTGAAGTGAAAAGAGTGCATGAGAGGACAATTCAGCATCTGTAGTGGTACCTGGATTGACAAAAAAATGTACGGAGCAGTGCGCCTTACCTGGGAATTGTTTTTGTGTGTGAAGGTTGTAGTTGTGCCTATGCAGTGGTGTAAAAGAAAATTGTAAGTTAATGCATGATCATGCATGCGTATACCTTACAGTTTTGGAGTTGCCCATATCCCACAGTTTAAACTACATTGGATGTCCCTCAGGTGAAAGATGCAACCTTGGGATGTGTAATATTGAATCCACTATAGTCAATACCAGGGTTCCTCCAATTTGTTGGGTAAAGAGCAACATTTGAGTGTGGAACACAATGATGATCAACATCATTACTACTACAAAACTTACTGACCTGGATTTGTTGTTAAAATGATTTTAAAAAGTCAAACTGAAGAGGGCATACTACCTGGACCTACCACACTATACTTTCTACTTGGACACCTATATGTATTGAAAAATGTTTATTTTGGAAATTGATAGGCATAATGTCTTTGAAGATACAGTACAGGCCAGTAATACTGATTGAAAGTTGATGATGGTTAATGTACAAGAAGCTTGAGGATATTTCCAAAGAGATCTTTGAAAAATTGGCAACTTGTAAGTTTGCGGCCCTTCACCCGAGTACTTCTGGGAACATTTGTTGCCACACAGTGTTTTTAAAGCTTATTACTTCAGTAATTTAATATAAATTGAAATAATTTAAAGGTCAATTAATAAAGGATGGTGCCCCCCCGCAATGTTTTGTTTAAAAACTGTACCAAATATATATGCTTTTAAGTGACATTTTATTATTAGTATTAGTAAAACTTTGTAGAATTCAAATACTGCCATACAAAAAATGTTTGGGACTCTCCTCCAAAAAATGTGTGGAAAATGTAGTACTAAATGACTTTCTAGTAAAGCAAATTTGGGAAAACCTGGTAGGATTTTAATGGACATTGGTAAAGGAGAGTAACAATACCAGGATGCCTTTCTCCCAACCCATATCGTCAGTGGAATGTGGTGGCAGTGTTTCCTCCCATCTCTAACATGGTGGGCTGAACATTGATGATAGGGTGGTGGTGGGGCCCACCAGCTCAGAGCCTTCATTGTCTGATTTCCAAGGCCCAGGGTTTCCCTCGTCTGGTGCTGCATATGCCCCTTAAGCTAGAGAGAATAACCCAGCTGGCAGCTGATATGAGAGCCTAGCGGGTGAAGAACTTTGGCTATGAGAATTAGCGGATCTAAATAGGGCCATGTGGAGGTGTATGTAATCAATTGGCTGTGGGCTGGCTAATGCCCTTGTTTGAGGAGCTATTTATCCTTGGTTCGTTTTAGAGCTGCTTGTCTTGGTATGTAGCCTTGTGAGTGCAAAGTTGTATATCCCTGTGGGTTTTTGTGTCGTCAACTAAACAGACCTGTACTGGATTTCTTGGGGTAGAAAGCGACACCTAATCCTGTGCAATGCTGCTTGGCCCTATGTGTCTGTGAGACGCTGCACGTATAGGGTGGCCATCCATCCCTTGTTATGTGGGTTTGCCCTGCAGTTCAGTGGTTTGTCCCATTCCCTCCTGTGAGCTGGTGTGAACCACTAAATCCCACACGTTTTCCTGCTTCCGGGTAAAGCAAAACAAATGCACATCAGGAGGATTTGAGCCACCCGGCAGGATGCCAGGAGCTTGGCAGGATGTCGCTTTCTCTTCTTTCAGCTATGTATGAGCTGTTAAGAGTTACCTGTCTGCAAGAAGCATTAGTTTACTACATGACTGGGAGCGAGAAGTTTAGGAATAATTCATAACCCAGCTTCAGGTAAACAGTTGCTTTTAGGTATGCTCATAGGGAAAGTCAGCACCTACTGTTAGACAGCCCTGAAAGTGTCAATGAAAACCATACTGGGGGTCTGTCTTGGGAACATGCTGTCAGTGGCTTTTTCATTCAGGCTGATTCACAGTGCTCATATATTGGGGCTGAGAGAGGGTATAAATCGTCCATGATCAAACATTTTGGTGAAGTAGGTGACCCTAGATTACCAGGCAGTGCTATTTGTCGCTAAGGACATACCTTTAGCATTATATTACATTTTGGCCACTAGACCATGAAACTGGGTGCTGTCTAGCTCCAGAGCCCCCCTACTTCAAGTACGACCCAGACCAGTTGTTTTGCAACCACACATGTAATAGGAGTGTTTACATTAATTCACAGGACTCCATGAATTAGCAAATAATGACAGCAGGAGACTACATTCACAAATCACAGAGCCCACATTTTGGCCAAATTGGGAGGCCAAGATTAATAACCAGGTCACCTCATTCCGCAGGTTCGAACTAACCCATCAGACCTCTACTATGGTGGCAGTGGTTCTGATGGTAGGACCAAGGGACTTCGCTTCCCAGGGAAATGCCATTGTGTTGTGGTCCAAGCCCAGGGTTATAATAGAATGCTTATTTCCGGCATATTTAGGTAAACTGGGATTAGATGTCAAGTCCTCTGTAGTGGCATGTAGTGATGGTGTCTGCTTCCTCCCATTTATTAGTCCACCTTTTTATGGATCCTGGTAAATGTTTTTTATAGCTCGATTGAGACGGTTTTTAAACTCCCTTAATAAGTTCATATAATGGGGTAAAAGGCATAAGCAGATTGTGAGACCTTTTCCATGTGTCAGTAGATAGTTACTGGGCACTGCCCGTGGTGTTTACCATATATATTTCCAGGATTAGTATTATTTCATTCCATTTGCATGACGCAGTTAATGTTTTTGTAAATTTGTCCTGCCAAATGAGCCAAATTCTCGGCGGGCCATGTCGGCCTCTGTAGGAAGTGGTTAAAGGTTTAGAACTCAAATGCGGCGTGACGCAGTAACTGTAATCTATAAGCTCACAGTGCCAAGCCGGGTAATATCTTTTAACCCGTTTGCTGCTACCGCGATTTCGCGGTAGTGCGGAACTTCCGCAAAACGGACGGGGCTGCGTCGGCCGTTGGACGTGCGTAGCACTACGAAGGTAGTGCTCGCAACGTCCAACGGCCGACGGCAGCACTTATGGGGTTAAAAGGGCCTGATTTTATATGCGGTTGTTAAGGTACAAAACTGCCCCACTACCCAGCCCCTCCATCACGCCCTCCCTGTAATGTTTACTTTCCCCCTCAAAGGACACTCTCAGACACCCAGGTTGCAGGTCGGTACTTTTATATTTATTTATTTCATCGGGAGAGCGCCGGGATGCGTTCGCAAGGTTCGCGGACTCCTCGCTCTCTATTACCCAAAATGGCCGCTGCGCTCTACGTCATCACGTCGCAGCGTGACGACTAGACCGAGACACTACATATCTGCCTCCTTTATGGATTATACATTTCAAACAAAAAGCAATGTCTCTGTGTCTACCTGCTGGTTAGCTCATTCTCCTCTCCCATCTGAAAGTCTCTGTACCTCAATGATCTTACCACGGCTCTGCCAGCACGGGTGCGTCTCACTGGAGTACTGGAAGGGTTCACGGTAACTTCTCGGGGATTTCTTACTCTGGTTCTTTCTGTACTCAGGGGAATTCCACTTTGAAGTGTTCCGCTGGTGCTTCCCATGAGTTCCATGGTGTCGGGATCGCTCCCCATCTCCACTTCCTCTTCTCTCTCTAGAATTTCCTGCTTCTTCTTCCACTGGGATGACCTCAGTGCGTTGAGTCTGGGGATTTTCTGCCTGTCCATCTTCTCTTTTATTCCATTGCAATATCTTGTTGGATTTGGACATCCGATCCAGAGACCAAACTTTCCCGTCGCTCACCAAGGCCGCTCGGTTATAAACCTCTTTCACTTGCAAAGGTGCACTGAACTTGCTGTCACCTTTCCTCCTCAATTGGGCTAGTTTGACTCGGACCCACTCTCCTCTCTAACTCTGTCTCCTTCATGTTGCGTCTTCTGTTAAAGTGTTCTGTATAGACTCTATTGAACCTTTCTGCTAAACCGTTTCCCGCCGGATGATATATTGAAGTGTGTTTGACCTTTACGCCGTTCCTTCCCATGTATGCATTCAATTTTACCGACGTAAACTGGGACCCATTGTCGCTTAGTATGGAGCGTGGAATATCTTCCCTAAGGAAGATGGCTGTAAGAAACTTTAATACTTTGTCTGTGTCCATGTCTTCTTGTATGTCTATCTCAGGCCACTTGGAATACCTGTCCATGAGCACCACTACATATTTCTGGACTCCATGTGCATCCAGTACCGGACCTAGAATGTCTATGGACAAATCCTCCCATGGGTTAGATGGGTTGTCAAATTTTCCTAAGGGCGGGCGCATCAAGCTTTGTGACTTGTCTGCTATTTGGCATTGTTCGCATTCGCGCACGTGCCTTTCTATCTGGCTATCCATTGCCGCCACCAGTACATCTGTTTCGCCCTAAGCTTCATCTTCATGATGTCCAGATGCCCTTCATGTAAAATGGGGAGCAAATGTGGCACCAATGAATTTGGAGGAACTGCCTTTTCTCCTCTTCGCAGGAAGATCCAGCCGATAATTTTTCTCTCACTTCAAAGAATTTCCTGCGTTCGGCCTTCACGTGCCTCTTTTCTGGCCATCCTTGTAGTATGAATTGCTTACCAGCCCTGATGTCAGAGTCCTCCTCGTATGCTTCCTTCCACTCCTGTTCGCTTATCACTTTTTCGTGATCCTACATGAACGCCACTCTGATATCCTCGTCTTTGGAATCGTGTGAAGCTTCCTCCATGGCTGAGGCTCGGCTGAGATAATCGGCTACTTTGTTTCTAGCTCCAAGGATGTGTTCTACGTCGTACCTGTAGTCCAACAATTTCAAGGTCATCTTAGCAATGCGGGGGGTCGCATTCGCATGTCCAGAAGACGTGAGGACTTTGACCAGTGGCTTGTGGTCCGTCCTAAGCCTGAATCTCGTGGCCCATATTAACAGGCGGAACTTCTCCATTGCCCAGACTGCTGCCAACATCTCCTTTTCTATTACGCTGAACTATTGATTTGTGGGTGACAAAGATCTGGATGCGAAGCTGATGGTGGACATTTCCCAATCTTTCGTCTCTTGCATTAGGACTGCTCCTAGGCCCCTTTCGCTCACGTCCGTTGTTAGTACTGACCTTGCTTGCTGATCAAACCCACATAGAGGGACTGCTGTGCTGATGTCCACTTTGATCCTCTGGAATTCTTCTTGTGTCTCCTCCGTCCACTCGAAGGTTGTCTCGGAGGAGTTGGCACAAGTGATGTGTCTTGGTGGCGAAATGCTGCACAAATTTACTGTAAAACTCAGCCATGCCTAGGAAGGACCTGACTTCTTCTTTGTTTCTCGGCGGTGGTGCATCCCATATTGCTTTGACATTGGTTTGTTTAGGTGTGATATCTTGGTCACTGATCTCGTGGCCTAAATATGTGACAGACGTCATACCAAACCGGCACTTGTCCCACCCTGCAGTGAGTCCATTACGTTCCAAGACATGCAGGACTTTGGACAGCTTAGCATCATGGTCTGCCTTGTTCTTGCCCATTACCAAAATGTCATCCTGGAAGTACTGAACTCCGACCACTTCCTTGAACAACTTGTGCAAAAGTTTCTGAAATACGGCTGCTGCCGATGCTAGTCCAAAAGACATTCTGCGAAACTGATAGCACCTGAACGGGGTTATGAACAACGTCAATTTCCGGCATGTGTGGTGTAGGGCTATTTGATGGTAAGCTGAGGTGAGGTCGATGGAGGAGAACCATTTTATCCCCTACGTTTTTGCCAGCATCTCGTCTATTCTTGGTAGTGGGAATTTTTCTACTGTTATGTTTTTGTTCAATTCCCTCCGGTCCACACACAGATGAACCTTTCCGTTTGGTTTCATCGCTTCCACCAATGGTGCCAACCACTCTGCACTATTTATTGGCTCTATGATGCCATTGTCTTCCAGCCTCTGTAATTCCAGTTGTACCATCTCTCTGATTGCCAACGGGATATTTCCCACTTTGTGGCACATTGGTTTCGCATCTGCCTTGAGGTCGATCTTGTGCGTGAATTTAGTCAATTTGCTTACTTTGCCTCCAAACACTGTGGGGAAAGTCATTTTTGTGACGTCTGGTTGTTGCTCAGGGCTGGTCATCAGAACTTGTGTGGTGCCACCCGGGTTCAACTGTATGCCTAAGTCTCCTTGGTCGACCCATCCCAGGACTGAAGGACCTTTCTCTGCCCCAAATAATTTGCAGTACGCTCTTTAAACTCAAATTTCAGGCTTCGATATCCTACCATAGGAATGGGATCTCTTGTGAATGTGACTGTTCGAATATCTGGGGGTTCCAGGTGATGTCCCAGATGTCATTTGAAGTGTTCATCCCACACCGTCCGTTGTATTATGGTATACGGGGATCCTAAATCTGCTACCGTCTTTATCGGTACTCCTCCTATCACCAGGTCGCACTGAGGTTTCTTGGAGCGGTTGTAGTTGATCCCCAGTATGTGTTCTATGCATAACACACTATCTACTTCTTCTTCACCTTCGCCCTCTACATCTGACTCTTGTGCGACGTACTTGACTGCCGGTCTTTTCTGCTTGTGGCGACACACTTTCTCATAGTGCCCTACGATTCCGCAGAACATGCTTTTGGCGCGGAAAGCCGGGCAGCGCTTGTCATAGGCCGCATGAGACTGACTGCCTCACCTGTAACACGTGTTCTTGCCTTCGTTGACGGGTTTCTTCCTCGGTGCTGGTCTGGACGTCCATTTGTCCTGTGTCCTCCTGTCCCCTGCTACTACCTTTCCTCTTTCCGGTGGTTCTGCTTCCAAGACTTTGTTAACCATGGGCCTGGCGGCGGTCTCCCTTTTTGCCGCCTCCGCATCTTTTTGATAGCTCTGCTTTCTTCACCATGGCTATGACTTCTTTCAGGGTCGCATCTCCATTTACCCACAGCTTGTCCTCGATTGCCGAATTCGTGGTGTGCATGACTATTTGGTCTTTAATGAATTTGTCGTGTAAGGTGCCGAACTTACATATGATTGCCAATTTCTTCAACGCTGCTACGTACTCGTCTATGGACTCCCTCAGTGCTTGTTTTCTTTGTTGGAAGTTGTACCTGTCGATGGACATCCACACCGCCGGTCTATAGTGTTTGTTCAGATCGTCTATTGCATGCTGAAACACGTCGTCATCAGCTGCTTGTCTTGGTGTCGGGACTAGATTCTGGAACACTCTGATCCCTTCTGGACCTAGGTTATGAAGCAATATCCTCTTCCTTCTTTTGCTGGGAAGTGCTTCTCCATTCTCATCTTCTAGGGCCTCTAGATAGTTCATGAAGTATTCCTTCCAGCCCTCCCACTTCATAGAGGGATCCCCTGGTTTGGGTAGGAAGGGGATCGGTGTTGTGAGCCAGGATGTTTGGGTACACATTTCTACTCTTCTCTCTGGTAGCTCTTCCTCCCCTCCGGGACTGCCTGGCGCACTCCGTCTGTGCAGACGTGTGGGGCTCTGTTGCGATGCAGATTCACCCCCTGTGCTGTGTCCTGTTTGCTGCGCCAGGGCCCCGGGCGTTCACTCTGTCCTCTTAGAACGTGGTACCCAATGTCTCTGCACCAGACGATTGTTTCTCTGCCCTGTCCCTGTTCTCTTCTATTGGCGGCAGTGTTCACTGCAGTGTTTATTCCCTTCCACGTCCGGGCGTGTGCACGATGGTAGTGTGTGGTGACTTAAGCCTTCACCCTTGCTCACACTGTTGGACAGGCCACCCTGCCTGTAGTTGGCCTTGGCTGCAGCTGCTAAGCTCGGGGCTGTTTCTATGCGCGTTTGGCTGCTAGTGACTGCGGGCGTTTCCTCTGCCGCGCTCTCCTCCCTACTCCATACCTGCCTGTAGCTTGTTTCTACTCCCTGGCTGCTGGTGGGTTTCTGGTCGGCTCACCGGCCCTGGGTTCCATGTGGTCTTCGTTTTTTTTTTATCTCCGGGTCCCGTCCTCGTCGCCAGTTGTAATGTTTACTTTCCCCCTCAAAGGACACTCTCAGACACCCAGGTTGCAGGTCGGTACTTTTATATTTATTTATATCATCGGGAGAGCGCCGGGATGCGTCTGCAAGGTTCGCGGGCTCCTCGCTCTCTATCCCCAAAAATGGCCGCTGTGCTCTACGTCCTCACGTCACAGCGTGAATATTAGAGCGCGACACTACACCCCCCTACACCCCCCCCCCCAGCGTGGCTGACAGTCACCGTCGCACCTCAACAGAAGTCTGGAAAGTGACAATGGAAAGCTGGCCGCCTTTTGAACATACCTGGCTGACTGTAACCACGCACCACAGTCTGCGCATGCTCATTGGTGTCAGTCGTTCTTTAAATGAGGTGCCTCTGGCCCAGTCTTCAGGCTGAGGCGGGCATGTGTTTGAGAAATGATGACAGTGAAGAAGGATTTTCTTTCCACATCATAGGTGCTGTTTTTTTTTTCTACAGGAGTGCTCGGGTTCTTGAAAGAAGCTGGCGGCCACCTCGAGCTGCCAGCCAGTAGCCGCTTTAGATGGAGCAGCTGACTGTGACTGACGGCCTGGCGGAGACCCCGGAGCTGCTTTTAATGAAATATTCATGAACTCGATGCAGAAAATAAAGTGCAAACGGGGCAGACATTATTAAGTGGCCTCGTGTCATTGCTCCGTAAGTGGTTCTGACGTGAAAACTCGAGTAATGGCTGGGCGGAGGCTATTCTAGGAAACGTCCGGGATGCATGAAACACGCTGATTGAGAACCGGCCCAAGGGAACGCATACGCATGGCCGCAAAACGGCTACGTTTCCAAAGCGTGAATAAACGAACTGTAGAGCATTAACCGACCCTTGGAAGGGAGACAAGAAATACAGCCCAAGAGTGAGGCATCTGTTGCTAAAATGATAGTGCACTGTATGTATTGCTGCAAGGGCTCAGCAAAGTGTATTCAGACTACTACAGTGTCAGTGCTTGATTTACTTTAAATGTGTGGTAAAGTGAGATATGTGATTTGAGGTTTGGTTTTACTTTGGTTTTGACAGCCTTCATTGTAACTGGCTGTATTTTGTGTTTCTCAGTTTCTATTTTAAACGTATTTGCACACCTCTGCAAGTTGGTTGAGCTTGTTAAGTTTTTTGATATGTCATCACTCCGTTATTATGTTTTTCATATCCTGGTTATAATTATTAAAGGTATTTTTCTCCTCCCCCCCCTCGGTCTGTGGCAATGGTTCAACAGTGGCTGCTCTGATGCGGGACGTGGCTATTACTAGGCTCCATCAGTGTCAGGACTGGTCTGTTGGAGCAAACCCCCCTCCCCCCATGTGCAAGAGACTAAGGTGACTGATTGGGTGGAAGTCCACCCCGTAGCATCAACTAATTAAGCCTCTAACTGTTGGAAACCTTATGTAATACATACATACATAAATAAATACATGAATAAATAGCACACACTCTCTCTATCTCTATCTATCTCTCCGTTCATTGGTTTATTCAGCTGCCATTCATATTTTCGTTCCTCCTAAGACAACTTCACTATGAGCCAATGTTTCCGCTCCATTCATCCATTGTCTCTCTGTCTTAACCGAAATGTGTTTCAATCAATATTGTGGCTTGTGGGTCAATGCTTTATTTTGCAATGTTTTTTTCTTTCCATTCGTTTGTCTTTTTTATTTTTTAGTCATCCGTGTGTGTTCAAAACTGTAGCTTGAGGTTACAGTAATTCAGAGCCAATAGTAAGTACCCTTTCTTTGCCCCAGTTAGCAACATATTTGCCGTTGATGTGCATTTGAAAGTGAAAAAAGGTTTCTGAACCTCTTCTAAGTACGTCTGCTTTGTACTAAGTACCTGTAGTATTCAGGTAAAGTTGTATGCAATGCTTTTTTTTAAAGTTTAAATTTTTTATTGCATGTAATGGTTTATGCAGTTGCATGATTTATTTTTCTTCTTTTTGTTTTGTGGCATGTTCTTGCAAAAAAAAAGTAAATCAATAACCATTGCACCTTCTGCAAACGCTGATCCACGCTCTTTGTCGATGTTTGTTGTGTAGTTGCTCTTTATCTGTTGGAAACCATGTGGGCGATGATGGGTGAGGATGTTGGCAGGTATGCCTGGATGTCAAATGTCCTCTTGCAAACAACTAAAGATGATGAATGGAATGCTGGCAAAAGTCTCGCCCACCAGCAGTGGTTTGGGCTGCAATTCAGCCCATCCTTTCTATGCCCACTCTGCCACTTCCCTGAGAGTGAACTTGCATACAAAACGGTCGGGCGACCTTTCTAGCAGCAGGGGAGGTACAGTGAGAAAACTATTTGTTAACCTCTCATTTTGGTGCACCTAATGTGGCCACACAATAATGCACTCGACAACTTAATCTGAGTTTAGTAGGATTTAATTATAAATTTAGAAACAAATCAATGTAGACCAATCGCAACATACGCATATGAAAGCACAGAAAGACCAAGATAAGACCAAATCTCCTGAACGGATTTGCCCTATATAATACAAAGCAGACGACTATGCAGCTTAAGACCAGTTTCAGTCTTGTTGGACCTCATCAGTGAGATGCAGCTTGGCTCAGATGGTACAGTGTGCACTGGACCCATGTCTGGGCATAAATGTTGCATCTGGGTTTGGGATATCGAAACAGCAACTGCTCATATGGTAGGTACTCCAGTCCATTGGGTTTTCAACTCCCTGCAGGTGGGGAGAAACCGTATTCAAATCTGTCTTGGTTCTGCTCCAAAACAAACAGTTCTGCCTGAATAGCCAGCAGAGGCGGCTCTTGGCATTTGAAAGTGGTGAGGCGAATCAAGAGCATCAGGTCTACGGGGCTAACAGGAATAACTTAATTAGTGTAACTCCTACTTTCAAATGTCACTAGCCGCTCCTGAGTAGAAATATAATACTGTGTATATCGATTTCTTTGTAAATAAAGGTGGGATTAGCATTTGTGTAACATAATTGATGTTTACATATGTGGTTATAAAGGATGCATTTGATATTTGTCCTTAAAAATGTCTTATCTGCCGTGATGAAATGAAATATGTTTCAAGAATCTTGGCTAGTTGTATGCAGCTGCAGTCGAGGCAGGTGGCATTAATGAGGAAATGACACACCCAGTTAACTGCGCTTTTGCCCTCACCTCTTGCTTTATTTTGGATACGATTCCAAGGATGGGAGCGCTTTTTAAATTCTGGGTCAGTTAGTTGCAGACACGCCCCCAATGATGAAGTGCCCTGTGAGCAGGGTAAATTTGTAGATGAAACAAGGATGTACAAAAAGTATAGATCTGTACTATGCAGTAACAAGTACAATTAGAGCCTCAGCGACTGCGGGACATCTACGTTACATAGTGGAAACTCCTTTTATTGAAAACCCTTTGCATTTTTGTTTTATCTGCTTTATGAGGAGATGCCATTAGCAGCACCTGTGGGCGATGCCCATTTCGGATGACCATGTATATCTCGTTATATCATTCACCAAAAGCATGGTGTTTGGGAACAGAGCAAGCTGGTGAGCAATAAATGCCACACGGCTCGGACCCATCAGACATAAGAATTTGTGAAGTTTGTAATGGTAATGGAAAACCTGCCTTGATATCCCTCGCACGCAGCGCCAAGGCCCGTGCTGTAATCCCGCGCTGGAATGGGCCCGGGAATGGTGTGTCAAATGGCAGCATCCTTATAAAGAGCAGGACTTAAGTGTATACACAAGCACTGTTTACAACTTTTTGCATATTCTGGTACACTTTGTTTTGCACACACGTAAAATAACACATGGCGTAATGTATGAACCTACTCTGATGGCTCCTCACTTGTCTCTTCTTCAGCAGGGAGAGTCAGTTGCGGCGTGGGTTTAGACAAGGTGTTGAGGGGCAACATGAAAGTAACCAATCCTGGTGCTGAGAGAAGTGCCAGGATTGGTTTATGCAGGCAACTCAGCGCCCCTTTTGAGGTTAAGGGCCTGTGCCTGCAATCCCTCGGCTGTTTAGCACTGTTCGGATTGGTGCGGTCTAAAGTGCGCATGTGAGGCTGGCCATCGCAGGCCAGCTGGCCAATCCGACATGCACACTCTGCCCTGGAAAGTCATTCTGCTGCCTATTTTATGAATTTAAATTTACATTTACCTGCTGCGCTTACAGCAGGTGGAACAACACTCCTCCACCAGGGGCGTAACACAGGCCCCCACAGCCCACGCAGTGCGGGGGGGGGGGCGAAGCTCCAGGGGGCCCCCTCGGCAGTGCACTCAGTCCGGAGAGCTCCTAATTGACCCCGGAGGGGCCCCTCTATTTCCCTTGCAGGGAGGCCCCCTCAATTTTAGTTACGCCAATGTCCTCCACCCTTTAGGAGGAGCCACCCCTGAAAGCCATTCACGTCCCCTGTGAATAGTATTGTTTTTCGAATGGTGTGGTAATATGTAATATTGTCTAGGTCTTGTGTTTGCTGCCAGCTTTTGGCTTTGCCTAGGGTTGTGAATGTTTTTTTTAAAAACTGTACAAGGGGACTCCATCTTGTGTGTAAGTGCACATTGGGTAAGAAGAGAATACCGTCACTCACAGAGAGGCAAACAAATGACCGACTTACTGTATGCTGTGGTGGTCAGAACAACAATGTGAATGACACTGACAGACCAATGAATAATGAGAGCTGGATAAAATCCCCCATAAGTAAGTTTATTATATTTATAATTTTATTGAAATCCAAAGTTCTTGGCTAACACCTTGTCTAAAAAGCATTGTCAAAGTCAATGTTCCCGTCCTTGGCAAATGTGCAGTGTTTTTTGTTTGTTTATTTATGCAGACATGTTCAATATGCAAAAGCGGGGCAAATGAAAAAATAAAAATAAAGGATGTGAAGCTTAGTGAGGAATAACAGATAGTCAAGGGGAATATGATTTGCATCAAACTTTACCCCCCTGTGCAGATGCAATATCCTCCATTAAGCTTGACAACGTTTTCCATCAACCCTTTAATTCTCCAATCCAGATTTATTCCTGTTCTCAAACGCAATATTTGAATGCACTTTGTTCCATCTGCAGTTCGGTCTACATGAGGGAATGTATCTCCAGCTACAAACCAAGATACTGCAGAAACACCAAGTCCTAGCGTACTGCTGCTGAGCACCGGATGTGTATGGCTGCTCATTCACAGAAATGGCAGGAGGACTGCACGTGACATCATGTACCTTTTGACCTTCGGAGACATCACATGGTTGAGCCACTTTCACTCTCTTAACCCCCAAACAGCCTGCTAATTTCTGCTGATTGGCAAAGGAAAGGCAAACCTCTGAACACTACACTTAGTAGAGAGCTCAAATAGAGCCATGTTTACTTTCTATTCATTCTTGATTTCTGAGACCAAAGGTGCCAGAGGTACTCTTGGGCAATCTAGGGCTCGGCTCTCCTAGCCATGGCTATTCTCAATTGATGTCCATGCCCGGCTCCTATGTCATGGATTCCGCTACAGATAACCCTACCCTTCATCCAGATTCCTGTTAATTAAATGGACCGTCAAATCACCACCCACATAGGCTACAGGACAGAGAAAAACTTTTCCATCCAAGCACCAGCATGGAATAGTATTCTGGCATTTAAAAAAACCCACTGTTTTTCCTGGTCAGTGATCTAAATCACTACATAAATGCAACCAAAATAAAGTGCATTGCGGTTCCTTAGTGTGCCTTTTCTGAGGCCAGCACTTCAGAGGACAAATTAGCTAGAAATGCGTTTGTTGCCACCCATGAATCTACAGTACAGGTATCCTCCTAGGCTTCAGGCCCACCTTTTGTGATGCAAGATGAGCAGTGCAGCCTGTATACATTAAATAAAACTCTATATTCATCTGCATTGTGTCGGATAGCCTTTTAGGCGCCATTTTAACAATTACTCGTCCACGCACAAAGGGTGAAATGCTTATCTCGGTCCTCCTGCTCTGTTGACAATGGTTTGCCTTGACGTACTGTTTTGTAGGGGTTGATTTATAAATACTGATGAGTTTCAGTAATGACTGTAAATAGGGCTGTTGAACAGATCACCCAGATCGCAGGTGAATGTTATCGGCTCCCAGAACAAAACAGAATTGTGCTTGTTAAATGATCTACGGGTAGACAGTACTTGTACCAAATGAAACCAAGGATCTATATTTCGACTATAATGTATGCATCAGTGCATGTTTTAGAAGCCTTCTGAAACCACAAGATATGCATGCTTAGGTAGTCCTATTGAAATAGTGATTAGATTGTGCAAGCGGACACTCCCAGGTAGTCCTCCGGAAGGAATTTCCTGCAGTTGTTGGCCATCGTTTGGCATGGGAACCACAGGTGATGAAGAAGTTCGTGGAGGTGGAGGATGGATACGGTAGGGAGGAGTGGGGCATGTTACAGCTGGCATTTTCATCAAGATAGCCTTTTGAGAAAATCAACAGTTCTTTGTGGCTTTCCGCCTCCTTGTCTGTCTCTGGCTCTGCAAAATACCATATATTTTAAGGTTAATCACCGGCTTCCTTCATCACTTGCTTTTCCTAGTGTGTGCTCAAATTAAATTAGTGTTTGTAGCAAGGTCTGTAATATGGCCATGTAAATATGGCATTGGAGATAATTGGTTTCTCTGTAATCTCCGTGACGTTGCTTGTGCTTGATTCGTTTGCTCAGACCACCCAGCTGTAGCCTGCTAGCTTGCACTGACACAAGTTTTAAAAAGACCGAAAACGCAGATCTGAAATGTTTGTATATTACACTAGGAGATTAGCTTGCTTGCACTGCCTTGCTCACCTTTCTACAAGCTTACAAAAACACTAGATATCTTGGCCACCTGACCTCAATATACATTTTTAGGTCGAAGCCTAATTTTGCTAAAGACATCTTAGGAACATTCAGGAAGCTGGCCTACTGATCCATTCTGCCCGTTGCTTACCATTGGCTTTGTTGTGGTTTGTAACACATATTCTGGCTTTCTATTTGCTGTCTTTATTTGCTTTAGGCTGTTCAGCTTGAGTTCGTCCCTCCCGTTGGTCAAACCTTGTTAACCGCATTCTTCCGCAAACTACCGTTCTGTAAACAGGCCTTTAAATCTTGTTCTTATCTTGTCACATTTGCTGTGCAAAGACAGAGGGCAAATGTCAGGCTGTCTGTTCCAGGGAGCTTGGTGTTTGTTTTTCTTTCTCTGAATTAAAAGTGAGAACATTTATGTGACAATCCTGCTGAGTACCCATTTAAAAGGAGAGGGTGTAGGAGGTTTTGTTTCTCTAGCACACAGCAAAAAACAAGCATTAGCAAAGCCAATAGGTCTCATCTTTGCAAGATCTATTGGCTTTCTCAATTTTTTTTGCCATTTAGTGAAGCAGCCTACCTGCTGTGCAGCATGGCAGAAAATGTATTAAAAAAGTGCTTGCCGCATCATAGTGCTTTTTTTTTACTTTTAATGATGCTGCAAAGCAGCTACACAGCTGTACAACATGGCTTAACAAACATTGAATGCCAAATAGTAGAGCTATTTGGCTTTGTCTATGTTTTCTGTACCATGTTGTACAACTGCGTAGCTGCTTTGCAACATGCTTGAACGTAAAAAAATAAAATAGGTCTCTAAAGTGGCCAGCATTGACCACTTCATAGTACTTTTTAAATACTTTTAGCCTTGCTACACAGCAGCTGTATTGTATTGTAATCACATTTATATATTACTACCCCTGACGAGGCGTCAAAGCGCTTTTTTGGCATGTAGCACGCTACTCTGGAACCCATAAAGAATTAGTGGTGAATTAGTATAGTGATAATATGAAAGTAATTTGAGTGGTGGATATGTTAGTCAGTTATTTAGATTGAGAAGGATAGCGAAGGGATAGAAGAGGGAAAAAGGTTTGAATTTATATAGCACTTGCTACCCCTGATGGGAGGGGTGAAGTGCTTTTTTTTGGGCGAGTAGCACACTTCGGAACCCATAAAGGATTAGTGGTGAATTAGTATAGTGAAATATGAAATTAATTTGAGTGGTGCATATGTTAGTCTGTTATTTAGATTGAGAAGGAGAGTTGAGGGATAGAAGGGAAGGATTTAGTTGTTTTTTTTTAGCTCATAGCAGTAGGAGGAAGCTTTGGATGAGTAAAAGGGAGGTGGGGGGGAAGAGTCAGAGGAAGGATTTAGAAAGGCTTGTTTTGGGGGATCAGAATAGGAAAAAGAGGTACGAGATGATGCAAGGAGGGGTGGAGATGGAAAGAGTCGAGAAAGGGTTATTTTGGGGATCATAGTAGTGGTATGCCAATTGATCTTGCATAGGCGAGGCCTGTTGGCTTTGCCAATGCTTGCTAATAATACATATACATCACACCCATACTCTGTTATAATGCTGAAAACTGGACTGAAAACTACATATGTAGTAAAAAAGAATGCAATGGTATTTGATGAAGATGGAGTTTATTTTTGATACTTGCAGCTGTTAGTGACAATGACATCTAGTGAATTGAGGGAGAAATGGATAATATAAAGGAACAAGGACCCAGTAATTCTGTAGAGAATTATGTGAATTCTTGAAGTCTAGGGGAAAACAAGCAATGGCAAAGCCAGTAGTTCTGCCCTTATTTTGCCCATGCTTGTAAACACAGGCATTTATAAATGCTTGTATGTTTTGCATTCATATTTATCAGTTTGATGATTGAGTACACTTTTAACATGTAAAATAGCTCTTCATACATTCAGTGGAATCCTGGAAGGTGAAATGACTAATCAAATAGCCAATAGCAGATGGTGCCGGGGTAATACTCCTCTGGGTCGATCAAAGCCCAGTCCGTATATTTTCAGAAAACAGTACAACTTGCAGACAGCTGCTCTGTCGGGCAGATATAAGCAAGCATTTGGAAAGCCATCAGGTCTTGCCCTTGGAACCTATTGGCTTCCCCAGTGATTTTAGCTACACTGTGGAGCATTCATGTAGTGGCGTAACGAAACTTGAAGGGGCCACCCAAACTCAGGACCCAGTCACGAGCTCTCAAGCCAGGGACCTGCCGACGTGCACAGTGCTGGAGGGGGCACCCTGGAGCTTGGGCCCCCCAC
The DNA here is from genome assembly GCF_964261635.1 of Lissotriton helveticus. Lineage (NCBI taxonomy): Eukaryota > Metazoa > Chordata > Amphibia > Caudata > Salamandridae > Lissotriton > Lissotriton helveticus. The sequence continues at coordinate 1,093,412,702 of NC_136070.1, forward strand.
ACAGAGGTTCACGCCCCTTCTGCAGGTCTGCACCCAGTGCGGCCGCACCAGCCACACTGCCCTAAAGCCAGCCCTGGTGGGGGCTGTTGTTACGCCACTGTATCCCTGGTGCAGTGCAGCATGGCTAATAAACAGGAAAAAACCTTCATGACTGTCTGCGTCATTTAATAGGTGTGTGCCTACAAAATGATATAAGCATTTTTTTGTTAACCAATCAGAAAGAAAAGTGACACTAGGGCGTGTGAGGGGAACGAATGCATGACAGGGTGGGGAGAGAGAAAATGCAGGGGGGAAAGCAACACTGAGCGTGGAATCACAGAAGGCAGGGAAGCAACACAGAGGGTGGGCAGAGGCAAAATGAGAGTTCACAGGGACAGCAACATGGAGGGTGCAGGTTAGCGGAAGCAACATTGAGGGTGAAGGGGAGAGGAAGCAACACGGAGGGTGCAGGGGAGGGGAAGGAAGATGGGGGGCATGGGGAGGGGAAGGAAGATGGAGGGCATGGGGAAGGGAAGGAAGATGGAGGGCATGGGGAAGGGAAGGAAGATGGAGGGCATGGGGAAGGGAAGGAAGATGGAGGGCATGGGGAGGGGAAGCAAATGGAGACAGAGAAACGTGGAGGGGGCTGAGAATGTTGAAGAAAGAGTGCAGCCTGGAGGTAAAGTGCAAGGGAGAGCAGTTTGAAGGGCGAAGCAGGAAAAACACATGCACTCTCATGGAGTCGTTTTAGAAAAGAAATACAAGTTCCTGAAAAGCAGACACTTGTGGAACACTGAAAGGAGTCAATCCTGTGCTTACTTTGACGGGCTGAAACTAAATGATAGACTTGAATGCAAGTAAAATAAGGGAGACAAAACAAAAAGCTTGTGGAAGCCAACTTTCCAGGCTCGGTATTGACACGTTATCAAAGAGTCTCTCGCAATCAGACACCTGCGTCTCGTTGATTAATGGAATCAAGGTATGACTTGCATGAAGGTGCGGCGAAGGGGACCGAAGCAGCAATCAGGCGATGGCTGTGAACAATCCAGGGCCTTCTGCGGAACGCAGGACTAGCATCATAAACTCATGCTGGAACTTGCTTCAACACAGTTCTGGGAAATGCCAGATTTTATGGTGCCACCTCATGCAAGCTTCCTTATTAATCTGACAGTGTCAACTTCCTGAGGAGTTTATTATTTAAGGTAGAACACAGCACTGTTGTGTGAGGTATTTGTGTGTTCTAACATCATCCATTTTTCTGGCTTAAATTCTAGAGTGAAGCTCCACACCCAGATACAAAGCCCTACACAACACAGGACCAGAATACCTGAACAGCCTCATGCACTTTCACGAACCCATCAGACACATACGCTCTGCCTCACTTGCCCACAAAAGCAAAACTAGAGGTCGCTCATTCTCCTACATCGCACCCCAAGACATGGAACGACCTCCCTCAACAGATCAGACACCTCCTCCTCACTTCGAGTTCCGCAAAAAGATGAAGGCCTGGCTCTTTGTATAAGCACCTTGGGCCCCCTACACCTACACACCTGTCAAAGCATCTAGATATCTAGATACCCTCTCGGGTGATTAGTGTGCTATACAAATCAATAAACCAGAACACTTGGTGGCCGTAGAGGAGAGGGGTGGCATAAATAAGTATTCGGTTGACAGTACCAGGAATTGCAAACACATTTCAGTGCTATAGTGGAGAAAGTGGAATGGTCTATCATAAAGGTTAGGTGGGGTGAGTTGCCTTTAACTATAACATAGCTGAATTGGCTTGGCATTAGGGGCTAAATCACTGGGCATTACCGCCAGACTTTATGGCGGTTTTGAGATGTCTTAGTTCATTCGCATTAATTGGGTGCAACTTTAGAACAACGAGACTTGCGATTGTGATTGGTATGACAGAGCTCCTAAGGCTTCTTTTAAGATGAAGTTGTTGTATCTAGTAGTTTTCATTAAAACAGGACTTGGCAAATCCAGTTGGCTGCCTTTCGATGTTAGCCTATTGGCTATCACCTTGCATTTTTTTTGTGTTATTTGTTTTTTTCATTCTTTATTACTAAAGCAATTTTTAAAACTGGCCACCCGTGTGTGAATAGTCATGCACAGACAGATTGTCTTTGAATGTTTTTATAATAAAGTTGTACAGAAAAGTAAAAAATGAATGCCCTTGCAGATGCATGTAAGTGTCTCACAGAGTCTGCAAGAGAAAATAGTGTGAAGGGGAGATCAAGAGTGATTGCGCCATTCTGAAGAACACTACCCGTTCCATAGACCTCATTAACGTTTAATTCCCATTCTCATATTTTCAGAACTGAAACACTTTCAATTCTAGTTTTTCACAGCAGTATCATTAGTATTCATTTATTTAATCCTGTTAAGCACCACTGGCAAAACCAATAGTGTTGGGTTGTTTTAGACAGAAGTCAATTTTTTTGTGATGTGCCTGGATGCAGAAAGCTCACAGAAAGGCACTCCAATACTAGTCGGGCCGCACACCAGTTTTTAAACCATGCCCTTAATAATACAGACCTCGCCTCTTGGAAGAGATTCATAGTTGTTTCATTGGCCACACCCTTTTTAGAGATCTGAAACTATTCTTATCCAACTTAAAGCCCTGCGGAGCGCTGCACAATTTGGGGTGCCACAACACAACCTTGGGGGTGAGCGTGAGAATTGAGTGTGGAAGGGTGCAGGGGCAGGGTCGGACTCGCCCCTAGGGCAGTAAGGCAGAACCTGTTGGGCTGGTCTGACAGATCAGTGTGAGAGCCATTTTTTTTGTGGAGTCTGTCAGCCTGTTTAATGATCTGTTCAGATGGTATCACTGTTGATTTCCCTGATATTAAAACACACATTGCCTGCAGCAACCTCAAATTCATGCAGTCTCGCATACCTTGCAAATCACTTATAGAGCTTGTCTTTACAAGTTCAAAGCTTCCCCAATTTCAAACATGGGCCACATTTTTAGCTATCTAATTCACTTATTGGGACCACTTTTATTTTGGTGCCCGAGCCTGTTTTCTGTCCCACTCCAGCCCTGGGCACGGTACCTGAAAAAGGCAAGATATCTGAGCAGGGGAGGGTGGTGCAGGTGTGCACTATACATAAGGCTTGGTGGTACAGTGTTATTTTAAACTAGGAATCTGCATTTTCACATAAGCAAGATGTTTCTTCAAGAACAGAGTCTTTGCATTTAAGTGCAAGATGGAGGGACCCCGATAAGTTCCCACTCAGATGGTTCATAACCACCTCACTTTTTGTCAGGTGAGGAAGGGTTAATAAGAGTCCTTGCGCGCGCCCCCGGGCACAAGTAATCCTCTTTACCCACCTCGTGTTTCACCTCTTTCCTGCACACTCGTGTCTGGCTATATGTGCAGACTTATGAATGGGAATTTCCCTCTGCCAAGTTCATGTTAGCGTGTGATGAGGTTGGACAGCTCCAAGTGGAAAAACTGAATAAATGCCTACATTGTAGCCAAGGGTTTCCCCCAAACAGTAATCACTTCGGATTATTAGCAATATGTTGCTTTTGGAGCCAAACCATGTGCTATCCATTGTAACTTCTCCGCTTGGTCTCAGCAGCTCAGAAGACCTCTGCACCGGAGTAAACAGATCTGAATGGATGCATTGATTTGGACAGGCTTGTACTTGATGCTGTTTTAACCAGCTTGACCTGTAGTCCCAGTGTGAGTAAACAGAAATGCCAAGTCTATAAATATGCTGGTGTCTGGGCCCTAGACGGTCTTAATGACACCGAATGTGTGCACACACTCCATCCCGAAAGCTGAACGCTCATCGCCAGATTAACTCAATTTTGACACCAGATTACAAGGCCATATTTCACTTCCAGTAAATGGAACTCAGAAATTTGAAGGCATTTATAACTCAGTGTAGAGCCAGATTGTTATTTATCAGTCCTCTTCCTGTGTACAGTGTTGGTTTCCATACAGCATGCGGAGACACTGCACTGATTCCAGAGAGGCATGGTGCCATCTGCAGACAGCTAATCTCTTCCAGATTAGCTGAGGAGCTTGACCATGTTTGTTGCATGTTTTGTCTTGTTGTGAATTAGTCTCGATGGAAGTACTTGGTCCTACCATTGAATTAAGGCTCTGCAAAGTGGCCTCGTTTTTTCCTCGCCCGCTACCTTTAATTCTTCAGTCGATCAAGTCAGTCGTGATTTGTTTTTTAAGTTACCAGAACTAGGTCCTAACGTATAAACCGTTCGTTCATTACCTACGTGGAGGAAAAGACGCAGCTTACATCTCGTTTCAGAGAGCTCACAAGACAATTTTGCTCCAAAACCGGTTTTGCAAGAGAAAGTTACACACCTGTGTTGGTATAAGTAAAACAGGGAACCAAGCGTATTTCCGGTAGCCCAATATTTGGGATCTCCTGTAGGCATGGCTCATCTAATAACAATGACATACAACCCTACGCTAAGCACGTACAAACCAACAATATTGATCATGAGATCTTCTGTGGCTAAGTCAGGCTTGTGTTTACATAAAATGACAGCATCTACCTACTAGAATTCATGTTTTTGGGGTTAACCAGTAACCTTTGTTATGTACAGTGGACATCTGACTGGTCTTTAGAATTAGTTGCATTGTGTCTGCATCTATAACTGAGTTTCAGTCTCAATTTGGTGATCATTTAACTTGCATCAACTTTGATGTACTTCAACAGTATGTTTTGCCATAATGGCCACATTTTTGTAGCTCTCTGAAGCATTACTATGGAGACGGAGCGCTTTCAGAATCAGGCACCCTAATGTCAGTCAATGGTGATTTTCTTTTTCCAAGTCTACATTTTCCCGTCGGGCTTGCAAAAGGCTTCTTTAGTTTCTCATTAACAAGGAATCTGGTAACTGTACTACATGATAAAATGTTAACTAGATTCCGCAGTACTGATGGACCTGGTATGTTAAGAATATGTTTAGGGTAATGCAATGCATAAATACATAGCACAGAAGCACATAATAAAATGTTTAGCTTCAAAATCTTCTTTTTCTAAAATTCTATTTCCCGTAACTTCTATCCGCTATGACGAAATAAAAATACTTACGATTATCATTAAGTATTTTCCCCATTCATATTCTCACACTTCCAAACAAAATCTAATGTTGTCCTTGGCTAGTGCCAGAGACTTCTGCTGCAATGAGCTATTTTAGCACACAAAGGGATGGATGAATGCTCGAGGTGATCTCAGCCACTGGTTGTTTCCCTGGGCTCCATTCTACTCCATTGTGTGTAACTCATCTGTGCGTTTACGAACAGGTACTAAGGACCTACAAATCAGTCTTGCCCCTCTCCAAAGGGGATGGTCCAGCCTGAAGGGCTAGACCACGTGTCCTACAAGTGGAACGCCAGCAAAAGAGTAAGCGCTATATAAATGCAATTACAATACAATACAGCAAGCTTAGGTCCCACATGTGGCCACAACTGTCACACTTGGAGAGACTCACTTACGTAGTACAAAAAGGTATGGATAAAAGCTGGAATTAATCTCATTTAGTGGTAATTTCGCTGCGATGCATTCCACTCTACTGTTTTTAGCTCATCTATGCAACTACAGACAAGTACCAATGATAGGCAAATCAAGTCTTGCCCCATCCCAAAAAGTACGGGTCCAACGTGAAGTGCAGGACCACTCTCCTTTCTATAGGCATGCAAATGAGATCGCTTTAGGCCTTGTTCGACCACATCAATGGGGAACAGCCCGCGTCCCATGACTGGGTGCGCTCAGTACTCTTCCCATTCCGCCCAATCTTGGAGAGACTCATGTTAGCATCATTAAAAGCAATGGATGGAATGCTTGCATTGTGTCTGTCAATGACATGTGTCTGCCAACATTCACTACTCACCTAATGGCAGCTAGTTCTTAATTTGTAAAAGAATGAGTGCCGGTGCCCAAAACTCTGCTCCAGTGGCGCTATTAAAAATAGTCTCGCTAAATTCCAAGTGTGAGTAGTCTTGACTTCACCTCAGGCCTCTTGAATCCGCTACAGACACAGCTGAACATTTATCTCATGATGAGGGTCTTGCTTTCTCCCTTTGTGCCAGTTTATCTGTTGTTCCTTCTGTACCGTTTGTGGGTTTTATTCTCTCTTGCTAGGGGTCAAAATCAGATGAGAAAAAATAAGCACCAGTCCCCAAGAATGAGTCCTGGTGGGCCCAACCGGTGCAAATTAAGCACTGTTTAATGCCTATTCTCTTACCTATGCCTTCTTCTCTGCGGCCGAAATGGCTGTTAAAGAGCTTTTGCACGAACTCTATCTTAAGATCCCTTTTCTTTCATTGATAAAAAATGGAAAAGCAGAGTCATGATGGCATCTTCATATAAAAGCCGGTTTAACATAATGTGTGTGTTTGTAAAGTGCACGTGCACCCAAGGGTATCTTAGCGCTGAATAACAGATGTTTATTGTTGGCCCAACTCAATGGTACTCTTTTTATCGACCTCAGAAGGATGAAAAGCTGAAGGCATTAGTCCACTAAGCCACCAGACCTGGCATCACACCCGGTTTACAATCGCACAGAGGGGCGGGACTGATGTGAAGGCCCCAAGCCAATGTGTAGCTCACATTGAAAGGTGCATATTAGACCTTTACCTATGTATACAAAATGGAGAGAGTTGATGGACGCCTCATTGCTGCAGTGGCACAGCAGCGGTGGCCCGAGCCCTAATGCTAGCACGGAGATTGGGCCTCCTTTCCCCTAGCCTTGCATGACAAAAAACACTAAATGTGGTGCAGGGGCCCCACAAACCTCATGGCCCCAGGTGTAAACATAAACAATATACAAACAAGTGCAAAAATAAAATAAATATAACAAAGGAGTGACTCCGCAGCCCAGGCATTCCATCCCTGGCAACGAAGTGCACTCCTTTTCTGGCGTCAGTGCACATGTGATCAGGACAAATGCTGTGACTGACAGGGACAAACAGCCAATGGATGAAGCTGGCTGACTTGTTTACCGATTCTGAGTGGTAGCAAAATGGGAGTGAGTCTTAAATAGACCATTGGATGAAGAGGGCTGACTGAAAGCCAAGGCATAGGCATGCATGTGTGTTTTATTATTATTATTATTATTATTATTATTATTATTATTATTATTATTATTATTATTATTATTATTATATTTTTGGGAAAACCAGAGGCTCATGAGACATCTAAAGCTGCCTCTAAGCCAAACATAAAGGGTAAAAAGAAAATCTACGAATTGCCTCCAAATAAACCTTTCAATACGTTTTTGAAGGATAAAATAGCAAACTAGAAATTTGACTGGTTTCTGCCAAAGCACGATGCTCCTTTGATTACAATTTCCTCTGCCACAGCAAATATGAGAGGTGCGCCCTTCGTAGCAGCTGCTACAGTCTGGTTGTCTTGGCGCATTTCCCGCTGGCTTGTTTGAACAGCAGGGTACCATGACCAGAAATCGTAATAAAATATATATTGAAGGCAGAATCCGGGCCTCTCAGGTCTCTGCTTAATGTTCTCTCTATGCCTTTTTCCTAGATCTGTCTGCATTGTGCAGCCTGCACCGTGAGCGCCTCAAAAACTGCAATCATCGCCCTATTGAAAAATGGCTGTTTGCCTGCAAGAATTCTTAAATAAGGTCCATTTAAAAGCCCTGAATTCAGCCAGTGGTGTAGCAAGGGCGCCATGGGTGCTGATTATGCAATGAAGATGGAACACCGTGGTCCCAGTTAGGTCATAAAAGTCAGCCATATTTGGGCTGAAGTGTGCCTCTCTGACCACTGTCGTAACGAAAATTGAGGGGGCCTCCCTGCAAGATATGTAGAGGGCTCCCCTCCAGGCTCAATTAGGAGCTCTCCGGACAGAGTGCAGTGCCGAGGGGGCCCCCTGGAGCTTCAGGCCCCTCCGCACCGCGTGGGCTGCGGGCCTGTGTTACGCCCCTGTCTCTGACTGCTGGGTCCCAAGGCTACTGCACCCAAGGGCATCACACCAGGGCCGGACCGGGAACCAAAACCTGCCGGTTTCGGCCGATTTTGTTATGGGGCGATATTGCAGCTATGCTGCAAAAACGGCCCCCCAGGGGCCCAAAACCGCCCCCCACCCTGGCGGCCCACTGGGTAAATGCCTGGTGCCCCCTATGGCCAGTCCAGCCCTGCATCACACAGGCCCGCAGCCCCGGGGTTGCAGGAGGGCCCCATCCAGGCAAAGTCAATGAATATCTGTGAGATATTGGAGAATCGGGCCACCCATCAATTTCAGCACGGGGCCTATTTTGTGTTACGCTCCTGCCTGCACCTGTTGCACTAAGGATAGCTGTCCCTTGTAGTCTTGCAGTTCAGCCATTAGCCATTCAGCTCACCACCATGCAACTAACTCTTCTGGGCACTTTGGTAAAATTTCTGATCTCTATACTGGAGCACCCTGCCCTCTGGCTCCCTGGGCCTGTGCTGTTTTCAGAGCCCAAGAATTGAGAAATGTGGCACGTTACCTGGGGGAGAAAGTTTACTTGTGATGTTTGGCAGGACCTCTTCTAGTGCATCCACAGCCGTGAGAAAGATCAGAGGATTAAGAGCATCTTCAAACATAGGGAAGGTGTCATGGAAACATTTACATGCCTGAGGGGTGTGAATATAACAGAGTAAATAAACATGTTGCTGTAAGGCAGCGACCTTAAAGGTTGTGGTGACGAGGTAAGATGTGTGACTGGAATCTGGAATAAGGTGAGGGTGCTTGTTTCACAGTGGAAGATAAATGGATGGAAATCTGTTCGAGCAGCTGGGGGACTTTAATCACTGGCCAAGTGCAAAAAGGGCTAAAATAAACGCAAAGGCAACTTCTGTGCAAGAGGTTTCGTAGCCTATGGCAAAACGATATTTTAGTATAAATCTTCACCCATCCTCCTCCCATCCCCCACCTTCCCCTATAAGTGAAGACCAGTTTGAAGCAATTTAATGCAGGGTGTCGCCATTTTGTGGTCATATCTGGTTGTATTGTGAGATAGCCGTCTATCAATCAATCAATGAGGGAATTGTAAGCGTGCTACTCACCCGTGAGGGTCTCAAGGCGCTGGTGGTGGTGGTGGTGGGGGGGGGTACTCAGATCTGTGTAGCCGAAGAGCTAGGACTTGAGGGTCTTCCTGAAGGTGTTCAAGGAGGGGGCACGTCTGATGTCTGCCGGTAGCACGTTCCAGGTCTTGGCTGCAATGTGAGAGAAGGATCTTCCGCCTGCTCTGGCTCTGTGGATTCGCGGGGTTTCGGCCAGTGCGAGGTTGGAATATGTGAGGTTTCTTTTGGGTTAGTGGTATTCGTTTTAGTTTGGGGTAGTGGTTTTAATGGAGCACTGGTCAAGCACAGAGGACAGAAGGAAACTAAATGGCCATGCCTACCTGTGTCTGTGTTGTACAGCAGAGAGCAACATACTATTTAATGTTAACTGACATATTCTGGTCAAGAGAAGTTTGAACAATATATTGCAGGTCGGTCTCAGATTTGTGAATTGGAAATGTCAGCAGCTGTAACGAGGCTGTCAGATAAATTGTTTGGCCTTGCATTCCATTTCAACTCTGCAGCTTGGTTGGGGCGCAATCCTGGGTCAACAGACTCATGTATGTGCTATTGAAAAACATTGTATTTAAAGTAAAAGCTGCATTGAAAACGTCGGACTGTTGTAAGTTGTAGGTGTGATCTAGACAGAGTGAAACGGTGGGTATCACTCGTCGGGGGTCACCTGTAAAGACAGAAAAGAATATGTTTTAAATGTGGTAGATAAAACAAATAACGCAATGGTTTAGGCTGTTGCCCCAACAGCTAACCATGGTCATGATAAGCCAGCATACCAGGATACCATTTTCCATGTGTAGAGGGGGCGCATTTCTGCTAAACAACTTGAACGTTTTCTCATAACCACATAGATTGTATATAATATGAGAATATGTCACGGAGTGGGGCTTGCAGTGAAAGAGTTTGTCTGCTAAATATAATAATAATAAGCAGGTTCCATATAGTAAATTTAGTTGGCGCGGTTGAGGTATACATGCTAACATTCACAACAAACTTCGAATTAGCCTGAATGCTGTTCGTGTCAGAATATTTCTTAACATAATTAAAGTGGGCCCCAAACTCGTTCAAATGTTCCTACGTTCACTCTTACAATTCGTGTTCGTTTTTCTTCACATTAACATTTCACACCTTCATGGTGGATCTATTATTTGCAATGAAGTGAGTATATTCCTAGCAATTTGTGTTGGTTAAAGATACTCTTAATGCTGTGGGTCATGGCTGTTATGAAAATAATATTTTTCAGTAGAGTCATCACAGGCAGATCAGATTAATCAGTGCTTGAAATGGAAAAATAAAAGTGCAGGTACACTGTACCATAGTAACTGCTTCTTTCTTAGAAGTGCCAGTACTCTCCAATTAAAGGTATTGCATTTCTCTTGAGAAGTACCGGTACTCTCTTTCTCAAAATAAAAAAGTGCCGGTACTCCGTACCAGACAGTAACGGTACTCTGTACCGGACAGTGCCGGCCCATTTAAAGCACTGGGATTAATCTAAAATGATACTTCTCAGCTGAAAAGTAGTTGACCTTTTTTAGGTTCGTTTTCAGAGTTTAGGACGTGGAGTGTCAGTCACAAGAAACATCTTGTCCCGTGAAACCAGGCCTGCTCCAATGGCCGCGTAGCTGATCGAGAGGAGAGCCCGTCCCGCTTTCTCACCAACTTCAACTTGTGACGACCCCCCTTCCCAGCCCTACACACACACACACACACACACGGCTTGGATGGACTATTTTTCTTTGCACAGTATTCCTTTAATGAATCGATTTGTGCTATATATAATTCGGTGATTAGGGAAGTCAAGAGTAGGGCTTCCACCAGTGCACAGTCATCCTATTAGTCTTCAAAGGTCGGTAAATTAAACGTTACGTTAGCTAATAATAACCTCTGTTCTGTAAAGCAAGGAACGTTGGAATTGTGTTATTCTGAGGCTGTGGCATTTTTTTTGCATAATTATGGGTTTTTTGCCACATAATTAATAATTTACTGCATAATCTGCAGATTTAAAAATAAATATTTATCTAACGCAAACAGATCAAACTTTAATGGAGTGGAAGGCCCTTCACTGAGGTGACTGGTCTTCTTTCAGTTTGCTATTGCTGTATTTGGTTCTTAAACTGATGCTAATGCGGAGACCTCTTTACCCACACAGTATTAACGTGCAAAAATGTCAAAATAATAATGAAATACTATCACAAACTGTGACGGATTACACTGCATAATTGACATTTTCTTGCCACATAATCTAGTTAACCCATCCGCATAATTTGGTCCTCTTCTGCCTCATAATTTCAGTGGCCTGTTTAAAGGAACCAGCAGTACTGCGGTATGAATCTCAGTACATACATCATTTCGGTCTCATGGGAATACAGAGAGACACTCTTTTGATAAGCACGAGAATAGGTTCCAGAAGAGTATTTTGTTGGCTCTGCCCCCTTTGCCACATTTGAGACGTCCATCAAGTTTCACGTGAAACAAAGCCCTACTCGCGAGGCGCTCTCGGGAGGCACAGAGAGGATGCTCTGTGCATGAGAATGAAGGGGGCCCTCTGTCAGTGGTGGCCCCGTTGGTTTTGCGTGAGGCGATTACAAAGTAGGGCTTTTAAACATGGCGGCCCCACGCGCCGCACAATTGATGGCGCGGGCAGCGTGGTAAACCACTGACAGCAGCGGCAGGTTACCTCACACACACAGAATGTGCTTTGTGGTCGTAGGTATGAAACACGCGGCCCGAGGGGCCCATTGTCGTGGCGGGAGTGGGAAGGAAATGCATTTCTCGCTGAGGCCATGGTGCGACAGAAGCACACTTCAAGGACACAGGAAAGACGTGGGAACACTAAACTCTCCCCTTTAATCGCAAGTGGAAGTGGAGGTTTACAGGTGGGTTTAGCTGACAAGGACAATCCGATGAGGCAGGATGTGGGACTAACGGCCTGCCAAGCTTCACTGTGCCAATGCAACTAAGTAAAGCATCCTTGTCATACTCGGGGTTTGAACGAAAGACAAGGCATGTTTCCAGGATTAATCATCATAACTCATTTTTGTATAGCGCATATTATAAACTGTTAGCTGTATGAGATAAATAAGCAAAAACTATGGCTTCGTTGGATGGAATATTGAAAATGCTTCAGATGCTACTCAAAGCCCTCTTCCTTGAGCGCTCCGGATTGTAACAAGAACTCAAGTTTGACTTTGAAAGACCATGATCTCTACGATCCCAGAGCCGGATGACTCGCTTTCGATTTTCCGCCCTGTTTTGCGCTCATGTTGTTACTGTACAGCCTTTTACTTTGCCCATATGCTCCCTGCCCTGTTTTCCGTCATCACTGTCTTTCTGATGCCTATTTGTATTTGTTGTGAAGCGCTCTGATACCCTCGGGTCCAGCTAGCGCTATACAAAACTTCAATAAATAAATAAAAAATAAAAAAATGAGACTGAAATAACTATAGTGAGTCTCTTCAAAGTTGCATCATAGGCAATGAAGTGTAGTACCACTGCAGCGTTTAGATTTATATTCCACCCTGAGGGTGAGAGCAAAAATGGAGAGCCTGATAGGGATCCTTCTCAGCACCTGCTTTTTAGAACTTCTGGTGTTGAGCACTGGCAGGACCTGGCCCACTTAAAGCCCTGGTGTTCCCCCTACTCAAAAGGGGGATAGCCTTGTGGCAAATTTGCCAGGCTGAGGAGGTCACACCCACAGGGCTGTAAAAATTCTAGCAAAGTTCATCGGCATTTGACACGGTAAATCACGAAGCACTATTGACCAGGCTACAGGACAGGATGGGATTGTCCAGAAATGTGCTGAAATGGTTCAATTCTTTCCTACGGAACAGAACACAACGATTCCTCGTTAACCAAGCAATCTCACCCCCTTGCCCTAACGCAATTGGGGTCCCGCAAGGTTCAACGCTATCCCCAGATCTATTCAACTTGTATGTCGAACCTCTTACAGATATTCTTTGATAATCACAGATATCCTATCACATGTATGCAGACGACACGCAAATATACTTAAAGATCGCCTCCCTTGATGACATTGATCTAATGAATGAGACACTAAAGATGGCTTTGCAATGGTTAACTACTAATCATCTGAAACTAAATGCCCATAAAACAGAATTCTTGCTGATTTCTCCTCCAAGGAGCCACTCTGAAGTAAAGGAATGGACCAAATTGGCGACTGCGCTAAATTGCACCCCAACCCTAGTCAACTCAGCTAAATCACTAGGAATCACGTTAGATGAGAACCTTGACATGAAAGCCCACATTAATTCAATGGCTAAAAGTGCCCGTTTCCACTAGAACTACTTAAGAAAATTAAAACCATTCATCTCAGAGGCGGATCTAAAACTGGCTGTACAATCCTCAGTTATCTCTAGGATCGATTATGGTTGCTCCACATTAGCTGGCCTACCTAAAACATCCACAGCACCACTAAAAGCTTGTCTCAACGCAGCGGCAAGACTCATCACTGGATCTAGGAAATTTGATCATATATCTCCTCACCTGAAAGCACTAAACTGGCTACCTTATGAGGCCAGAATTCAAATGAAGATAGCATGTATTACCCACAAAGCGGTTCACTATAACACGCCAAGATACCTAGCCAAGAAAATTAAGCTATCGGGAGGGAACAGACCAACTAGAAGCGCCAAGGAGCTGCTGTTGCGGCCAGCCATTTTCCGAAAGAAAAAGACTTATGACCGAGCGTTCTCTGGAGCTGCCCCCAGAGTCTGGAACTCACTCCCTCCAAGCATTAGGAAGATTCAAAATATTGTAACATTCAAGCGGGAATTGAAGAGCCTTATGATGAGTAAATACCCTGCATAGGGAAGCCGACGGATCGCTGGTATGAATATTTACGTCAGCAGAAGGGTGGTCCTCGTCATGAATATTATGAAGATTAATCATTGGCAAGTGACTGACTCCACGAACAAGCCGCGGCTGTATCCTTATCGCTACCTCATGTCTATGTGAACTTATAACTGTTTTTCACAGCCAAAACTATATAACCTCTACCTCACCTTGTTTGTCTATATGAACCGTGACATAAGCTAAGCCTTACTCACCTCTTAATGCTAATTACACATGCGTTAGGAATATATATATTTAGTCACCCCCTCATAGCCATATTTTCTTCTACCTCATATCTGTTTGTTTAATTGATATGATATTGTCAATCTGTAACCTACCTCGATGTTAAGCGCTCTGATACCCACGGGTCTTGTTCGCGCTATACAAAACACTATAATAAATAAATTAATTAATTAATAAATCTCAGGCAGCTGGGAGCCTGCACATTTAGTGCATGTTTAGCTCCTGACTGCCTGACCTTAACAAGAAGAGTGTCTGCAACTGGCCTTTGTTCAGCCTGACAGACACTCTTCCTGCCAGGAAAAAGGTGGGGGCGCGAGGTCCCACAGCCCATATGGACAGGCCGCGGCTGCTGTTACCCTGTTTATAAGACTCAGTTTAACAGGAGAGAAGGCTGGCTCAGCCTTACTTACTGGGTTCAAATTTGTACACTTCAGTCCACTCTATTTGTCAACTAAAAGATACTTCCTTAAGCCAAACAAAGTAAGAGGAAAGCAGCAATATTAGTTATCAAGTAATATGACCATTTTGGCTTATTTCTGTTGCATCAATTTTACAGAGGGTAGTCTGAAAAGTCTCTGTGGTCCTGATTTCTGTGATGATGGATCTGCTTCCCAAAAGTTCCATCACTAGGGAAGTCCATGGACCTCTAAGCCTAGAACTGAGGCTGAGAAGGAAATTGGGACAGGTGGACTTAAGTCATTTCCACCCCACTGGAATCCCTCAAAAACACTGCACTTGTTGTTTTGCTATTGCCAGGGCAAATAGGTCTACATTGAATTTTCAGGTGTAAGCAAAGTGACAAGGAAAGGCTCATGTGTCTAACTGAGATATAGCTGTAAGGTGTGAAATATCGTGAGATTGCATCAGCCATTTTGGACTGAATCACACTTCCAACGTGGAGATATGTTGGCAAACAGCCAGTGCTGTGCGGTCTTTTTTTAATGAAGAGAAACACAAAGACTCACAATGTTGTAGCTTTTGTTGTTGATCTTGCCAGACTTTGGGGTGGTCATCTTGGATCATATTGCAATCTGTAATGGGACAACCCAATATGATCTCAGTTTTAAGGCTAAACGTACATTCAAGTCCTAACAAAAGCCACACATTCAAGTCATAACAAAAGCCATAAAGCAACTCGTTTAGAGAAAAACTGCAATGAAGGATGACTTTGCGTTTAAACTAGGTCTCTGGCTTAAACTAGATCTTTCATTGAATGTGACACAAAAGTGAATTGATTGAGTGTACTTTTCAGATGTAATGAAGCTCTCACTTGGAGGTGGAGTGATACACCCAACAGCCAATAGCATAGTGAGAGCTGCTTACTCTTTGGACATATTCGAAATGTGAATGACAAAGTCTAAAAACAGTTAAATAAACCGCTGCAATTCAGCTCCGTGAGCTCGATGTCCACCAGTAGCTGCACTACCCCAATATGCCTCTACAATCTTTCACAGTAGAGCCTTTTTTTAAAATGCTAAAGTATGCAGCGTTGGAATTGGAAATATGCGAGTCACCATGACAGCAGTCCTCCAGAATTCCAACATATTACATTTAGTATACACGCAAAGTTCTTTGCCCTTAAGCAGCTTTGCAAAACTGAATTAAGGTGGCATCAAATAATGCAATTGTGTTGAGAAAAAGCTGAGCGTCATACTTCGACCCAGAATAAATCAAGGCAACCTTAAACAAAAGCCATGGAATTACCCAACTATGTGATGTTTAACCCCTTCGATGCTGGTGACGGAACCGTTCCGTCATCAGTCACGGCTGAGCTGTGCTGATGACGGAACGGTTCCGTCACGACTGCGCCCTGTTCTGGAATGTCCAGCACAGGGGCGGAATCGGCGCCGCGGTCAAGGTGTTAAGGGAATATATTTCTTGTCAGCTACCAGTCATTGGCAGGTTCATCTAATAGTGACAGTGAGATCACCTGGTCCGTTGTAGGCTGGCCCACAGAGTAATTAGGTTCTGAAAAGGAGCATACAATTGAACATACCTTCATTAATTATGCACAAGTATGGAATTAAACATCTTTTCCCCCCAAATGATACAAAATGTTATGGGATCCACAAAATACATGCAAAAATGGAGTGCAAGGAGTCTTCAGATTTCTTATTTTCAATTATTCTTTATTTGTAGTCAAATGCATTTCAGAACTTCTCAGAACCTGATTACTATGAGAGAAAGTATTTTCTCTTATATTTGTGACTTCTTAGCAGTGGGGTCAGGGGCAGTTGAGCATCTCTACTATACATATATGAGAATTAGATACACTGGTGCAGCCCCTATTGCTCACACTGCTGTATGCATAACTTCAAGCTGCCCCACAGAGGATTGTTAATGGCCCGAGCACCAGATTGGGTGGTCGATGTGGACACAACGTAGAGGTGGATGAAGCAGTGAGGACCTTAGCAGATTCAACCCTATCTCAAGACACTGCCACAGAACCAAACATGCCCTGCTTCCTAAGCAGAGGGAACTGAGACTTTGATTGTTTAATCTGTTTATTAAGTTTCTACATATATTTTAAGGCAAACCATTTTGCAATCTCTTATGTATGTCAAGAAAAATATTAGAAGTGTAAACCAACTTTAGGTACAGTGTTCAAGGCATGCTTTCACATGAAGTGGCATATATGAGACGGTCCAAGGCCATGCAGTCTCAAGTATTAACCGTTCCGTAGATGTGTATGTCCTTTTGTCGAGGTTTATGGTTTTAAGTGACTAATAGACAAATGTATTACTACTTGACCGTTCCGAGTAGTGACATCAAGGTCTTTGCTTGGTATAATTGTGTTATCACATGTCCAAGTGCAGCGAAATATTTACAAGTCAACAAACAGTTGTTTCATAAGGAACAAGTAACAACAAAAAGTACAAATAATACCATTCCCAGGTCACCAGCACACATGACTTCAAGATTGACACAGCAGGACAGTATATGACCAATGTCAAACCCTAAATGGTGTGTGAGGTCCCCATTTCTTGTGTAGCAGGCCTGGAGGGGAGCTGCAGACTTTGATACCTCGCAGGAAGGGTCCCTGATCCCGGGAATGGAGATAGATGGCTACGCCCCAGCACCCCAGTCCCAGGGAGCTCTGAACTCTAACAGATAGATTGCATATCTCTGCAGTCTAAGGCATTCTTCACAGGTTCTGGGTGATTCCCTTGCTTAAGTCCGGGCAGAAGGGGGCAGGATGTGCTGAAAACCCCCAAAATCTTATCAGGCCAATTCTGAGAAGATTATGGGAAATTGCTCAAATTGTTGGTTTAGGTAATTCAACCAGTTTTGAGTAAGACTCCCTCCCTCGAGGTGCCAGCCACAGCTGCATCCTTCTTTTCTCTCGTTATTTATCTGCATTATTACCCCGGCAATGGTTGCATCAATATTGCAACACCACATGAATCCCAGGTCCATTTGGCCGCCGTCTCCAGTTTAAGGTTTATATTCTCATCCCACCTGTTGAGCATTGTAACCCATGCACAGATGCCGTTCACTGTTTTAGTTCTCAATATCACATTGGTCATGGCCTTCTCTCTTCTAGAAGGCTAGTAGCCATCAAATATTTAAGTACTTGCTTCACAATGAGAAAACAAATATACTTATTTGTTTTAAAATGTTATGACTCCTAGTCTTGTGCATCGATATAACGGTTTGTGCTACTTGTGGGGGAAAACAATTTGCATCCAACTTTTCTCTAGGTAGGGTAAGGCATGGATCTAGCTGCAGAAGGAGCATGGCCCACCGAAGACCTAAGTCAGCACTCACACCTCTGTGTTCAATAGTGTAGTCCCTAAGAAAATATCTGTTGCTTTCTAGAGGCAAGCCCCAGAAAAGAAAATGTGAAGGATAGCCATTTCGGTGTCTCCCAATGCTTTCTGGAAGCTTCAGTCTACGCTCCTCATGTCACCGTACATGGCAACAACTGGAGTACAGCCGGACATTGTTTTCTTGAAACTATGAAGGAAATGCAGCTTAATACCGTGAACTTTATGCTTGTATGTTACTTGGGTATTGGCGGGTGGTGACTCACAAAAATGGTGGGTCCACATAAATACAGTTCAAACGCATACAAACAAATAAACATTTAAATATGGAATAAAAAAGGTTTCACTTATCTTAGCCTGCAGCACGTCCTCTGTGTTCTCCAGTGTCCGGCTCCAGACTCCTCCGAGCGTGAGGTCCCACAGCTTCCACAGGTAGACACTGCTCTTATGCTGCATGAGAGAAGTTTCTGGATTGGCTAAAGCAGGCTGCCTCAGCACTCTAAAGAGCACTGAAGGCCTGTGCCTGCTCTCCAACCCAGCTGTCTGAGGTCTGGGAAGTTGAATTTCTCATGTCGGCTTGGCTGTAGCAAGGTGTAGGGCCAAATCGCCATGTGCAATTCACACTGAAAGGGCCACTCATCATTGCTGCCAATCAGCAGCATTGACGCTCTGGCCTCGCCGTGCCCCCTCTGTTTGGCAGAAAGACATAAAAACATGGTAATAAAATCGTTTCATTAACATTTTATTTTTCCAGCTTTCTGCGCAGCATTGTGGGGGGAGGAGAGGGGTCGCTCCTCCGTTCCCATGGAGCAGTGGTTCCCAAACTTTTTTGACCTGCGGCTCCCTTGATCCATTTGCCATTGCCCATGGCTCCCCACTGTTACTTTTTTGGGAGGGTGAATGTAAGTCCAGCCTCGTGAGTACTTGCATTTTTCTCCCTGAAAATAATTGGGATAATGCTGATGAATGTATTATAATCATACATGCAGGGTGGTTCGTATTCCTAAGGCAGCACCTCTAATAAAATATTTCTAGTTACACTTCTTTGCCTTTTTTAGAGTACGCTCTTAAACATTTCACCCTACTTACAGTGCTAGATAGCACCCCTATACATGTAGGCCCCATTTCCAAAGTGTTTCTGCGCTTACAGAATATTTGCATGCACTTCCATTTCTAACCATGTCATACGTGCTAATACATCTGTCTCAGCAGGGTGACTCACGTTTTTAACCTCTTGAGCGCTCATGACGAGCTCAAGTTCGTCATGAGCCACGGCGCTCCGGTGCTCATGACGAGCTGAGCTCGTTATGACCGTGCCCGTTAGATGGAACGCTCGCACGCTGGGCTGATTCCCCTGCTGTGCTGAACGTTCCATTGGAACGGGCGCGGTCATGACGAGCTCAGCTCGTAATGAGCACCGGAGCGCCGTGGCTCATGACGAGCTGACCTCGTCATGAGCATGGGGGCGCTGTCCGCGCCCCCCGCCCCCCAGCACAGCGGGGGAATCCCGCCAGCGACGAAGGGGTTAAACCACATACAGCTTTATTTTTGCTGTATCCTTCCTAAAATTGCCTCCAAGTTAACGCAAATAAAATAAATTCCTTAGATTTTCTTTTCTTTTTAAATGTCTTTCTTTCTTGCTTCCAAATGTTGGCATTATGCCGTATATGATGCGTTACTTCCCTTTGCTCAAGGAGAGAGCAAGCCTGTCTGGAAATGTGTGTGTACTGAAAGAATTGTGTACCGGAAGTACCTATGATTCAAGTACAAATGTCAATACTTAATAATACCTAGTGTGTGTTTAATAGACAGGACAATCTGTACTTTCCTGATAACTTGCATTAGTGTAAAATGCATTTGGGAAAAAACGAAACTATTAACAAGTCTAACAAAATAAATCAGGCACCTTCCACTTACTTTGGGAGTGCTGGAACGTGGTGATCCAATGAAATATTGAGGTCATCTCCCTCGACATGCCATCAATTAAGCACGATGTTTACAGCTTTAGGCATGTAACTTAAAAATCATCAAGATCATGCATTTAAGTCAAATTAGTTTATCTGAAGCCAACAGACGCTTCAACATTAAATTCACTAAAGTGCTTGGTGCGCGGTTCCCCTGGATAAGTTTGACGTCTTCCCAGGAGCCACGGCACACAGTTTGGGAACCACTGCCATGGAGGAACAGCCACTGTACTTAGACTGCCTTTGATTTGTTTTACGTCTTAATCAGTTACACCCTATAAGTGATTGGACTCTTTTGCCATTAGGGTAACCAACAAGTAGTTGGTGTTCATGTGTATTAATGTATAATTATAGTGTGTGTATGTCCTAGTAGAGTGAATTATGCTTCTGCCTGGTTAGATGCCAACTAACCTGGCCTTGGATTAATCTAGATTTAAAGTAAGGAGTAATCATGAGTCCAGTTGTACAGGTTAGTGGAAGATACAAATATTGTTGGTTAACTCCTATATCATTGAGTATGCACCAGTATGTGCAGTTGCAAAGCAGTTTTAAATGTTGCGTTTTTATACACAGAATGTTCTCAACTCACTTGAGGAAAAATCGCAAAAATATCAGGGAAGCTTTATTGTTGAGATAAATGCTGCAAATTTATAAAAATCACATTATTACCCAGCTCACACCACCAGTTGCGTGCATTCCCATGTATTGTGTCCCCCAATGGCTGATGCAAGCGGTTGGATTCAGACCATTGCACAAGCCTTCTTTGCGACCTGTTATCATTCAATAAATGCATTTCTGCTATTGTATGAGGATAATATAAGGAGATTTTTTCTGAGTAAGACCGTTCACTTCTTATTAGTTTGATCATAATTATAAATGGCTTCATTATGCATCATTTATTAAACAAGTTTATGTGTGGTGAATTAACTTTTTCTGCATGGTCATTCCTGAAGTTTCACCTTTTTCTGGTCCCTGACTTTGCTCGTATTCGCTGCTGTTCAGTGCAATACTCGATGTGTTTTCGTCCTGATTTTGTTTCATCCAGTTGTCTCATTAACTTTACCGTAAAGCCACAGTATATAGGGCTAACACAACCCAATGGTAAGGAGCTACATTTCATGTTTGGGCTGTAGGGTGTATTTACATCCCCACATATGTGACAAAAATATATGGCTGCCAGGAGCACTTCTGAGCTCTGGCTGGATTGCAGTTTAAGTGCACCGCAGTAACCCATAACAAAATGCCTTTGTCCTATAGATAAATCCTATTTTTATATATTCATAAGTCACTCCTACAGTGTTGCCTGTAAGCCCACAGGGGAGGGGGGCAATACATAAAAATGACACGCATTATATACTGGGTTTAATGTGCACTCACATTCAAATAAAGCTTACACGCTTGGATTTTGCTTGTTGTTTCCCTGAACAAACCTCTATGGATTAAAATCCCTACCTCCTCATCTCCAACTGGGAATATGCATGAAAAATTATTTAAAGTTATTTCTGACTTAGTTTTTTTTTTAGTTCAAAATACTTTATCGAAATTTTCAGCATAAGAAACAATAAACAAGACATACAGAAAAATATAAGAAATTCGCAATTCAAAATATGAAGATCTAGTTAAGCAACGATAACTTAAGAAAGGGTAGGGAAGGGAAACATATAATATCACATTGCTAATAGATAATAAACTGAGCTACTTATACAATAACAATATATGTACTAGTCTAGCATCAAAGAAAGAAGCGATTATTATAATTAATGTGATAAGTAAACATCAATAGGAGTCCAAAATAAATAATAAGAAATAGAATTTTGACAGACCCCAGATAAAGATAATTGTGCACCTCTTCTTGTAAAAATAACCCAGCACCACCATGCATGAAGTGATAACTTAAAAACATCTTTCCAACAAAAGGTAATTGATTTTAACGCAGCTGAAATGAGGAAATTAAAAAGTTTACATTCAATTGCATTTAAATCTTGCGACAAGATTAGATTTGCAAATTAACAGTTTATAAGATAACTTTTTTTGAATATTAAGAATCCTTTTAACAATGTCCCATACATCTTTCCTGAATTTAGTTATTAGCTTATGGACACCATTACGATTATTTAACTCTAAAATCCTTCAATCTGACACATGTTGGCATTGTAATTTACACTCTGGTTCATTGCAACATATGCTTTTTACTTGACATTTCTGACATAGTTTTAAACATCTGTTTTAATGGCGAAATTACATTTCGATAGGATAAGTGGAGAAAGCTAACTTTATAAACATGTACTTTGTGCTGCCTGAGCTAAAACTGACATTTCTCATAAAAAGCAGCTTGTTTTTTGACAGCACAGCATGAGTAACTTAAATTTAAGGTCCAGATTTACCTCTGATTTGAAGCGTCAAAGTCACACAAAGTGATGCAAAGCAGCACAGACTTTTGCAAGGATATTTACTTTCCTGCGTAAAAAGTATTTTGTACTGGAAAGATGCCATTTTCTCAGCACAAATAGCACTTTGTGGTACTTAGCACAATGTTGCCTCAGGAGGCATTACCTCGGTGTAACGTGAGCCGATTAGCTCAAGCACCCACATTTGTTAACGCAAAGCCCAGTCTATGAAGATAATAACACTGGGCTTTGCATATAAACAAAAATAAAATCTACTCTGAAGCAGACATTAATGTGAAGAATTTTTTTCATTTCACTAAACATTCCTCACATTGAATAATTTCTGCATTGTACAGCACTCTTACAATGCGTTGAATGTTTAAGAATAGTCTAAAATAGGATTTTAAGAGTATACTTGCAGTACAAATCCTATGCCAGTCAGCAGGCGCACACCTCTGCACCATGGTTGTTTTATGAACATGACACCATAACACTGCTTTGTTGAAAGGATTAAGGGGATTGCTGCATTAATTTATGACTCAGTCAAGCATTTAAACCGGATGAGACATACCTATAGTGTAGCTTTCTGAAGCAATGGTGTACTAGATTTAGAGTAATTTTGTGCTGCTGTGTCTAATAAATCTCAAAAAGAAGTCAGATTGTATCAATTGCCGAAGAAGTCCCACTGTCCTCTGGATGAAACACATTGGCTGTATTGGTCTTTGGCATTGTGATAAGAAAATAAAGAACATCATCTTGATTACATATAAATGTGGAAATTATATTCTTTAGTTGTAAAAGGACAGAACCATAGCTCCTTAATATTTATGGAGGGCTTCCGTCACAATTTTGTAGACACTGAATTCCACATATAATGTTGTTGTTGCAAGTACCCAAATAAATTTAGTTCCAAACTCAAAAAATTGGCATTATTCAGGCTTGTTCAAGCCTTCTTTTGGCACTGTTTGGCTGGCGCACACTGGGCAGCGTAAACTTTCAGATGCACTGCCGCTGGGTGAAAAACCAGCGGCTTCAGCAGGCGCCCAATGACAACCTATTCAATTCAAGGGACCTTTGCCAGCCACACCCCTGGACCTTGCACTGCTGGAAGGTTTAAGATTACAGTTCAGAGTCTAAGTCTGAAGGTAAAAACTTTGACCGGGATGACTTGTATCTTGCTTCAAACCTCCACGCCATCATGTTTAGCCTGAATTCACAAATAGGTCCCGGACAGATGCCCCCAGTGATGTTTGATCGGTGCTTTCCATTTTCTAGCCACTTTTGGCTTTTAGATTTAAAAAAATGATATCTCTGGCACACCATAATGTTTTTTTGTAGTGTTTAGTCTTTAAAATGTTCTCTATTTTGCTAAATTGATGTAGTAATTTTATTATCTTGTGTTCTTTACTTTAAATGTGCTGGTTTTGATTGAACTTCCTTAAGATACAGTTCTCAGGGGCGTAAAATCCAGAGCGGGGCTCCTCCGTGTACATTGCAGGGGACGGGCCCTCAATTTACGCCACTGACAGGTCTCTGAGGACTGCCTACTGCTTTTGTCATAGCAATCAGGGGTTGAGCTTAGATTAATTATATCAGACGTGTTGTGACTTAACCAGCTTGGATTTATTAAACTGTTAGGGACACCCCTCTCCCAAATGAATAACTCATTTTTTTGTCAATATGTATGTTAATTTGATTTCTTAACAAAAGAATCCACCAAAGGTCATTTTCTGTTTATTTTGTTTCTACTGAAGTCACTCAAAGTTTACTTAAATTGAATGCTGTCCGATGCCTGTGTTATAAGATGGAGAGGGAGAGAGAGAGAGAGATAGAAAAAGAGAGAGAGAGAAAAAAAAGAGAGAGATTTATTTAACTTGTACCTTTGGTGTATTTGAACTAATTGTACACGAAAAGCACAAGCTGTTCCAAATTACACTGGTGAATATTCTTGCTGCCTTTATGTTTTTGCAGTGGGAAATAGTGCTTGCCTGCTCTTCATGGGTCCTGTTTGATCATCCGCAGGCCTTACCATGCTGCCTGTTTGTGAACCGACGAGGCGAGCTTTGCCTCTGACTCACTGTTATGACGCATCATCTTGTGAGGCGAGCTGGCTTGTCTGGCGCGGTCTCATTAAGAGTTTGACTGTTGGTTTTATGCCGTGTTTACGACCGAGTTTCACATATAATTTTATGAGCGCGGAGCAAGAGGGTAGACTAGAAACTGTAGCGTTTGTAATTCGCCAAAGCCTTGAAAAGGTTTATATTGCATCGTTTAAATTGCAACAAAGTGGCCCCGCTGATCGGTTTGCATTTATTGTACTTCACGCACAATGCTATCTAGACCACTTTTGGAATCTTACTTTCTAGGTGCAGAAGGCACATGTTGCATATATGCGCACAACATCCACAGGCTTGTGAATCAGCGGCTCGTGATGTAGTTCCTGAATTTTATGAATCAACTGGTGCTTGGTCTTTAGGAGCCATTACTACAGTGCAGCTAGGAAGCCAGCCCTAGTTAAATACTCATAACTGAAGAAAAAGTCACTTTTATGGTGCACTTTTTCCTTTACAGATCAGTGAATGTCTTAATGAGATCCTATTTTTTAGATTAATAATTCCTTGCATATTTCTGCTCACTGCTTTCACTTCTGGAATCTTGAGATAGGAGTGTGGTGAAGCACCCGGAAGTGTTAGGAAGAAGGGACATGGTGGCAGTGGCAGCTGCCTGTGTAAGGTGCTGGCCGGTTAGCACTACGTGAGGGGAAAGATTCATGTATTGCTAGCTAGTGGTTGGTGAAGCATTAATTGAAAAGGCCCTAGGATTATCCTAGGAGCCTCCCGCAGGCACTGCTGAATACCAAACCTGCATATTATGGGTTCCACCCAGGCGCGCAACACCCATTGGGCTCACCGGGCTTCAGCCCCCTCCACCCCGTTGTGTGTGTCAGCCCGGGCTGAGGCAGCTTTGCGGGCTGGCTACCCTCTAATTGCAGCCACAACCGAGTACTTCACAGGTCTTTAAAAGACCATTTACTTTTTAATGAGGCTTTTGTTGTGTTTTCACCCCTTCTTAGAGCCACTCTGCCTATGGCTGGAAGAATGAGCCCCCCCCCCCCCCCCCCCCCCTCCCCGAAATGTGGCTCTAGTTGCGCGCCTGGTTCCACCTCAGGCCTCTTCGTTCCACCTCAGGCCTCTTCGTTCCACCACCCTACTCTCTCTTTAATTCACTCTTGCATGTTCTTTTTCCATCCCTGCGTCCTATCTTTGGTACTGTCTTCCTATCTTTTCCTTTATACTTCTTTCTTTAGCATTGCATTCCACATTAAATGATCTATGCCTGTCAGATATGCTCGGTTCGTGGTGGTATTTTATCTCCTTCCCTTTGAAACCCTGCTCCACCAGCTCCCTTCACCACCCTCTCTTTTCAGCATTGTGCAGCTATAAATGGCAGACCCTAAAGGAAGTCGCACGAATACCACGAGGCTGATTCACAAAAACATTTTTGAGCACGGGAAGGAGTATTGTTTTTGCATACTATTATATGCCTTTGCACTAACTGTGTATAAATATTCCCATTGTATACCAATTTTAGTTGTTATAGGATCAGTTCATAAAAGGCATGTAAGAGTACTTGAGTACCATGGTAGTACTACTTTACCTACGCTAAAAAGCTTTTGTGAATAGGACCCATTACTATTAAAAAGCTTCAGAGGCTCATTTGCTTAAAAGAGTATAAATGTACAAGTGTGGTATTAAAGTGATTTTTAGTTCTGGCCTTAGCCAAGACCTTTTGATAATAAAAAAGATATATATTTATAATATACTAATCTAAAGGGGCTTCCAGACATTTAACTTTTGAATTACTAATTTTAGCTCAGCCATTTACTCCAATTTCCTGTCATACCCATCTAACTTTTAAACTATTTGTTTACTCGATCTATCTTTGCAACTCCATCTATCTGTTTACATTTGCAACCCTGTCTATCTATGTATCTGTATACTCTGTTTTCTTGCTACACTGTCTGTCTACCTTTGCTACCCTATCTGTCTACTCTATCTGAGCAACTATGTCTGTCTCCCTTTTCCACCCTGTCTATCCATCTTTGCAACTCTAGCTGTCTACGTTTGCAACCCTGTCAATCCATGCGCCTGTCTACTCCACCTATTCTTGCAACTCTATCTGTCTACTCTGTCTTTGCAACTCGGTCTGTCTCTCGTTGCAACCCTGTCTATCTATCTTTGCAACTCCAGATGCCTGTCTACTTTTGCAAATCTATCTATCTATCAATCAGGGGCGGCCTTAAGCATGTACAAGCTGTGCACCTGCACAGGGCCACCAAACCCCAGGGGCCACCACGCCAATATATATTCTTAATATAATAATCCCCTGAGGATGGATAAATATTTGCGTGGCGACCCCTGGCAGGGATTTGGCGGCCTCCGGCTCTGTTCCACTTCCAAACACCCTGACTCCCCTCTTCACTGGCCTCCGCGCTCTGCCCCGCCCGGACCCCCTCTTCTGGGGCCCCCTACCAATGCTCCTTGCCCAGGGCCACCATGAGCCTAGAGCCGGACCTGTATCAATCTATCTATCTATCTATGCAACAGTCTCAATGTATACAAATATATGTAAATCTATCTGTCTCTCTTTGCATCACTGTTTATCTCTCTTTGCAGCACAGCCTATCTCTCATTTCAACACTATCCTTGTAAGACCATTTATCTTTGCAATACTCTCTATCTTTGCAACACTGCCTATCTTTATAACCCTCGCTATCTGTCTGTCTTTGCAAGACTCTCTACCTAGCTGCCTTTACAAGCTTATCTTGCTACATGTCCTATCAAGCCTCGCTTCTCTATTTGTAAGAAGGTTTTTAAAAAATATTACATACAAATATTATCAATGGGAAGAGGCTGGCAGCCAATGTCAGACCAATTGGCTTTTTAGGTCTGGTGTTAGCCAAGATCGCTTGATTTTATGATAATTATGCATATAACATAGTTACTTATAGGGTTTTTAGTCAGACTTCCCCCTTTAGTCTGTGTGTCATAGACCTTTTAACCTCATCACTGTGGCGCGAGTTCCGCCGCAGTGCTGAACATTCCGATCGCGGACGTGGTCATGACGGCTCCCGGCCGTCATCAGCACACGCCCACCGTGACTCATGACGGCCGGGAGCCGTCATGAGCATGGAAGAGGTTAATTTCAGCCACTACAGCATGCATCTTGGGGCATTGGGCTAGCACATTTCAGCCACTGGCTGACTTCACTTTTAGTTGCAGCAGGCTTCCATTTAACAAGGAGCCCGCCCACACACAATGTAGTCCCCTTCAGCGACTACTATTTTCAAACCAAATAAATATTTTTTACTTTAGCCAATTGTTTTTTTTTTAAATTGATGATGGCCTGGCAGCTTTCCCAACAATAAGGTTTTGCACAAACCATGACAGAACAAATCAAGAATTGCCAAAGCCAAAAGGCTGGTGGCCAGTGCCAGACCTATTGGCTTCGCCAATGCTTGTTCACACATGTGTTCGTGCCTACATTTAGTTCCAGTAAACTTCTTTGAAATTACAAAAACAAAGCAACCAAATACTTTCATTGCAACAGAACTTACAGAGCTGATAAGCGGTTAGTTTAGTTGCCACCTGCATTTGCCAGGGCGTTGTTCTCATATGTCAAAGAGGGTTGCATCTTGTTTGGTGCTGTCTGTCATTTCAGTGTTCTGCCATCGTGTTCTGCCGAGGGTTGCTCAATGTGCCCGGTGCTGCCAGTTATTGTACATTCCTAGTTGGCTGCTCCATAAACCTGGCCGCTGTTCATGAATTAAAGGCACTTCCTTCCCATGCCTTGTTGGCCTGCTTAACATATCTAGTGGCATAAAGATTGCTACAACACTGGAACGGCTGTCTGTCTGGCAGCCACAAGAGTAGCAAGGAGGGTTGTATGGGAGATCGTTTTGCCCTCCAGCTACCCCAAAATACTTCTCCTCACAAATACCTCTGGGGGTGCACACTGCTGCACAGAGCTGTAAAAATGTTTTCTGATGCAATACAGTTACACAGTTACCAGAGCTTTTGATATGTCATGGGCCTCACTCCAGTGGATTTATCACACCGGGTCCTGGTACCCTTTGCACCTGGGAACTAATGAGAAATTGCAAACAACTCGCCCAGTCTCCTCGCCTTCAGTTAAAATGTACCCGTTGGTCCAGTGTGCATCCGAGCAGTGTGATATGTGCCCACAGGCCGAGGAAGCATGGGTGATAATCACAGAGCCCAGCACAGGGAAGACTTCCTGGTGTCCACCCCCTCCCCACATACCCTTCTCATGGTGACCGGAGGAGCTTCCACCAAAATGCTCAGTTAAGGGAAGCAATAATTTGGTATTATTCAGTGTTTTGTTTGGCATTGTTCCACTGGGTGCATAATCCTGTGATGTGTGGCTCATGTGTACAGACCATTTTGCACTGTTTGATATTGTAACTCTGGTGATAACCTTCCTTTACTGCTGGTGGTGCACTAGTCAATTACGGATCAGAGACTTTCTGGACCAGAGGTGTTCTGAAATCATTCATAACTAGATTGTAGGAAAGTAGCAGTGGCAGGATATTTATAGTTACTCTTTATTCATAGAGTAGCTAATGCAACAGTAGTCTTGTAATCATATGGGTTCACTGATGTATACTTTGTTAATTAAGGAGACCAATAAAATATATACTGTTTTTTTAGAACTGCTTGCCATCTGGTTTTGCACATTTCTTCAGCCTGTGTAGAAGTTGGACTCTGCTCAGCATTTCTCTATGTATGTAGTCATAAAAAATGGTTGGTCTATTTTTCCTTGACAAATCCCCCTTAGCATATATGTCCTATGGGATGTATGAAAGGAATAGGAACCATTTCCTCTAAAGTGGAGGGGCAGCTTGATTACAACAGTAGCAACCCCTGAAACGACTCCTGGTGGCCTTTAGACCTAGGACCTGCACCCACTCCCTCCGACCACGGCAGAAACCTCAGAATCATCATTGACAACAAGCTCACCATGAAATCACAGATCAGCGCTGTCTCCTTCACATGCTTCCTCACTCTGCGCATGCTACGTAAGATTATGTGGGACCCCTGCACATGAGATAAACCTTGACACAGGCCCTCATCACCAGCCAACTGGACTATGTGCAACACTCTCTACGTAGGAATCGCTGTACATTGAGATTTCAGACCATGCAGAACACCGCATTCAGACTCCTCTGCCTTCTCCGATGAACCCACATCACACCCCAGGCAACTCCACTGGCTCCCCTTACAGAAGAGATGCCAATTCAAGCTGCTGACCGATGCACACTAGGTTCTATACATCCAAGGACCCACTTACATCAACAACCACCTGAACTTCCAGCCAACTGTCGAGAAGAATGCGCTCTGCCCCAGTCTCAGTTGCCCATACTCCCTGCATCTACTGTAGCAGTAGTAGAGGATGATCCTTCTCCCAAATTGCAGCAAAGACCTGGAACAAACTTCCCACGCACTTCAGAACCACACCTCACTTCTGGAATTCCGAATGGCCCTCAAGCACTGGGTATTCAAATAATCCTTCCGGACCAGCAAGCACCTGGATACACTATCGGGTGATTAGCGCTTTGTGAATCTTGATTGACTGATTAGTGTATGGCGTGCTTCTGTCCATGAGAGTGTGTCCTTGATATTGTTCACCAGAGTCCCTTACACAATGTATTGTATTCATTTATTTATTCCAGCATTTATAGAGCGCACATTCATCCCTGAAGGGATAGCCTGGCGCTAGACGGCAGTCCTGACCAAAAGATACTCCCATAAAGACCCAACACCAAAGATCGTCCAATGAGAAAACAGCCACGTTTTTCAGCAGTTCTCGAAATATAATGAAAGCAGGAGTAAGATGCAGTTCAAGATGAAGAGCATACTAGTGGTCGGCTACCATATAGGTGAAGGAGCGTCTTCCCATGAATACCCTTGTGATGCATCTGCTTCAAATGGTGACCAGATTGGCTGACCTAAGATCTCTTGATGACTTGTAGAAGGAAATTCTACTTCTTAGCTACATGGGCCCTGTGGAATAGACTGACAGATTCACATTGCTTTGTAGTTTAAAAACCGCTCCTTTGAAGACAGTCAGCCAATGAGTAGAGTTCAAACTGGCTGAGGCAGAAATCCTGGCGGGAAGATTACAGATCAGTCATGCAGCCATGTTTTTAGCACTTTGTAAGCAAGTAAAGGGGTAATTGGCCAACCCTACATAAAGTGAATTACCATAATCCAGTGCCTATATGGTCGTTTTGCACCAGTAGGTTGGAATCCAGTAAAAAGACATGCGGAATGAGCGCAGAACAAAACAGCTCCCACACATAGTATTGATATAATTCTTCATGGAAACCGAATAATCTATCAGAAAGCTTAAGGTTTTAACAGATTTTTTGGACTTTAGGGGTGTACCCAGAATGGTTGGACACAACAAATCATCGAAGAACCTCCCGAATAATAGGATCTGTGTTTTCCCCCCATTACTCTAGGTAATAAGATTGCATCCAATCCAACATTTCACAATATCCCCCCCCTCCCCCCCACCCGGTATCTACACTGCTTTCATCAGTGGAGAGGATGAACTGGGAGTCATCAGCGTAAGAAGTAATCTCAGAACTCCATGCTTTGACTTTACCAGCCAGAGGAGTCACATAGATATTAATAAGCGTAGGACTTGGAGACGAACCCTGGGTAATGCCACAGGTGACCACCACAGGTTTAGATTTGAATGGAGTAGGTGGACAGACTGAATCCGATTGCTCAAAAAAGAGCAAAACCATTTCAGAGTGCAGTCCGATCTCATAAAGCCTTTGTAACAGTAGATGATGGGAAACCGTATCAAAAGCAGCAGACACGTCCAAGAGGATAAGGGCGGAAGATTAATCCTTATTCACCAGGAGACTGATGTTGTCCAACATTGCTAGCAGAGTTGATTCTGTTCTAATATTAGCTCTAAAACCGGCCTAGGAAACTCCAGCACTTGTTTCCCAAATAGAGAGTGAGGTGGGAGTTGACACATTTTTCCTGAACCTTTGCAGGATAGGGAAGAAGGGAGATAGGACGATAGGTTGCCGTGTTTGTTGTGTCATCACCGTTTCTTTTCAGCAGAGGCAATGCCAAGGCATGCTTCCAGTCTGATGGGTTCTCTGCCTCACTAAAGGGTTTATTCAAAAGTTCTGTTACAGTTTAGTTAGGGGAGAGGAGTTGGCTAGGGCAGTCAACCTCAAATCTGGGGAACCGGGTTCGAGTCTCGGCAAGGTTGCGCAACATCCTGTGATTCTGGGCAAATCACCTAATCTCCTCGTGCCAAAAAAAATGAATGTGTCCTCATGTAATGCAACTGATGCTCGTGTAAAGCGCTCTGATACCCGTTACCTTCGGGTCAAGTTTGCGCTATATAAAACTCCATTAAAAAAAAAAATTACACAATATCTATATAGTGCTTCCAATTTACTGTCCATTTCATAGGGTACATGAGCAAGAGAACTCGCCTAGTCCTTCAAAGAACACTCCATGCTCAAGTTTATATTCTCACATCAAGCCACCTCAAGTAGCTGCAATCATCACAGTCATTTAGGGAGGAAGGAGGGACACTGGAATCGATCCAAACATTATTCAGGCGCAAATGCAGAAGACATAATTTACCCTGACGCATCCGTACATAGTCCAAGCATTCAGTTTGCACAGCTCGGATGAGACAACCCAGTTGTGCTCCATTGACATTTTTAAGTGCAGAATCCCTTCCACTACAGAAAAATATAAAACCTCAGCTGGGGGCCGGATTTTCATCCAGTGCACCCTTATTAATCAAAAAGAATATGGCATTCACTCTCATTCCAGCAATTTCTTAGAATAGCTGCAATATGCCTAACAACATAATTTGTATTTCTGGAACCTCGTCATAGCCACATTTTGGTAACCCCAATGAAAAGCATCATTGCCAAAGCCAATAGGTCTACCCTAGAAAAACTGGTAAGATTGTACACTGCAATATTCTTAAAATTGTTTATAATCCGAACGTAAATCGTTAGACACATGGAATCTTTACATAGATAGGGGTGTGCGGATATCTTTCTGCAGGTGGGGCTGTGTTAAGATCACAAAGTCGTGAAACTGCGAATTTGTGGAATTTTACGCAATTGGCGATGTCTCCATGAAAATGTCGAAGCAGTAGGCTTTTTATGATTAACATTTTCTTGTGAGTGATATTGTTCGGATATAGTGCCTTCTTTTGGCGGCATTTTAACTTTGTCTTTATTTTTCTTATCACGAACCCGACAACGATTTTTTTTAAACTACCATGAAGTAAGTGGGTGGAACCCAATTTGCCCAACTTCACCCACCCATCTGCATACATAATTTAGTCACATCTATAAGGAGTGACATGCTGATCGTGAAGTGTGAGGCCCTTAGTCAATTTCATCGCATACATGACCAGCAGCTCATTTTTTATATAAATATTCTTTTCCTTAATTTTGCATTTCTGAAACAACGTTCGACTCGTCCAATATTTTGGACGTAGCTTGTGCATGAAAATGAAATTCCAGTGGTTTTGACCCGAGTTTTATTATATTTGTATATACCACAGTAATGTAGTCAACTTGATGGATTGCCTCTGAAAATGGAAAAAATATCAAGCATATTTTAGTAGGAGTGTGTATGTTTTATTAGACCAATTAAGTTGAGCCATAGCTGTTGTGAGGGGGATGTATTTCCGTTTCATATCATTCCGCACTGTGCTATTTATAAATGTGATAAAGCTCTCTCTAACCCTGAACAAATGAGGGGCATTTGCTGATGAAATCCGAATTAAAAGCAAAGTACAACTGATTAGACCTGCACGTCCCAGATCGCTGGGTGCTTCCTGTGTTATTGATCAGGCACTATCGTTTGTTGTTAAGAGTTTGTTTCTAATGTGTTTAACCCTTTAAGTGCGCCTGTCGGCCAATGGCCGTCGCGAGCACTACCACGGTAGGGCTGTGCATGTCCTTTGGCCGACGCGGCCCCGCCCACTCAATGGAACGTAATTCTGCCGCGGTAAACGGGTTAATACATCAACACAGATAAGTTATTATTGAAAATGTTGACATCAGCATTGCTTGTCATTGTATATTGCTGGTGTTCCGCGTGATGCCAGACCTGTATCGGCTTTCAACAATAACACTGAGTTGTAAAAAAAGAAAAGCAAAGCACAAATTGTTTAATATCAGGGGAAAATGAACAATGGGAAGAATAAAAGTACATTTAAAAGAAAAGAAAGAGAGCAGACAAGAACAAGACCAAGCTGCATTTTAGTCAATGATGATCTACAACTTATGTAAAGTGATGGGTGGCAATGCTTGGAGTTACTCTCCACTGCTGGGAATTGCCCTGCGATGCATTGTAGTTCGCCGTTTTTGTTCTCTGTACCACTAGAGACACGCAAACAAGTCTTGGCATTGCCCTAAAAGGTACAGTACAGACCAAACTATGCATCTCATGCTGCAAAGTGTGCCAAGTCCCCTTTGCACCTCAACACAGGCAGCCCCAGTCTTGTTCTGGCATTGTTCAGCCTGATATTTGAAGTACTACTCAAGTCCTATAACATTGTAAGTTATGGGACCCACGTCGAAGTGGAAAACAACCTTTATAATGCAGTCTTTACATTGCACTACACTTACAACGCAGTCATTACATCCCAACATCCCTTACAGCGCATATCACTACAATGCAGGCATTACAATGCATACCATTACAACGTATGACACTACATCTCATGTCACTACAACGTAGGTATTACAATGCATACCTTTACAACGCATAGTACCCCTACACTATCCAACACTTACCCTACTGTTGCACCCCTGGAGTTAGAATAGTAATTGTAACCCCTACACTATCCAACACTTACCCTACTGTTGCACCCCCTGGAGTTAGAATAGTAATTGTAACCCCTACTCTATCCAACACTAACCCTACTGTTGCACCCCCTGGAGTCAGAATAGTAATTTGTACCCCTACACTATCCAACACTTTCCCTACTGTTGCACCCCCTGGAGTTAAAATAGTAATTTTTACCCCTATACTAACCAATACTTAACTTGAATGCAATGTAATGGTATGTGTTGTAAAGGTAGCATGTGATGTAATGGAATGCGTTGTAAAGGTAGTTTTTTAATATGCGATGTAGTGTCATGCGATGTAATGGGATGCGTTGTAGTGGATGTTGCGCTGTAAAAAATGCATTGTAAGTGCATGCGTTGTAAATGTATGCGTTGTAACGTCATTACATTTTGTCTGAGCATCCCCATCCCACTCAGGGCAACTCATTGAGAAAAAAAGAGATGGATCCATGATTTCCTTCCTCACAGTGCCACTGTGACGTTATTTTCAGAAATGTAGGCTTTGAGATTTCTGGCGAGTCATGTTCTTGCCTGACCATGTCCTACTCCGAAAGCTGCTCCCTGAATCCCAGGCAAATAGGTTTATAAAAATATGGATTCTCTAGACTGGGAGAGTGTCCAGAGAAAGAGCAGCTTGAAAGAGCTAAACAGGTGGCTGAAATCTTCTCATCCTGGGGGTGTTGTCTTCTCGTTAAATGTTTGACAAGTGCTTAAAGTATGGAGATGACTGCCTACAAGAGAATGTGTCTATATCTGCAAAGCTGTGAAATTGGAAGTATGCGTGTTTGGCCCTCGTTCATAGCTGCATTTTCAGTAACTGCATGAATACCAAGTGTTGAGAGCTGGTGGTTGCGATTGCGCACTCAGTATGTTCTACATCTGTGGTTGCTCCCACGTCCATTATCGGTACAGAGGGAGCTCATGGTATGTGTTGTTGTGTGAATGGAGGTTATGGCCAAGTGTGTTCAGCATCAGCTGTTTCTGTGTGAGGGCAACAGAAGAAAGGCAGATGCACACAGACATACAGAGACACTAAATATCCCTCATATTGTGTGTTAGTCTTATTCTAAAGGGCAGTGCAAACCCACCTAGACGTGGGCGAGCCACTGAAAGCTCAAGCCAGGCTCAAGCCTGAAGTCCAGGGCCGGACTGGCCATAATGGCCACTGGGTGTCTATCCTGTGGGTTGCCAGGGTGGCGGCTGGTTTTAGACTCCTAGGGGGGCGTTTTTAACCAGGGGCCGGTTTTGCAGCATAGCTGCAATATCAGCCCCTTTGCAACAAAAACACCCCCTCCCACCGGGGGGCCGGCAAGCTCTTTGCCAGGGCCAGGTTCGGTTCCCAGTCCGGCTCTGCTGAAGCTTGACCCTGGCTCAGCTCGAGGTCCTGGTGGAACCTCGAGCCCATAACAAGCTGAACTTTCATGTGGCTTCTGCCTCCATCCCACCCTACCTGTAGCTTGGATGTGGCGCTATGGCTAGAGCTGCCAACTCTGGAACTGGGGAACCAGGTTTGAGTCTCAGCCTCGGCTCAACACATCTGGTGATTCTGGGCATATCACTTAATCTGCCCATCCCTATAAAAATTGAACGATAACCTAGTGTAATGTAACTGGTGCTCATGTAAAGAGCTCCCATACCTTCAGATCCATTTTCTAATGTATACAAACCTTAACATAAGGAAAGACAACTAGATATCCATTTATGGGATGATTTGTATGAAGTGTAACCAAAAAACCGGGACTAATCATGGCATTACATAGCAAACCTTTTCTGGCCTCAGCTCATGCGCAGGCTCGAAGAACCGAGCCAGACCAAGAATCTGTTCAGAAATAGTTCTTCGCAAGAAAGGGGACACTGAGCAGCATAATGGTGAAATAAATCACAGGCTACACTTCCGTCCTCTAAACATTAGAAATCTGTCTGTCATCAAAGTTTTTATTTTCTTTTGTCTCCTGTTCATTTTCAGTAAAAATTTGGGCTAAACTTATGTCCCCTTACAATTCAGCATATTATCTTTCCTTTGTAGTAACCAAATGTGGAAGGGGGTTATGTCTACATTCAGCAGTGAAGCACATAACTGTTTTGTAAATTGTTAAAGTTAAGCTCCAGACAGCTGTTGCAGAGGTCTTCAACATCTGACTCTTCATTCTGTGAGTGAGATAAAGTCTTCTCAAAAGACACCAATTGGGTAATATCAGTAATTATCTGACCAACGGAGACTGGTTGTGTGTCAATCCATCTTCTTAGTAACCTGCCCTTTGCCCTCATTACCCATAAATAAAACCATTTCTAAGCTCCTTCTTAAAAAAATATGTTGTCAATGAACTCTTGCTTGGAGCCAGGCTCTGACCAGTAGCCAGATTTGTTTAATGCAACCTAGTTTTCCATCAGGCTTGTACATTTAGGGATTCAATGAGCAAATGTATTGTGTGTCTTCTATTACAAAGACAGTCTTACCTTTACCTTTAAGATTCAATATTGCAGTCATTGACTAAGTCCAATTTAGCTTCGGTTGTAAGCACAAAACAAAGGCAGAAAGGTGGCAGGGGAGATCTGCGCAGGGAAGTGACAGTTGTGATGACAATAGGTATCTTGGTAAAGGCCAATGCTCAATGGTCACCATACAACGGCCACCTGGTGTCGTAAAATGTAGGCAAAGCTCACCGAAAACTAATTAAACAATTGGTAATCCAATCAAAAGCATATAAATCAAAGTTGCAAATCAAGTCCAAATGTCAATCTTGAAAGTGTTTTTCTTGTTTTATTTCAAGCTTGCCAAATATTTTTCGTTATATCCTTCTTCTCAACAAAATGCCTTCAAGCCACAGAACTTGCCAACACGTGTTTCGTCCATGTGGCTATTCGCCATGGACTTCATCAGGGCAAAAAACAAAGCTCATCAATATCAAAGTAGAAGCGAGCGTCAAGTAGAATCCTCTGTGATCCTAAAGTTGATGTTCAGTCTGTCTCCCTTCACCTGGTAAAATCATAGCATCAAAACCTCAATATATCCGGGTAAAAACTCATCGCTTTCTGCCACAAATCCGGATCTGACTACTAACATATATTTAATTGCTAAAAAAAATAATTAATAAATTGCAAGGTTGTCTAAACAAGCACCCAACGGTGTAAGATGTATACCTAGTTTTAGATGCCTTATTACCTTAAGTGACTTGGCAAATAGGTTAGTTAGCAGGTATAAGGTTTGGCTGGCTCTAAACGTGAACAAAATGTGAAAATCTTCCCCTCTGTAGACTTTTGGTGCAACACATTTAAAATTCAGTTTGCGTTTTTCTACTTATATTTACTTTCAGACGTTGTGTATTTTTCATCTATTTAAAGCAGTGCACCAAAGGTATACGTATTTTGCATATCTGCTTCTGGCTGCTGACAAGCACAGCACTGGAGAGAGTTGTACAACCGTGGTATGCCACCTCAGCAGAGGCACAGTTCTAAAAATAAACATCAATGATTAAAAGCTCATGACTTGACAGACAGTACTGACATGATGATTTAAATCTAAGGTATACTGTCCCAATGATTTAGAAAACCTATATTTACAGTTTCTGGGAAGCAAGTCATGCGCTATAAAGTCAGCCTCTAGAAATTGAGGACAAGGGTGTCTTTTAGGCTTTTTTATTTCTCTCGGTGTGAGGTGGTTTTTTATTTTGATTACTTTTTGCAGCTTTCCTCGCTATTTATGGATGAAGAGCTTTGCAGCTGGCGACCTCCCTAGCTCTGTACATTGTGATAGTTCACTCTCAAGATTGTCCTACGGAATATTGAGTCTAGGAATATTGTGATAATCTAACATCATGGATAGACTGTTGTGGAACGTGCTTGCCTTTCAATCTTTTATTCTTCAATAGTGGGTCCACCATATTTGGTGCCATTGAGATTCCTACTGCGATATTCCAGGGGCTCACCACTTTGAATAGTTGATTCAAATAAAGTCTTGTACCATCAAAATTGCTGTGTACAGCCCCTCGGTGGAGCTAAGAGTCCTTTTATTGT
The DNA here is from genome assembly GCF_964261635.1 of Lissotriton helveticus. Lineage (NCBI taxonomy): Eukaryota > Metazoa > Chordata > Amphibia > Caudata > Salamandridae > Lissotriton > Lissotriton helveticus. The sequence goes on from NC_136070.1 coordinate 1,093,450,892, forward strand.
AAAATGACTGTGAGGAATTAGATGGCTCATTTCACTTTTTAAATGTTGTTTCTAACGTAATGGATTAACGCCAAATACAAGTGTTCAATGCTTAATATATGTCCATTGTATGCCGTTGAAGGGACTTGGAGATATATATATGTTTTAATGTTTTTTTGGTCTCGTATCAGCTGTTTTGAACCGTCTGTTCTAACACTATTATTTTTAACCATTGTTTGTATTGTATTGTGACTTAGATATTTATCTGTGTATCTTTTATTCTGTAAAGCCAAAATAAAGAGTATTGATTGATTGTTATGTTAAGTTATGTTAATCAGAATTTGTTGTGCGCTCGGTCACCAACAGGTTTCTTGGCGCTGGAAATCTTATTTTCTCATTAGGGGTTACTAGTTAGAAAGGTCCAGGTCTAGCTATAAGCTTGGGTGAAGAGCCAAGTCTTCAGCATCTCCCTAAAGCGAAGGAGGTCTGACTCTAGTCTCAATGGGGGTGGCAAAGCATTCCACAATTTGGGTACAGGGCCGGCCTGGGACCCAAAACCGGCTCTGGCAAAGTGCTCGGCCGCCCCCCCTCTTCCCCCGCGGGGGGTTGGGGGTGCCGCCGAGCTCTTTGCCAGGGCCGTTTTTTTGCCGATTTTGTTACAGGGACGATTTTGCAGCTATGCTGCAAAAATGGCCCTGTAACAAAAACGGCCCCCAGGGGCTCAAAACCGGCCCCCACCCATGCGGCGCACCGGGGGATTGCCCGGTTCCCGCTATGGCCAGTCCGGGCCTGTTTGGGTCCTAGTATTGAGAAGCATGACCCTCCTGTTCGTTTGCGTCTAAAGTCCGGTACCTCCAATAAATTAATGTGCATGGATGGATTGAGTAGTTGATTCTGTTCTTTGCCTCTTATTTTTCATTGAACTTTATGTTGATACTAAAAGTCACTTGGTCTCACCATTACACAACATTTTGTCCTCAAGAAAGCTGGAGAACTATTGATAGTTGGTGCCTGGCACATGTAAGTCAAATTTCTAAGAATAATCTTCTCAAATTTTAATGTATATCCATCTTGAATACATAAATATCAACCTGCAACAATTTAAATTCCAAGATGCCTATGTGCTCACTGGCATCAGGGTAAGCATACACAAGGAAGTCTAGATCTTTAACTCTAACTCCACATCTGCTAACCTGATCACATTATGCAATCTGATGTCTTGCAGCCGATATCGATGCAGGTCGATATTTAAAAGTTGATAATGTGGTTCCACATCATCAGCTTTGTCCAAGACAGAACCATGTTCCTCTATTACCACAAATGTTGTGTAGGTCTCGTTTTTGGTATGGCTTTTCTTACTGATATTGAAGGATTACGATTGAATGAGTAATCAGATGAATGGATGGGGACTTTGTGAATAAGCAAGCAATCTTAGTAGCTAGAGCAGTACCCTTAAAGAACAATCTTATTTAACAGATACACTGTTTAGGACACAGTATCTCGTTATTCAGAGGTGAGTCCCTCCTACGACCAGCTCTGGGAAAACAGTTTAAGATAAAGTTGGAAGTATTGCGTGTAGGATGTTTTAAATAATTAAAACACATATTTTACTTGTCTGTTATTTTGAATTTGGCTTTTTAAACACCATAATTGTCTGTTCATCCATAACCAAATTGTTAACAAAAGTCGCATTTCACTAACCCCCGCTACACCGTCTTTGACTTTTAAATTTTTTCTCATGGAGAGCCCTACAGTTATGTTTGAAAGTAAGCTTTCATCTTGTTTTAGCCTCAACAGGCCGCTCAAAGAAATGTATTTGGAAGATCACTCGCAATGGTACCGCCAAATAAATTAGTTATGTTCTCCTTGCAATTATTTGGAATACTGGTACTTCTGTTAAACTACCATCCAGTGTCCGTTAGACTCTCCTCTATAGCGACTTGCTGTTTTACTAAAACCACTGTGAAAGTGCAGGTCTGCCAGAAGAGCGCATCATGCTTTTCTACAGGGTTAAGCAATGTATCTTTGGAATCTAACATCGCACCTCTTTAGAGAGGGACTGCTAAATGGCCTGACACTTCCAAAGTGCTTAGTCCTTAAGCACATCTAAATATAGACCCCTTGTACATTTAAAGAACCTGGGTCCTCAAAAATGTATCATATTGCTAATCTAGAGAGAAAATTGTGTCTGTAGACTCATGCTAATTCGTGTGCTTGGTCATTTGTTCTTTGAGTCATTATTGCATGCTGCTTTGTGTCTTTTAACAATGCCATGCCTCCGCGTGGTTGTGCTTCCTCACATTGCCGTTGTTATTCTGTCAACGAAATGCAGATCAGGATAACATTTTCACCAAGTTGCTGTATCACCCGGTTACTACCAAAGACTACAGTTGAACTACATGGGTAAATGGTGCAAGGGCAATCCTTAAAAAAAAGTGACAATCCATTGCAACTTTACTCCTAAATAGGAATGCTTACACAGAAGCCCAGAATGATATCCAAATATAAATTATCAGCCTACTGTGTGTGTTAAAGACATGATGTTCCTGAGTTGCTTTCCAATGATTTTTTGAAATTGACTTCTGAGCAATGCAGTAATATAGAATTTGATGACAAACTCCTAAGATTAGGCCCATAGTGTCTGCCCTTTAGCCTTTCTACTCTCACTGAGCTGCCCAGGCATGGTTTCTTGGTTTGCTGGTACTCGGTATGGTCCTTACTATGTGATCTACATTATCAAGCTTAGTGAGATCTGTAGAGTATGCTAGGGTGCCCACAATACCCATATATAGATTAAAATATTTTGACAAATATTTGGCTACTATTTTCCCTACGGATGTGCTGCTGGAAAGCACAAATATTGGCAGAGAGCCTATCTCAGGCTGCAAACTGAGAACTGTGGCTGCAATTCAGAAACTGATTCCTAGCCTTCGGACTTCTCTGAACATTTATTTTGCTACCTGAGTGGCATTTCAACTTGTTTGAAATGACGATTGATATCATTACATTTGTGTTAAAAGAACTCTAAAAAAATGCAGACTGTCTAGTCAATTAAACTTTATTCGGTTGTATCAAACAGCCATAAAAGCATAGTATACTTGCAAATACATAAAAACACAGTTTAACAAGCATTTGCAATGCAATAGGTCTCGCAGTTGTTAGAGTTTGAGCCATTGGCATTGTAAATGGCAATGTCTTTTATTTATGTGTTGGTTTTTAAAACGTTAAATAAAAGGCATGCCTTTTATTTACGTTTTAAAAACCAACACATAAAAAAAGGTGGTGCCATTTACAATGCCAATGGCTCAAACTCTAACAACTGCGAGACCTATTGCATTGCAAATGCTTGTTTATGTATGGTTCGCTCATTAATGGTTAACTTCGAATTACATCTGTAACATAAATAGAGGTTTCCTTAGTAATTGGATGACAGAAACAACATTATTGTAGACTACATAATGAAAATATATTTTTAATTCACAGGTCGCGACTTTACAATATCTGCATTTAGTCGGTTAGATCACTCACTCACTCTCTGGGATAGGTGCACGCCCCACGGAGGCAAGTGATGCCCAAGCCAGAGGGGACGGGCTGTGAAGTGGCACTGAGGGGCAGTACGGATACACTGTCAGTGGTCACGTGTCCAGTAGCCTCTGTCTCCTTGTGATCACTGCATGCGGGTCGTTAATGCACGCTCAAGGGTTAACACCCCCACAGAAAGTGAGGCATTGCCTGGGTCGGCCTTGCACACAAGTGTGTCTCGGGGTTTCTTCCTTCTGGGTACCGGTGCGGAAGGTTTTAGTGGCAGGTGGCCCCTCGATTCTTTCATGCCCCAGCCTCTCTCTGCCCCCTCCCCATGCCCTCTGCACACATCTGTACACAAGGCTGGGTGAACGGAATGGACACAGATCCGCTAAGAGGTGACGTGTGCACTATAAACGCTGTGCACTCACTGCACACTGCAGGACGTGCACAGGGGTCACAGCGCACAGTTCCACAGGCTACATTCTGATTTACACCGTGCAGAGGGCACGCTGCGCACTGCACACATGCGCAACAGACACGGTTTTCTGAACAGTGAAAACATGTTTTTTATTAACAATGTCGAGTGTCATATGCATGTAATATTTCTATATTGCACAACCATGCTCTAATATATACTGTATGTATGCTTGACATACACCTGGTGTACATATTACCAGAGACAATGGTCCTTTGCTAATAATTGCCCACAATAAAATCAATTTCCCATGCTAAAACCGGTCTTTAAGGTGTGTGCTTGTCTCCTTATGAACTGCTCGCCTATAGTTCATCTTTCCAATCATGTGTTCGCACTCTTTATTATCCATTTCTCCTGTTCATTCAGTCATTCACTGTGCCGCCTATCTGCCTTTCATCCAGCTATCGCGTAATTCCCTCTATGCTTTCATCAAGCACTGCTCCCTGCCATCCACCTCGCCATTCATTCGTCCTCCTTCCTGCATGTCATCATCTAACCATGCATTCATTGACCCTGATGTCTATCCATTCTTTCATCCTTGGGTGGCCTGTCCTGCTGCTTCTGCCTGCCCATGTGACCCGCCCAGCTCCTGTCGGCGATGCACCCATACATTCACACATACCGCAGCCTTTCGGCGTGTAGTCCATCTGTGAACGATGTGCGCCGCTGCCTGTTCTAGATATCACTGCAGGTGAAAGATACACGCACGCACAGGCGCACGCATTGTCTGCACCCTCTTTCAGGCACAGGCGCGTGGGCGTGACAGTACAGCGTGCACGTGAACTATGCACGGATTGACTGCACCCTCCGTCACGCACAGGCACGTGGCGTGACAATACCGCGTGCACGTGAAAGATACACGCAGTGCCTGCACCCTCCATCATGCACAGGCGCGTGGCGTGACAGTACAGCATGCACGTGAAACATGTATGCATTGCCTGCACCCTCCCTCACACACAGGCGCGTGGCGTGACAATACCGCGTGCATGTGAAAGATACAGGCAGTGCCTGCACCCTCCCTCACGCACAGGCGCGTGGCGTGACAGTACAGCGTGCACGTGAAACATGCACGCATTTGCCTGCACGTTCCCTCACTCGCAGGCGCGTGGTGTGATGATACAGCGTGCACGTGAAAGAAACACACATTGCCCGCACCCTCCTTCAAGTAAAGGTGCGTGGTGTGATAATACAGCGTGCTCGTGACTATGAGAACTGATGTAAGCCAGCCTGTTTATCAGCGCCGCGCGCTGGTATGCAGACTCCCCCTGCATTCCAGTGAGGTGCGCGACGCGATCCGGTCTGCGGTGCTAAGCTGTGGAGACAAGACCTGGCCGCGCGCACAACGTTATCCTGTGGGGAAACGCTGCGCGCGGCCAGGTCTTGTCTCCCTTCGTCGTTCTCAGACTGCTGAGACGACGACTATAGTTCTCGCTGCGAGAACGCGCTTTTAGCGCGTTCGTCGTAGGCGAGCCCTAAAAATGTGATCTTCAAGGTAAAGTGTCGTAAGAATAACAAGTTCATTGTGGCGTCATGCAATTTCGGCAATTCTCTTAGTAACAGGAAAAAGTCATTACAGTAATGTTTAAGTTAAGGCTCCGGAGAACAACACTTCAACACGGCTGTATATGAAGTGCGTGGTGCTTAGGTGAAAAAATTATGTTGATTTTAAGATCAGCAATTAAACATCGCTGCAACATGTTAAATACTAATAAAATCTAATAAAATCATATCAAGCTTTAACAGTAAAAACAGGTCGTGATAAAAATAAGCACCCCATGTCAATCCAAGTCTTTTCTATGCCTAACGACTAAGCTCAGGAATTTTGCCATCGGTTTAGCGAAACACTCCACGTCCAAAAATTGCAGGGCGAGAAAGGCGGGGCGGCACTTTCGTAGGCCCAATGCAGACTGATGGCCCATTCATGCAAACAATTGTTTACAGTTTGAAATAGCGTGGATGACTTCAAGCTAGAGAATAGATGGAACATTTTAGATAAGTCCAAGATTCCACGATTAACAAAAATTACATGGAATGCAAAACAAATATACATTGATATAAAAAATTACAAGATAACAATCTACGTACATTTGGAAGATTATACCAGGCAGAAATTAAACGGCCATGCTTATATACATATACAGTCATTTTATCAATTGAAAACCTCAATTGGGTCTGCAAGACAGCTGCGCTCAAGAAAAAGGTCACTCAAGTGAGTATCATCACTTCACTCTTGATTTTTTTTATGATGAGGTTAGTCCAGGTATCAGTGGAATGGAGTTCCTTGAGAAGGACTATTTTATAGTTATTTTCTTTCTGATGGGTGGGTTTTAGAGAAGGATTGGAGAGCTGGATTGTGGTGTTTGAAATTTGCTTGTAGCATACTTTGAATGCCACACGTGTCGATGGTGTACCATGGGGAATTTGTATCCTTGAGTACACTTTCCTCAAATCCTTGGGTCTTCTGTTGAGGCGAGATATCCTGTAGCCAGCTAGAACACGGGTATATTTCTCAAAAGCAGGGAGCTGTGTGATTTGCTATTTCTTTTGGTGTCCATCCCACAGTCTTCCCTGAGCGGATACCGCTCGTGCCAGCGCTGCTGATTTTATAACTGTGCAATCACCACATGTAATGGAGCTTCTGTAGAAGTCTTTGCAGTCTCTGCCAGCATTGAGTCTGTTCATTCATATGATTGAAAACCTGGCATTCTTTCACAGTAGACTAGCGGCTGTTCCAGTTATTCGAACCCTAAATTGGAATATGAAATAAAATATTTGGAAGAGGATGGAATTTTGCATCTTAGAACCATTGAAATATCTACTGCAGAAGAAAGAGGCTGATATTTCTTTTTTCTGTGACTAAATTTGTTTGGCTACAATCGTGATCATGGTTTACGCATAGATACTTGATAAAGTTTGCAGCTGAATGCTTGTTATAGCTAACCCCCAACATAGAAACGTTCAATGCTTTTTAGTCATCATGGTAGGTGAAATGTTTGCAAGCTTGCATCTGTTACCCAGTGCAGCAGTTCCACTAAAAGATCAAATTATTTTGTAACTGGGGTTAAGCTCTTGTGTCTAGGTATCTATTCGTCGGAGAGTGTTTAACACTGGCTAAGCAATGTTTTAATACATTCTTTCCAGATGTTTCCAACAGAGAATTAGACGTACTTTGATTCAGTAAATTAGATTTCTCTTCAAGTGTTTGAAGGGCCTTGTGGAGTGTGTGGTCTAGTATTTCTCGTGCCTTTCTGAGTCACACTGCTGATGGGACAGTAGAGGCCAGAATTTTGAAAAAGAAGACAGATCCAGACCTCAAACCATTTATGATGTGGAATTCTCCTGAAAAAGTGTTCTTCTCTGCTGTATTTTTGATAGGACTTTACAATAAGTTGTGTTATTGCTGGTCGGTATGTATTCTTGCTGGATAAAACAACTACGTATTGATAACTAAACCAAATATGTTAATTGGCTTATTGCACTGGTGTAACTGTTAGGAAAAGGGATGATTTTCCAAACAGTATATTTTTCCATGTTTTGTAAATCTTCCTATAGTTATTTCCTAGTATTTTTTTATGAACGTATTACTTAAAAGTAAAAAAAACACATATGATTCGTGCTTGAAAAAATACTAACTGTATTTATTTTGTATTTCATGTCATACAATTCTATTCACAGAACTGGTAAAGATGTTAGTCTATGGCAGAGGACTTCTAACTTCACGGCACATCACCTCTGGGGAGCCGTGGATTGGTGTTTGGGGGTGGCCTTCAAAAACTAAGACACACTCACTACCTCCTTCTCCATTTATTGATTCAAGTGTGGAAAAATCAAACAATAACAGCTGCCTTTTAAATGAAGCCCAAAACAAGCATATGCTTCAAAAGGATAGTGCTAGTTTATCAGGGGGGTTAGACTTGTTTTGGGAGTTTTTTAATAAGCAATTGTACTTGTACTGTGAAAACATCTGTGGAAAGATATATGTATGTATAATATTTCTAGAGCACAACTGTTACTCCAAGGAGTGTCCTGGCGCTAATGCAGAAGAAGGGTCAACTGAGGTAGAATGAGAGGAAGGACTTAGAAACTAGGAAAGAGCTAGGTTGAGCTTTTTTTGCGAAATAAGTGGGTAGTCTCGATGCATCTGAGTTCCAGAGGAAGTTTATTCCACAGAGATGGGCCCAGAAGAGAGAAAGATTTGACAGGTGGCCTGCAGAAATGGTGCACTGAAGGGATCTGCAGCGAGGGAGAGGTGCAGGAGTAAAGAGGTAGTGAACCTTGCAGGTAGGGGGTCTGAAGGAACCTGGAGGGACGGAGCTTTGCGGGAGACTGAAGGGGCAGGGGCTTTCCAAGAGTGAGTAGAGATAGGGTGCCACTGAATTCTGGCGGAAGAGAGAGGGAGAGAGGGAGAGAGGGAGAGGGAGAGAGAGAGAGAGATAAAGAAATGGCTGAGCCAGGAGTAAGTTAGACTTTTAGAATATTGGAGGCAAGTGATTCTGTAGCAACGTGGAGTGTGGCAGGCTGGAGCAGCCTGACATATGCAGCCCTGCTAAGTTTCCCAGAACCGTGCTGCAAAAATAACAATAAGAAGTAAATACACATACCTCTGCTATGTTTACAGCTTGTTCAATGGGTTTTGATGGTTTATAAGATGGTGTTTATCGACTTTCTTGAATGTACACACAGAAATACTTAATTTCTTATGTAACATTTGCTAGTGCTATTTTCATTAGTGGAACTAACAGTTTTTCGACTATGCGATTCTTTGTACTCATTAAATCAACCTTGGAACAATAAGAGGCCATGTTGTCCCTGCTGGGATCAAAATTTGTGAACATTAGGTTACATATTGTGGTTATAAATGAGTCACTTACTCATTGAATAATTTCACTGGCTTTGTTTACTCAGTTATGATTTTGTTTACTTGCTATTCTCGAAATATGACAGAAATACAATGAAAAACATATTTATAAAGCACACTAAACCCAAAGGTGTCAAAGCGCTAAAACAAAGAATGGCAGCCCCAACCAACCCTGACAGCCTGAACACAGGTTTACAAAGAGAAAAGCTATGTCTTCAGATTTTGCCGAAACCGAGAAAAGAAGTCTGCCTCCACTATGTGAATAGGCAGGGAGTTCCACAATTTTGCTGCCACAATTGAGAGGGAACGACCTCCCCATCTGGCTCTACAATAGGTGGGAATAGTCTTCTTTCTACCAGCAGATGTCTTGAACTTTCTCAAGATGGTACGTTGTGTGTCCCTCACACATACATTTTATTCTGGGAAATAGTATATGTTTGTTCTTTTTCACAAAATTTAAAAAGCACACCTCCCCGTGCAATCTTGTTCTTTAGTGCAATCATTTGCTCGTGAATCCCAATCACATGCTGGTTCTCTGTAGGTGAATGGATGAATTGTTGATTAGGGACCAGGAGGCATTAGAAAATAGTGAATAAATATGAAAATTATTTCATTTCCATGAACATTTTAAAAACAACAAATACATGGGGACATTATTTCTTTTCCATGAACATTTAGAAAATACCAAATAAAAGAGAGGAAGTCCTTGATTTGTAATCTAGTAAGATTGACAAAAGCTATACTGGCAGTTTATTATTGCCACTAACGTGAAACTGTTTTACAGTAATGGAAGTATTCCGCAACATATAGGGGCTGATTCATGAACTGCATTTTGTAGTAAGTTTAGTAGTTCTACAATAGTACTACTAAAGCAGTTCAAAATGCTATGCACAAACCTATAAATGTAATTTCCCACCTCTCCTATCATTTCTATCTGGAGAGCGTCACACATGTAAGTTTACTACATACGAGTAAATGTATGAGGGACCAAGGGAAGTTGTTGACAAATGGGGTGTACTTAATACAAAATAGGTGGAGTTTAGGGAGGACTAAGGAGGGGTTAAAGACGGGGTAGGGATGAGGTTAGGGAAGGACATGCACCCACCCACTGAAGAGTAAGCCCATTGCAATTCAGAACCTGCACATCTAAACTTACTGCAGCCAAAAAGGTCCCAAAACGGTAGTAAATGTACTCCAGCTAAGTGCTAGAGTATGTGCAGCACAACAAACGGCCACATTCTGCCACTGCAACACAGTCCCATACAAAGTAATGGAAGTAGCAGGGTATTAAAATGAAACCCCTTAGGATATAATATTAAATTATTCAAAATAGTTAAAACTATAAATACATCTAATGTTATGTTAAAAATGTCTAAACATATGTATTGTATTATTTTAAATTGCTTAAATCTTTTTTAATAAAAAAGTGAATGTAACATTAATTTGTATTAAAATATAATTAAATTACTTTAGATGGATGTGTTTTTGTTTCTGAAACTTTGTTTTAATTTGATATATTCCAAATAATTACATTTTAAATTAAGTTATTAATGCCTTAACATTATTTTCTATGTTGTTCTTCATTTTTTTTCAAGCTTAATAAACATTTCTACATTTCCCTATACTGTACCATAGAGAGATCTATCGCCATCTTGGTGTCAGCAAGCAAAGCGCTTTTCCAAACTTTCATTGGTCTACGAAAAACTTTGCAACTTCATAGTTGCAATATTTTCACTTTGTCTCTTCCACAGGAAAGTTGGGACTTTTATACATGGTTCTGCTCCCATGGCAGAAGGCAGAGGGCCACGGTTATGAGTGCTGTGCTGGATTGTAGTACCATGAAAACCCCTGTTTTCACTAAAGTCACATCTATAAATTGGTCAGTGTGCCCACTCCTCGGGATTTCCTCCAAGTAAATATTAGCGGGTTAAAGGTCGTGTTAAAAGACCTGACCAATGTCAGGACATGCAGCTTTTGGTACAGAAAACACCCAAATCCTGATGTTATTCCCCATTGCAATGGGAGAAACAAGAAATCCGAGCCATTTCTTGCGCCGATTAAATTCCGAATCACGTGACATCAGTATTTTAAACAGGTGTCCTATATAAGCATCTGTCACTACGAGGAATTCGTAATTCGGGCCTTATGACTGGCTCCGCATTGCCATTGTCCTCAGAAACGCTCTGCAAAAGTTAGGTTTGCAGAGAGAAAACGTCTCTGTTCGTTTTCAAGCTTGCAGGGTTTCATTAGATTGAAAATGCTCTTCCAGTGCAGGGGAAATTATCTTGCAGTACACTGAAAATTGTCCAGCAAAGCGGGTAAAATCATGACCTGGGCAGAGAGAAACAGGGAAAGTTTTTGAAGGACAAAAATCGTAAACTTCGCTAAACTTTGATGGCGAAAAAAATAACTTAGTACATTCCTAAAATACGACACACTAAATTCGATTCACCAGGGAGTAAACAGCCTTAACTTCCCTTTGTACCCAGGAGCATCCACGTCGCCAGAAACGTAAACTGTGATAATATTAGAAGTTACATTTGTTTGCATCCGTTTGTGGGTCTGTTCTAAGGCGAAAAGCTGCAGCATGAGATGGGATGTTTCCACTTTGTGGGGAGCCATGCGGTCTCCTCAACTTTTCAACTCTTCCTTGAGTCGCCCATAGTAACTGCTTTGCTGTGTCTCTCGTCATTCGGCGTGAAAGGGAGGGGTGCAGTGCTTGCTCTAGCAGGGGCTGCGAGCATCTGATTTATGCGGGTATTTGTGGTGATTTGCTGCACAGCACTGCAAGGCCAGGAGATTGCTTGGCAACTGCAACCTATGGTTACAGAAAGCTATTTTACAACCGCCTGAGAATGGGTATTATTAGCCCATGCTGGCTACACTTTGCATTACTTGTCGCTCTAATGCGTGTGTGTGGCGGTTGTGTTCCATGAAAGTACAATGGTATGTTGGCCTTCATCATGTTTTGGGTTTCTGAAAGTGTGGCCTTTTTCTTTAATCAACAAGATTGCAGCTTGATCGGGTTGTGCACTGGGTGTCTGTTGTTGCTGTGCAAGTTGTTGATTCGGCGGCTTATAACCTCCTTTTCTGTTATAATACTGATGCTGACATATCTGAGTTTACAAAATATAAGTGGCCTGGGCTCTTCACCAGAAGAAGTCATTCCTTGCTGTTCCTGCCCTGCTTCAGGGGTGTTTTCCTCATGCAAAGCTGTAGTACCTAAAGCAACTGAAGCTCGAGGAAGGCATTGGAAGAGTAAGGCATACGTGTTGAGTGGTAGGAGGTTGGTGCTTTGGGAATGGAGTTGATTTCCTCTAGCACTGCTATATCTCTATTGAGCTTAAATTCACATTTTTCAGTGCATCAGGAAATTAAGGGAGCTCCAGTTAGAGATATTTTTATAGGACCTATTCAGATCCCAGTTACTTTAGAATTTTTATTTAAACCCATTCATTAAATATGTTTGTAAACTTTCTTGGTAACCTAGTGAACTGTCATCTATGAACGTTTTGTGGAACATTCGTGGCTTTCACATAATCCAGATGTCACATGCCACGTTTGTTGGAACATTGTGTCAGAAACTGCCAAGTCCGTTTTTGCTGATGTTTTACCAGGTTGTTTGGAATTACAGAGATTCTCTTTGCCACTGGAATTCCAAACCCTATTAGGGCTTTCTGTGTCCCAACATATAGGGGCCCATTAGGATGGCGGGTGGATCGCCCCCGCCGGTTCGGCGGTAGTCACCGCTGGCCCAGCAGGGGCGATCCACCCGCCATCCACACAGCAACTAAACCCGAAGCCGTAGAACGGCATATGGTCTTTGCTTTGGGTGGCCGTTGCGGTACCCCCCCCCACCCCATTGCCATGCACTATGTGGCAGGCACCATGTGGTGCCTGCCATGTAGTGCATGGCAGTGCTGTGCACAGTCCTTTTCCATTGGGGGTGGGTCTGCAGCCAGCAGATCCACCCGCAATGGAAAAGGCACAAGATGCGCCCACCAGTGTGGCGGGCGAACCCTAATATGCATGCCGGTACCGCCGCAGCATCGGCGGGCGGTCCTGTGCTCTGTTACGGTGTCCGCCCGCCATCGTAATAGGCCCCATAGTTTGGGTAGGTCTCAAAGATGCAATTTTTAGTAGAACATCATCCTGTCGGTTTCTAGCCTTTGCTTGGTCATAAGAGGTTTGTTCGTAAATTCATCCATTAATTTCTGTTAAATTCAGTTTTGGGATGTGCATGCTTTCACCTTAATGTCCCTTCTGTTGGTATTTTTTTATATACCTTTGCATTCATTTTTTAAACACCTACTGCCTCACACTTATGTTGCATGTTTTATAGATTTCCAAATAATCTTAAGTTTTCCATTTTCCATTGTCCGTAATATATGGAAACACTGACTTATGAATTGTTTATGTTGGCTATAGTTTTCTATATCCATTTTATACAGCAGGCTGCTATCCTTTTTGGATTAAGTGCAACCTTGTGTACATTTTTAAATTAGAAATTGGAAGAAAAACCAAAGGATTAGCTTAACTACTTGTATATGAGAAGATACACCAGGCACAAATTATCTTATCAAACAACAAAGGGAGAGATAGGGTTATAGGGCACTCTTAGACCCCAGTCAGTTATCAGATACACAAAAGAAGAGTGTCCCTCAGAGAAGCGTTGTAGCACGTAAGATTTGAGGCCAGTTGTAAGTGGTCAGATACACAGACCAATTTCACGAAAAAATACAAGATTTTTTCAAGAAACCCTGACTCACCCTAGTGGTGACATGCTTCATCATCGGGTCCACCGGGAGAGATCGAATACCTCCCCGGTGTGCTGCGACGCCAGGAGACTGCGGAGCAGGTTCTTGTGAGGGTAAAGTGTGAAAAAAGTTAAGTGAATTTAAAAATGTCCAGGATTGTACCAAAAAATCATTTATTGGCTGGTCAACCTGACATATTAAAAATTAACTATGTGTAGGGAGAACTAACCAAATAGAATATACTTGTGTTTCCCTATTAAAGAGAGGTCAACATGTTTCTGCCCGTGGTATGTGTGACTTTACAGGGCTTTCTTCAGGACCAGTTTGTGAGTGTCACCTTAACAGGTTCATCCACGAGATCCAGCGAGGGAACAGCTAGGTACCGAGAGGGTGCAGAGCGTTGCGGGCGGTGTGCCATTGTCGCTCCCACCCCCCTCCTGAGTTCTATGGGGCGTGGTTCACTTCTTGTACAAACTTCTAGGTTCCTCGTAACAGAGGTAATTCCCCAGACTTATTAGTTTGTTTCTTTTAATGCACTTTTTTTATACATAGTGCTATTTTTAACTTTCACCGCCTTTGGCAGGGTGGGCCTTAGCGCGCCCACACCTGTTAAGGTGACACTCACAAACTGGTCCTGAAGAAAGCCCTGTAAAGTCACACATACCACGGGCAGAAACATGTTGACCTCTCTTTAATAGGGAAACACAAGTATATTCTATTTGGTTATTTCTCCCTACACATAGTTAATTTTTAATATGTCAGGTTGACCAGCCAATAAATGATTTTTTGGTACAATCCTGGACATTTTTAAATTCACTTAACTTTTTTCACACTTTACCCTCACAAGAACCTGCTCCGCAGTCTCCTGGCGTCGCAGCACACCGGGGAGGTATTCGATCTCTCCCGGTGGACCCGATGATGAAGCATGTCACCACTAGGGTGAGTGAGGGTTTCTTGAAAAAATCTTGTATTTTTTCGTGAAATTGGTCTGTGTATCTGACCACTTACAACTGGCCTCAAATCTTACGTGCTACAACGCTTCTCTGAGGGACAAATTATCTTATGGCAGCAGGAGGGCTCAGCCAATAGTTTTCTCAAGGATTTGGCAGTACAGGTCATTACACCGTGACACTCATTGAGACCCCCAACCCAGGAACTAACATGTGGATGATGATGAATGATCATGTAGAGAAAGAAAATGAACATATATAAAGTTTATACACTTGCATATCATATGGGTCAGAGCCAACAAAATACATTTTGTTTTACCAATTTCAACTAACTTTGATGACGCCACTAATTTCTGTATTTATATTGGAAGTATGTTTATGACCTCACTGAAAATGGGAGTTGGTGATATGGTCGTGGAATCGAGGTCTCAGGATAGAGTGCACTTACTTTACAGTGTCACGTGTTTGTCAGCGTAGGTAGGGTCTTTGTTTTAAGAGTCTGGTTTTAGACTGGTGAACACTGGTCCTATGGTGAGCAGAGTCTGTTCTTAGGCATAGGAGTTTGTTTTCATGATGGGACTGTGGTCTCACTTTACCATTCTTTATCAGAGTAAAGGGAGACAAGGGTCAGCGTTAGAGAACTGTTTTATGTTGGTGGGAGCCTGATCTCTCTGTAAGTGAAACTTTATGATACCTAGTGCAATGATGATGGTTGTGGTCGGTGGTCAACCTGTTGGGTTCTTTTTGAGCTGTTAGTGGTCTTATTATAAGATGCTTCACCATCTAGTTTTCTTGTATAACTTGAGTCCTTTTTAAAGTATGTTGACCTTGAAAACGATGAAGCCTACCCTGTCACATGGCCTGAATGTCCCAATGAGGATTTATGCTGTGATGGGGATACTCACCCTTGTGACTTTGCCGTGTTCCTTGCAATGGCTCTACAACATTAAGGTGAGTTCATCCTGTGGTTGGCTCTCATCCCATGAAGGGTGCTCATTGTGATGAAGGGTCTTACCTTTGAAACAAGGGTTTTAGTAGAGTGTAAACCCTTTTTGGCGTGATTGGCCAGTGAGGGGTTCTCATCTTTTTGGAGACTACTCAGGTGTGCTTGCCATGTAAATGGGTATCCCGTGTCCTGGCAGGTGTTGCTTGTCTTGTGGGGAAATGCTGTCCAACTTCACAGGGCATGATCTCCGTACAAGATCCATACCCTGCGAGGAGGTTACCTTATCGTGGGCTCTTGTTCTGTAGTGTGGGTTTAGTTGTCCATCTATTGGTGATGCTCATTCTGTGCTTTAATGCTCATCTTGCGTAAATGGATATTCTTGCTTACTGGTGGACCAGTTATCCTCTGAGGTAAATGTTGTACATGGCTGCCAAATGCACTGAGGGTGGGGGTTCACTGTGCTGTTGGAGTGGACCTCGCACTGTGGGTTTAGTGCGCCTCATATTGGTGGTACTCCCATTTAAGTGGTGTGTGCCCTATGAGTATATATGCGTTCGGCATGTTATGCCTGTTTTCTTTGTTGTGTAGGTGTTACCCAGTGCTATATATTTAAATAATAATAAAAATACATTTGACAGAGTTAAGAAACACAGGGTACAGCCTTGACTACATCTATCATACATTTTCATACTCTTCCATGTGGCAAACTAGTAAGTACCCTTGTAAAAATGGTGATAGACATGGATTTTGTGGTTATATTAATCATCGCTTATTTGAGTGACTGTAGCTGGGTGGTATTGAAGAAGCTCAATGGTTTGCACTGGGATAGGGAATATTAGCATATATGTATTTTATCTACAGGTGCATACACATCGCTGTCTGTGCCTGTTTGCCAATGGTACACAGTTGGGGAAGACGGTAAACAATAGAGACGACCAAGAAAAACTACAACAATGTGCAGTGAATATAGTTCTGGGTTTGTATAAATTATGTGAGCTTTAACCCCGGTCGGGTTTATTGGTAACCATTATAAAGCATTAGTACAAAAACGATGATGGATGGTTCCAGATACAATAGTGGACTAAAATGGTGTATGTTTCAAACGCCACATGGTAAATTCAGTACAAGAGCACACATACGCCCCCCCCCCCCCCCCCAGCCTTTACCGTGCTTAACAAATGAAATGTATGTGAGAGAAGGGCTATGGAGAGACGAGGGGCACTTTTTTCGGGTGGCAATGAGGGAATCCGAGGAGGAGGTCATGGGGTGGGGGTGGTGGGCAGAAAGAAGTGTTGCACTTGCCACCATCAGCATTAATGCCGTCCTTGTTTCAGATACCAATCCTAATATGTATGTTCATCATTTGCCACCTGAACATGAATTGTATTCCAGTTCTCTCATAGTTGACCCACATCCTTTGCATTAAGTGGAGTGTTGCTAGTTGAGAAACAACATGTTTCATTTCAGATATTTGAAAAATATGATTGCATTTTACTTATCAAACAGTTGAGGGTGCATTGCCGTACACACAAAGAGAAATAAAGAATTGCACTTTCATCCAGATCCTCTAAGTAGTCTGGTAATTATAAACCAGAAATTTTTAATAAATCATGAGCACTTTTGTAATTTAGTAGCTATAGATCGGAGTCTACGTTTTGCTCTTATGAAATGAATAAACAATTCTGAATGGTGGCTGGTTCCCTCATTTTTGAAAACCTAGTTAATTATGGAAAAACTCTTCAATTTAGATAACTGGAGGTTTCCTAACCGTATCCCCAATGTAGAGACGAAAGCTTGCGAGCCACTTGTCCTCGTCAAATCCTCAGCAAGCTGTCAGCACGAGAAGCAAAAGCATTGTGTTATTTATCGTTGTGCATTGGTAATATTTCCCTAAAAAATATAGAGAATGATAATGCTCTATGTCATAGAGGGAGTAAGTTCTGTACAGACCATGATCAATTTGTGTTCTCGCTGTCACAAGTTTACATTTGGCTCTTTCAGGCCTCTGTGGGAAAAGGTTCAACCAGATATATGCATGTTAAAAAATAACTATGTTTTCCTTAATTTAAAACTAAGTATCAATGCTCTATCTCAAACTGGAAATGACAGAAGGCTATGGAATCTTTATATTGTGATATGGGTGGAAAAGCTGTTTAGATCATGACCACAACAATGGTATTCTTCCTTTCCTTACAGACAGGAATTATGAAAATGCTAATGCGCCTGGCATACTTGCACCACAATATTTATTTGCATACCATGCAAAGCT
The DNA here is from genome assembly GCF_964261635.1 of Lissotriton helveticus. NCBI lineage: Eukaryota > Metazoa > Chordata > Amphibia > Caudata > Salamandridae > Lissotriton > Lissotriton helveticus. Next base: position 1,093,468,651 of record NC_136070.1, read on the forward strand.
TAGCTTTGCTTGCTCACTACTGGTTTGTACTGTAATATAATCAAAGGAACTACTCATGGACTAAACAATGTTTTAACCTTTGAAGAGGTGGCTGGATTAAACGTGAGCACCTCCTAAAAAGTGGCTTGTTGTCTTCTTGTTTGAAGCTCTGTTTGAGTGTACTGCATTGTGGGTGATAATCAAGAACCCACTTATTGAACTTGGCACCTCTCTGGCTATATTTTATTTTTTAATTCACTCAATCTAGTAAATCGTATGCCATTCATATGACATAAACATATTAAATTAAAGAAATCTTACACGTTCATTTAGAAAGGTATCAAAATCATGATTTATTAGCTTTCAATTCTTACAAAATGACAGATCTCCACTTAAAATCTAAAAAAGATAGTACAATTTTACCCGGTAATTACAAAATATAAATTCATTGATTTCCCTATTAATACCCTAAAACAATCGGTTTGCATACATTTTGGAACTTTAAGGATACACTTCCCAGACCACCATCAGCACCAGAAAGCAATTAATAGAAAAAAAGGTAGTAACATTTTATTTTATTTTATTTATTTATTTATTTGAAGAGTTTTTTATAGCGCTGGCTAGACCCGAAGGTATCAGAGAGCTTTACATGAGAATCAACAATGTAACAGAAAAAGTTCAACAATTTCACAATACATCAAAAAATAGGCAACGCAATTAGGAGAGGAGAGAAAGGAGAGATAAAAGTAATGGAGGGGGCAGGGGAGGTGAGAAAGGCAGGATAAGGGACGAGACAACAGGAGAGACGAAAGGAAGTCTGTCTAAAGACCGACTGGGTAGGTGACGACCAAGGGGGGAATCCACGGCCGATCTCCCCTATAGCTAAACCAGGTAGCTCCATCGGGCATCAGACAAAATAGTTCAGTCTCAATACATTGAGAGAGGAGAGGAGAGACATAAATAGAGGGAGGATGCAGGAGGAGACGACAGGAGAGACGAAAGGAAGTGCAACAATGTGGTTCAACAATATAACAGAAAAAGATCAACACATTACATCAAACAATCAGCAATACATTAGGAGAGGGGAGAAAGGAGAGAGAAAAGCTGTGGGGGGTAGGGGAGGTGAGAAAGTGAGGATAAGGGAAGAGACCACGGTAGAGACGAAAGGAAGTCTGTCTAAAGACCGACTGCGTAGGTAACGACCAAGGAGGGAATCCACAGCCCATCTCCCCTCTAGCTAAACCAGGTAGCTCCATCGGGCATCAGACAAAATAGTTCGGTCTTAGGTGGCGAGGGAAGAGGTTCACAGAAAAACAGGGTGGGGACAAAGGGCAAGGGCAGGTGAGGGCAGAAGACAGAAGCTGGAAAGAGCAAGCAAGTAAGATGTTGAGGACAGTGCATTCTTTCTTTGGTTAACCGTCCTTCTGTACTCCAGTAAAATCTTATAAGGTGATTGGAAAGTAGGGGTTGAGGTTGAGGTGGCCAGCGGGCGAGCAGAGAGGCAAACAGCAAATTACCCGGGTGGGCGTTTGTGGTCCGAGCGAGCAAGGAATTGGCAAACGAATAAAGAAGAGTAGGCAAACTTTGACGCGTTGAGGCGGTCAGCAGGGGGCAGCAGGAGACGCCGGTAAACAGGTGGCCCAAGCAGATGGCTGTGATCAGGAAGCGATTGAGGTGGCCAGCAGGGGGCAGCGGGAGATGGGGAGTAAACTGTAACCGGCACAAGCAGACGGCCATGTTACAAGGGGAGCAACAGGGAAATTGGCAGGAGAAAGAGTCGAATAATCAAATCTTGTGGCAATAGAATAAACCAGAAAAGTCAAACTTTATGGCACGTTGCAGGGACATAAGAGATCCAATGTGTAACGGTGGTCGTGCTCTGAAATGCTGTCCGCACCCCAGGGGGTCGAGGCAGATGGACAATATGATTTCATCACAGCTGCAATGGAAATACGGGGGAGAGAGAGAAAGGCCGCAGGAGATGTCAGAAAACACAGGTGGTGGAAGGTACACACTCCCTCCGTGCCGTCCTCACTCCCGACAGCAGGCAACCAACCCGCCCTTGAAGCTGCCTAGCTGGCCTGTACTGTGTTTCGCGAAATAGGGGCCGACCCCAGGGGGCCATGACAGGGTGGTTGCAGAGGTCATGATGGGGGCTACCAAAAGGAAATGGCTTCCTTTCAAGGACTTCAAGCCGGGACTGAACACCGGCAGCAGGAGTCAGGATAGTGAGGGGGCCGTGGAAAACAGGCCGAAGCAGGCCGCTTGAAGAGGCCTGGGTGGGGGCTTCAGAGAGGCCTCTTAGTGGGAGTTTCAGGCCGGGATTGAACCCCAGCTGCAGACGTCTGGTGTCGACATGAAACGGGAGCCGAGGAGGACGGAAACCATTGCAGCAGCAGGCCGTACCTTGGCAGGCTGCAGTGGCCAGCGCTGAGGAGAGAGGCTCCGGATCTGGGTGTAATTCCGAGCAGCGAGGTTCTTATGGCTGCCAACACCCATGTAGATCAGCAAGGCCACAATGCCACATCTCCTCCCCTAGTAGAGAAATCTATCTGTATCATCTCCAGACATAGCAGTGTGCACTTAAATAGACTACAGCACATAGCTTAAAATAAGACTTCAAGTGCTGCAACCAGCTGCTATTTTTGGGGCTTACGGTGGCCAATGTCTCTGAAGACAAGCGAACAGTGGCTAGTCCTCTTGAGGTCCTCTTTGGGGCCTAGTCACCATCCCCCTGGACCTAACAAGTATACGTATAGAGGAAGGACCGCACACATTTGGCACCCCTACTCCCCGTGTCCAACGTTCCCACAAGAGAAATCTACGTGGACAGAATACTTGTAAGTAAAACATGACATTTTTCAAGCTGTGGTTATCCCAATAATCGGGATCTCATTTTTCTTAATAAAGAATATGCACAGGCGTGGTCAAAGCCCTTACCATTGATCACACTCAATAGAGACTGGTAAAGCACACCATTCTTGTATCTTGATCTTGGCCTACGGTACTTTTCTTTGCTGAACCACCCCTAGTCATTCCCTTTCAAGACTCCCAAAAACCTCAGCCATGAACCACCACCACCACTTTTTCCAACATTGATTTCGAAGAGGGTACAACAGTGCATGCACTGTGAATACACTCTAAATTGCAAAGGGTGCACCTTTGAAAAGTGTTCTTCACGTTTATTTAGATATAAAACAAACTGTTAGAGGGAGGAGCCTAGCTCGCGACCGAGATGGCCGCGCTTTAGCTCGGCTCCGTTCGCCCGCCTGTGTTTTTCACATTTATCCTGCATTTATCCTGCCCCGGGAAGCCCTCCTTGCTGTGTGGTATTACTACGACGCACTGCAGGCACTTACCACTTGTTCCGGTTGTCCTGGCTGCTGTGGGTCCGGTGCAGTGTCCCCGATCGTTCCCGGGACTCGAGAGCGGACTGGCCTGGTTCTTCGTCCCGGCTCCTGGGCCGGATGCAGCTTGCGGGCTTGCCCTTCGGGGCGCGCTGGAGGTGATTGGAGGGCCGCTGTTCGTGTGAGCCGGAGGTTCCTGGCTGAGAGGATCCTGTGTGGCGGCGGCCTTGGATGGTGACGCTGCCCTTCATTATTGGGGTTCCTCGTGTATTCGGCTTCCTCCCCCTTTGTTCTCCGGTCCGGCCATTTTGTTCTTTGCCGCCCGGCCTCGGAGAGCGGGACTGGCGACATTGGAGGGCCGGCGAATCCCCTTCTTCTGGTGGCCCCCCTTCCTGTCCGGGGTGTTCTTCTGCCTGTCGACGGGACTTCGTCTGCTTTAATGCCGCCCCGGCGGAGGTTGTTGGCCGCGCGGCCTGTTCGGGCTCTCAAGATGGCGACCAGCCCCATTTGTTTGGGCCGGGCCCAGACGAGCACTGGGGGCCCGTCACAAGGCCCGGGTGTCGGATACTGTGAATGTTTTCCTGCACTTAAGAGGATCCTGACCATCCTGCTATCCTGGCGGCTATCGGTGGCCGCGCCACTCCCGGCTCTCGAGACGGTTCCTCACTACGGGCCTCCCGGGCCCCCGCGACCGGATGAGGCATCGATATCGCGGGGTGTGGCTGGTACTCTCCTGGCGGACTCGGCCCCGGCTGCCACCCCGGAGGCGCGCATCCTGATGGCGCCTTCTCCTCCTGTGCTGCCTCCTCTGCCCTTGGCCCGGGAGCCGGATTTTGTTTTGCCGGACTTTCATGATTCTCCTGGTCCCTCTCAATCGCCACTGCCCGATGACGTCTCCTGTACCGGCCCGGATGGGTCGGCTTTTATGGATATATCCTTGGAACTGTGCCTGCATCGTTTGCTACATTCTGTGACTTTCCTGGATCTTCCATGCTTTTCTTCCTGTGACTTTTTTGGACTGCCGTTGGACTTTCCTGCTGCCTGCCTTCTGTTCTTTCTGGCAGGGTCCTCGTTGGATCGGACCCTTACTGCTTTGGATAAAAAGGGTCAGGGCTGATGAAAACTGGCTCCTATATGCGGTGGTTCCTGAACGGTTTGGATGATCTCTGTGTCCTGATATGGTTCTGTGTAACTGGTTAGTGCTCCTGGACTTTGGCCTGATACTCTTTGGCTTCCCGAGGACTCGGACCCTTAACCCGGGCGGGTGGATGGGTGCATTTACTCCTGTCTTTGGCCCTCCCCCGTGTGTATGTTTGTATGTCTTTATTCCCTTCTTTCCTTCCCTCCCTTTCCCCCCCCCCCTTTTTTTGTCTTTTAATTCCTACTTTTCTTGTTCCACTAAATTTCGGGTTCAACTTAGGGCGACAGGCACGCTGCGGGGGGGTAGGCCGTAGCCTTCTGCAGGGGTGCAGGGTGGGCTTAGGGGTGGGTGGGGGGGGTCTGTTTGTGTCGGGGGGTCTTTTTCCCCCCTTATTTTCCCTTTTTGTTCTATGGCTCTTGTGTATTCACTTTTTCGGGACTCTGTCACCTTGTATCTCCCCCGGGGGTATTCTGTCCTTCTTCCGGTGTGTGGCTGATTGTGGTTTGCTGCCTATTCTGGTATTAAGTTGCTGTTACATCGCATGCCGGTTTTATTGTCCTGTTTTTCCCCCTGAGGATGCATGGTCTGGCGGGTGTTCCTTCTGTTGTCTTTTTTCCCTCTTTCCCTTCCTCCTTTATGGAGGTGCCCTTTTTCCGTTGGGGTGCGTATTGCATAGTCTTTGTGATGGGGCTTTTTGACCACGTCTTCTTTGTTTGGGTGGGGGCGGAGGTGAGTGTGCGCGATTGATTGTTGCCACTGTCGCTATTTGATGGTCTGATTCTGTTTTTGTCCTTTGCTCGATTTGATTATATGGCTTCATTTTTTACGTTGTGTTTATAAAATGGCGGCTTGCCGCGGTCCCTCCCTTGTATTCTCGTATACGGCCCGTTATTCTTTTGGTCCCCTCCCCGTGCTAGAAAACTTAACCTTTATTATCCTGCTCTTGCTGAACGCTCTCTGGTCTTTCTTGTTTCACCAGTGCTCCTGATGTTATATCCTGTGCAGATCTTCTTTTTGTATGCTGGTTATTTGACCATTCTGTTTCTGGCCAGCCCGTGGGGTTGTAGGCCAGTATTTGTGAGCTTTCATTGTCAATAAAGGTTTTCAAAAAAAAAAAAAAAAAAAACAAACTGTTTACTTTCAGGGCTGTGCTGTGTACTCCTCATTTGATCATATGAACACACCTCAAGTAGGTGTAGACTTTCCCAGTCCTGTCAGTGTACACAGCCATTTTCAAATTTAAATTTAAAGAAAAGCACATGTTTTTTAGATGAAGCATCGATGTTACTGTTGTCTGCAGTTGTTACAGGGCTGAGAAAGTAAGGGGTGAATTGCAACTGATGATAAATATTTTTTAACTTAGTGATCTAATGTTATTTACCAACAGGACCTCGATAGGGAAAGGTTTCCGAAACCTTTACTTGTAGTTTTTTGTTTCCATTTTAGTGATTGCTTAGTTTTTGTGCTAATGTTTCCCCAAATTGTGAACATGTAGTAGGAGATGCCCTCTTTGTACAGCTGTCAGTGTTTTCATCAGTAAATACATTGGTTATATTCGATGTAAGTTCCCAACCCAAATGCCATTGCACTGAGCTCATTTGGATAAAACTTTGATCATCTATTTTTTTTTTTGATCCACCATTGGTCTCCTGGGCTGTGAAATAGTCCCTCTTCGTATTTCTGTGTAGTCTACTAGGATTTACTAGCAAATTTGGAACACTTTCCCAATGAAAACCAGTAATCAGAAGGCTTGGGCTTAGAAGTGTGGTTTGCATAAATTTCCAACCTTACAAGAATTATTTACTAGTCTAGATTTTCCATCGCATAAATGTAATGCATATATGCGCCTGTAAGTTTTGTTACTCCAAGGAAAAATACATACTGTGGGGAAACTGTATTCCCTACACCCTCACCAATTTTAGGTATGATTCATCCATTTTCCAATGCTTAAGGATTAGAGGATTAGATCTCGCACTGTTTTTTAGGGCATTTAACTGTCTGCAAAAGGTTTGTGATTACGAGTTTCAGGGAGTTAACCACCTTTTGCAAAAGACCTCACTCCAGAATGCCCACAGCCCGCCATGTGAGCATATTTCCTGACACACAAAATGTTGCCATGGAGTGTTACAATGAAATATTGACATCTGTAGTGCCACTGCTTGGTAATTTCTCTCATGTTGTGCACCTAAAACCACTTGTCATCTTTGAGCCATTAGTAGTGCAGTGCCCTAGCCCTTTTATGTCCTAAATGGCTGCCTGGTGTAATACGTTTCTGTGAGTTTGCCTAATAGCTGTGGCTGGCTGTTTCATGTTTCACTTGCTGATCACATTCATATTCATCTGAATCCTCCCTACACATTCTCTAGACTGTTGAAATAAGTTTATACAAGTTTGCCTAACAGCTGTGGCTGGCTGTTTCATGTTTCACTTACTGATCACTTACATTGTTATCTGAATCCGCCCTACACATTCTCTGGACCAGGGGTCTCCAACCAGTAGCACGGGAGCTACTGGTTGCTCACCAGCACCCTCAAAGTAGCTCTCAGAGGTGAAGCGAAACCAAGCCAATCTCAGAGATTCTGTGTATATTAAAGAAGGCAGCACTGCTCATTTCACTACCCTTGGGAGTTACAGACAGCCAAAACCAATGGCAGGGCCTGTTGATATCACTCAAACACACACTGGGGTGGCCTATCAATCAATAAATCAGGGATTTATAGAGCGCACTACTCACCTGTGAGGGTCTCAAGGTGCCAGGGGAGTGTGTGGGGGGATTTGGGCAGCTCAGGCTATTCGAAAAGCTAGGTCTAGAGGCTCTTCCTGAATGCTTTCAGTGTGGGGCTTCATCTGATGCTGAGGGGGAGGTCATTCCAGGTATTGGCCATGGTGTAGGAGAAGGGTGTGCCTCCTGTTCTGGTTCTTTGGATGCAGGGGATTTCGGCCAAGGCCAGGTCAGCGGAGCGGAGGTTTCTTTGGGGGTGAAGAAGGAGATTCTTTCATTGAGATATTGGGGTCCAGTGTTGTGGAGGGCTTTATAGGTGTGTGTGAGCAGCTTGAAGGTCACTCTTTTTTCGACAGAGAGCTAGTGGAGTGATCGTATATGCTGGGTAATGTGGTCTTGTTGTGGGATGCTGAAGATGAGTCTGGCTGTGGCGTTCTGCACAGTCTGAAGTTTATGGAGTAGAGATTTGTTGATTCCGGCATAGAGGGCGTTCTCGTAGTCCAGCCTGCTGGTGATCAGTGCATGGGTGACGGTATTCCTTGATTCGGGGGGTGGGTCCATTTGAAGGTCTTGCTGACTATGCGGAGGGTGTTGAAGCATGTGGAAGCTGCAGCGTTGGTCTATGGGTCTGCCACATGAACCATCGTCATCCACTTTAAATCTACCTAAGAAGGACATTGGCCATGTTATCGGCCCTGCTCGATCAGTCGCACTGTGTATAACATCAAAGAATAGGAGCAGCAGTAACCAGGGCTGACCCACCAAAGGGTGTGACTGCAAGAACTGGAGTGAAAATGTGTTAGTTGGGAGCATGATCAACCAAAGAGCGGAGGAGAAGAGAGTATGCATCCAGGGCAGAGAAAATTAAAGCATCACATTCATTTTTGTGTGGGTGTGTGACATTGTGTCCTTACCAAATAAACAGTGTTGATTCCTTAAAGCTACTCCTAGCGTCAAGGACTGCCAAATATGTATGCTGGTCTCCATCATAGGAGTATTATCTCTGACGCAATTGTGCCCATCATGGTATAAATCTGCCGTAGCTATAATATTTTCGTCCAGACTATTTTGGGCATAAAAGTCTAGTAATTACATACTTGCAGCCATTACTGACCTATTAGGAGCATGACTGGCCTGCTTTTAGCCATTCCTGACAGAGTGGCCACCACTTCTCCCATAACAATGGCCATAACTGATGTGTGTTGGGCATCAAGCTGTGGCACAGTGGTAGCCCTGGTTTAATGGTGGGCATTATTGGCATAACAGAGGCATTCTTAGTGTTATGGTGAGGAAGCATGGCCTATCATTCCAATACGTGGGTATTTGAAGCATAATTTGCCCATGAGAGGCATTTTTACAGGGTGGTACTCAATGAAAACAAAAAGCTGATGTTTAGGGACTGTGTATTTTCTAACGATGAAAACTGATTTGATTTTTAAAGGAAAAAAATACGCTTTTTCAGATAATGTATTTCTTCTGTAAAATTGAGTTTGATTGCTCAAAGTGGAAAGGGATTTTGCTAATGATGACAAAATATTGCAATGCTAAAACACATTCAAAATTGTTAGCTGAATGATAATTCAATTTAAGTTGGGGAGACTTACTGCTGTAGTTATACCCTTTGTGGCACACCATGTGATGATTTGAATTGTACTTGATTACAAGCATTTAATATTGATAAACGTTTTCCTAGCATTCTGCTGATAACTTCACCTGGAATTTTTGGGCGGTTACTACTGATAATTGTGCTTAGGGTGGTCATAGTGTAATTTTAATACATATCATCAGCATTTGACAGTGATAAAATATGCTAGTAGCTCAGCAGGACTTTCCTTGAGCTGAATTAGCTCTCGCTACAGAAAAGGTTGGAGACCCCTGCTCTAGACTGTTAGTTTTCCCAGTATCCTAGAGACACTGAATGAAAGTCCCACAAGATGCCCTTTCAAATATTGAATTTTCTCTTGATGCTGTGAAAATAGTCTTCATTTCATGCTTTCATGTATGCCAGTCCACTAAATAAGGAATCATGTTTGTGACATGTAAATAAATGTATGTGTGATTTTTAGTTGCAGATTATCCAGTACATTAAATTCCCACCAAACCAGAATAATAATACCATCTGCAGAGTTTGATTTTGTTTGCAGATACTTCCCTGTTGTGCACGATTCATAGTGGTCACCTCTTCCCACCCTGGCCAGGAAAGGTAAACAGACGCTAACAAATGATGTCTTCATTCAAACCACAATCGAGACTCTCTAATCTCCAGGCCATTGAGCCTTCCATTCCAAAACCACAGTGTGGGCTTGGTGCAACATGCTGTGTGTGGGTTAACTTAGACTAACTCTTTTAAAAATCCTAAAATACTTAGCCTGCATCAGATGTGAAATCGATCGTAGAAATAATGCGGTTTGTTAACATTTGTTTCATGTGATCGCGTTGCTTTGTTAGGGCTTATAGAAAGTGCTTTTCGTTTTCTGCTTTGAGGGGAAAGGACCTCATGTACTGGTTGTGGTAGGCGTTGCAGTTATCATATAGTGGTTTACTTTTGATTTAGAACCATATAATATGTATGTCAAGTTTATCCCCACAACCCCTCTGTGGTAAATAATTGACATAAAGACTTTTTCAATATGAATATTCTCAAGCGTCGATTGAGTAGCTATAGTCACATATTTGGATTAAATTCAAGGTATCCAGATGATTCTCTGGAAAAAAACATTGATGTAAAGGGAATACATATGCACCTCATCTTTCAAAAAACCCAATTTAGCATTCCACAAGCTGAAATATGTTTATTAAATAAACAATAACCTCTGAGCTTTGCAAACGTCTTTTGCACTGTAGCCTGAATCCCAATGAAAACTAAAGTTTGTTGCCAAAGTACAGTCTGCCTTGGTGAAACAGCTAGAAAGTGAATAGCATACCTGTTTAATGATTTTCACTTTTTGTGCCAGAAAAAGATTGACACCAATGTTTTGTATATTGCAGACCTGCCCGAATGAAAACCTCTCGCTTTACAAAAGTGGATTCATCAAATACACACATACAGCAAAAGTGCATCAAAAATACATTAATGTAAAACTCCTGCTTAAATTATCCCTCAAACGTGCAATTTAATCAAGAATCCACTCTTAAAAACACATTTTACACCTCCTTTGAGTTTGGTAGTTCATCATAGATAGGTTCCCATCTATCTGAAAATGTATAAATCAAAAACTTTTGCTGTCACAAGGCCTCCATGTAAATTTTCTAACCAAGTCTTCTCCACATTGAGCCATATCTGACTTCAGTGTCGGGCCATCAGGAAGTTGGAGAATAATGACTTTTCATAGGGGCAATCCTTCCCAGAGGTTTCTCAGCAATAGATGAAACGGCTATGCTAGGAGCAGGCCTAATTCAAGTACCATGGGCCTTGCTTGTACAGGATAATAGATATGCCCACAAAACCTGAAACTCAAGGCAGCTCCAACAAACATGCTTCTAATTCACTCAACCCTAAAGCATCAATTACATTTGGCTGAGCAATCTTCAAACATCCCCTGACGTCTGCCTGGGGTAGGTACAGGTGATACAGTGAATAGTTTAGATCTAATGGGTGTAGTTGTTGTTTATCATTCTTCTCGGCTCAGTCTGACTTATCTGAGGTGGAAATCTATTTAGCTAGACCTGTTGAATCACATTATTGTCTTGGTCAGATGGCATATTTAAACTGCTATATACTCTTTGTTTGGTTGCTGTTAAAACATTCTGTCTCATGAGAGGTTAGTTCTGAAGTAGCTTTGAAACTTTTACAATTCTCCAGTCTGTGTATTTTTTATGCTTTACAAGCTGAGCCAGCTCCCACATTTCTTCCTGCTCCCACTATAGGATCGCTGAGGCCTTTCTTGTTGCAGCAAAGGATTACACCATAATGGATGTCAACCCTTTTCTCTTGGACCCCCATATTAAGTATCCCTTGAATTCATCAGTGGGTGCCAGTATGTATTCAAAACTGTATTTTCCCAAATAATTTTTATTCCAATCCCCCTGTCATCTTTTCAAACAGATAAAAAGCTTATCTTTATTTATTAATTTTATTGACACACATCCAATCATTTTTAAGAGTAATTGCGTCCTTAACAATTGTTAGTAGGTAGATACCGTGAGATATGAAGCAGTGTTATGTGATTACCATAGATGGGGTGAGAGATGATAGATTGTGAGCAAACATGACCTGATAACATTTATCATGACCGCGTTTACATTTATCATCAAAAATATTTATCATCATGTTTACAGGTCAAACCATTATAAACATGACGTTATATCATGATATGGCTAACATTTATCATTGCAAAAACTTATCATAATATATACATCTTTACGAGAGACTGCTTTAACACCTTCCATGCTCATGACGAGCTGAGCTCGTCATGAGGCACGGTGCTCTGGTGCTCATGACGAGCTCAGCTCATCATGAGCCGTGGAACGCTCACACGCGGGGATAATTCCCCTGCTGTGCTGAGCGTTCCACGGGAATGGGTGCAGCTGTGACGAGCTCAGCTCGTCATGAGCTGTGGAGCACCGTGCCTCATGACAAGCTGAGCTCGTCATGAGCATGGGGGCCCTGTGCGTGCCCCTCCCGCCCCCAGCACAGCGGGGGATTACCCCCCACAGCGAAGGGGTTAACAACATGACATTACAACATTTATTATGACTTGGTTGGCTTATACTTATTATCGCAAACATTTATCATCCCATGTACATACTTAGAAGACACTACATTACAAAAATGAAATTACAACATTTATCGTCACATGGATTACATTTATTATTACAAACATTTATCATCATATACCCATGTTTACTGGACACTAAATGGTAAACATAACATTACAACATATATCATGATGGGGCTTATAATTATCATTGCAAATGTTTATCATATATACATAGTTACAGAACTTTCCGGTAGACATAACCTTTATCATGACATAATGTACATTAATCGTTACAAACACAATGCAATCACGACATTACAACTTTTATCATGATGGGGCTGACATTTATCAATAGATATGTGCACTGCTTCTTCCTTAGGGCACATAGCAGGCCTGAGGATCTTTCTCTTGAAGTGCATCAGCCAGAGCATCAGATTTGCTTTCTTAATGAATGCTTCAATTTCTTTTTAATACAGTTATCTTGTGACCTGATTTTGACATAACCTGGTGTATTATGTCAGACATCTGAGTGAAATTGACTCAGTCTGGTTTCAAATAAAGAGGAACCATCTCCACCATCGTCAGCAAGGGTCTTTGTGAATTTACATCACCTAACACCGACACTTAAGACTGTGCCTGTTACCTTACCAAAGACTCTGTAGCCTCAGGTCCACTGTCCGACATGGCCTTTTCTCCCTTTCATGTTGGGTCCTGTCTAAACATTAAAAAACAGCTGCAGTTAAGATGTAATAAAAAATGATTGCTGTTGCTATACAACGTATCTCAGATAAAGAATATAATATGTAATGATGCATAGTACTTTTAAAAATGTAAAATAGTCCCTCATGCATTGCAACAAAAGCACTTTATAGGAGGTGGAATGATACACAAAACAGCTAACAGCATAAGGTGATAGAGTAATATTTCACTGAGTAGAGCCAGAGCCCAATCTATGTGTACTTTAAAGATGTGGGGCCTGATTTAGAGCTTGGCGGACAGGTTATTCCATCACAATGTGACGGGCATCCCGTCCACCATATTATGAGTGAAAGAGGAAGCCAGGGAGTTATAATAAGGCACACAGGATACCCGTCATTCGGTCATCTTTGTGACAAAGTAATCCGACGGACAAACAGTAACTCATGCCCTCAAGGCTATCGTTTGCCGAAACGCGTCATGTTGGACTGGTGCTGGGCTAAATTTGAATAAAAGAAAAATTTGCACCTTCTTGGGTCTCGCTGGTTCCTGCTTGTGTGCATGGCTGCCTTGCTGCGCTTGCCGGTGTTGGGAATTCAACATACCTCATATATATATATATATATATATATATATATATATATATATATCACTCCGCACTCCCCCAGCTCCAGGAAGGACAACACGGACACCTTACTTGGTTTGCAGTAAATTTAATCGGACTGCACAGCAACGCGTTTCACCTTTCGGCTTGGTCACGCTACAGAAGCATAACAAATGCACACATTTAAATATACGTAATTAAGTGAACAAAGAAGACGGGCTACACCCTGGTGAAAGTAAACAAAAAATGTGATTCCGCCATTTTGACCTAGTCAGTAGAGACCTCACACAGTGACCATATGTCAATACTTTTTTATCCATTTGAGCAATGCAGGAATTTAATACAGCTTATCCAAAATGAAATGTTTTCAAAAGTAAAAAGATAATAGTCAATAAAATACCATCAGAGTCAATATATCAATTAACTGCAAAGAGTGTTTTGCTACGTGACACAAAGCCAAGTCCCGCCCCAGTGGGCACAGATAGTATCACCCAATTCTAAAATGTAGTTTGTAATCGCTCGAACTCCTAAGTACATGTATCAAAGTTCAATTATAAGTATAACTGTACAATGGGTCTGCTCGAGTTCCGTGATAATAGGAAATGACACAAGATCGTCCTAGTGGGCAACAAAGTCTTGGGTTACTGTAGTTGCAAGGCATGTCCCATATTTACAAAACAAAAGCTACTAACGCCCAAGTGGGCACGATCTTAAATATAAACAAGGTGTGCTGTCTCATAAATTTGTTAGGTCGCGAATGTTTCAGTTGGCATATATCACCATCACCCCAAATGTGCATACACCTGAAAATAAAATAATAACAGTATCAAAAAATCGTTCCAAAAGGCAGCAATTTACAACAGTACAGGTGATGTATTAATGCACGAAACTATTGTTAGATTTCAAAATTCACTGACAGGGTGTACATTGCATATATACATCATAACTGCTAGTATCTATCAATGCAGATGAATTGACAATTCTTCACTCGAGTTCAGTCCCTGTGGCATCATAGTTTCCATGTCAATTATGTATTTGGACTCAAGTTTTCGGAGTGCCAATTTGCGGTCCCCCCCACGAATGCTGACAGGGATATCATCAATGACAACCATTCTCAACAAGTTTTCATTTTGAAAATGTTGATCATAAAAGTGACGAGCAACAGGGTACTGTTTGTTGTTGTGCCTAATCGCTCTTATATGCTCGAGAACTCTATTCTTGGCACATTTGATCGTGCTGCCTATATAGGCCTTGTTGCATGGACACAGAAGGGCATACACACAATACATGGTATTGCAATTCAGTTTCTTTCTGATGGTTAGTTTCTTATCTGTGCCTGCAATCGATAGGATTTTACAATCAGAACTATTCCTGCAAGCCTTGCATTTCCTACACCTTGTGAAACCTCCCACAGTTACATTGGCCTTCGTCTGTCTGGTAGTAATCAGCCTGGGGCTTAATTCATCTCTTAGAGAGTTACATTTTTGAAATGTGATCTGCGGTGTGATATTAAGGTGTTTTTCCAAGTTGGCATCAGTTAGTAGTACGGGCCAATGTTTGTGTAGTATTTTGCGTAGTTGTGATGACTGCCCTGAAAATTTCGTTATAAACCTCAAGTTATTTTTCCCCGGGTCTTTTCTGTCTGGGTGGAGTAGTTTAGTTCTATTCACCACATCCACTTTGGCACAGGCTTCTCGGATAGTCTTTTTGCTGTACCCTCTTTCTAAGAATCGATCAATCATGGTCTCTTTCTCAAGTTGATAGTTCTCCTCTGAGCTACAGTTCCGTCTGGCCCTTAATAGCTCACCGTAAGGGATGCTGTATACCAGTTGTCTAGGATGGGAGCTGGCAGCATACAAGATGCTGTTACCCGCTGTACTTTTGCGAAATAATTTTGTTTGCATGGTGTTATCTGCAATCTCCACCAGAACATCTAAGAATTCAATTTTAGTATCACTCATATGTTCGGTGAATCTCAAATTGCAATCATGGTCATTCAAACATCTGACAAAGTTATGGGCAGAGTCCAAATCCCCATTCCAAATCAAAAAATATCGTCGATGTATCTGAGCCACAGAACACAGCGATCGTGATCTTCCAACTGGGCGGCCACCCGCTCCTCCCACCAGCCCATCGCCAGATTGGCGTAGCTGGGGGCAAAGCAGGTGCCCATCGCTGTGCCCTGTGACTGTCGATACACCACCTCATCAAAAAGAAAAAAATTATTTTCTAGACAGAATTTCATCATGTCAAGAATCATTTTGGAATGGGACATAAACGCTACCGAGCGTCTCCTCAGAAAATATTCCACAGCCTTGAGTCCAAATTCATGTTTAATGGACGTGTACAAACTGCACACGTCCAGGGTAACCATGATGTAATTAGGTTCCCAATGTATTCCCTCAATGATTGTAAGGAAGTGGGTGGTGTCTTTAAGGTAGGCGGGTAGACTGACAACATATGGCCTCAGATAATGGTCAATGAACCTAGATGTCATTTCAAGGAGTGACCCAATAGATGACACAATGGGTCTCCCTGGTGGATCAGTGGGGTCTTTGTGGACTTTGGGTAGTAAGTATAAGACTGGGATGCAAGGGTGTTGGCATTTAAGATAGTTCAATTCCTCCCATTCAAGTAAGCCCTGTGCTTGCCATTCATTAAGCATTTCCCCATAAATTCTGTTTGACTCATTGACTTCTAATCTGCTCGATTTCATATAGCAAGTGATGTCTGAAAGTTGTCTAAGTCCTTCCCTTATATATGCCTCCTTATCCAGAACAACAACATTACCTCCCTTGTCGGATGGCCTTATCACAATCGTGGTATCTGATTTGAGTCTGTCCAATGCCTGCCATTGTTGCACAGTCAAATTCTTCTCAGATGTTTTGTGATATCTTATCCTCCTTTAAATCCCTCAGAACCCCCCTCTCGAAGACGTCAATAGCGTCACATTCAACTGGAGGTAGAAAAATGGATTTGGGTTTAAATCCACTCCCCGGGTTGTTGTCACCACTCAGATTATATTGCGTTAAATTGACATCATCATTATTTATGTTCTCTTGTGATGTTAATACATTCAAAAATTCAACATCATTTCTATCAAGGTTACTGTATGTTCCCTTTTCCCCAACATTATCAAAATGATGTTTGGTATCGAACCACTTTTTTAGTTTTAACTTACGTGAAAAATAAAACAGGTCAATACGAGTCTGAGGAAAGTTAAAATTGGATGTAGGGCAAAAAGACAAACCTAGTCCCAGTAGTTCAGTCTCTTCCGTCGTGAGCATCCGCTTGGAGAGGTTCATCATTGTCATACCTGGGCCTTTTTCCCCCTTGTTACCATTCCCACAGGGGTCGTTGTTTCTTTTCTTGTATCTTGCTTTGGCTTGTTTGTTCCTCTGTTTTTGCCTCTTCCTCCTCGTCCACCTCCCCTCTGGGAGTTTAGACCCTGTTGATGGGAATGTTGTTCTGTCCTTCCTTGATAGATCATCTGAAACTGATCTAAAAAATTCGGCATCTTTTTTTGTTTGGGTGTGGCAAGCGTTGATTTAGCCGAGCCATCCGAGATGTTGCCATCAGATATGTCACTTTCTGATATGGTGATGCTTATTTCATTCGTTAGAGATTTCTTTAGACCCCCTCCATTCTTCTCAAAGAGATGATCATACTTCTTGTGAAAAGTGAGTGTACGTCCTGACTCATAGTCCTTGTAATCCCTCATAAATTTTCTTTGTTTTTTGGCTGTAATTTCAGCTTCTAAGGTCTCTAGACGTTTATACATTGCCACCATGAAGCCATCAATCGCCTCCTTAGTAGTGGCTTTTTCCAACTCAAGGATCAACTCATCAATTGCCAACAACAGCTTTTTGCGATCTTTTATGGCAAATTTGACAAGAATTTTCATCATAGTCATGGAGCAGGAATTGGAATTTTTTGACCAGTCATCCAACATCTCAGGGTCTGGGTCTTCATATGTGGGGATCGTGAAGATTCTCAATCCTCGAGGTACTCGTGACGCCTCAATGTAGCGTTGGAGGGACTCAGCCTCCCACCATTTTGCAAGTTCTTTGCGATGTAATTTTTCCAACTTGGTAAACAGTTCCTGTATTCTAATCTCTTCAGAGATATTCCTGTTAGCATTGTCAGTTGGGGTTTTATCCGCCATTTCCCCTGCATCTTGTGCAAAGAATAGTTTGTCTGCTGCCGTTTTTCTTTTAGCTTCCAGAGCTGCAGCCATTTTCGGTTTGTATCCGTGCAAAACCAAGTAATGCCACCTACTGGACTACGTCGCCCAGAATGCACCGGTTGCTCCCCTCGCGCTGATGCCTGGCCGGTTTTATGCCAAGTCGACTGGAAACCAGGATAGTCGTGAGGCACCACGTCCCTCCGCCCTCAGACGGAAGAGCAGCGGTATCCCCAGCGCCCCCAGGTCCCGCCAACAAGTTCATGTACCGGCACTTAGTTAGAGCGTCTCATCGGTAATTTCGCTGGTATGCTAGTTAGCATGCAGCGACCCCGTCACGGAAGTAAAAGATGTGTGTAGCTTCCTCGGATACCGAAGACAAGGCACAGCGCGGTCAGCTTCCTCTTCCAATTTCTAAAAAGCTGCAAGCTCCGGTGTGAAAGGAAGCCGTCTTGCGGGGCGGTCCGTGTTCAGGGCACCGGCAGCCCTGTGTACTATCACTCCGCACTCCCCCAGCTCCAGGAAGGACAACACGGACACCTTACTTGGTTTGCAGTAAATTTAATCGGACTGCACAGCAACGCGTTTCACCTTTCGGCTTGGTCACGCTACAGAAGCATAACAAATGCACACATTTAAATATACGTAATTAAGTGAACAAAGAAGACGGGCTACACCCTGGTGAAAGTAAACAAAAAATGTGATTCCGCCATTTTGACCTAGTCAGTAGAGACCTCACACAGTGACCATATGTCAATACTTTTTTATCCATTTGAGCAATGCAGGAATTTAATACAGCTTATCCAAAATGAAATGTTTTCAAAAGTAAAAAGATAATAGTCAATAAAATACCATCAGAGTCAATATATCAATTAACTGCAAAGAGTGTTTTGCTACGTGACACAAAGCCAAGTCCCGCCCCAGTGGGCACAGATAGTATCACCCAATTCTACTGTTACTGTAGTTGCAAGGCATGTCCCATATTTACAAAACAAAAGTAAATATGGGACATGCCTTGCAACTACAGTAACCCAAGACTTTGTTGCCCACTAGGACGATCTTGTGTCATTTCCTATTATCACGGAACTCGAGCAGACCCATTGTACAGTTATACTTATAATTGAACTTTGATACATGTACTTAGGAGTTCGAGCGATTACAAACTACATTTTAGAATTGGGTGATACTATCTGTGCCCACTGGGGCGGGACTTGGCTTTGTGTCACGTAGCAAAACACTCTTTGCAGTTAATTGATATATTGACTCTGATGGTATTTTATTGACTATTATCTTTTTACTTTTGAAAACATTTCATTTTGGATAAGCTGTATTAAATTCCTGCATTGCTCAAATGGATAAAAAAGTATTGACATATGGTCACTGTGTGAGGTCTCTACTGACTAGGTCAAAATGGCGGAATCACATTTTTTGTTTACTTTCACCAGGGTGTAGCCCGTCTTCTTTGTTCACTTAATTACGTATATTTAAATGTGTGCATTTGTTATGCTTCTGTAGCGTGACCAAGCCGAAAGGTGAAACGCGTTGCTGTGCAGTCCGATTAAATTTACTGCAAACCAAGTAAGGTGTCCGTGTTGTCCTTCCTGGAGCTGGGGGAGTGCGGAGTGATAGTACACAGGGCTGCCGGTGCCCTGAACACGGACCGCCCCGCAAGACGGCTTCCTTTCACACCGGAGCTTGCAGCTTTTTAGAAATTGGAAGAGGAAGCTGACCGCGCTGTGCCTTGTCTTCGGTATCCGAGGAAGCTACACACATCTTTTACTTCCGTGACGGGGTCGCTGCATGCTAACTAGCATACCAGCGAAATTACCGATGAGACGCTCTAACTAAGTGCCGGTACATGAACTTGTTGGCGGGACCTGGGGGCGCTGGGGATACCGCTGCTCTTCCGTCTGAGGGCGGAGGGACGTGGTGCCTCACGACTATCCTGGTTTCCAGTCGACTTGGCATAAAACCGGCCAGGCATCAGCGCGAGGGGAGCAACCGGTGCATTCTGGGCGACGTAGTCCAGTAGGTGGCATTACTTGGTTTTGCACGGATACAAACCGAAAATGGCTGCAGCTCTGGAAGCTAAAAGAAAAACGGCAGCAGACAAACTATTCTTTGCACAAGATGCAGGGGAAATGGCGGATAAAACCCCAACTGACAATGCTAACAGGAATATCTCTGAAGAGATTAGAATACAGGAACTGTTTACCAAGTTGGAAAAATTACATCGCAAAGAACTTGCAAAATGGTGGGAGGCTGAGTCCCTCCAACGCTACATTGAGGCGTCACGAGTACCTCGAGGATTGAGAATCTTCACGATCCCCACATATGAAGACCCAGACCCTGAGATGTTGGATGACTGGTCAAAAAATTCCAATTCCTGCTCCATGACTATGATGAAAATTCTTGTCAAATTTGCCATAAAAGATCGCAAAAAGCTGTTGTTGGCAATTGATGAGTTGATCCTTGAGTTGGAAAAAGCCACTACTAAGGAGGCGATTGATGGCTTCATGGTGGCAATGTATAAACGTCTAGAGACCTTAGAAGCTGAAATTACAGCCAAAAAACAAAGAAAATTTATGAGGGATTACAAGGACTATGAGTCAGGACGTACACTCACTTTTCACAAGAAGTATGATCATCTCTTTGAGAAGAATGGAGGGGGTCTAAAGAAATCTCTAACGAATGAAATAAGCATCACCATATCAGAAAGTGACATATCTGATGGCAACATCTCGGATGGCTCGGCTAAATCAACGCTTGCCACACCCAAACAAAAAAAGATGCCAAATTTTTTAGATCAGTTTCAGATGATCTATCAAGGAAGGACAGAACAACATTCCCATCAACAGGGTCTAAACTCCCAGAGGGGAGGTGGACGAGGAGGAAGAGGCAAAAACAGAGGAACAAACAAGCCAAAGCAAGATACAAGAAAAGAAACAACGACCCCTGTGGGAATGGTAACAAGGGGGAAAAAGGCCCAGGTATGACAGTGATGAACCTCTCCAAGCGGATGCTCTCGACGGAAGAGACTGAACTACTGGGACTAGGTTTGTCTTTTTGCCCTACATCCAATTTTAACTTTCCTCAGACTCGTATTGACCTGTTTTATTTTTCACGTAAGTTAAAACTAAAAAAGTGGTTCGATACCAAACATCATTTTGATAATGTTGGGGAAAAGGGAACATACAGTAACCTTGATAGAAATGATGTTGAATTTTTGAATGTATTAACATCACAAGAGAACATAAATAATGATGATGTCAATTTAACGCAATATAATCTGAGTGGTGACAACAACCCGGGGAGTGGATTTAAACCTAAATCCATTTTTCTACCTCCAGTTGAATGTGACGCTATTGACGTCTTCGAGAGGGGGGTTCTGAGGGATTTAAAGAGGATAAGATATCACAAAACATCTGAGAAGAATTTGACTGTGCAACAATGGCAGGCATTGGACAGACTCAAATCAGATACCACGATTGTGATAAGGCCATCCGACAAGGGAGGTAATGTTGTTGTTCTGGATAAGGAGGCATATATAAGGGAAGGACTTAGACAACTTTCAGACATCACTTGCTATATGAAATCGAGCAGATTAGAAGTCAATGAGTCAAACAGAATTTATGGGGAAATGCTTAATGAATGGCAAGCACAGGGCTTACTTGAATGGGAGGAATTGAACTATCTTAAATGCCAACACCCTTGCATCCCAGTCTTATACTTACTACCCAAAGTCCACAAAGACCCCACTGATCCACCAGGGAGACCCATTGTGTCATATATTGGGTCACTCCTTGAAATGACATCTAGGTTCATTGACCATTATCTGAGGCCATATGTTGTCAGTCTACCCGCCTACCTTAAAGACACCACCCACTTCCTTACAATCATTGAGGGAATACATTGGGAACCTAATTACATCATGGTTACCCTGGACGTGTGCAGTTTGTACACGTCCATTAAACATGAATTTGGACTCAAGGCTGTGGAATATTTTCTGAGGAGACGCTCGGTAGCGTTTATGTCCCATTCCAAAATGATTCTTGACATGATGAAATTCTGTCTAGAAAATATTTTTTTTCTTTTTGATGAGGTGGTGTATCGACAGTCACAGGGCACAGCGATGGGCACCTGCCTTGCCCCCAGCTACGCCAATCTGGCGATGGGCTGGTGGGAGGAGCGGGTGGCCGCCCAGTTGGAAGATCACGATCGCTGTGTTCTGTGGCTCAGATACATCGACGATATATTTTTTTGATTTGGAATGGGGATTTGGACTCTGCCCATAACTTTGTCAGATGTTTGAATGACAATGATTGCAATTTGAGATTCACCGAACATATGAGTGATACTAAAATTGAATTCTTAGATGTTCTGGTGGAGATTGCAGATAACACCATGCAAACAAAATTATTTCGCAAAAGTACAGCGGGTAACAGCATCTTGTATGCTGCCAGCTCCCATCCTAGACAACTGGTATACAGCATCCCTTACGGTGAGCTATTAAGGGCCAGACGGAACTGTAGCTCAGAGGAGAACTATCAACTTGAGAAAGAGACCATGATTGATCGATTCTTAGAAAGAGGGTACAGCAAAAAGACTATCCGAGAAGCCTGTGCCAAAGTGGATGTGGTGAATAGAACTAAACTACTCCACCCAGACAGAAAAGACCCGGGGAAAAATAACTTGAGGTTTATAACGAAATTTTCAGGGCAGTCATCACAA
Organism: Lissotriton helveticus; assembly: GCF_964261635.1. Taxonomy (NCBI): domain Eukaryota; kingdom Metazoa; phylum Chordata; class Amphibia; order Caudata; family Salamandridae; genus Lissotriton; species Lissotriton helveticus. The sequence goes on from NC_136070.1 coordinate 1,093,490,754, forward strand.
CTACGCAAAATACTACACAAACATTGGCCCGTACTACTAACTGATGCCAACTTGGAAAAACACCTTAATATCACACCGCAGATCACATTTCAAAAATGTAACTCTCTAAGAGATGAATTAAGCCCCAGGCTGATTACTACCAGACAGACGAAGGCCAATGTAACTGTGGGAGGTTTCACAAGGTGTAGGAAATGCAAGGCTTGCAGGAATAGTTCTGATTGTAAAATCCTATCGATTGCAGGCACAGATAAGAAACTAACCATCAGAAAGAAACTGAATTGCAATACCATGTATTGTGTGTATGCCCTTCTGTGTCCATGCAACAAGGCCTATATAGGCAGCACGATCAAATGTGCCAAGAATAGAGTTCTCGAGCATATAAGAGCGATTAGGCACAACAACAAACAGTACCCTGTTGCTCGTCACTTTTATGATCAACATTTTCAAAATGAAAACTTGTTGAGAATGGTTGTCATTGATGATATCCCTGTCAGCATTCGTGGGGGGGACCGCAAATTGGCACTCCGAAAACTTGAGTCCAAATACATAATTGACATGGAAACTATGATGCCACAGGGACTGAACTCGAGTGAAGAATTGTCAATTCATCTGCATTGATAGATACTAGCAGTTATGATGTATATATGCAATGTACACCCTGTCAGTGAATTTTGAAATCTAACAATAGTTTCGTGCATTAATACATCACCTGTACTGTTGTAAATTGCTGCCTTTTGGAACGATTTTTTGATACTGTTATTATTTTATTTTCAGGTGTATGCACATTTGGGGTGATGGTGATATATGCCAACTGAAACATTCGCGACCTAACAAATTTATGAGACAGCACACCTTGTTTATATTTAAGATCGTGCCCACTTGGGCGTTAGTAGCTTTTGTTTTGTAAATATGGGACATGCCTTGCAACTACAGTAACCCAAGACTTTGTTGCCCACTAGGACGATCTTGTGTCATTTCCTATTATCACGGAACTCGAGCAGACCCATTGTACAGTTATACTTATAATTGAACTTTGATACATGTACTTAGGAGTTCGAGCGATTACAAACTACATTTTAGAATTGGGTGATACTATCTGTGCCCACTGGGGCGGGACTTGGCTTTGTGTCACGTAGCAAAACACTCTTTGCAGTTAATTGATATATTGACTCTGATGGTATTTTATTGACTATTATCTTTTTACTTTTGAAAACATTTCATTTTGGATAAGCTGTATTAAATTCCTGCATTGCTCAAATGGATAAAAAAGTATTGACATATGGTCACTGTGTGAGGTCTCTACTGACTAGGTCAAAATGGCGGAATCACATTTTTTGTTTACTTTCACCAGGGTGTAGCCCGTCTTCTTTGTTCACTTAATTACGTATATTTAAATGTGTGCATTTGTTATGCTTCTGTAGCGTGACCAAGCCGAAAGGTGAAACGCGTTGCTGTGCAGTCCGATTAAATTTACTGCAAACCAAGTAAGGTGTCCGTGTTGTCCTTCCTGGAGCTGGGGGAGTGCGGAGTGATAGTACACAGGGCTGCCGGTGCCCTGAACACGGACCGCCCCGCAAGACGGCTTCCTTTCACACCGGAGCTTGCAGCTTTTTATATATATATATATATATATATATATATATATATATATATATATATATATATATATATATATATATATATATATATATATATATATTATATATATATATATATATATATATATTTATTTATTTATTTTTTAATGTTCACAAAACACAGTTGCACTCTTCCTGAGATCTGCTTCTTCATACCAGCATGAACGCATCAGCACTGCAACCATCTGTCAATGTAATCAGTTGCACAGCATGCAGATGCTTTTCTCAGACAGAACAGATATTACACTGCCATCAGTAATGGCAGTTTTTCTCTTCCACAGAAGAGGCATAGCTTTGGCATCAGCAGTGCAATCCTTCCTACCACTGTGCATCATACGCAGAGTTCTTAATAGCAAACAACCACATTTCATTCAAGTAAGTCATAAAATGCTCCCAACACAGGAACTTACATCTCAGACTGGCATCCTGCTAAATAATTGCTTCTTACAGAGAGAAAAGCATAAGTGACACTACTTTCTCCATTCAAGCCGCAAAATGATGTTATTCCCTACCTGCAAACATCAGAACAACTAAGAATCACTTAGGCCCATATGTACGAACACATTTTCCCATAGACACAGAATGGGTAAAACCCTTCGATTCATCTGGCCCTTAGTTCATAAGGATGGTTAAGACCTGGTTATTCCTAATTTGGTTCCAACAAAAAAAGCTTTGTTCTAATTTTCTGCCTGCAGACAGATAACCCTCTAAAATCAAGCAAGAACTAAATTAGCAGAATCCCTCTACAAACAACTCTGAATAGCATGAAGAAACACATCTCCTTAGAAATGAGCCTCCGACGCATATCTCTCAGGCAAACCCACAACGGAATGATCAACGCAAACCCCAGGGATTGCCCACTCCTCAAAATCTTATCAGACAAGCCTTAATGACCCTCTGTTCAGAGATACCAAATAACTCAGTACCCCATAGTATAAAAACAAGTACAAAGTCAAACAATTTCAATAATGTTCAATATCTATGTAAAAAAATGGACAACATGTATTAAGACCATCAACCACCAAACAACCAAAGACGCAGGTGATCAACTTTACTTTCTACTCTTTATACTTCCCCAGATTGTATTTTATCTCAGTAGTCTCGAAAGAAACCTGCATGAGAATTAACTCCGTTTAAAGCTGGGGATTATTCTCTCTCCTACCTTTTTTATGTCAGGCCTACCAGACAGTTTTCTGGTTGCAAAAGACATATTGTGGGCTTACCTAGACCTACAGGGGCTTGCAGCCTGCCTATTGGTTGCCATTGGTTGGCCTTACTCTCACACTCATTTGTCGTTTCCTTATTCCTGTCCAAGCTTGTCAGTCTGGAGTTTGTCCCTCCCATGGAGCATAACCCCTTTATCATCGATTTAACTGGCTGACTTCTAGGGCTTCCTCCGCCTGCTTTTAGAGAACTATTTTTTCTTTTTATTTAAGCACTCCATGAGAGTGTATTTGTTTCTAGCTATCTCCAAAGCGTGCTTTTCTCCCCCTCCCCCCACATTACTCTCTCTCACCCAAGTGCATGTATCCCCTATCCACAGTAGAGTTACTCTCTTTGACCTTTGTGTGTTTCTTCCACATCCCTGAGGTCCACATTGCTGCTGCCTATCACATGTGTTCATTCTTCCCCCGCCCACCGTGTTCTTTACCCCTTATTCAATCCCCCAACCTGCTCCTGCAACCCAGTCATCATTTTTTTTTTGTTTATGCCCTTTTGCGCTGCCTTTTTCGGTGACACTTTTGCTTGTGTGTGATCAATCTCAGCTCTGTAAATAAAAAAAGATCACCCACATCATTTTGCTTGCACCTAAAAAATAACTCCACAGCTGTGTCATGCATTTATTTTTAAGAGCCATATTGCACAAGAGCTACAATGCTGTACAGCATGGCTGAAAAGGATTGTCAAAGCCAATAGTTCTACAGGTTTAAAAGGCGAGACCAGGGCAGGCTTTAGCACTGGTGGCGCCCAGTGCAACAATCATTTTGGCGCCCCCAGACACCATGACTGCCTCCTCGGATTCTCTCACTACCACCGGGCAAACGTTCCCCTCATCTCTCCAATCATAAGTTATTACTAAACACAACTCCCCCCCCCCCCCCTAGAGGTCAGCGCCCCCTCCACATGTCAGCGCCAGGTGCGACCGCACCGGTCGCACTGCCCTAAAGCCGACCCTGGGCAAGACCAGTTGGCGTTGCCAATGCTTAAAAGATGACTGATGCTCTCCTTACACTCTGTCCTCTGCCTGGTTTAGTGCCACTGAGCGTGTCCTTCTTTATCACATGCCTGCAGCCTTACTCTCTACTGTACTCTGTGCCATTACTCTCCATACAAATCATAAACTCTTTCTGAGTAACCACTCCTGCAATACATAACCTTTTCTAAAAACTCTCAGTTTATCCCACTCTCATAAATCAAATTATTATTCTGTGTAATCTTTCCGTATCTAACCTTCTCCAAATGATTTACATATAAAAAGTTTCCACTTCCATGAACTCACTCTAATAATTATACCGAACTCCTTTTAACTTAATTCACCACAGAGCACAAGAATATCCCAATTGCTAGCACATTTAGAACAATAATCATTAACCCCTGGGTACACTGCTAGCTTTTGGTTAGGGAGTAGCATGTTTCCGTGAAGCACTAAAACACCTCGTCAAAGTTAGTAAGCGCTATATAAATTCTATTACAATGCAATAGGTCATTCAGACAGCTATATAAACCATGTCTCCTTTCCTGTGCACACTGTCACCCCCTGTTTTCACCAGCCCTCACCAGTGGCGGCTGGCAGGGAACGGTGGCGGAAAGGCAGGGGGGCACAAAATATTTAAAAAATAAAAAAAACACTTACCTCCTCTGTCTCTTCTCCTTTGTAACTTTAGAGTCCGGAAGCATCCGGGCCAATTTCAACGCTGCAGCGTTGTGATTGGTCTGAGCGCCGTGGGTCGGCGCTCAGACTGGGACAGGGGACCTGTGTATGTTTCCCAGCCAGGCTGTAATGCAGCTTGGGAGGGGAATATGCAAAGTGCGCCTGACTGTTTGGCCGTCCAAGCTGTTCTACGCATTTAGTGTGCACCTCCACTCCTGCCTCCCTGAGCCACCAGCCCTGCCCCGTCCTAACCGAGCCCCGCAGAAACGAAAAATAAAATGATAAACACCTTGTTGTTATCATTTTATTTTTCGCTTTAACACTGCTTGGAAAGCAGTGGGGCAACGCTCCTCCGCCTTAGTGGATGAGCCGCCCCTGGTTCACCAGCTTCTCCACAAATAATGTCTTGTAAGGAATAGACAGTGTTTAGCTAACAGTGTTTTTTCGGTTGAACTGGGAGCTGTTATGACACCTTTAATCACACCGCCGGAAGTTACAAGTTGAGAAAGCAGTGGAAACAAGATGGCTTTTTCTCGACTTGGCAGCTGTTCAAAGCATTGCGCCATCTGCTTCTCGTGTCTGAAGGCTGCCTCAGCTCCACACCCTTATCTCCCACACTCTGTTTAAATATCTGCAGCCAGCCAGGAAACGTCTTCGCAGGGCCTGTTACTTCTTCGAACCGAGGGCGTGTTACCGCGGATCAAGGTCCCTGGCAGACCTTTCTTGCTGAAGCCTCCGGCCTGCACTGTGTTGGGAACAGTGGGATTCCTCAAGCTACCTGCTTCCTACCAGCTGCACGGCGAGCTGGTGGGATGGTGAGGAAGGCAGTCTCATAGATGCCCCATTTCCCAGGCACAATTGCTCAAGTCCAGGTCTTTTTAATAAGGTTTCTGGGACTTATAGTTTTGTTAATTTTATTATGAAGCTAGGACTACCAGCCCCAGAAAACCCGAACTGGAGCAGCGTGGCAAGCATGGAGCAGCGGGGCAAGCATGGACCAGAGAAACTTGTCAGGGCTTCACTCCGGAATGTGGAGTCCAGATGTATACGAAATGTATGTATAGAGCGATGAAGAGTCCAACGCCCATGTGTGACAGCTGATCATAGGCATGGTTTCTCTTTGCATTCTGGTACTTGCAGTCCTGTTATTCCATCATAAATTCAGGACTCGAAGTAATGAAAGGGAAAGGTGTACCTGTGCATGAGGCTAGGAAATTCAAGAGGTGAGGATGTATCTAGGTGTGTTGCCTTACTCTATTTCATCAGCACCCCAAGTTTCCAGTGCGCAACTTTTCTGCTAAAAATCATTATCAGCTGCATAAGGCCTACCGTTTGCCATATGGTGACTACATGTCACCTAGTACCCTCTGTCTCGCGCTTTCAATGTAGCAATCAGTGCATTGTGGGATGTGTAGTCCTGATTCAGTTTAGTTGACTAAGTAAAACTAAAAGGGTTGGCCTAACGGCTAAGGCGCTCGACCTCGGACCTGGGGATCTGGGTTCGAGTCTCGGTAACGACGCCAAAAACCCCTGTGATTCTGGGCAAATCACTTAATCTCCCCGTGCCTAAAAAAAATGAAAGTGTGTCCTCATGTAACGTAACTGGTGCTATGTAAAGCGCTCTGATAACTGATTCGGTTGGGTTCTAGTTCGCGCTATATAAAACTCTGCAAATAGAAATAAAATAGAAATAGAAAACATCCGAAAGGATTTATTTATGGAAGGAAAGTCCAGGACTGGAAAAGTTGTGTCTCAGTTACTTGGAATGGTCTTGTAAACATAAAACCCAGAGTATATAAAACCAGAATGACCTGATAAGCTCAATAATGTTACAACCGACGTTACAGTGCACTTTATTGTGTGTTGCTACTGAGATGTCACAATGCTGTCCCATTTCGGTTGTAAGATATTAAGTGATATCCATGTTTTTTTTTTACCTTGGCATTTTGGTACATGTAGTTTTTGTTTAATGCGCATTGGTGATATACACTTCTAGGTAATATTTGGGTCCAGGAAAATATTTTTTTCATGGTGGTAAAATACCTTTACCAACCAACACACACGTGAAACATAACTGTGAAGTAGTTATTGGTATGTGTGAAACCTTATAGAACTTGTCTTTTCATTCAGGAGCATGTTGCATTCTGGGACTTGTAGTTCTACTTTCAACGTTGACGGTTTAGTGGTAAAAATCGCAGCCTTCAGAGTCTGATTGGTAGAAATGGCACGCTGCAGGCATCACACTTCCAGCACCCTGACAGCTGTGATGAAACTTGGGACTTTGGTTTGGTAAACATTTGCACCACAATTTTTCCTGCCTTTTTGAATAAATATCCACGTGCAAATTATTTCATAAAAAATGCTGGGGGAAAGTGAACACACATAGCAGTTTTAACTTTTGCAGAGGCTGCTCCCGAAGGGGGCTCGAGAGCCGGCGCCATAACCAGCGCGGCGCCCCTGGACACAAACAAACTAGTGGGGGCCGGTTTTTGGCGCGCAAAGCAACCAGGAACTAAGGAAATGCCCGGCCCCTCTCCCAGCGGCGGCCGCCGAAGAGGCGCCGGCACCCCCGGCCAATGGAGGCCGAGGCGGGCTACGAACTCTCCAATGAGCAAGGGGCCTACCTGGCCTGGAAGGCGAATGGGGGAGGCATATAAGCGCTGCTCCCCCAGGCAAGCTCCTATCTTATCGGAGAGGGGGAGCAGCACCGGCGGCGGAGCACAAATTCTTGTCCCACCCACCCACACCTAAGGAACAGCAATGTCGCAGGGCTGAGGAACAGGCGAAGCGTGGCGAAGAACTACGCTGATATCGGTTGGTACGGAGGCACACCGGAGGGCGGTGTGCCAGAATAGGTCCACTCACCTTCAGATGCCTCACGGCTGGGTGAGTTGGCCTAAGGACAGGTGTGTAGGACCACTCACTCTGGGATGCCTCACGGCTGGGAAGGAAGTTGGCCTACCAATGATGGGGGGGTAGCAAACGGAGACGGCGCTCGCAGCCCAGCCCCCGCCTGAAGGCCGGGCACAACAAGAGTCGGACAAGGTAGCGAGGGGGCCTAACTCCGGGACAGAAGCTACCCCCTCCCCGCGCAAAGTGAGCGCAAAAACCAACCTATCAAGGAGAACGACCCAGAAGGGCAAAGAGACAATAACCAGGAAGTTTTGTCAGGACATAACATGCAAAATATATACATGTTTCTTTGTATTCCTAATAAACTGCGGCCAACAAATGACCACTATGTGACAAATGTGTACGTTGGCTTTTCTTGTCCGGATAAGGAATACAGTATGGGCGAAGGTGGTATACATGTGGGAATGGGGCAGAGTGCGGGGGTTATGGGCGATTTTCTAGCTGCTCCAAACAAACTGCAATTGGATAAAAAACGCAACTGGCTGAAAGTATCACACACGTGATGTGGGGCAAGCTGGCATCTCTGTTCAAGATCCTTTGACCTGTCAGCTGCTCTTGCATAAACGTCTTTCAGTCACTTGGCTTTTAAATCTGTGCCTAGTGGGTCCTGAGCGAACAGCCAGGTCAGGGAAAGTTGCAACAGAAGTGGGTCAAAGGGTTAATGGTCTTAAAATGATTTAATTGAAAAGCTCAGTCACGGGGGAATGTGAGCGAGCAATGCTGTTCTGCTGGTTTTTCCAGCCTCCTTACACTAGTGACGAGCATGAGAGCTGGAATTCAGCTTCGTGCAGGGACAGCGTGTTATTAGGATTTCGTAGTCTGTTTGCAGTGGTTAATCAGCGCTTCAGGTGGTCTACTTTTGGTGGACGTGTAAGATTACCTCCGTCATTATATGGTGTAGGCGCATTCGATGGTTGACTCCGCAAATACATTCGAGTTTATCTGAAGTACAGAATTTTAAAGAATCATATTGTGGATGCCAACGTTTTGTTTCTTATTCGTAAGGGCCACTAGAATAATACGGCAAGTGAGGGCGGAGTTATGCGGCTCTGATCACCAAATTATGTGGCGTAATGCAGTACATTTTGTGGCAGAATTACTTCGTTATTTACTCATTTGTTTTCACATCTTAACACTGTCTAGGAAAAAGTTTGCCCTCATTAGTATCAGTTGAACACCAAAATACAGCAACTGAAAGGTGAACAGTTCATCTTTGGTTACGACCTTTTCCAGCATTTTGTTGGTAACTTTTGATCTGTTTTAGCAAATAGCAATGTTGATGCTAAAATCTGCAAATGATGTAGCAGATAATGGAGTATGTGGCAGGTACCGCAAACTCATAATTAAGTGGAAAACGTCACAGCCATAGAAGTGCATAATTCCGAAGGCCTTGCTGTTGGTTTACTTTCGTTTGTTCATTTCCGGCCACAGAATGCTTTATAAAAATAGGTAGGGGACCCCATTCTCGTGACAGCTTTTTCAAATTAAAAGTGGAGGACAATTGCGGCACTCACCCATCCATGGTTACCCTGCTCTGTCCATGGAAGAGGCAGTTGTTTGTTGCGTCTGAAGTTAGGTTGTGATGATCCCATAGCTGGGGCATACCTAATCCTGTTTTTTTTTTTGTCTTGGGCCTCTTAATTGTCAGAACTCTAGTCATAAACTACGATGCTTAATTAGTCAAAAAAATAAAAATACTTGTAGAGGCTCTAAGTTTTTGGGGGATTTTGACAACCTGAGCATTCAGCAAGGCAAGGTTGGGGGCAACCAAGGCTACGTAGCCTTGATTGAACCTCATGCCTCTTTGTTGCACCACCCTTCACTTCCTGCCTCTTCTCTCTGTCAGGGTTGCCACTTTTCTCCTTTGTCACTGTTGTGCTATATTACCTTTCGTCCACCTCTCTCCGTTTTCTGTCTTTCTATCCCTTGCTCTGGGTCTAATTCTGATGAAGAAAATGATGTCCTGGTCCCCAAAACTGAGTGTCAGTGCTATAATTAAGCACAGATAGGCCGTAAGTAAGTCGCATTTAGTAAGTGCTGGCTACAGCAGATGGTTCTTGGTGTCACTGTGAGAAAGGCATCATAACCAAGACCACATAAGCCGTTCTGTAAAATATAGTGTGTCTCCTGCAAAGCAAGAATTTTCTGGTGTCGCGCAGACCGCTGGTATTAAGAGCACCCGACGAGATGGCCACATGAAAGGACCAGATTGTCAAGACAGTAGACTTTGTATGCTCATTCCTACATGATTTGTTAGTTTTGTGGTTGGTGATGCATGGACTGGTCGGGAACCAAAGTCCTCAAATGACCTGCTAATCCAATATAGTATTGGCAGGTCTACTATGTCAAACTTCATATAACATATGATCCGCTGTTTAGCTTGATAGATGATAAGGTCCTGTGAATTGAAAGCCAGGTGTAGAGGAATTAATGACCCAAATGTCTCTGTCTGTTTACTGCCTAGTGGCAGGGGCGTAACACAGGCCCCCGCAGGTTCGTTACGCCACTGCCTAGTGGCTTGCCTCTTCCTTAGCCTTTGACGTGGGTTGCTGGGCAGAAAAGAAGCCCTTGTGTGCATGGATGAAGACTGGTACCCTCCACCCCGCTGACGGGCTTCCCAGAGCCCTTCCCCATCACATTGCGTAGTGTGCTGTGCCGCTAGGTTGCCCTCCTTGGTCCATTCCGGTCTTTTTAATAGAGAATTTATTGTAAGCATTTGTTGTAGGTTTAGACTTCACATTTTTTCCTGCTGCATGAATAAAACATTCTGTGCTGTTACTCTGGTGTAGTAAGACCACCATGTATACCCTCCAGGGGTAATGCACAATTCCCCGAGTCTTGAAAGTAACATTATTTTCACAGTTATAACAACTCCTTCATCATAAAACTGCCAACCAGGCTCCCCTATCTCATGGTTACAGTCAAAACAGTGTCTTTAATCTGCTGTGGAAACCAGATCTCGGTGTGATAAGGGATCGCCCCCCTCCAGTCTTCACTGTACATAAGTGTAATTCTGATACCCCTCAACACACCTGCCATTGGCAGATGACACCCATCTTATGGGTCGTATACATGTTCACCCACCAGCCTCACGTCTTCACCCGCCATCTGTAACAGACACAGGCAGTAACAGAGGAGCCCTTAAGTTTTGTCTTGATCAAGCTAAAGATCTGGGAAGTTCTGCCACCTAGCTGTTATAGGTGATGGAAATGCCACACATAAGCCTTCAGATGAGGCGTTTATAGCTAGATTAATGGTGTCTATTGTGCAGAGCGTTACACTCTACAGAGTTTCATTTTTAGAATATGAACACGTATATTAGATTTGAGCCCAGGCAGCATCAATAGATTTTCGTAGGTACATCCCAGTCAAAAATAGCTACATTAACTGCTTCCCTTACTTTTTGGAAGCATTGTTTCCTGGATGCGTATCTAAGGCCCCATGCACGGTTCAACCAATCTGTCCTTCGTGAGGAACTTGCTTGAAGCCAGGTGAAGGTGTATCCTTTCTGATGATCGGCGACTTAGTCTGTAGGCTTGCACTGTTAGGTAGCACCCACAATTAAACTGTAGTTTGGATTGGCCCAGATAGACAGGAAAGAGTAAAGGTTAGCTAAGCACAGTTCCACGAATCTGCATTTCCCTTTGCAAACTAGCACTTCTACACACTCGTTCTTTTGAATAACCGCTTGAGAAGTGGCTGTAGGTGGTGATGGTGGTGGGGTAACTTCGACTCCATAATACTCAAAGTGTGCATGCTGCCAAAGATTGCCAGAATCACCCTGAAAGTAAGGTTTCGTAATTCACTCAGATGCCAGCAACGTAGAGAGACTTTTCTCCTATCTATTGGCTCTCTCCTGTGTGCAGGGGAGAGGATGTAGCCTTACGGCTAGAGTGGTCAACCTCGAAGCTGGGGAACCGGGTTTGAGTCTCGGCAACGTCCCTCAACAGCCTGTGATTCTGGGCAAATCACTTGATCTCCCCGTGCCTAACAAAAATGAATGTGTCCTTGTGTAATGAAACTGGTGCTCATGTAAAGCGCTTTGATAACCGATGTCTTCGGGTCTACTTCACGCTATATAAAACTAAAAAAAAAACTGAGCCACTTAAGCTCCAACATGCTCCATGCTTGTAATATTTTACTTTCCTAGAAGTACTGGACATTCATAAACAGTTCATAAAAATACAAACGCAGCCCATGAACCACATTCTTCAAATAACTAATTGTGTCAGCTCCCCTGCCTGCGCCTGACACAAATGTGGCAGATGATAAAGTAGCCAATTAGCAAATACCTTAAAAAGTTCAAACTAATGTTTAACTCGCTCCCACTCCAAGGTCAGTTTGCCTAACCAAGTGGTTGGTATGTTCTCACGACGTGCAGGGCAGCCAGGGATGGGAATTCAATAATGAATAATTATGAATTAACCAGGAGCGAAGGACCGGTCCAGATCAGACTACTAGCCGGTATCTCCCAACCAGTTATAGGCCATTACGTGTTTGCAGACCTGAAGTCGAAGAAAACAAGCGGGTCTCAGAATAACTGGTGCTGCTCCATGGATGTTCTTGAAGACTTGGGTCAAGAATAGGTATCTTCCCCCTTGATTGGACAATAGCCACCGACCTATTGCAGGTGATGGAGAGTACGGTAGTTACATGGGGGATTGAGGAAGATAAAGGTGCCGAAGTTAATGACTTTGGCAAGAAAAAGCAGAGTTGGAGGATGGATAGAAGACATTTGCACCAGTCTATCGTACTCCTCAGTGGGGTGTTTAGGAGAGTTGGTAAGTAATGAGAAGGGGCCATTACCATAATTGGGGTGGAGGATACAGGATAGTAGACAACTAAAGTTTTCTTGGAGTTGAGCATGCAGAACAAGGAACCAGTGAAGAATGACTGTTAAAATCAGATATTTGGGATGGAAGCTGTGGGGTCCATGCGTGGAAGGAGTAAAGGATTTGCATGCCATTAAAATAGAGCCTGTTGTAAAAGTCTTAAAGAAGATGCTACCAAAGGCTTTGGTTTAGACTAGAGAATGAATAAGGGCAGACCCTGGTTGCAGAATTGCATGACGTCAACTGGTATGTAAAATAGGGATGAGTGCTTGCAGTTAATACTTTGCTGGCAATGCCTTGAAGAGTGAAAGCTCATGGTGAAATGGTCACCTGTGGTAAAGCCTGGTAAGAGACTGAGGAAGGATTGGATAGAGAAGACGTGAACTGGGAACAGTGTGGAGTGTTATGTGAAATTCCATGTTCATAGGAAGAAGTGTCAGTGGCGGGCATGGAGAATGAGTGTATCGACTTGGGGAAAATGAGAATGAGATTTCAGGGTTTCCCATGAGAGTGAGGGGGAGCTATGAGTGTTTTTTAGAATAGAATATTAAGACTGTGCTTTATAAGTAGGTTTTATATTGGTGGTTGTCGCAGTAACAAGTCCCTGCGCAGACTAAAACTGAGGCCAGAGTGGAATAGATTGGGAGTTCGGTCCTGTAGGCAGGCAATGATCGCGGCATTGAGCCCAGAGAACACCACTTTAAACATAAGCTTCACAATCTTTATCCACCGAGCACATCGCAAGCTTAACCAGCAAACTCCAGGCCCTGTACCAAAATCAAGTAACGTGCACAGGTGATTAAAGTAACGGTATATCTATGAAGCTCCATCCTAGTAAAATATGTGTACTCTGCCCCTGCCACAATATGGAACGCGAATTTAATGACTTGTCATTGACTACTGATAATTGACTGTCACTCTGAACTGTACATAAACTTTGGGACACTTTTTACAACTTGGTGCTTTATCTGCAGTTTTTAGAAGTAACCACTATTTTACTTTTTTATTATAATTAATTGTTTTTAACGATACTATGTTGCCATGAGGTTGTACGTAAGCAATGGTTATCTTGTATTAGAAGAAAATTATATCAGCTACTTTGTTGCTTTATTTTAATTGAGAATGATGGGTGGACTCTAGTGAAAAAATTATTTTAATGTATTTCTACGTTTCGTCTTTTTATATGGGGATTGTAATGATGTAACAAATCAAACAATAAATATATATATATATATATATATATATGTCAAGTAACAAGTCGATATATTGTTTACTGGTGGTCTAGGATTACATCAGTATAATCGTAAAACATTACATTTGGCCTAGGGGTGCGTCAGAGTGTTACAATGTGTGATCGGAGTAGAGTGAAGAAATTATCAGATACCTAATGCAGAAAGGGAGAGACCACAGAGTCCAACTGGTATGGTTGATAGACATTAGTTTAAGTAGGAGACCATCTTAATTTAAAGCAGTATCCGGAGAGTGAGTATATATTGCCTGGCTGATGAGAATGGCCATTAGTTGAACCTCCTTTGTAGGTGTTGCCCAGGTATAGAAGATAAGATTGATTTTCTGTCTACTTACCACAATCAGATTAACCTCTGTGCCCCTGTTTTGCAGAGCAGCCTTATTACACTTTTAGTCGGCAGCAGAACATCCACCATTCCTCACATGTATGCGTGTGTACTAGCACTCAAGTATGTCTGCCTTCCTTATCCTTCCTTACCAGGCTAGTGTTATCTGCATCCGTAGATCGAAACTTTGCAAATCTGAAACAGCCACCCTTCGAGTGCTGTGAATCGTGTTCTGGTTTTGGCTGATGCAAGATCTCTCAAAGTCAGCTCTATGTTGAAAAGGCTTCCTAGAAGTGCCATGATAAACAGATGAATTTTTTGGGGTACGGTACAACGCTCTGTAGTTTGTACACCATATTGTCGTGCAGGAGGAGCTGAGCTTATTGTCACTGAGATTGTTTATCTGGTTTCTGTGTGTGCTCGGTCTATACTAATGCAGAAGGGCGTCTTGGGGCAGCAGTTATGGGCAGGCCCAATGACCACTGTGGGCTTCTTGTATCCATGTCCAAGCCTACCATCACTGTCTGCTGGAGCTGGCCAGAGGGTGAATAATTGATGAATATGTCCTCTTTTTCCACAGTAGCATTGTAAAGCGAAGAAAGATTATTTTTGTTTTGGTTGGAATCTTGCTGTTATGTGAGCCAATTATAAGAGGATTGCCCTTCCTTAGATAAAGACTCTTGCAAGGATGCGTTGGATACAGTGTTGAGGATCACCACTAGGCATCTGCGACTGTCTCTGTGTTCGTCTTGCAGACCGATTCTTGCAGACCGATTGGAAGAAAGCCAAGGGTTGTGTCCATGATGGCCTCAGCTGTCTCCAATCAGGACAAAACTATTTTGATTGGGGACAAGGCACTCGGCCAAGTTAAGATAATTGCGGCCACATGCTGTGAAAATGTAAAAGAAACAAAAAAAGACTTGACCATCAGCCTTGTTCAATTTGAGGCATTTGAGGACACGCATCTTGTTTTGTCACCAAAACACTTCTATATTTACCATAAACGAATGACAGCGGAGTACTTTGATAATAGTGCTGAAAAACCGTTCTTTGTATAGAGCGTAGGTTCTCTGGCATGTGAGCTCAGGCAGGGCACACCACGGGAAATGAGGCTCTTTTTGTCATTCTGTGCCCATTCCTTTGCATGTTAGAAGAAAGCAGAAAGTGCCATCTTGCCTCCACCTTGGAAAAAAGCTTCTTAGCAACGGTGCCATCTTTATCGGTCCATAATTCCCTGGTACTTTAATTGTGCTTTCGTAGTTTAGCCTATTTTGTTTTTAATGTTCATGATTTTGCACATTGTGATGTGATGGATAGATTCAAATCCTAAATGTGTTGCATACTGTGACATATTAATTATGCGCACGTCATATATTATGCTGCTCTCGATTGAGTTAAAGCCCACGTCGGTTTCGTATCATGCTACTATAAATTGACTCAAAGACCCTTATACTGGCGTGATTTGATTACAGGCTCGCCATTGCTATTTACAATCCTGCCGTGAATTGACCCCAAGCTCACCAATGTTGTATATTACACTACTGTAGGTTGATTCCATGCCCACCACTGTTGCATTTTATGCTGCACTGGGTTGATGTCTAGTAGACCATTGTCGCTTACTATACTACTGTGAATTAATTCCAAGCTCACCGTTGCTGCATATTATGCTGCTACTGATTCACTCCGAAGCAACCATTGTTTGTATTGTTGCTTGGACATGAAATACCTTGACAAAACAAGAGACAAGAGTTGTTTGGCAAAACAAGAACAGTTTGTTTAATTAAACAGTGCAGCCAGGAGAACAGCTACAGGCATAGGGTCTGAGGACTGTCCTCTTACAATCGATCTGAAATGGGTTTTTATACCCATTCATTGAATGCCAAGAACTGTTCCGGTGATCCTTTTTTGGAAAGGAATGTGAACCACTGTCTTTGGAGTCATAAATGTATGTATCTGATAGGGAATCCAGGTGGGCCTCGATCTTGCGTGGACCCAATGCAGCAAGTGGGTAACTTGTCCAGATGTCCGGCATGGGGAATGCGTGATCACTGCACGTACTGTGTGCGCTGTGTCCTGATTGGCTATTTGTTCCTAACTTTATGTGGCATCTGACTTTATGGTGTTTTGGGAGTTAGTGTATCCCTCCGGCCATGCGTGATTTATTGGGGCCAATCTCCCTGGACCATTGTGGTGCCACTGCACCTATCTGAGGGATTCATCTGGCATTTCCTGTTCGTGCATTTGTCTGCCGGTTACATGCCACTCCATCTGTGACCAGTCAATCAGTGACCTCCGGTCTGAGTCTCGGGGTTTGCCTAACTACGTATTTCTGAGTCTGGGTTGAACTGCAGTTCATAATAGGCAAATTAGTTAATAAAGATGCAATTATGTATTTATACATGAGTGTATCTTTATTTATATTGACATCAACTTGCTCAGTATTAACAATATTATGTTGCCACAGATTGATTCGAAACCTTGTATTGATTTGAATAATGCTGCTGTAGATTAATTTCAAGCCAACCATTGTTTTGTATTGTGCTGCTGTGCAGTGACTCGAAGCTCATAATTGTTTTGTATTATGCTGCAGTAGATTGATGCAAAGCCTTATTGTTGCATATTATGCTTCTATTGATTCATTGCAAGACCAACCTTATTTTATGTTGTGCTGATGATTCCAACCTGACCATTGTTTGGTACTATGCTGCTACAGATTGATTCTCAGACCACTATTGTTGTATATATATTTTTTTAGACTTCTCTTTCAAGCCATTTAACTTTGTACATTGTGCTGTGATACATGCCTTCTGTTTTGCAGCTTGAACTTTAGCATGAAGATTAACCCCTTGGCTGCGGGGCCGATTCCCCCTCTGTGCTGGGGGGAGGGGGGACGCGCACAGCGCCCCGGTGCTCATGATGAGCTGAGCTCGTCATGAGCCACGTGTCTCGTGTGCTCATGACGAGCTGAGCTCGTCATGACCACGCCTGTTCCTTAGAACGCCCAGCACAGCAGGAGAACTAGGCCCGCGTTTGAGCGTTCTAACGGTCATGACGAGCTCAGCTCATCATGAGCGTGGGAGGGGTTAAAAGGATTCAAATGTTGCAAACTATTTTGTGATCAATCATTTTAAACGTATTACGCTTCATATTATTTTAAAAACAGGAATTAAAACCCACCGTGTTGTACTTTGCCTTGTGATGTAAAATTGAATTTATATAGCGCTTACTACCTGTGGTGAGGTTATGTTTAATACTATGAGGACCTAGAGTGTTACAGAAAGCACTGTGAATGTCATTATTTTAAACTTGCATTACACACAATATAAAATAGGCTGCAGCAAAATGCGCAAAAAGTTTTAAGATAAAAAATTGCTTCCAAAATACAGATTTTAGTAATACCCAGACTATACACAGTGCAATTTTTGTTCATACCTGTTCCTTATAAGTAACCTCTTCACAGCTCAGTTGGTAACTAACTCCCTTGCACTACCACTCAAAAATAATAAATCTGTCATCTGGAAGCTCCACTGATACCATGAATTAAAGCCAATACAGGCTTCCAGGCACCCTTTACATTTCCTGATTAGCCAGTTGCGCACATTTACATTTCTTTCAGGCAAGCTGGCACCCTGGCAGGAAGGCTTCTTTAGCTGCCTGCCCCTCCCTCGGTTTCACAGCACAGGAGACTCTGCCTTACATGTCAGCGGAAGCATTTCAGCTCTCGGAATTAACAGTCCCGGGGCGGTTGTCTTTTCACAAAAAGTAGGGGAACTGTTTTCTTAAATTAAAAAAGATGGGCACATCGTGCCCCTCAGATCCCGCCACGCGGACCACTAGTTTAAAATGAACTCATCGTTCAGCTTCCACGTCCACTGGATCAGGAAGCTTCCATATTTTAATTTTGTGCAGGCATTCCTTCCGGTTGGAGGGAGGTGCCAGTGTCTGACGGTCTGTTTACACAAAAGATGATGTGTGCCCTCTTCATAGTTGTAGCTCCTGAGCTCGAAGATGGGCATTGTTCTGCAATAGGTGAATCGTGCCAGCCACACCCACTGTTTCTGCACTGTTGCACTGTGTGATTAGCCATGATGCACGTCCTTGTCGAAATCACATGCGAGTCCTTCTTTATCTGAAATCTTTCAAAGAAATACAGTTTCCTGCGTGCCTCTGAGCACTTTTATATCCAGTTGCCCTGGAGATCCCAGTGCCTAAACTTGGCCAGGAAGCATGCGTGACAGCGGCTTGAAGTTTAGCAGTGATAACAAGGCGCGTGTGGGCGCGAGGCCCCGCGTCCCCTAGGGATGTGCAAGGAGGGAAAGGTTTCGGCTGCTGGAAGTGCTGCACGCGCTCATCGCCCATTAATAATTGTCCAGCGCGCGCTCAGCTCACTGCCGAGCACCAACAGCTGTACACCTCCCCACAGCAGTACTTGTGCAAGTCCAACAAAGATGATTTAAAATCAACAAACCTTGTTCCACTCCAGCAAAGATGATTTAAAATCAGCAGACCATGTGCCACTCCAGCAAAGATGATTTAAAATCAGCAGACCTTGTTCCACTCCAGCAAATATGATTTAAAATCAGCAGACCATGTGCCACTCCATCAAAGATGATTTAAAATCAGCAGACCATGTGCCACTCCAGCAAAAATGATTTAAAATCAGCAAAAATGATTTAAAATCAGCAGACCTTGTGCCACTCCAGCAAAGATGATTTAAAATCAGCAAAAATGATTTAAAATCAGCAGACCTTGTGCCACTCCAGCAAAGATGATTTAAAATCAGCAGACCTTGTTCCTCTCCAGCAAAGATGATTTAAAATCAGCAGACCTTGTGCCACTCCAGCAAAGATGATTTAAAATCAGCAGACCTTGTTCCACTCCAGCAAAGATGATTTAAAATCAGCAGACCTTGTTCCACTCCAGCAAAGATGATTTAAAATGTGTGGAAAGTATCTCAATACAACTTTGCCCCACTTTCTAGCTATTCACGCAGCTCATCAGATTCAGGGCTGCAGCTGTATGGCACCATTTTGATGTTTTTAGCAGATTAATTTTGTGTTTGAAAGACCTGGCAGACTGTAGACCTTCAAAGCGTGTTGCACTCAACACTAAGCCTGATCCAAAATGGCGTTGGAATTAGTAAAATACCGTGGTTTAGGTCCAGGTTTGAGCTGTACATTCTGATCAAACTACTGTAATTGTGATTCCTTACCTTGGTCCAAATTTCTAAGATTTGTCCAACTGTTTGTGAAAATCTGTGCGCTGTGTTGCATGAAGGGTAAAAGATTGCACACTGCCCTATTTATAAAAAGTTGTGTGCTGATGATCTCATTGGTGGCGCTTGCACATAAAAAACTGTTTTTGAGGAAGGCTGAGCATTGTTCTACAGCGCAAAGGTGAGTTAACAGTTCTTGCACAACTTATGTACTCGAGTGCCCGTCTCCACTGCAAATTTCTACATGCCGTCGCATAAATCTCCCAATGTGTTAATTTGCAGAAACTATGCACATTATGCCCATTGTTTACGCCTGATTTCTTTTGCTGCCAGGAGGTCACAGAAAGCCATGATGCGCTACATTAGTATATATTACTAGGGGTGAATTTGAATATTTGGATTTGTTCATTTTCGCAGCATTTATCTCCCTAAGTGGGAGGGGTATGCTCAGACGTGGGTCCCATGCTCAATGTACTGGATTCAAGCTAGCCTGGTGGATGAGGGGTGATACACCGAAACCGGTCCCAGGATACTTGTTTCCAGCCCAGGGAGGACCTGGCTTGGCAGTTCGGGCTGGACTGTTCCCATGAGGAGCAGGGTCAAGACAGATCTGCATATGGCTTGGTCTGAACTGGGGTGACATGATGTGCAAATGAAGGATGGATTTAACCCAGGTCTCTTGACTGGGCGTGAGTGTTTGGATTTGTTCAGCATTCCGTCCATCATTTGTTAGTGCAATATTAGTATATATGGCTTTTTGTGGAATAGGAGGTGACTGCAGTGTTTCTTCACTGTTACTCTCACTTGCCAGACATTAACAGAAGTTTAACGCTACATGAAGCACAGTTGATTGGTGTGCTTGTTTCAGCTTTTTGCTGAAAATAATTTTAGTGAAGGAAAACTGAGGACACAATTTGCACATCTTCGCCTTGCATAGGACCACTTTAAGTCACTTGAGCACCTGTACAAAAGATTAGTAAATCTCACGGTTGCCTCATGTTGCTCGCTGTTTTTGCCTATCACTACAACACTTTGGCAAACAACATGTTGAATTTGCTTAGATATACTTACACCAACAAAAAATAGCAGTAAGTCAAAGGACTAACTCAATTATGCATCTAACCTACAACAACAATGTGTTGATGAACAAATAAGAAATCTTATGAAAGAACCACTCAGCGTGAACGAGTTCCCATCAGTCCACCTTCGAGACCGCCCTTCATCATCTGGGATCTCTTGTACATCAAGAGTAATGATACTCCCAATAAACCGGCAGACGTAACAAACCAATTTAAGGGTGTACCAGAAACAAACACTCAGATGTGAAACAAAGTGTGTCTTGCAGGGAACTGGAAAGCAGTGCTCAAGAAAGTGAAAATGATAAAGTGAAAAATACAAAAGTTATGTCTAAAATTGGATAGTGATAGGGGAAAAGAGCTTTATTATGCACCCTTCACTCCCAAATCAATAAAAACAGTGCAAGTGGTAGTGTAACAAATGACTACCAACAAAGTTATTAGGTCGACATGTTTCTGCGGTCACTCGGAGCTACACAGTCTCCAGCCGCTTCTTAAGGACCATTAGTGCTGCTGGTGCCAGGTGAGGTGGGGTTGTTCCCTTCCTTCGAATGGGAGGATGCGCATATATCGCACTTTTCAGGTGATATTTTTCAATGTTTTTATACAGCAGTAGCACTAATGGTCCTGAAAAAGCGGCTGGAGACTGTGTAGCTCCGAGTGACTGCAGAAACATGTCGACCTAATAACTTTGTTGGTAGTCATTTGTTACACTACCACTTGCACTGTTTTTATTGATTTGGGAGTGAAGGGTGCATAATAAAGTTCTTTTCCCCTATCACTCTCCAATTTTAGACATAACTTTTGTATTTTTCACTTTATCACTTTCACTTTCTTGAGCACTGCTTTCCAGGTCACTGCAAGACACACTTTGTTTCACATCTGAGTTTGTTTCTGGTACACCCTTAAATTGGTTTGTTACGTCTGCCGGTTTATTGGGAGTATCATTACTCTTGATGTACAAGAGATCCCAGATGATTAAGGGCGGTCTCGAAGGTGGACTGATGGGAACTCGTTCACGCTGAGTAGTTCTTTCATAAGATTTCTTATTTGTTCATCAACACATTGTTGTTGTAGGTTAGATGCATAATTGAGTTAGTCCTTTGACTTACTGCTATTTTTTGTTGGTGTAAGTGTATAGTTAGGGGCATAGCAGTTCAGGTCGTTAAACCTCCCCTTGGACCTTCATTTTCGTGTCATGATTTGCTTAGATATAGCCTTTTCCTGGTGGTTAATTTTTCTTTGTAGGGTAGATTTTTGCTGGTGTGACATGCAGTGCTGAAATACATTTTTTTTTACTTAACCACAAATCGATGGTCGCGTTTAGGTGGTGGGCAGAAAAGGGGCAAGTCCATGATGCGTGGAATTATAGGGCCTTAGTCATGATGAAGTGCAGTGTCGTGACAAGCAGCGAGTCACTAAAAGGCAGTCTGTGGTCTGCCAGAGCTTGTGCAGTACTTTGTTTTTTACTAGCTCTACTCTCAGTGGCTTACTTATTCGGCTACAGATCAAATTTACTTTAAAGATAGGTTTTTACAGATCTGAAACGGATGCTGCAGGGATGTCCGTGCATCAGGATGTTTCAGGAGTTTGTACTCGTAAACCAGATTAGGTGATTAATACATTTACTGGATCGATGTGTAAACTCAGGCCCCAGACACGAATTGGCGTAAAATAACTTAAAAGGTTAATGTGCCTGCTGCAGAGCAAAGTTGGCAGCAACCTGTAGGTCGCAGATTTGCTTTTTATGAAACAGACCACAGTGGGTGATTTAATTTGTAACTGACATCCTGTGTAACCTGCACCTGAAAAATTCAAATGGTAATAAAATATCTCAGTGTGTTATGCAACAGCTGCACTCAACTGCATGCAGCCTGGCAGGATAAAAGGTTCAACATTTACTGATTTAAACTCAATCTTGTTATTGTAAGCTTCATGAAAGGGGCTTTATTGAATATTAATTAACGTAGTGTTTTACGAGCCAAACGGCACGTTGTTTTGCTCCCTACATGAATAATTATGATGAAAGTAATTACAACCATCGGATATTCCTCCAGAAAAAAGATCTATGTATCGAACATAGATGCAGAGCATGAGAAAGCCAAAAGCAACTTTAAGATCCTTAGTAAAGTTCCAATGTGCAGAAACCCCCATCATATGCCCAAGCTTAGCCGTGTGCGCTCATTTTCGCCTCATATTGAATATGCATGACCCCTCATGCCCTTGAATAGCAAGATGTGCTCGGGGCAGGCTCCCTCCATGCTTCACTCAATTGTCCTTTGTCGAACCCCATTGGCTAAAATATTTGCATTTGTAAGTTTGGCTTTATGAGTGAATTGAATTTGAGTGCTATGCCTCTTTTGGGATCCAGAAAAGAATGGCTCTGCATTTGTAAAAGGATTACTTAAACAAAGGTTCATCTTCTTCCAGAGATTGGGAGTAGGTGGGGAGTTGGAGTTGCAGGGCTAAACATCTTGTGAGTCTGTACACACCTACAAACATTTGTGGGTATTCCCAAGCAGCTCTCTGCACCCCAATTCCACACTGGAAAATTTACTACTGACAGTGACAAGAATGAATCTTTTTCCAAAACAGGAAGGGATCACATCTAAAATTTGCGAGGGGTTAGGAAAGAGATACTTTGCAGGGAAAAACATATTTTTCCTGTGGAGAAAAAGAGAAACAAGCATTGGCAAAGCCAACATGTCTGGGTTAATGTGTCTAAAGCATGCTCCATTAGCATATTAAAATGAGACATACTGGAGGAAACCAGCAGGTTCAGAAGGAGAGAGCTGTGGTTGTAAATTAGCCACTCTTACAGATCAATGCTAGCTCTGTGTGGCGGGAGTAGAGTGCACCCAAATAACTAAAGGTATTAGGGTAACGATGAATACTCCTCTTGGCTTTGCCAAGATTTGACTGATATGGTCTCAAAGGATGAAATAGGTTGGTCGAAGAAAACCAGTAGCTGAAAAGGGCAACTCCAAATCCCACTCTATGTGTATTGCCAACATTAGGTGTGTTTGACAGCTATGCTGTGAAAATCCAGACCTAAAATGTACCATAGAATTTAGAAAACATAAGCTTGACAATGCAGAAACGTCTTTGCTTTGTCAGAAATAGAAATTCATAAAGAGCTGCAGCAGTACAGGGAATCTGCAACTGCTTCTGGTTTCCATGAATAGTTCTGGAAATTTTTGTGAAATTCTTGAAGTCGTAAATAAGCATCTTTGCGTGGTTGTAAACCTGCAGGTGCAGCATTACTGTTTTTTGTGTGAGTATTGAGTCTTTGTGGTTAATACCTTTGAGAATGTAAGTATCCTTCTCATAACCTTCTCCCTGAGAACCTCAGTCCCTTATTTGCTTGAAAGTAGACACCCCGATATTACTTAGCCTATGATCCAAGACCCGTTTAAAGCAGTAGCTTCTATATGATTGCAGTAGCCAATGCATGGGCTGCCTCTAGTCTTCTGCTTATATCACACCTCATTTTCTAAAATACCACCATGCTGTAGTAGTGGCAAGGTAGCCAAGTACCACGAGTACCAGTGCTCACAGCCACGTGAAAGAGAGGCAATGACAAGATCCCACCCCGGGGAGGCGGCCACCCACACTCCATATATTGGATTGGATTGCTTCAGCATTATCCAAATGTGTTCTGAGGCTTTCTGGTAGCCCCACTGGTCTCTCCTGCTAACGTTGCCTAAAACCCACCCCTAGCAAAATTGTGTGTATTTTGTTCCACGCAAGACGTGTGTGTCTGAGAAAAGGGTGCTGCTGGAATTTACTCTGCCAGTGGAGTGTAATCACTGAACATTGGCACACACCCTTTGCTCCTCACCTTGGAGTTTTGCCATATTATGACACTAGGAGTAACCTACCCTTGATACTGGTGGTACTCTACCACCCGTTACCCAATACTGGCCAAGACCCCTACATCTGTACAAAGAAAACTTCCATATTACTCCTTTGATAGTCACAATGTAAGAAGGTTTTACAAAAGACTACCAAAAATGGCCAGCGGATTGAATTTGACAGTTTCAGGTTGCATCAAATCGCCCAGCTGTCAGAAACGTATCCTAAATGGCGTGCACTTCCGGGCTTAAATGTGCCTCTCCAGGAAGCCCCAAAAAGCATGAATCATTGAACTGCTCGTGGCTGATGAGTAACCACCGTGCGCCTGGTCTACTAATCTTTACCACCGCTGTATCTCCGTGCGGCACCGTTACCATGGCAACGCAAAGAAAATAACATACTTGCAAGAGTGGAGTTCAGATCTGCTGCTTGGAAGCTTCTAGAGTAGACAGCAGCGGCGATTAGTTGCTACAGTACACCTTCATTTCTAGCAGATTCCTGCTAATTTATTTTCAAAATCGAAATGACGTGCTGTCTTGTTTTTTTAAATTTTTTGTGGAGCTCAAAGTAAAAATCTGTTTTTTTATATTTTTGAAACGCTTTCTATGTGTCGTACAGCGGGGCTTATTTTAAATTTGTTAGGGATGTGTTCAGTAATAGCTTGTTGAAGTCCTGGATTTTCCCTTCATAGTTTTAGGGCAAATGTCAGCCGACACTTGCAAGCTTGAAAATTCATTTTATTAACACTTGCCTCATCTCATCTCTTAGCTTTATAGACTGCATGCGCCCAGCTGTTTCCAGAGTTCTGCACAATAAGTTCATTTCTGCCCTATGAAAAATGTATCTGTTTGAATTGTTGCAAGTCTGTAGCAGCTTGCTTTAGGCTTGAGTCACCTATGCGTTTGGAAATGTGAGTGGCACTGTGATTTCTAATGTGACTAGTAATGTAAGTAGCTACATAAGTGGCAAAGTGGGCGGCAATGTTATCTGTAAATGTGAGTCGCAATAGGATTTCTAATGTGGGTCGCAATGTGACTGGAAATGTGAGTGGTAACATGAGTGGTATAATCAGAAGCAATATTTGTGATGTGAGTTTTAAAGTTGCTTGTAATGTGTTTCAAAGTTATTTGTGGTGTGAGTTTCAGATGTATTTGTAATGTGAGTGGCAATGTGATTTGTAGTTTGTGCCAATGTGAACGGTAGTTTGAGAAGTGATGTGAGTGATGGCATGAGTGCCTCTGCTGGATCAAGGACTCTTTGTGTGTGTTTAGGCCAAAAGAACACAACACTATAACATACAGAATCAATAGGTAGAGACTCCTTGTAGTATTTATTTGACTATAACATACAGAGACATGTATGGACATAATTCCTTAAGCCATGACTCGTTGTTCTTTTATACATACAGATACCATTATTGGGATTGGCACTGGTTGATAATTCATCCAAGGAATGAGGTAGTTACCTGGATGCTCGGTTATTTTTCTTCATGACTTATATTCTGCAGCATCTTATACATTTTTTTCTGTTGAGTCTCTCTCTAAACCCGAGAGCAAGTATAAAACCTTCCAGAGGCCTCTAACCGAGTACACACACACACACACACACACACACACACACACACACACACACACACACACACTAACTCTTGCGCACACAGACACACACACACACTGTAACTCTCTCTCTCACACACACACCAACATACACACTGTAACTATCACACGCTAACACACAATCATACTTTAAAACACACACATACGCAATCACACACATACTCATACTCAAACTCACACATAAATACACACACTCACATTCTATTGTTTCGATTGCTCAATGAATTAAAAGCTTACTGCAGACATCTGCTTTGATGTGCAAGCCACACGTTCAAATCCAAGCAGCTTATGATCCTTTCTAGGACAAGATTTTGAGTGACATGAAGATATGTAATAGCAGCACGGTTTATTTACAGGGCGTTGAAAAGGAAGGCGTGGAGTATAAAATACCCAATTAAAAAAACAGATATTTATTATCAGTACACATACTCCACAAAAGTACGTACCACAAACGCATAAGACGCTCTACAACTACAAACAGCACTACCTACTGCAGCCACCACCACACACATCCTAAAACCAGGCCTAACCTCACACACAATCGCCTGCAACGTACACACCCAAAAAACCTGTTTGCCACAAAATTGCAGGCACTCCACATCCACTTCAGGACCTGCATATACATTATATTATGTTATGTTATTTTAATTTAGAACATGCACAAATCACCCTAGGAGGGGTATCTCTTCATAACCAAGAGACCAGGGCAACAGCAGCAGCTAAATCAGAACAAAGTTGCCTTAAGTACTTTCCTGATGAGAAAGTAATCCAAACACATATACTCAGACACACACCACACAGGCCGGACTTGCACACATCTCTGTTCTCCCCACCCACAATCACATACAAGTTCCACACAAATTACTACAAAAACAGACACACCACTCCATCCAAAAGCGCAAGTCTATCAACATATTTCCCTTGTGGGTTATTGCCCTTCTATAACTACGTAAGCAAAGCCCCCCCCCCCCCCCCCCCGCAGTGAAGAGTGACAAGCTGTCTCATATGTTCATTTTTCTTAAAAAAAACAAAACGATTTGTGCTGAAACCCCAAATGCTCTCCTAATCCATTTAAAATAACCCTTGTCCCTGTCTAAAGTTCACACATGCCCTACACATATTGTTACTACTCAGTGGGCTAGTACAGTTTCCTTGCAGTTCAGAGGCCCCTTCAATGCGATGAGATTTTCAGAGGTTGAGTAACTGACTTATAAGGAGTAATTCGATAACAGCTGGTAAAAAATGTGAGTGATTAGAAACCTAGGTACTGTGTTTGCATAGAGCTATTTAAACTTCATAATACGTCTTTGAAGTTTTAGAG
Source organism: Lissotriton helveticus (assembly GCF_964261635.1). Taxonomy (NCBI): domain Eukaryota; kingdom Metazoa; phylum Chordata; class Amphibia; order Caudata; family Salamandridae; genus Lissotriton; species Lissotriton helveticus. Next base: position 1,093,517,665 of record NC_136070.1, read on the forward strand.
ATTGCAGTAACTATGTATCTGCTTTCATAAAGGCTAATATTTTAATCTGCTTTCTGGCAGCATTCAGTTTGGGTCCCGGATGTTTTTATTAGATTGTCTAATTTTCTGCTGGACACAATAGGGCTGCTCTGAATAGCCCAGCGTTCTGCAAAGGGCACATCCCATCCTGCCCACGCAGACCCTGGCAGAGTGAGGAAGCAGAATGTTGGCCGTACACGCAAGGTTGAATGCAGTGGTGACTGGAAATTTTTGCAGGGAAAGGGACAGGCCACACACACTCACGTATACACTCACTCACACCTGTGCATTCACACACATCCATTCACTACCCTCACTGCTAAATAGTCATACATACATACACACATGCAACATTTAACAAACAGAACACTTGCCTGCAGCTGCTCTCGGGGAGGGAAACCTCGGAGGTTCCAGGGGAGGTGGGGCTGCTGCTGTGACAGCCAATGAGAGGAAGCTGCAGTCCCTACCTCATCCTAGAGTGGGATGGAGTCAGCAAGAGTTAATGACTCCCATATACTCTGTGACGAGGTATCGGTGATTGACACTCGGCCATGGCCACTTCAGGGCTTAAAACTGAACCGCCCAGGTGCGAGGTTATTAACCCGTTAAGTGCTGCCGTTGGCCGTTGAACGTTCGGAGCACTACCTGGCTGGTGCTGCGCACGTTCAACGGCCGACGCAGCCCCGCCCGTTTTTTAAAACGGCCGGATTTCGCGGCAGCAGCCAACGAGGTTAATGACAGTCCCCGTTGTTTTGTGGTGCTTTGCCAGGCTGAAGAGGTCAGACCAACAGTTTGTGTGACATCTCCATCCCAGCAAATTTCCCGCTCTGGCAGTCAGGAGCCTGTGCATTTAGCGCATGTCTTGGTCCTGGCTGACTGACCTGAACAAGAGGAGTGACTGTCAGACTGACCTTGCTCAGCCTGACAGACACTCTTCTTGTTTAGGGGGCGTGGCCCCTCTGCCCATAAGGTGTTGCTGGCTTATTTTATGGAACATTCTTAATCTTTGTATTGGTTCTAGGTTGATTTTAAAACATTCCGTTAACATTCATTATTAGTTCTGACATTAATCAAGATCTTTTGATTTAACCAGCAAACCGAATATAAAGCTCTATGGTTTGTTGTATCGGACATGCAAATTAGTTACTCCTAAAAGGAACCTAAAACAACTCCATTTTAGAAACTTCACTACATCCAGTGGCTATGTCACATGTTATTACGAGTACATTTACACCACCCTTTTACCTTTTTTTTTACTTTACTTTACTTATAGGCCCATACTTATTATGGAGAAAGCAAATGTTCGTTTACAAGCCTGCAAGTACTTGTCCCTCAGCACAGAAATTGGACAGAGGCACTTTTGATAAGCTAGGGTCGATGCAAGATCTTATGTACCTGGAAAACAAGGGGTCTCATGTACTGTCCTGATTCGCAAACCAGGGGTATGCAATTTGCACATACACCAGTTTGTGAATAGGGAATGCAATTTGCAATGCGACTATCTACTAATATTTCGCACTGCTAATTGTATATTGGTAGGGGTTCACAAAATAACCAGTTTATTGAGTATTAGGCATGTCATCATTTGCAGTCCACTCCAGCCTCCCAAAGCCGGTCTACATTAACCCTGGGCATAGTTCGCGGAGCCACACTCCGCGGAGCTACGCGAAGACGTAGTTGCACTCCGCGACCTTCGCGTAGCTCCGCGGACATGCGTAGTAGCTTGCTAGACCCGTTCGCGCGCCGTTTTTCGTCTTCGGGAGCGCGGTGCGCGTGTTCGGGGCGCTGCCTGCATGCTCGAGATAGCTGTGTGTTAGACATGTTCGGGAACTCATCTTCTCGTTCGCACTGCCAAAGTGCGTGATCGCGTCAAATATCGCGCGAACTTACCCCGGCGCACGCGATAATGTTATTCAGCGCGCGAGAACTACGCTACGCACCGGATCGCGGAGTAATCGACAGCTTCGCGTTCTCCGTAGAACGCGGAGTTGCCAAAACTCCGCAAGCTCCGCGAACGGAGCGTAGTTCTTCGCCCAGGGTTAGTCTACATGATTTCTGAATAGGAATCTATCCAACAAGGAACCTTTTCCCCTTTACGAATCCGATACTCCGTCTTTTAAGGTGTACGTCTAGCGCTTAATTTGAGCCAGTGATTGCAGGTGGGGGCACCAACACCTATTCTTTGGGCCCAGCACTTATTTATCTGCATAGAGAGCAAGACCTCAGATAGGAGCGGGGCATCCCTTTCATACCTTGTCATATTTGCTAATCCGATAGGGTCGCAAAAGTGTTTTCAGAAGTCAGAAATACTTTTTAGATCCATTAAAGTGCCTTTGTAAATCGAAAAAAGGGTATCTTTTCCCACAAAGCATGTCGTTTTGCGAATTGCAGGCTGTGCGACCATAAAATACATTTGTAGGTACATCAGGCACCCATTTCCTAAAGCACAGCTTCAATACTTAACCCAACTGTGTGATCCTTGGCACACGACTTCTGCTGCTTGAGGCTTGCGTCACACGCCGTCAATATACGGCAAGTAATTGGGAGTGAATTAAAACAGGCAACTCCCAGCCATACATTTATATAGCATGCTGTGTTATGTGTAATGTATTGCCACCCTGATGCCAGTAAAGGCAGTGGAAGTAAAACCTGGCCCATAACCAGGGTTATGCTTCTGTCTCAGCTTCAGGCCCATCCTTAAAGTATTCTCTGAATACCTGCCTAGCCGGCTCGCAGCCTCCACCCTGAACTGGCAAAGAAACCACTGCCACGTAAACAAATCAAAATTCATTCATTTGGTGAGAAACACACCATCTGTGCAAACGGGTATGCAAAGCATCAAACCTCAATAGGTCACTTCCTTTCAGTGGAGGCGCTCTTTGCAGGAAAACAAGTTCCTCCGCACTTTCTACTTGAACAGGGCCAATCTTACTTGGTCTTTTTAATGCCGTCTTCACATTGGGCGCAGGAATACTATGGGAATTGGTTCCAAATCTTTTACAATTAATTGCAAATAATTTTCCTTTGCATGTGACCTCTTGCAAAGTACATTTCTTTGCTTAATCCCCGGCAGGAGTAGGTTGGGGGCCTGCAAAATCTGCAAAGGTAGAAAAGAGCTTGGTATGATATAAGTTAGCATTGGAAAAGGTTGGTCAAACCAGCGAATGTGTCCTGTGTTTGCTGTAACACTTTTCGCCCTAAGTGGGATGGGTATGCCCAGACGTGGGTCCCTTGCTCACTGTGCCACTGGATTCAAGCTAGCCTGGCTGAAGAAGGGTGACATACCCTGAAACCGGTCGCAGGATGCTTGTTTCCGGTCCAGGGAGGACCCGGCCTGGCATTTCGGTCTGGACTGTTCCCATGGGGCACAGGGTCAAGATTGATTTGCATATGGCTGGGTCCAAACTGGGGTGAGTAGTGGGCAAAAGAATGGTGAATTTAACCCAGATCTTTTGACTGGGGGAGAATGTGTGCATTGTCAGCATTCCGTCCATCATTTGTTTGCTGTGAATTATAATTAGGGCTCCCGGTTTTATGGTATTTAAAAAAAAAAACATTTCTGTCTGTATCTAACCATATTTATGTTTTAGCCACCTCATTAGTGTATTTCAATATTTAGTTTGTGGTTTGGGAATAAGCAGAGACTAAAAAAGTACATTTCCACATTTAATTGACTAATAAACATGCACTCATACTTTGGTGCCTGTCAAGTTTTAACAAATTCAGCAGCCAAATATAGCAAAACGCAGCACCCACAGGAAAATATTAGCAATTTACTACAAATATATTTTAACATATACTGTATTTAAAGATGTCTTAACCTGTTTTTTAAGCTCCCCATGCTGTCTATCTGCTCATTTGCTATCTTGGAATTCACAACAAGTCACTCTTTAGAAGCACAATTTTCAGTATTTTCCCACTTTTAAAAATAAATACAAACACAAAACATATTGTTTTCTGTCTTTATTTATCTGTAAAAATTAGTACAAATGGAAAACTGGGAGCCTTGATAATAAATTATGGAGGAAATGACTGTGGATGAGGTGTGTTAGCGCCTCGCTAGGGAGGAAGGAATTTCTAAGAAGTGGATTGTGTACTAAACTAAACACACTGCAGTTCTGTGATGAGCGACCTATTTGTTTTTCACTCCTCAGCTCAGCAGTAGTGTGCATTGTGGTTTTGTGATTTTAATCAGGTGGGAGTTAGCCTGCATGGTGGCTTTGTGTGGTTTGTGTCATCTGAGAGGTACTATGCACGGTGGTTTGAGGTTTTTCTTAATAAGCACTGAGGTAGTCTGCCTGGTGGTTTTATATGATTTTTATCAGTGAGTTGTAAGTTGACTGGTGGTTTTGAGTGATATAATCAGCCATACATTAAACTGCTTGGGGGCTCTGTGTGATTTTTGTTTTTTACCAGGCGAGTGGTAGACTGTATAGTGTTTTGTGTGATTTTTGTAGGCTGAAATGTAGGATGCCAATTTTTTGTAAATGCTATCAGGTCAAAGGTAGGAAGCATATTTGATTTTGTGTTTTCAGGTGGGAGCTTGCGGAAGGATTGTGTTGCGTGGGTTTATCAGCTGAGAAGTAGGCTACAAGGAGGTTGCGTGTGATTTCTTTTTTCACTTCACGTGGGAGGTTGGCGACATGACTTTGCGTGACATATCAGATGTAGGATGCATGGTGGCTTTAAGATGTTTTTACCATTTGGGAGGTAGGCTGCATAATGGTTTGCGTGATTTGCTTTAGATGGGAGGAAGAATGCATGGTGGTTTTATATTTTATTATTTATCAACTTAACGGTTGACCGCCTTATGGTTTTTATGCCGTTTGTATTAGTTGGGCTGAAGGCTACATGGGGTATTTTTGATTCCATCAGGTAAGCGATAGGCTGTATAGTGGAATTTTATATGGTGAAAGGCAGGTTGTCTAGGGATTTGTGATTTTTATCAGCTAGGTGGTGGCTTGTGATTCTTGTTTTAGCCGAGCGATAGGATCCAGGTTGGAATTTTGTAATGTGAAACATAGACTGTCTAGTGATTTAGTGATTTTTTTTTTCCAGCTGGGCCGTAAGTAGGAATGGGCGTAACTCGCATAATTTGCTGTTGTGTAATTACATGAAATAATAACAAGATTAAGCGGAATTACGCAAGGACTGTTACCCTGCATTTAGAGCTATTTTCGTAGTGCACAATGCATCTATCCAAAATGAACTATAGGATGTATTTTGTGCAAAGAAAATAGCACTAAATACAACAAGAGAGGAACAGTAGCACACAGCATCCGCTTGTGATCTGTTCCTGTGCTCTTGTGGTAGGCATTTTTATCCTGAATTACGCGAGCGGGCACAATTGTGTAATTTTCGGTAATTTCACGACACAAGAGTAACACAAAATTATAAAAATTAATCAGGCTGCACCAGCGTTATTCAAAGTTCGCCCCGGCCTAGTGGTCGGCTGCATGGTGGTTTTGTGTGATTTGTAGTTTGCATTAGATAGGCCATTAAACGACTGGACTTGCTCAGTCCTTTTGTAGGAACAGTGAAGCTTGCTTTAAAACAATCAAGATTAGTGACTACCAATTCCCTGCACTCAGAGTGGGTATGTCCTGGATAAACTACTTATTGTTCGTTAGCCACTCTGAACACGAGATATTGAGTAATAATATATTCTTTGCATCTTCAAGCAAATATTCAGGATCTCACAGTGTCATGTGTCCGTGCTTTTATGATCCCACTGTTAATTCTCTGGTTGCCTCCAGATAAAAGATTACATTAAATAAATGCTTAAAAAGAGAGAGAAGTGGAACAGGTTGGGTAAAGCATGAACAGTTTTTAATTTCATTGTCTAGTGAGCCCGTGTCGCGCGCTGTTGATCATTCTTGGCGGAATAGTCCATGTCTTTTTCGCTATTGCATGTGTGAGGTGAGACAGCAAAGGCATTTGCACACTTCATAACATTTTTAGCTACACATAATAGATGCTGACCTTGATCCATGATCAGTAGCATAGTAATACCACTGGGCTATTCGTTGGCTTGGAGTACGTTTTGTAAGATGAGCCATTCAGTGTTGTTGCTGCTGCAATGCAGGCCTAGAATTGTAACCCAAAACAGTGGCACTGTGCTGGGGTTTGAGGAATGACACCTTCCACAGAGTAAATGTTGTGTGTACAGTGCACTATTAGACCAATAAAGCTGATGGAATAAATCACATTTGGGTGGATTCTTGCAGCTGGCAGTAACCGGCGACCACGTGATGCTGAAGTTCAATGAAATTAAATGAAAATCCTCTGCTAAAGAACTACCATCGGCCAGGGTGGGCATCCACGGCTCTAGAGATACACTCCAGGGTTATGATGTACCAAGCCATTTTGCCAATTGCGATTGGGAAAATACATTCCTAATCGCAAAATGGGTAAACCAATTAGTTCCATATTGCAATTAGAAGGGGGCGTTTCCATGTATTTGCAATTCACAATGAGATGTATCAATGGGTAGTGAGCGCAATTGCGGTTGAATTGATTGAAAAGTTGTCAACTCCTCGAGGTGGTGGTAGCCCATTCTTAGTACAAAGAAGGCATTCCCCTTGCATGAACACCAACATGTTTTATGTTTTCATATGTAAAATATATTGGCTTCTTCATTTGCATTTTTTGTAAGGAGGCTACTTTCTTTGTCTCCCTCTTTAGGGAGGCTCTTGGGGAAAGAGTCATAGGGATTTCCAGAGTGTCATTTTGAGCATAGACCTCTTACACCTCTCCCACTCCAATCCTTCTGTGAGCATCACACAACTGAACTGCGAACTTTGTATATTGCCTCCTTACACTGTAGTTAAACAGCCTTTCAGTGGCTAGACGTCAGTGGTTTGAACATTTTCTAAACAATTATTAATATTTTTATATTCATTATCCATGTCTAGAAAACTATCAATTAACTTTCATCTTTATTCATGTCACTTGGAAACAGCCACACATTTTCCGTGGATCAAGATACCTGGAACTGTGGCTTCTTCAACATTTTTCTCACTAAGATCCATAGAGGTTTGTTTTTGAAATTGGTCTCCATCTCTCTAACCAGTGTCACACACTTCACTGGCTTTGGAGAGAAATGCTAGAATAACATGTATTGAGATTAGTGTTGCAAGTGTAGGATTATTTCTGGTTCACTGATATTTACCTCTGAGGAACACACCATGTTAAGTCAGGTCCTTGGTGATACACTAATAATCACATGGATCTTTCCGAGTTGGAGGCAGCCAAGCTAAGGAGCTTGCTTGATTAAATGGGGGGTGGGGGGGTACTTGTTTAAAGTGGGGTCATATTAAATATCTCTGGTGTCTGAGACATCTATGCATCCATCTGTAATTAAAAGTACTTTTAGCAGGTGATGCCTCTTTTATGCACATCTTGCAAACCTTGAGGCGGGTGAGGAAGGGGCCTCTGCCATTATGGTATACTTTTTTTCCCCTCAAGAGCAAGATCAGTCTATCATAATGGGGGTTGTGATGTTAAGCCGTTCTGGACAAGGAGGTCCACACAAATTGCTTAGTTCTTCTTTTAGAGAAGACTAAGTCAATGTTTAGATTAGGATTATGTAATTTATGAATTTGAACCACATTTTGTTATTATAGAATAAATTACCACTGTTCTGATTTTATGTCTTACTTTTCATGCAGCTATTTTAAAATCTAGGATCAGCAACAAATAGTTTTTTGCTGATGATGCGCTAGGGCATACTGATTTCATATTTACCTTTGGTGCTTTTCATGGGTAGGAGGACAGGGATCTGGTGCCAGCAGTTTAACAGCAGGATTTTAATTAAGGTTCCCAGTTTTCAATTTTTTACAGATTTTTACAGATAAATACAGACAGAAAAGAATGTGTGCTCTGTCTGTATTTATTTTTAAAAGCAGAAAGATACAGAAAAGTGTGCTTCTTGTGAGTGACTCTCCACGCTGTCCTTCATTAATTCCAGACCAACAGCTGAGCAGATAGAAAGCATGTGGATTTAAAAAAACAGGATGAGATTTCCTTAAATACAGACATTAGTTAACATATATTTGAATATAATGCTATATTTGCATGTGCGTGTAGTGTTTTGTTAAATTTGGCAGCTTAATTTGCTAAAACTTGACAATTATCAGAGTATGAATGCATGTTTATCAGTTAAATAAATGTGGAAATATATCTTTTTATGGCTGTTTGTTCTCAAAACACAAAATAAATATGGAGAAATACCAATAAAATGTCCAAAAGATAAATAAAGATAATCACAGACGGAAATGTACAAAAAATAAATAACTTAAAACCAGGAGCCCTAATTTTGATGCAGGACTGATATGGAAGCATTCCCAACACATTTGGATCTATACCCGTGAAAGGAGTGACCTTTTAGGCAAGATGCATTTCCCCAAGCTCGAAAAGGAGTAGCCCTAAGAAGTTATCGCACCAAGGAAAATATTTATCTTTACAGACTCTCTTTTTCATCCTTAAATATTTGGTGTGGGTATGATCACCATTCTGATTCTGCTGGTGAAACTTGAAGGCAACGAGCAACTCTTTTGTGACCCTGTTACGTGCATGTACCCATGGTAACAGTTCTCCTGGGATGAAAGCATCAGCTCAGCAATTTAAGGGAAACCCCAGCTACAAATTTCTATTTTCAATTAAGAAAGCCACCACCACGGCGACCTTGCACTCAGCATGTAATGTCCTGTTTAAGTCAAATATGCAGTTTGAAATCATGTGATTCTCATTAAACGAGTGCCATATAATTTCCTCTATGATATACACACTGTGTCTTTAGAGCTGGAGCGAACTGGCCCAGGATTTCAGAGGTTGTTCGGTGAGCTGCAGATTTTGAGTTCGTTTTATTGTAAATAGCCAGATTTTAAATTACTGTGAAAATCTTAGAGGGTTTAAGAAGTTAAATAAGTTGCCCTCATGAGTACACTAAGGTAGGGACTATCTGTATTTTAAAAGAATGTGTTACTACAGTAAGCCTTGGAAAAAGTCCTTAGGGTGGTAAATCAGTGGGTTTGAACGCTAAGGGGCCCATTAGGATGGCGGGCGGATCGCCCCCGCCAGGCTGGCGGTAGCGACCGCCAGCCTGGTGGGGGCAATCCGCCCGCCATTCGCACCTAAATTTCACCCGCCAAAATAGGATGGCGGGGGGACCGCGGCGGACGGCAATACTGTCCGACACTTTTCCGCCCCGGTCGTGGCGGTGTCTATTAGACACCGCCAGCCATATTATGATGGGCTTAAACAGATGCCTTTCCGTGGCAGCAATGCCGCCACGGAAAGGCATGCGGTCTTCAATTCGGGGGCCCCAGCAGACCCCCAAGCTGAAGGGGTGGGGGGTGCACATGGGGGGTACCTGTGGTACCCCCCTGTATTTGCATACACAATGCGGCAGGCACCTTGTGGTGCCTGCCGCTTTGTGTATGCAAATGCATACATGAATTTTTAGCATTGTGGCTGGCGGTGCTGAGAGCACCACCCGCCACAATGTTAAAAATGCATGATGCGCCCGCCACTGTGGCTGGCGCATCCTAATATGCAGTGCAGGACCGCCGCTCAGCTCGCAGGCGGTCCCGTTTTCCGCAAGGGTGGTGGGCGAGCAAAGTCCGCCCGCCATCCTAATGGGGGCCTAAGTATTTGGTTAACACATTAAGGCCAGTGGATACAGCCTGTGGTGATGTGAGTGGCTTGTAGGCTGAACATGGTAGAGTTCAGCTTGAAAGTGCTTCCTGCCCAGCCATCACTTCCTGTCAATGTCATCCTTTCACTGGCCGTACAGTAGTCCGAATGACAGAATCTCCGAGCCGTGTCCATGTCTGTTGATCACTGGGCTCGCCAGTAGATTTAAACTTTAGTCACTTCTCGTTTGCATTATAAAATTTTGTGATTAAAATTATCGCAATTAGAAATACTCTAGTTTAATTTTAATATGTATGATATCACTTGACCATAACTGACCAGTACAATTAGATGTCAAAAGTGACTGCTTTCTTTGGTGCACAGCCAAGTTTAAGGTTTACATCTTTGGGGATGGATTCTCCGACCTCCCCTATGTGCGGTGGATTAGGTTAGCGGCTATAGAAGCTGAGTAGGTAATTAATGTTGTGTCGCCCATGCGGTTTGAAAAAGTAGTGCAAGTGATTCGAGCTTCTGGATGGGAGTGTATGAAGAGAGCTGCTTGCTCCATATGAGGATGTATGACATTACAACGCATGCTTTTACCACGCATGCCTTTACAACGTGGTATTTACAACGCATGCCTTTACAACGCATACGCTTTGGGGTGCTGGATAGTGAATAGTTTAATTTACTATTCCAACTCCAGTCCCCGTGGATAGTAGGGAAGGTGTCGGATAGTAAATTAAATCTATTCCCTATTCTAGAGCGCCCCCCAGCGCAATGCGTTGTAATGGTTTGCGTTGTAAAAGTTGCATCGTAAAGGCACTGCGTGGTAAAAGTTGCGTTGTAAAGGATGTTTCCCTCCATGTGATGATGGACTGATCATCCTGGATACCACTGACCGTATCTTGAGTTGCTTTTTTAGGGAGGTAGAGAAGTGAGGCTATGAGCTGTTTAAGATTTACCCATCAACTTCTCTCTTGAGTAATGTTGAATCGCATTAGGTGGGTGGGGAACTGAATCAAGGATTTTCTCCACCTGCCTTTTGTGCCTCTCGTATTATTCCAGTGTGTTTATAACTCAGAATTGGGAGGTGGTAGAAACACAGCATATTTTCTCTTTTAAAAGTGATCGAGTGAGTGTGCAGGGACAACCAGGCAGGGGGGGCAGAACAGGCTGGGGGAAAGGAAGGGAGGGAGGAGAACTAAAGGCAAACGGGGGAAAAAAAAAAAGAAAAAAAGAAAAAATTTATAAAAATAACAAAAAAATAAAACACTTACCCTTATGATATACATGGAGTATATTAACCTTAGCAATTTGGAAAGAACTAACAAAGTAGGAGGTTTATCTATTAAAGTTCATAAAGAAAAACTTTAATGGCTAGGATCAGTATATTATCACTGAATATATGCGGCCTCAATGATATTAAAAAAAGACAAAAAACCGCAGAAGGCCTAAGAACCTCCGGGCCGAATATCGTTTGTCTCCAGGAGACACATATCGAAGGGTCGCAACAATATTTACTAAAATCTTTAGGATACCGACTTATTGCAGCTACATCACAGGGGACACGTACCAGGGGGGTCGCAATTTTAGCCAAGGGTGGGGGGCTACAATTTCCCCGCACGAAAGCGGATACTTTAGGTAGATTTGCGATTACTGAATGCAACTTCAATAACGGGGCAACCAAATTCACGATATGTACAATTTATGTGGATATCACTGATAACCCGGAGGTACTGATTAAGGTGTCTAACGAGCTATTTCGCTGGCCCCTTCCCTTGATTCTCTGTGGAGATTTTAATATTCATCTACCCTGTAATTGGTCCACAGATCCTGGGTTTACTTATCAAGGCAGGAAACCAAAAGTTTTTTTTGCTCTTAAAGATCCATGCTTACAACACGGCCTTTTAGATGGCTGGGCCATGGATCATCCGGGCGACCCTGGCTATACCTATTATTCTTTTCCACACTCAAAACATGTAAGACTAGACTATCTGTTTCTCTCAAATAGCTTGCGCTCTACATGTCAAATCAACAAAATGCCCAGAATTTTGTCAGACCACAACCCGCTTAAGATTAACCTAATGAAGGGTCCTGAAAAATCGAACATAAATACATGGACTTTCGAAAGAGCTTTACTATTTAATAATGCATACAAGTCACACATGAGAACTTGGATCCTCGCTTTCATATCAGATAATATCGGGTCGACCGCCATCGACATTGTGTGGGACGCTCTAAAGGCCGGGGTTCGGGGCGAAACCATGAAATTCTCCTTTCACCACAATAAAAACGAAAAAATAAAAATAATATCATTAGAAGAAGATCTATGTAAAGCAGAAGAAGGACTTATTAAATCGATTCAGGAAGGTAGTCCAATTGCTAATGCGGAGCGCAAAGTCGCTATTGTTAAAAATAAAATCTTGTCAATTTCAACTGATAGAGCAGCTATTAAAGCTAATATCAACAAGGGTAAAATCTACGAGCTGGGGGAAAACATGGGCCACCAACTAGCTGTCAAAACTCGCGAAGAAACATCTTTTGCTCTAATTAAAGAAATTAGGGACCCGGATTTAGGCCTAAGATCAGATCCATCTGAAATAAGAACTTCGTTTCAAAAGTTCTATAAGAACCTCTATCATGAGGATAACATCGAACGTGGTGATCCCATTATGTATTTGGAATCATTTACCCCACCACACCTGGAAACAATTGAGCAGGAGTTGTTAGATGGCCCAATCACCTATGATGAAATACTCTTGGCAATTAAGGGCCTGGCTACCGGAAAGGCAGCAGGCATGGACGGAATTCCAACTGATTTTTATCTCACATTCGCCCCCCAACTTGAGAATATTGTAACTCCCCTCTTTCAAAATATCTTTTCCGGGGGGAACCCGCCCAGGTCATGGTCCATTGCCAAGATTATAGTATTTCCTAAAAAAAACAAAGATGTGAAAGAACTGGGCTCATACCGACCAATTACACTGATTAATGGGGATTCTAAAATCTATTCAAAAATACTAGCAGATCGATTGGCACCCGTAATTCACAATATTGTATCGGATAAACAACATGGCTTTGTGCCAGGCAGGTCCACGACTGATCATATTCAAAGGGTTATTTCCCTTTTTGATTATACGGGTGTCACAGGAGACCCTATGGCCCTCATACTGCTCGACGCGGAGAAAGCGTTTGATAGGGCCGCCCAAAGGAATTTCCAGGAGACTCTATCAAACTGTGGGATCGGCGGACACTATCTAACAGCAATTCAACAGCTCTATGTAAACCCCAGTGCGCATGTTTTAATTAATGGGGCTTTATCCGAAAGCTTTGCCATAACGCGTGGTACAAGACAGGGCTGCCCTTGTTCGCCCCTTCTCTTTGCTATTTATATTGATGTGTTTATTAACAATTTGGAAAATAACAACTCAATTTCCTCAATTCAAGTCCATAATGTAAAAACTAAATGTTTAGCATATGCTGACGATATAGCTATTACTACAGGTGACCCTATTAACGCCATTATGTGGATAGAACGAGAAGCCCATGCCTTTGGTAAAGTTTCAGGTTATAAATTAAACAGTAGTAAAACCCAGATCATTATTAATAACAAAATCACAATGCAAGACCCAAGAATAATTAATAAAGCAATCTACTTAGGTGTGAGTATTGATGCTAATATCACAAACATAGTCGACGATAATATTAACCCTCTCATAAGTCGCTCTAAGAAGGAACTACAGCGCCTTCATAATCTACAGCTTACTATTGGGGGGAGAGTTAATGTCATTAAAATGCTATTCTTCCCGAAGTTTCTCTATTATTTTCGTTCAATTAACCTTGAATTCTCCGAAGCAGTGTTTAAAAATATAGATAATTTGTTTTCACGATTTATATGGGGATATCACAGTCCGCGAAGAGCACTCAGGTGGCTTACTTTACCAAGAGATCGAGGGGGATTGACACTTCCAAACTTTAAATTGTATTATTGGGCAACAGTGTTGCGATACAGCGCATACCTTTTAAAAGGAGACATAGACGTCCATAACATTCCCACCCCGCAAGAACTGATTCTGGGTGACGGTTGTGCAGGTTGCTTGTGGCGGCACCTAAACGACCACTACTTTAAAAAGGTGAACTTCAAGACTATCTCTAGCACCATTAAAGTATGGCGGAATGTAAAAAAATTAGCGGGGTTAGGCCGGTATTCTTTTTATACACCTATAACGCAGAATTTAGATCTACCGGAAATATTCCAAGACTTAGTTTTGAATAGATGGGCCGTATTGGGGATAAAACAACTCGGGTGCTTTTTCTCGGTGAATGGTATAAGTCGTTCGAGGAATTAAAAACCGAATTTAAATTATCTAACAGAGATTTCTTTAAATATCTCCAAGTGCGGGATTTTATTTTAAAGAAAGGGGGCGGACGCATTAAATTTCAACCATGGCAAATTATGGATAAATTGCTATCTATAAAAACCCCTAAAATTGGTGAGATCTATGAAGGGCTTAATCTACTGATGCCGGACGATTTGGAGAAACATACCGCGGCATGGCAGAGTAGACTTGGCATCTCTCCTCGAACCTCTCTGGAGGCCTTAGAGATGTCAATATCAACTCTAATGTCCATGAAACTCCAAGCACAATTTTATAAAACATTTTTTTCACTTTATTATACCCCAGGCAAATTAGCAAAATGGGGGGACGGGTCTAGGACACATTGTCCGAGGTGCTCCCTTCCATCAGCAGACTCAATTCACATGTTTGCTACTTGTCCTTTACTAGTGAATATCATATCGACAATCTCTGATTTTCTTTCCCTCCTCGCACATTGCCGTATTAATATTTCAACTGAAGAAATTCTATTAGGTACATCAAACACACATCGACCCCACTCAATGCACAGGTTTATCTTCATTGATATGGCTGTTTACAGATTGTGCATTGCGTCAGCCTGGATAGATCCTTTAGCACCATCGTTTATAGAATGGAGAACCAGGCTGTTAGCAACTTGCAACATAGAAATAGCGATTTATAGAAACAAAGGGAGGATAAAGCGGAATAAGGGTTTGTTGATTTGGGCTCCTTTGCTAGATTGGATGCATGAGGAGTGAAATGCTTCAACCGTGCTGGTTTTATATCTAATGTCTCCCTCTCTTCATGTTTATACCTTGTTTATACCTTGTTTTCAGTTTGTCAGCATAAATGTTCATTGTACAAATGTATTTACTTTTCTCCATGTCTGCTAAAAATGAACATTAAGCTAGATTGTGCTACCTGTTCTGTTGGGGTGGGGGGTGGGGTGTAACGACGATGGTATATAAAATTTAAATGCAAATAAAAATTGTTAAAAAAAATAAATAAAAGTGATCGACATGAAAATGTATTTAACAGCATAGCAATTTATTGTAAATATTTGGAAATAAAACTCATTGGAATTTTTATGATACTCTGCAGAAGAGTTTGAATAGTCAGTTGAAAATAGTCATAAGTCGGCAATTGAGTTAACTGAGAGTATATTTATATTTTATGTTTTATTTTGCAGACAGTAAAGCCATTGTGGATGGAAATTTGAAGCTAATCCTTGGCATGATATGGACCCTGATCCTGCATTATTCCATCTCTATGCCAGTTTGGGAAGATGAAGGGGATGATGATGCCAAGAAACAGACTCCTAAACAGAGACTTCTGGGATGGATTCAGAACAAAATTCCAGACTTGCCAATCACTAATTTCAGTCAGAACTGGCAAAATGGCAAAGCACTGGGTGCTCTTGTGGACAGCTGTGCTCCAGGTAAGGGTTTGATCTTTAAATTGTTTGTTTCTATCATCTTTCATTCTAACCTACCAATATCCCTCACCTCCCATTTCTACACCATGGCCCTAACCCTATGTTTTAACTGGGGGGCTTAAAATAGTTTGGCTGCAAATCTGCATATTAAAACTTCAATGTTTTACCACTCGGGGTGTTCCTGAGGTGTGTATCAGAAGCTCTTTGTTCTGTATTACTCAAAGAGAGTCTGTAAGACATGACCTAATACATACCTAACTTTGTTGATTCCAAACCTACAGGAGTAATTTTGCAACGTGGTCAGTAAAGAGTAAGAACACTTCTGCAATGACTATTTCAGAGTCTCTCTGACTATTACTATTACTTTGGCTTAGGTTTGGAATAGGTGCATTCTAAATGTTGTGTCAGAAGTTTCATATTGCAGAATCTGGAAGAACTTGCTAAAGATGGGAATTCAAGGAGTAAAACCGATACACACCCATGGAAACCCATCACTACCGTGTCTTACATGTTGGGGTTTGAGTTGGAGTACACCATCCACCAGTCTGATTGCAGGTCATGGGAAATTGGATTTTCCACCAGCCTGGAGACAGGTGCTTTATTGCACAGTGCAAGCTTGTTGTACAGTACCTACTAATTCAGTAAGAATGTGCGTTGGAAAACACAAGCATCAAAACTATGGGGACTGAGTCCACTCATACCATCAGAATATGTTGGCCTGATTCCTGACTAGCTCACAGTGCGCTATCTGTACCCCTAAACCTCACAGGGTACCGGATGGTGTCTTCAATCTCATAATATGAAAACCATGACTCTGCCAAGGAAATCATGGAAACCGATCTACCCTTTTGTTTTTATCTCAGGCATACCCAAAGGTAAACACAAGAAATACAAAAATTTACATGTTAAACATTTATTGAAGAAATTGGAGTCTTGTGTAAAATACGTGTGCTGCATTGATTAGTAGAACTGAACAAAGTATTGCAACCAGCATTGCAAGAATGGTGAAAAAGATGAATATTAAACTATTATAATTGTTGCATTGATTATAAGAATACATACAATTGTACTCCTACCTAGTACTACCTATCCTAGAGAGCATAGGGTGAATGCAATTCTGCCAGGTACCTTGGAGTGGTCTAACTCCCCATATACCTGTGTTTGTTTGAACCGAAAGCCTGTTTGGTGTAGAAAGGGCTGCAGTCCCTCTCAGGATAGTGATGATTCAGCGGGGTCAGAATTCAGGCACGGGGCGACCACAACCATGGAAATGCTCCTCTGCTGAACAAAGGCTTGGGGTCGTTTATAAAATGCATCCAGACTCAATCTTAGGTGGACTAAAGGTCGCACAAACACATAACCCAGTAGACAGCGTCTGGGCAATTGAGCAAGAAAAGTGGGTGAAGTAAGAACAATACTGGTGCATAAACACTTAGGCCCTCATTTTCAGACTCTCTGAGATCCTGATTCATCCGGTAACAGGAATTACCAGCGAAATTGAGATTCTGAGATCTGCCATAATTCCCCTCACTCACCCTTGGTGTTTTCTGAGGGCAAATTTTGACAACTAAAAGCAGCCACAAGATTCCCATAGGAAATAAAACTATACTTAAGGGAAAAACTGGCATGCACGGGTGCAGAAACACTGATTCCCATAGGTATTTTCCCATGCCTCACGTCAAACGTGTAATTATATCATGACAGAGTATGGCGATCCGTGGGTTTACAGTTACCACATTGTAAGCCCCATGACTTTTGTAATGAGGGCTCAAGTACTAAAAATGATGCAAACAGTAGAACACAACAGACAAGAATCAGAGCATTTCAGGTGCTGGATGTCTAAAACTATCCATGCTTAAATCCTAAGGGGTAGCGTGCACGGAGATGCTTACTTGCCTAATCTATACCTGTAGCGGTTTGGAAACAAATGGATTAAGGGGCCTGCACAAAAGATACCACTGCATTTAGCCCTGGCCCTAGGCTTTGTTGTGATTGCAATTCGTAGTCTACAAATGAGTAGATCTAAGCTTATTTCCTTTTTTTGCCAGGCCTTTGTCCAGACTGGGAGTCTTGGGATCCACAGAAACCAGTGGACAATGCCCGTGAAGCCATGCAACAAGCTGATGACTGGCTGGGTGTGCCTCAGGTAAGAAGGAAAAGTGGCTGACAAAAAACCATTGTCACGTTTTAAGATTTAGACCATGTTAATATAATGATTAAGGAATTCACAGATTATTTGTGCGAAGAACAATTTTGAAATTAATTCACGGTGTATTCGTATTACGTGTGTAGCAGCTTCAGCAAGGCAACAGATTTCTAAAACATGACTCTTTATCCAAGTTTTTACTCTTCACACTTATTCAGTATGAAGTAAAAGTAGGTGTTGCATTTGTGTGCAAAATATTTGAGCAAACTTATATGGATTACATTTTTTCCATACGATGGCCATTTTAGCTCCTTGGCCAAGGCAGCGAGAGTTTATTAGTGTTATGGACATAGCGTTGGAAATTGACACAACTGTTACAGCATCTGGCTCACCTAACAGAGTACTTTGTGATGGTTCCCCGTTCAAGCAGTGGACGCACAAATATATGGCATTAAAGAGGATGAATGAGCTAATGAACGACTGCCAACAGGTCCTAGACCAGTACATTATTTTAGAGGCTTTTTTTTTTAACTTTATTTTTTCCATTTTGCATCATACTTTATCAAAAACCATGAGCGCTCACTGTTACAGTTTGTACAGCGTGAAAATTGTCCAATTCGGGAAAGGAAAAAAGAGAAAGCATAAAATGAAAAAGAAAACATAGTTAAAGGCATTGCACAACATGTACAGTCTTCGCGAAGTAATATCAATCTCCATCCTAGAAGTTGCCTGAACCCGTCCCAGCAGCTCCCAATCTTTACAATGTCATGTGGCACAACCATCGTGCTATCAGTACATAGATTTTACAGATCCATTTCTAGGGGTCCCATCTAGGTATCCTTTCTAACCCAGCAATGTAATTAAACGACCCCGGTGGGGGAAACAACCTTTACAACGCAACTTTTACAACGCCCTACCTTTACAACGCAGTCATTACAACGCAACATCTCTAGCGGCTAGGGCGCCTGCCTCCGGAATCTGGGGATCACGGTTCGATCCCCGGCACCGGCGGCAGATTAGCCCAGCACCATGTGACTCTGGGCAATAGCTTGCTTAATCTTCCCGACGGCCCCCCGCGCCTAGAGACCCTTACGGGTGATTGTGCGCTTTACAAATGTGGATTATTATTATCATACAACGCATGCATTACAACGCAACCATTACCATGCATGACACTACAACGCATACAATTACAACGCAGTCATCACAACGCATACCATTACAACGCATAGTACCCTTACACTATCCAACACTTACCCTACTGTTGCACCCCCAGAGTTAGAATAGTAATTTTTACCCCTACACTATCCAACACTTACCCTACTGTTGCACCCCGCTGGAGTTAGAATAGTAATTTTTACCCCTACACTATCCAATACTTACCATACATGCAATGTAATGGTATGTGTTGTAAAGGTAGTATGCGTTGTAATGGAATGCGTTGTAAAGGTAGTTATTAAAAAAAATTGTTGTAATGGCATGCGTTGTAATGGAATGCGTTGTAATGGATGTTGCGTTGTAAAAAATGCGTTGTAAAGGTATGCGTTGTAAAAGTATGCGTTGTAACGTCATACATCCCCCCCGGTGGCGACTCTGCCCTGCTCAAGCGGTGAGGAAGGGGGCAGTTGCTCCGTGGCCCCATAGTTCTTGAGTGGGCCCCAGGTGTCTTTAGGCTGCGATGAGCGCGGCAAGGAACTGGCATATAGATCGTAATTCGTGTTGCAGTATGTTAAGCTGTTCAGCCATTTCTTAAATGTAGGAGCAGCTTTACGCCCCCAATGTATGGCAATTTCCCTTTCCGCTAGCAATAAACTGGGGGCGCCACATTTTCGGACTGGTTTTGGGAAATTGGCAACATAGACAAATGCTGTCGGCCCCCTCTGCAAGATGAAAGGAGCTCCCGCTGCAGCAGACTAGAGGCATTGAAAGGAGCACCTCCAAGGGGCCTGGTGCCAGAGCTACTGGCTAATGTGTCTGAGTTCATTCGCGTCTGGCCACGCCCCCCATCAGAGCTGCACCTCTGTGTTTAGTATCATACACAAATATCATTCACCTTGAAGATGTAAAAATGACTTTGATTCAATCTAGGCAAATGGGAAATAGACTATGATGTAGAAGTCTTAACAAGAGCAATAGTTATTTTTTACTCATGAATGTTGGAGAGCACATACGCGCCCACACTCTGGGCATGATTCACAAAGGGACGTACGACTTGTGAAGTTACAAGTGCAGAGTCTCCTCACACGTTGCTGAATCTCTGCACTCTGGGCGGAATCTTCGGACTGCAGTGCGTAGATTCTGCCACCAGTAGGGACACTCTGCACTCGTAACTTTACGAGTTGTAAGTCCCTTTGTGAGTCAGGCCTTAGCGCGCTCTCTCTCTCTCTCTCTCTCTCTCTCTCTCTCTCTCTCTCTCTCTCTCTCTCTCTCTCTCTCTCTCTCTGGCCATGCTTGGCATGAAGTTGGGGGTAGGGCCAAGCACTTTACCCATCTCCATGTGGGTGCCCAACACCCGCCATGCACAGCCGTAGCCGTAGTCGTGGTGTGCATTTTAGGAGTATGATCTGGCCTCTGACCTCCAGCTGTGCGCCTAACCACCCATGGGTGGGCAATCCCCCCACCATGCATGTGGGATTGGGCGCAGTGCCTGTACAGTCACCCAACCTCCCACAGGTTATCAACTGCACATGGACACCCACCGACGCATGTTTATTCGTTATTCATTTTTTTGGTCCCTTGGTAGTCCTGAGTGCTTGCAGTCACTACCAATATTTCTGTACATTAAGGGCCCATGGGCCTAGGGCCAGGAAGTCCGGGAACCTATAACCTGCCCCTCTATAGGGTAATTTTTTAGGACCAGGGACTGAGTAACCATGTCCTGTTATGGTAGCTGCAACATTTCTTCTGATGTTGTGGAAATCAGAAAGCTCGCTCCCAGGGGGACCGAACTCTGTCCTGTGTGAGCGAGATGACCGATGGGAGAAAGAGTCTGCTTGGCCAATCACAACACTTTATTTTTCAAATTCCCTGGTCACACAGGACTCCTGAGGGACCAACTATCAATATGCCTCTGTTTTGTGAACCTTAATTCCTCCAAAACTGGTGAATGGATTTACACCAAATTACTAAAAGCACTCTTTTGGGGTAAAGATGTTGCTTTCTTCCAAATTTGGTGTAATTTGGTTTGGCTTTTTTCCCATCATTCAATTCTAATTTTCTTTATGGCAATTGCATGGAGGAATTGCTTTTTTGGCCCCACTCCTTTTAATTGACCTTCTCCAGCTCCAGTCCTCTTGACGGATCACCCTGAAACTTTCCAGGCAGAAGTTAAGATGTATGAACCTTTTATTTTGAAAGTATTGTGAAGATTTGTGAAATGACGCTAAAGTTATTACCAGCTCAAAAAATGCTCTTCTTATGGAAATACATTGGTGGTATACTTCTGGCTGCAAACTTATTTCATAGGGTAAATATATTACATTTATTCAGTTCAAGTACTTATTCACTATACTGTAATACCAAAAGAGACTGATGCTACATTGGAGTAATAGTCTGAATATATTACACTACTTTAGTTCAGGTACATAATCAACTTAAACATTCAAAGGACACAGATGATAAAATGGAGTAAATACCCTCGCACTTTTAGGGGTGGCTGGTTGCCCATTCATTTCTGTCCTCTTGGTGCTCTTTATTGTTGATGTTTTGGGCCTCCACAGTATTAGGGGTGTCCTTCATCAGGACCGTCCAGTTGGACAACATACTGCTTACAACAGTTTAAAAGTGCCTCAAAGTCCAGTGCCTCTATAATAAAATCAATATGAACACATTGTAAAAATATGATATGCATACAAATGCTCTAAATTACTCCTACTTCATCTGATCTTTTTCATTATCTCGTTTTTTGTGGCCCATTTTAACCAAAAATGGCATAATCTCCAAAATACATAAAACTTTATCACAGTAATTCCTTTGTCCCTAACCATTTTTCTACTATACACAGATCAGAACAAACATCAGAAAGCTCACTTAACGAAAGGTGTTTCTCATAGGGGGTTTCACAAGTTGTGGTCCTGTTTAACAACATAAGTGGTGACTTGCACAGCATGCATTTTGCACCAGTGTAATTTAAATCAGGAAGATCTTTTTTATCATTAGAGACCCTCACATTCACAAAATGATCAGCTGAGAGCAGTTTGACTTCATAGCCACCTTCAGATGAGTACAAATATTTATGCAAAATCTAGTAGAAAAGAAACCATTATTCCTTTCAGCATTTTGTCTATATTAAAAAAACGTGAACATGTAATATCATTGACTGTACATTCTTTTTTTGTAGGTAATTACTCCAGAAGAGATCATTCACCCTGGTGTGGATGAGCATTCAGTAATGACCTACCTGTCACAATTCCCAAAAGCCAAACTGAAGCCGGGGGCGCCTCTGAAGCCGAAACTCAATCCAAAGAAGGCTAGAGCATATGGACGGGGTAAGGATCCTCCCTTGATGTAAATGTATTTTGATTTTGTTTGTGTTTCAAACCTACAAATCTAGTTTGGGCAGAAATCTGAGTTCCAGCTGAGGAATGGTAGAGGCAGGTCTATCATGTTAGGAAATGTGTGGCAACCAGCCAAGAGGGCACTCCCATCCTGCAAACTTTCTCCTAAATACATGAGCACACACCTTTAGCTGAAAAAATGTGTCCTTATGAAAGGTTAGCAAGTTAAAACAATGTTTTTATTGGTTGTAATTGCTGCTTCACGGAAGGCCTCTTGTGATAGACCTGTACTAACATGTAGAGGTCTACTAACTCATTGCTGAAAAGTGCCAAGAAGCTAGAAGGCATTTGTAGTGCTTAAAAGTCACCACACATATAATGTTTTCAATGTTTCATGTCTGCTTTGTGTCTACGGCTGCTTTGTAGCTACATGTAAAATTTGTAGATGAACTCTGGATTATGGACTCTGTCTGATGGTCAAAACGCTTCATTCATTGTGGTATACTTATGGGATGGTGTTGGAGATACAACATTATTGGCAATAGGCACTTTCCGGAAATGCAAGGCTGTATTACTTCTGTCAACATTGTTTGTCAGGCCTTCTCTCGCGGTGGAGCTCTTGGTTTATGAAGTGAAGCCAACTACGTAGATACCAGCTGCTTTACCAATGTAGGTTTGTTGGTGCATACAAGTATAAACTTGAGACATACATTAACAGAGCCAAGGAGGAGTCATCCCGTCCCAATGACTCCCAAGTATGATCCCCTTTATCAAGCTCGACACAAAGGTCTAGAACATTTCTATGTCACTACCAATGCCTACACACACCCACACCCACACACGCACACGCACAATCACAGATTTTCTTAGGGTCAAACCCCTTCCATTCCACCAAATACTGCAATTGTTTTCTAACAATTCATATGTACAAAATGTTATATACCACCTTTTCATCCAACTGAATTGGGAAAGGAAGGTTTGTTTTTGCAGAAGAAGGCTTTAACAAAGATACATGAAAAACTGGATTCACTGTTTTTTCAATCCTAAATTAATCACAAACTTAGGTTGTAATGAAGCTTTATTTTCCTATTGTAATTTTTTGTGAGTAACCACACCTGCTCTCGTGCAACTTACTGAAGTGCTGGATGTCTCTTACAATCAGCATAAAACTTACAAGAATCTTTAGCTTTTTCTAACACTTCCTGGGCTGATTTCTGAATGTTAGTTAACTCAGTTAAGTATTTTTGCACTGAAGGAACTCATGGAGACACAGTCTGATCAAGAGGAAATATGAGGGGATGATGTCCATACTTCCAAAAAAGGGTGATATTACAGTACAGTTGTCTTTGTAATTGTATGTAAACCTTGCCAACTCAATGTCTTTCTCAAATCCTTCTCTTGTGATATGGCTTGACATTTCAAATACTGTGCAACAGGTTGATTCAACCTTTGTGTGCCCACCAGCCTTAGGTTGGGAACTTGTAGACAGACACATTTCCATATCTAGTTCTTTACATAGAGAGACCAAAATCTTAAAATATATTAAGATCTTATGTTAGTAATCAAAAACCTTGAAACACCAAGTAGTCGCACTGGTTCTGAAAATATCTGTGCAAATTCTTTTAAGATGGCCAACTTCAGCAGATATATAAATTGACCCATATTAGTCAAATTGCCCACAACCACTAAAATTACTGCGCAGCCTTGATCTTGGGTAAATCTATGATGAAATTCATTTAAACATTTGCCCAGGTGTGTGTGGCACAGGAGAGAGTCTCTGGCTTCAATAGAGCTACACAGCAACAAGTAAATCTCAACATGTGAACTTAAATGTTAATGAGAACCCATAATGTGCTGGTTCAGGGGTAAATTGACCTTGATGGAGCCCAGCTTTATTCTGTGGGCCTCCTGTCAAATATCAATTAGGAAATACAATTTCCTCCTGCACACCTGCAGAGATTACACACACAGCTGTATTTGTATCTTTGTACTGTGGGGGCTAATAGAATGTTTCACCCTTGTTGCATTTGGATGAGCTTCAGCTGGCTGAAGCGCAACAATAACAAAACGGAGCCAGATAGGATGGATGCTAAATCTTCATTGCAGAACACTAGACTGACAAAAAAATCACTTGTGTCAGTTTAGGGCTCCCAGAAACATTACTCCTAATGACAGAGGACAACATTCTAGGTGGAGACAGGTGGTCTCTTTTAGGGTCCATGCATCATGTATAGCAGTCTAAGACTCCTCCTCGGCCATTTAACTAAACAGAAAAATCAATACAACCTCAAAGAATATTCTCATTAATTCTGCATCCAATCCAATCCCTTCTTAAGGATTTTCAAGTAGCAGTCCTCGATTATCGGTTTCAGGATTGCCTGTTTAGCTTGTGTTCACTTGTCTGCTAAGATGAGATGACAGTAGTTTGAACACACTTTGAAGAAATACCTGTTTGCATATTTCACCAGGTAAAGTATTTTGGTCAGAGTAATTGCTTTATAGGAAGTTCATTTTATGTGGTACACTATGCTATCTGTGTTGTGTACTAAATCACTTCAATCAAATGGCAAGAATCTACTCGGGAGTATAATGAAGACCAAGGTTTCCGGAATGAGGCTTATTTAATCTTGGAAAGATATTTTCTGGACCTAAAATAAAGCGCCTTGTCTTTGACAATTGCTGCATTCACAAAAATACTAAGCTTGCAACTCACTTCAACTGCAATTTCCCTAAGTTGATTAATATACTTATACTTTAATTCAAAGTGTACTACTTTTGGATGTTGTGTCAACCTTGCATCCAGTATCATAAGCAAGAGAAGCTTGGATGGTTTTGAAAAATGATTCTCTAATGGCTGCCATAAGCCAAAAAACTTTTTTTTAGAGCTTGCCATACAAGAATCCATCATAAACGTGTTGGCTATACAATCCGCCATATTACTAGTGCGATTTAAAATAATTCACTTGGAGTACAGCAGACAGGACATCCACCATGTTTGCAGCAGACTACCCAGTGTGCCAAACGTTAAGTAAGGTACTAAGAATGGAGATAGGACTTTTTCGAATTATAGTGAAAAACTGATACTCTTCTGGTGGGTAATCAAAAATGCACCGAGTAACAGAGTAGGGGTCTCGTATAATATATACTGAGGCCATGTGATTCTGGAACCTTGTATCTACAAATACTAATGATTAAACATCAAAATGTGACCAGTCCATCGGTGGACTCAATTGCTTGTGGGGGCCTGCACTCCCTCTACATCCCTACTTCCAGCACTTTGTCTCAAGGCCCTTCATCAGCAAGGTTCCAGAGTTGTTTGTCGCAGCTGTTTATTTGTTTCTTATATTTCTTTTGTATGGCACAGTGTCATCTACATGGTGTATGGTGTTTCCCTTGAGCTGAGGCTTTACTTAGCTCATGGACATTCATGAAGAGAACTTCTTGTGTCATGGACTGTAGAATTCTTTCTTCTTCTGGTGAAAGCTGAACGTTATGATGGTAAAAATAACTAGGACTCCAAACGTCCACTGGTGAATTCTAAAACTCCAGCCTGTATTAAATAAAATTTACAATAAATATGTATGACAAACATATATATATAAAATTTGAATGGAAAGTATTTGTATATTTTAAGTCATTTTGAAAACCTAACTTGATTTTACTATTTGTCTGCAAACAAGCCCAGTCCTAGCACTAAGCAGTTTAGTTTTGGTGTGCAACAAACAACAACTTTGGCATATAGCTGTAAGCTGTATTAATCTTTCTCTTGAAAATTGAGTGAAAATAAGCAGCTACAATGTGTGTATTAATCTATTAAATACTTGTGTCAAGAAAAGACTTTACAAACATTGCAGGCGGGTTCAATCAGTTTGCATCAGCTACTATTTTGCAATTCATGTTCTTTCTTTAATCTTCTTATCTAGCACACATCCGGCCCAAACTGTATTTGACTGAAAACTCGCCACACCTCATTTAGTAATGTAATGCTTATCTTGCCTATTGTAGCAGAAAAGCAGAACAAACAATGTGTGCCCTCTCCGAGCCGCACAGGTTTTAGTTTGGCCAAACCATTGTTTTGTTTTTTTATCGCTTTCACTCTCAGCGTATTCTATCAATATTTATGTATACAGTTTGTTTGACCTAATTTATTTTGTATATTATTCTGAAGGCAAAACGGTGCATGGTCTTAAATACTCACCTAGTCAGTAACTACCATCATCACTACAAAGTCACTTGTAATGCATATATTTTTATAGGGATCGAGCCAACCGGAAACATGGTGAAGCAACCCGCAAAATTTACAGTCGAGACAATCAGTGCTGGCCAAGGGGAAGTGCTGGTGTTTGTGGAAGATCCTGAAGGAAACCGAGAGGAGGTATACATTTCCAGCACTTACTTTTGTTATTGTTGTGGAACCATTCTTTCAGTTAGTCTTCCTATCGTATTTCGATGCGTCTTGACTCATGTTCTCTAAGTTGCATGTATATTGATCTTCTGGTTGGCGACAAAACACTTTTAGCTACAACTCCATATCCATGCTGTCCTTCTATACCCTAGAATACTTTAGGCATGCATTGGTGTATAAATGCAGGCCTTCGCTGCTACATTGTAAATTACCTTCAGATCTATAACCTAGGAAGACTGATAAATCGCAGTGTAAATTTAACATAAAATAGAAATGGAATTTGGTAAACAACAATTTTCTTATCCAGTTTTGAAAACAAAAAATGTAATTTTATTAAAGAGAAGGAGGCGTAGATTTTGGGTTTCACTGCTTTATTGATCTGCCAGCAGCAGAGAACAGAAATGTGATGGTTTCAGAGTAATTAGGTAATGAAAACGATGTAGCGAACATACTGCCCTCGCTAGATTGTAATTTGGCACAGTGTCCAGTCAGCAACTATCGTTGTACATAAATGTTTGATCACTAAATGTCCTGCCTCTTCTTTGATTTCTTGATGTGGCCTAACAGCTAGAGTGGTCGACCTCGAAGCAGGGGAACCAGGTTCCCCTCCTGTGATTCTGGACAAATCACTTAATCTCCCCGTGCCTAACAAAATAAATGTGTCCATCTGTAATGCAATTGGTAAAGCTCTCTGATACCTCTGGGTTGATTTTGCAATATATAAAACTCCACTCAAAAAAAAACTTTGAAAGATAAGTCACCCTCCTCAAATTATAAAACCAACTGTCTACAGTAAGCCAAACATCAAAAAACTTGAAACTAAACAATTGTTTTGCAATGTCCTCCCCATTGGTGCCCCACTTGTGGGACACCCCCGCGCCGCACGGCCACCAGCTGCTGCGTGTGCCCCCTCGCTGTGCCTAGCTGCCTCGCTGCCGACTGACCCTGCTGCCGTCCGTCTCGTTTTCTCTTTTCAATCATTTGTGCCTGTTTTTATTTGCTAATCTCTTCCCCGTGTTAAGCTTGTTTTTCCCAATCATTTGTGCTTGTCTGCCTTGTTTAGTCTTTTTCCCCTGTTAAGCCTGTTTTTCCCAATCATTTGTGCTTGTCTGCCTTGTTTAGTCTTTTTCCCCTGTTAAGCCTGTTTTTCCCAATCATTTGTGCTTGCCTGCCTATTTTTTAGTCTTTTTTCCCGTGTTAGCGTAATTTGTGTCCATCTTTAATCGCTGCCCGCTCTGTTTCCCGCCTCCCTCGCCGCCCCCGCTTCCCGCCACTACCGCCGACCCCGCCCCTTTTTGCCTTCTGTTCCCTCCCCGCTCCCGCCTCCCAGCTGCTCCGCCCACCCGCGCACTTCGCCTTATATGGCGACCGTGCGAACGCGCAGCGTTGACGCGCAGCGGGCGCGCCGATTGTGCGCCGAAGGCGCGCCAAAGGTAAGCCCGTCTGCGCCCGGATCGCGACCAGCGCCAGGACCCCTGGCCCCCACCGACGGAAGCCGACCCGACGAACCTACAACGCCGCCGATCTCATCGCACTCAACACCGGCCGCATCCCAGGATGTCATCAAGCCGCCCCGAAGCACACCCACGGACCCTTCAGCTGCCACGCCTGCAAGTTCACCTGCATCCGGGCACACCCTGCACCAGCACCCGCCAAACCGAACACCACCAGCAGCCACCTCAAGTGCATCCTGCTCAACACCCGCTCCGTCCACAGACACGCCGTAGAACTCTGGAACCTCCTCGACACCACCGCCCCTGACGTTGCCTTCCTCACCGAGACCTGGATGAACGCCTCCTCAGCTCCCGACATCGCCATCGCCATCCCGGAGGGCTACAAGATCATCCGGAGGGACCGCACCGCCAACCAGACGGGAGGAGGCATCGCCATCATCCACAAAGACACCATCCGCATCGCGACCAACACCGACGACACCCTAACCACCGCTGAACACCTGCCCTTCCAGATCCACACCAACCCGAAGACCACCCTCAGAGGCACCCTGATCTACCGACCCCCGGGGCCACGCACACAATTCAGCGAGGACATCGCCGACTTCGTCAGCCCGCATGCCCTCCCCTCCGCCGACTACATCCTCCTGGGGGACCTCAACTTCCACCTGGAGAACAACAACGACCGCAACACCACCACCCTGCTGGACAACCTCGCCAACCTCGGACTCAAGCAACTGGTGACCACCCCCACCCACTACGCCGGACACACACTCGACGCCGTCTTCTCATCCAGCAACGACGTCACCTTCAGCCACGCAACAGGACTCCACTGGACGGACCACAGCTGCGTCCACTTCACCTTCAAGAGATCGACGATCCACCACCACCAGCAACAGGTTGCCCGAAGAAGCTGGAACAAGATCACAGCCGACCAGCTCACCGCTTCCCTGAGCCAGCACCCTCCGGCCAGCTCAGCGAACCCCAGCCAGGCCGCCGACAAACTCACGAAGTGGATCAGCAACTGCGCGGACGAACTCGCCCCACTGAGAACCCCACCCAGCAGACCCTGCAGCAGAAAAACACCATGGTTCACCGACGAACTAAAGAGCTCCAAGAAGAACTGCCGAGCCCTCGAGAAAGCCTGGAGAAGGGAGCCAACCACGGACAACATGACCACCCTCAAGCTCGCCACCCGTAAACACCACCAGCTGATCCGCGCCACCAAGAAAAATACATACAAGGACCGGCTGGACAACAACGCACACAACTGCAAGGAACTCTTCAACATCGTGAAAGAGCTCTCCAACCCCAACGCCGGAAGCAATGACATCACCCCGTCGCAAGACCTCTGCAACTCCCTCGCCTCCTACTTCCACAACAAGATCGCGGACATACACAACAGCTTCAGCAACCAACCTACGCAAGCCACGACCGCAACAACGCCACCCACCACCATCCTCCGCACCTGGACTCCGATCAACACCGAAGACACCATCCGCACAATGAACTCCATCCATTCCGGATCTCCGACTGACCCCTGCCCTCACCACGTCTTCAACAAGGCCGACGCTGTCATCGCACCCCACCTGCGGGACATCATCAACACTTCCTTCGACACCGCCACCTTCCCTGAGAGCTGGAAGCACGCCGATCTCAGCGCTCTTCTCAAGAAACCCACAGCAGACCCCACCGACCTCAAGAACTACCGTCCCATCTCGCTCCTCCCGTTCCCGGCCAAAGTCATCGAGAAGACCGTCAACAATCAGCTGGCAGCCTTCCTCGAGACGAACGGATCCCTCGACCCCTCACAGTCTGGCTTCCGGGCGAACCACAGCACCGAGACCGCCCTCATCGCTGCCACCGATGACATACGAACTCTGATGGACAACGGAGAAACAGCGGCCCTCATCCTCCTAGACCTCTCCGCGGCCTTCGACACCGTCTGCCACCGCACACTAGTACAGCGCCTTGGCAACATCGGAATCCAGGACAAGGCACTGGAATGGATCACCTCCTTCCTCGACGGAAGAACACAGAGAGTCCGCCTACCACCGTACAAGTCAGAGGCCACCGAAGTCATCTGCGGCGTCCCTCAAGGATCCTCACTGAGCCCCACCCTCTTCAACGTCTACATGAGCCCCCTCGCGGCCATCGCACGCCAACACAACCTCAACATAATCTCCTACGCCGACGACACCCAGCTGATCCTCTCCCTGACCAACGACCCCGCCACCGCCAGAGCCAACCTGCACGAAGGGATGAGAGAGGTAGCCGAATGGATGACGACCAGCCGCCTGAAACTGATCTCGGACAAGACGGAGGTCCTCATCCTGGGCTCCTCGCCCTCCGCCTGGGACGACTCCTGGTGGCCCCCCGCCCTGGGCACCGCACCCAAACCGACGGACCACGCTCGTAACCTGGGCTTCATCCTGGACTCCTCCCTCTCCATGACCAGACAAGTAAACGCCGTCTCCTCGTCTTGCTTCAACATCCTGCGCATGCTACGCAAGATCTTCCGGTGGATCCCCACCGACACGAGGAAGACGGTCACCCAGGCCCTCGTCACCAGCCGACTGGACTACGGCAACGCCCTTTACGCCGGTACCACCGCCAAGCTCCAGAAGAGACTCCAGCGGATTCAGAACGCCTCGGCCAGACTCATCCTCGACATCCCCCGACGCAGCCACATCTCCGGACACCTGAGAGATCTGCATTGGCTCCCGGTCAACAAGAGAATCACCTTCCGTCTCCTCACCCACGCACACAAAGCCCTACACGACCAAGGCCCGAGCTACCTCAACAACCGGATCAACTTCTACACTCCCAAGCGCCCCCTCAGATCAACCAGCCACGCCCTCGCCGCCGTCCCCCGCATCCGAAGAGCAACAACAGGAGGAAGGTCCTTCTCCTACCTGGCCGCCAAGACCTGGAACTCACTCCCGACCGACCTACGCCTGACCCAAGACCACCTCTCCTTCAGGAAGAAGCTCAAGACCTGGCTGTTCGAGCAGTAACGGCACCCCCCCCCCCCCAACCCAGCGCCTTGAGACCCTACGGGTGAGTAGTGCGCTCTACAAATGACCTGATTGATTGATTGATTGGTTGGAAGCAGTACAAAACTTCCTCTGTTCTGGCTGGTATAATGTGATTATGTCAGGTTCACTGGAAACTGCAAATAATCAAGTATCAGCAGTTATAATAAGCCGGTTGTCTCTATTAAACTTAAAATGTTCCTCCAGTGCTAGTCAGGAACATCAGTATTATATGGAGGATGCAAATTTGCATGTTCAAAACATATAATATAGTATTGACCAATTTATGGTACTCAGTTTACTGACCTCAGAAGGACTGGAAACTTATTCACCCTTGCTGGGATTCAGATTTGTGTCCTTCGGATCACCATGTGTCAGTGGTACACATTTAACTCACTGAGCTATCTGGAATGCTATTAATTAACTTAAATTAACTTCTGATCTCCAGACTTTCATAATCAATTCAAAGTGTCCTTGATACTCCATTATTAGCACACCTGGCCAACCGAAGATTGATCAATAGAGGACCCTCCAATCAAATTCCATTTATGCAAAGCAAATCGTACTCATTGTTAAAGAACATTTGAAAAATTGGTTGCAATTCATTTTCAGTACCTGTTACATCAACATCACAGAACATAGACAAAACATGTCAGGCTGGGTCTCTGTGGGCTCGTGAAGTCTTGGCAACTTTCAAATCCTTGTAGCAAGCTTTGTATGTACGCAACCTTACATTTGCAGGGTGGCTTATGGTAAAACCCAGATAAAATGCAGATGTAAATAATACACAATACATGGATTGTCCAGGCAGTCCTTTTACCTTGAAAATGTATAGAACTTGTAATCGATCACTAACTTTACTATATGTGTTTACTCAATTCAATCCTGAATTAGGGGTAACTGGATTTCCTTATATATCATTGACTGTAGTTGTATGACTGGCGATGATGATAATTCTTAATTTGAATGCACTTCCTCAGGCCTCTGTTTTCCCCCCACTATTGTAATTGCACATTTGTCCACACATGCAATTATCAGGTCCGCAATTGTGTGCTTAGCAAGAAACCTCACATGCATGTGTTGAGCAAAGTTGGAATCAAAACCTCATTTTATTTGCACATAGTTTATATAGTCCTTTCCATGATATTACTCAGTCTATTTTTAAACCTTGGCATTTCACCTATAGGTGTTTGAGTCAAATAAAATTGGCTATTTAGACTTATCAATATGCTTAGGAAGGTATAAGAACCTTAATTATTTTCCGTGTGAACTTTCTCTAATAAATAGCATTGTTTTATATAGCTCACTTCCTTGATTCACTGACATACATGGGAAATCCAGGTAGATTATTTTAGTGGTTATTTGAGTTAAGTGTCTATTGGGCTAATTTAGAAAATTTCTCATCTACTTTTCTTGGCCTTTTTTGGTCGTTGTGCTTCTTAAGATGGCGTTCTTGAATGCAATGCTGCACAACACACCAACTATGGATACAATTCTCAGGAAGTTAAAGTTGCTTGTCCTGTTGTCAACTTCAAATTATTCATTTTGTTTTTCTTTATGTTGAACTTTTAGCATATTTGCTCCTTTCTAGAACACCTACTGTTAATAACATTTCCTTATCTTTATACCAGGTCCCTGCTGTTCCCAACAATGACAAGAACAAGACTTATTCCGTCCAATATATCCCCAAGTTTACAGGCCTTCATAAGGTAAGAAAAAAAGAACTACATAGCACAGCATAATATTCTTTCATAGTGTGGCGTCCATACTGCTTTCTACATCTTTTCTAATTTTGCTGTCAACATTTTAGAAGTCAGGAAACCATTTTTTGCGTTCTTACTTTATCTGACAGAACGGCCTTCTGTTATTTACCCCAGTACTCATAACAAGACTTCATATTGAAAAAATTGCGCGATCAGTGTGGCAACAACTGGAAAAATGTCATACAAGAAACTCTTCTCAACTTCCCAAATTCCCTTTGAAATCTGTCTTCTCTGTGCCTCAATATCCTTGATACCTATCCATCCCAGCTTCTGTTTCTGCCATTTTCTCACATTAGCACCTGCAATACATATAAAAAGATGATAAAAACTAGACTCAGGTGAGTTTCAATTGCACACCTTTTGCAAGCCCCTCTTTTATGTATCAAAATGTTGACAGCCCTTTACATATTGGATTGAAGTTTCCGCTACCTTCTGTGCTGTTAAACCTGTTGCGCCTCTCTGCACCCTTCTATCCAGTGGACCCATATAACTACTCGGGACATTGCATAAACGAATGTGAGATGGACGTAAGGTACATACATCTGTCCAAATTGCATCATACGCCCATGTTTTCTTCTGAGGCCTGGCTTGTCACTCAGTCTAAACATGGACCCACTAGAAGAACTTTGGCAAGGGTTTAACAGGCAAACTTATCTTAAGACAAGCCTGAAGATGCAAAATGACACGGGGTAGAACAACGTAAATTCTCCTGAATAGAGTATATCCTTCCCTCTGCATGTTGTATTGCTTGTAGAGTTGCCATCTTAAGCTGCTCATGGTTTGTCTTACAGTTCACCTTATGTTCTGTTAGATTCTGATTCTAGCACGGGCATCTTTCCTTCTCATTAGACCATGGTTTGCAGCAGCGGCATAATGAAACTTGAGGGGGCTGCCCATGCTCTGGACCCAGTCAGGCGTTCTCAGCCCACGCCACCCATGCACAGTGTCAGGGGTGCCCGTGGAGCTCTGGGCCCCAACTCCCACACCATGGGGGCTATTGTTATGCCACTGGTTTCCATTGCCAAGCCTCCTGTCACACTAGTCATGCACGGATGTAGTCCGAGAGCATAGTCATGCATGTTTTCTTGGGTGTTTGGAAAAAATATCCAGTCCAAAATATTGTGGCAAGAATATCGAGGACAAGAATATTGTGAAGGTAAGTTTATTTGGGAAAGCAAACTTTTACTATACTTAACTCCACATATATGTAACTTGACACTATATACATCTTCAAGGTGCATAGATGTTGACTACCTATTTGCACTTACCTTCTCGACATTTTGAACCATTGATATTTTTGAAACGATAATCTGTCCACACGGTATTTAAGTTCTGGATAGTCTGTTGGTGATCCCTTTCTTTATCGTGTCATAATAAACGGATGCAAAGGGGCCTTTACTTCCTTTCACCCACTTAAGTGGAGATCAAAGGCCTGCAGAGGTCAGCAGGCCTCTGTTCCTTCTACTCCTTGGGGGATGAGAACCATTGCCCAGCTAGATCTGGGAAGCGGCGAGGGCAGCAGTGCACAGTTTTTCGCTCAGTTCTCAGCCTTCCTGCAAGTACTCTTTGTGAGCTGACAGCTCTCATGTTGTTCCAAGGCTGACTCCACTCCAGCCTCGTGACAAGCCCATGGTGTAATTGCATTTCAACTGAAAGGCCACTGACAGCATGGACAGGAAAAAGAGATTTATGCTAGACCCTAGTCAGCCTGTTATTTACTAGGTAATCGAGTGATGTTCAGAGCAAACAGGCATCGAGCTCGACCCTCACTTGTTGTGAGAGAGGAAGATGGCGGCAAGGAGAGCCATTAGTTTTCATTTGTTGTTTATTTGGCTAATTGCAGTTTATGTTTGTGATTCATGTGTCTCGTACTAGTGCCTGCCAGCTGCAGGCTCAACCTTTGGGCTGCCAACACTTCTGGACTGAGGTGACCATGCTTCTTTTAAACAGTCTGCGGATATTCTCTGTTCTAATTCCAGATAAAATTGTCCTTGGCACTCCGGGTTTTTCAAAGAGATGTGTTTATATATTCATTGAGGTAGAGGTGGCCACAGTGGCGGCTGGCTTGTACCGTGAGTGGTGAGGGGGGATAAACAGAAATAATAAATTCACTTACCTTCGTGGCGCGACGTCTTCTTCTCTTAGGTGTCTTCCAGTTCAGGACAGGTTGCTGCAGTGCTTAATTTGTGCCGGTGCTTTCCGGTGCTTAGCACCGGCACTTAATTGCCAGACTCTGGGGCTTATGACTGTCTGCCACATGGTAGTGGTGTCTGCCAATTTAGGTATGAACACAATAACTTCTGTTTATTATTTCAATTTCCATTTCCAATTATTAGTATTTGGCTTTGGGGCCTGTAATAGTATGAATTGTCACACTTTTAAGAGTGTGATGATTAGTAGTGTATTGGTGCTGTCATTGGCCGTACTGTCAGGGACAACGGATGGTGCAATCTCTAGTGTCCTCCTGTCAAGGGCCCCTGTACTACGTTTTTTACAAATTAAGCACCGGCCGTTGCTGAAAACTAAAACAGTAATAAACTTTATTACAGTTTTATTTTTCAGCTTTGGCACTTGTGGGGCGATGCTCCTCCGCTCAAATTGAGGAGCCGCCCCTGGGTGACCACTTAACAGATGGCGACTTGGTGAAGTCACAATGAAGAACGGACATTAGTAGCCTAAAGCTGTTTCTAATTTATTCCGAAAATGATGTCACATAGGCCCTCATTACAAGGTCCCATTATTTCTTATGGGGCTGCTGTGAGGAGTAACAGACACCAATGGAATAGTGAAAAGTGAAATCAAAACAGTTCGGATCTGCTTGGAGTAATCCCTAAATGAGGCAAACCTAAGAAAGGAACTGGGGTTAAGTTCCCTTTTATGGCAGCGAGCCAGTGAAACTCGCCAAGCTATAGAGGTGAGTGAGCCAACAAATTAACAGAGAGAGCCGAGCCAGAGCAGTGCCAAGGGTTGGCTCTGGGTATAGGAGCCCGTGCACGAGCCGAGCCTGTAAAATATTAAGCATTTTAAGCCCAGCAGCAGATATGATAACATCTCATCATAATTTAGAAAAGTGCATTTCAGTAAACATAGGAAGGGTTGCACTTTAGTACATAAGATCACTGCACTGAGAGGCGTTTATTAAGAATGATTTTAAACGTGAGTTTAGAAGCATGCAAGCCACCCCATTCCTCCCTCGAAGGTGACAAGTCCCAATAAGTGGCAAGTCATTTGTCACGGGTGTACTATATGCGGCCTAGATTCTTATTATGTGTGAAGCAACATTACGGCCTATTAAATCAAATGCAAAAGATGTTTTTTAACGACACGCATCCGAAACTCAAGTATTTGAAGGTGAGTTCGTATGTAATAATGCAGAAAAAAGAAACATGGTAAAATAAAATATTTGCCTAGGATCACACAATTTGATTTAGATGGAAAACCAGGATTAACGACAGTTGATTGAGTTTCACAACGGGCAATTCAGATACGAAATGTTATCTCTTTCTGTATCCTTTTTATACATCATATGTCTGTGCTTTGCTTTTAATTCCTTGTGCATTAGTTTAGGGTAGGGTGGTAGGCAGGCCCCACATGAAGGCTTGGCGCCTTTTGGGCTGGAGTGTCCAAAGTGACCTTGAGTTGACCCAGGGCCAGTCATCTGGCTCGAGCTTTCAGTGGCTTCTCCACCTCTAGCAGCACTATATTGTATCCTGTTTAATTGCCTGCATTCCAGAAAAGCCTTTGAGCAATTGATTAGCAAAGTACCATCCATGGTAAACCAGACAGCAAGGTAAGCGTTTACCCAACCAGGCCAGGCAACTCATAACAGCCTTTGAAATTATAAACTCCCAGCTTAGTTCACAGAAATTGAATAAAGTCAATCCTTGACATATGTTTCGCTCTTATTAGATCTCATCAGAAGAGCATAGCATTGCCAAGCATGAGTAGATCAATAATGATGAGTATTTCAGACCCATAGAATCTCACCTGTGATTACTTCTTCAGTGGGTGAACAGTTGGAAGTCTCTCATTCTTGCTACGGGTGCCATACAGATCGTTTCACTGGTCTTGTGCTTTTCTTTTTCAGGTTTCGGTTCTTTTTGCTGGTCAGCATATCGCCAAGAGTCCATTTGAAGTCAATGTCGA
The DNA here is from genome assembly GCF_964261635.1 of Lissotriton helveticus. Taxonomy (NCBI): domain Eukaryota; kingdom Metazoa; phylum Chordata; class Amphibia; order Caudata; family Salamandridae; genus Lissotriton; species Lissotriton helveticus. The sequence continues at coordinate 1,093,554,557 of NC_136070.1, forward strand.
GAAAGCCCAAGGTGATGCAAGCAAAGTTACAGCTAAAGGTCCAGGTCTAGAACCAACTGGAAACAGTGCCAATAAACCTACATACTTTGAGATTTACACTGCAGGTATGAATATTGAGGTGCAATGGGCACAGCAAAGTGTGTTCTGTTGTTGAATCTGGACCCAGTTCAGACTCTGCCAATGACTCTGTCAGTTTTTAAATAACTGGACTCTATTCTGATGTGTATTTCTAATGATAGAATTACAGCGAAGCCCTGCTTTTGGTCAATGCACGTACCAGCATCAGCGATGTGGTGCCAATCGAAAACAGCTTTTACTGCATTTTTGGGATGGAGGACACATTGCTTTTCCACACCTTGTCATTAACATTTGTAATGCAAAGTCTTGTTAATGTCAAATCCACCATGAGTATTTCACCCGGAATTTCACAGCTTGTATCTAGATATTCTTTTAATTAAGTCTCTATAAGAATTCACAGCTCATTCAGCCACATACAGGTGACTCAGCAACTCATACAACTTTAGAGCCAAGATTGTACCTGAATTATTAATAAATGTGAGTGTACACAGGCTTTGACTTGGCTGTAAGTCAACCAGTCAGTGCTACACAAAGCTTTTTTCCTGGGCGTCAAAAGGAAAGGGCTGCCGAAGATGAGGGCGACTTTCTGTTTGGTATAGTTTGAGCTCGAATAGCTTAAGGCCTCACACACCTCAGCTAAGTGACCACCATGGGCCCTTTCCCAAGCATACCATGGCCGTGTGCAGTCCCCACCCTGAACCTCACACAGACACATTCTGAATGCAGCAAAAACACGCACTCCTTCCATCCCAGCTACCACCTACAAACCCTGCTAGACATCTATCTACACATTTACTCCTTTGAAGAATCTTCTTTCACTGTCAAAGTATTATTTCAGAGCCTTTATCCTTTTTTGATATTAGGTGTTTGGAAAATGATTTCTTTGATAATCATCATTTGAGCAGAAAAGATTTAAATTTCATAAGTAATGCCATACATGGTAAAGCAAGGCGTCACTGCCACTCAAACACTTAATATATTGCAGAATGCAGTGCATAATTTGTAAAAGAAAGAGTGCCAGTGCCGGAAGCTCTGCTCAGAAACCGGAGGCCGGTGCAATTAAATGTCGATGCACAGATTATCACCTGTGGTAGTCTTAAATCCACTACCAGACACTCCCTGTGCCTTTATCTTGCTCTTGCATGTTCCTGCTTTCTCCCTTTGTGATGGTTTTGCCATCTTTCTCTTCCTCGCTCTTTCCAAACTGTGAGCCTCATCTACCACAAAATGACGCAGTGCAGTGCAGCAGCCCATTATGCTGTGCAGAGCGGCATTATTTTAAAAGCAGAGGGATGCATTGTATTAACAATATGACGCATCCCTGTGCTTTCCTCTGTGCTAGGGCACAATTGACTGCCAGCGCAGGCACCCATGCGTCAAGTTGCAAGGGTGCCTGCGTTGCAGGGTGATTGTATTTTTGTGCAGGAACATCTTTCTCAACAAAAACAATCATTGATGGTATTTTCCTCTTTCTATGTGTGCTGCAGAATGCAGCACTCATAGAAAGAGGAAAAAATGAGGAAAAACAAAAGTATTTCTCCACGTATGATTCTGATGCATTCCCAGCTTTACAAAACGTTCTAAATCTTGGAATGTGTCCGGTTCCATGGATATTGCATAAGAACACCCACAGCAACACCCACGGAATGCCCCTTCCACGCAGAGTAATGCGTGAAAGAGGCCCATATTTACAAGGCCATGAAAAGTCGTGACTTTACGGGCCCTTGTAAATATGGGCAAGCGCCACCAGTGTGTCAAAAAAAGTGATGCACCTGTGGGGCAATGGGCTTATAAATGAGACCCTGTGTGTTTTTCCCCTCTCTTGCACTAAGTATGTATCTGATGCAGGAAATAACTACCGGCTCAAATTAAGCACTGTGCAGAAGGAGAACCTTGTAAATGCACGGTTATGACAAGACCATCTGCAGTCTACATATGGACGTGCCTGTTAGCTTCAAGTGAGAGACTGACTACAAGACAGTCCAACGTGCATGGTGGATCTCAGGTGGATTTCAGGCAGAAGAGTGGCAACAAAACTCATTGCCCGTCTGGCTCTTTGATTGCATTTCTCGTTGACCTTATATTATTGTTACCCATCTGCAAATGAGGCTCCTTCCATTGAACTGAAGGCTGTCTCTGATCGTCTACAAACACTCATCAAGCAAAATTGGCCCCTTGGAAATGTCCCTATCATCTGCCCAACACTGATCAGTGCTTACTCTCTGGGTATCTAGTGTTTGCTAAATGTCACTAAGTTGTTCTTCATAGCCTGTTGATATGGAGCCTGGCCTTCATCATGAAACCATCAGCTCCCAGAAGCTCTTCTGCTTCACAATTTGTTGGAAGATGTCCTCATTTTTTGTAATCTAGAGGGCGTGGTTAAATGTGTAACGAGTAATGGCGAGTTAGTTTCTGCTTATAGAAGCCTTCTGATTAACATGTCCAGTTAACGCCTGGGTTTTAGCGTCAATTCCTTCTGGCTGACTACAATGTGCGAACTGAAGAGAGAGTGGACGGTGGAGAGATGTTACAGACTGGGGAACTCAAATGTAGGGCATGCTGGGTGGCTCCCATTGACTTGTTTCTAGCATCAGGAGATGTTTGTGTACATTTGCACTGAGATATTTGTGGAGTAGCTTTTCATTTTTAAAGTCACTATAGTTATCAAGTGCTAATTTGCATCAACAGTTGAAGATTTGCATTTATCAGTGGTGTTGTGCCTGACACTGACTGAACCTGCAGACCTTGCCCTATAGGAATAAATGATGATTTCACGCTCGTATCGTCAGTCATTTTTAGAGTGTGTGGACTTAGTGTGACAGTAGTGAGCTCACAATTAGCCAGGCTACTTATACAACATTTTTTCATCCATATTTCAATTGTTCTAACAGAGCAGGCCAACATTGACCCTCTTTGATGCCAGAGTTCCAAGGTCACCTTTAATCGTTGTTTTTTTTCTTCAAATGCTGATGTTTTGCTTGTGAACCTTGTGACACAAACATCATTAAATGTTCTTTTCTATATGATGTATGGATAGGTGCAGGTATTGGTGACATTGGTGTAGAAGTGGAAGATCCGCAAGGGCAGAGCAACACTGTGGATGTGATGTTGGAGGATAAAGGGAACTGTGTCTACCGCTGCACATACAAACCCACCCAGGCCGGGCCACACAACGTAGGAATCACGTTTGGAGGAGAAGCCATTCCCAAGAGTCCTTGCGCTGTGCTCATTGGAGAAGGTGTGTAGAAGTGAATCTTTCATTTAGTGTGTAACCATTCGGTTAAATCAAGTATTCAGACAATGTCTGCCAAAGAGTATTGGCACAGTGCTCAGTAGATGTTTTAGACTGACCCTATGCAATCATCCACACTTGCTCTCTTTTTCTTAGTGGGGCATGATTCAAATTCTATAATGTGCAGTTTATTTGAAAGGCCTACACGCTTTTGATGGTCATGAAACTGTGCTAGTTGTCATTGCGAGTTCCTTGTGTGATAGTATCCAGCACTATGATGTCAACGCATGGGAAATGCTCGGTGCTTGCACTGTATTAATGCATCACTCGTGCACGGCCAATGTAGGGTAAGGTGGCCTAGGTCCATGCCACAATTTGAGCATAAGCACTTACTATATTAATGGATTGCATTGAGCTTCATTGTATATACATGTATATTTTGTGGATACCCTGAAAGTCTGGTTTAGACACATAGCTAAAAGACAGCTGGAGCTTAAAAATATGACTCTCTGTGCGGTGGTTGCTCCGTTGAGTAGTGCCATTCAACACCAATGAAGTAGAACTAAACACTGACGCGTCCCATTAGTCCTAAATCAATATCCACATGAATAATAACAAGGGAAACACTAACACAATTTTAACTGTTTATAAACCTGTACTTAATAGGAGTGTTAATGGTATAGTAATTGAGCACCTGAGCATTGAGTAACCTGTAGGCCTTGAAAAGGCAGGCACTCTTTAGGGGTAACATTGAAGAAAATCTATTAGAAAACCAACACAAAAATATCAGATGCTCAGTTTCATATTACACAGTAACTGGTTTATGGTGTGGCTTCTGAGGGTGAATTGAGGGAGGAGATCTGAATGATATCAAGTACCTGGGCTGTAGCTCATTCTTAATAGCTCACTATAATCCCTGAATCAGTCCTTTGTCTGCAATCGGTCAATGTCACTGAAAACGCCTAACAATAGCTAACAAAGGGCAGTGTCTATTAAATCTTTTAAAGGACTGATTGTGTAGACTTTTGTTTTTTAAAACAAACACACTTTAGAGGAAGCAACAGTTTATATACTGATCACCTTTGACCGAGGTAAAAGTTTCTAATGTATTGCTTCATTTTCAATCTATCAGAGAGAGAAAACAACCTTAGCATAGTTTATATACGGAAACATTAGTGTAATATTTTGATTCAAGTCTTACTCCTATGACCTTATCTGGTTACTAATTGTGTTTTTGAAGCTCTTGCAAAGCTTAAAAAGTACCTTGAGAGTGTTTTGTTCAGAGTGTTGATTCACAATGAAATAAGTGATACTAAACATCTTCAATATGCTTTTTAAATCTCACTTTGGATAAACAAATTCAGTAATGACACTGCAGGTGGTCTTCCAGGTACATAATTTCTACATGCATCCCGTAGGGTTGGCTATTGGTCATAGGAAATGGACAACTTTGTATAGTCAATTATGTTTGTGGAATATATGGAACACAACGTTCTATAACCGGTTAACTATAAGTTTAACTTTAATTGGTAACATTATCACTTTTACATATAGACTACTGCTATGAGTATTTTAATATTCTGTTGTGTGCAGTTAGTTTCCGGCTTTGGGCTTAGTTATTACTTTTAGACTACTGCTTCACTAATGGAATATACAGACCGAAATTATACTAAGTAGACATCCTTTGATATATTAAATATGATGGTGAACGTTTCTTAATCATCATTTTTATATATTTTATTGATGCTAATTATTATCCATAATGCACAATTACACTTGTTTTGGTACTATACAGGTAAATAATAACCAGATGTAGCTTAGTGAGCTTAATTCTGATTTCATTTAGATGTTGACCAGATAACTTAAATGAGCTTTCCAAACCAATTTAAAACTTAATTATGTAACCCAAAATGACTCTAATATCCGAAAAGTGTTATTCTGCTAGTCCCATGTGTCAGATTGCTGTGACAGCGATAACCCAAACAAAGGGTAAAGATGTTGGTTCTGTTTACTTTAGATTTTTAAAGATTGATGATGCAATGGCACATAACCAGTAAAAATCAAATCTCCCCCTGGGAAGTATAAATACCACATATATGTACTACAGTCACTCCTAAAGCAATCATACAGAGGCTTGTATGGCATACGCTTTATTGATTCAGACTTAAGTACCACTGCTGTATAAAGAGCCATTTAGCTAAAGTATATATTCTCAAATATATTTTTCTGATAGTAGACTAAAGGTCCATACCATGTATCCACTGATAATATCACAGTTGAAAATGATTATACCATTTCACAGAATTAAAAAGAAATACTATTTTAAAAAGTCCTACACAAAAAAATAAATGTTCCTTTCATAATGTGTGCAAAAACAAATTCATACAATAAAATTAAAACAGAATTGTAAACAACACAGGGATAATGAAGGAAAGATAAACCAGTGGTCTGTTTAGTCTTACTGATCTGCGTCACATAAAGCCATAGAGCAAATGAATCTACTTGTGTCGCTTGTGGGCGAGATTGGATTGAAATGGAGGTAAGGTAGAAGAAAGAAATGCTAACTATCTACCATAAACCTGGATAAGAACTTGACAAAAGATCTGTTCAGTTCAAGGGAGGCTGTTCCTTTCCTGCTTCTGACCCTGGGGAGGATCATACAACAGGCATTTTTTTAAGCAACATATTAACCAGTTGAATATTTGTTTTCAATAATTGTCACAATCCAGCCAGAGAGTGATCACGAGTAGGAGATGAGCTTATATGTAGAAGAATGATCATTTACATAAAAAAATGCATTGCACCGAAGTAACTTAGACAATACATATAAGGAACTTAATCTCTTTGTCGCCAAAGCTTATTCACACCCACTTGGGTGAAGGGGTTGTTTGTTTGAGAAACATTCCACCAATGTCCTGTTCCTCAAATAATTAGATGGGGCACTTCTAGAGAAAGATGTGTGGTCTGTAACTAAGGCTAGAGAAGAACAATTTTATCTTTAGAAAACTCATAGGGAAACGACCAACAGGGTAAGGCATAGAGGGTATGGTGTGGTGGGGAAGAGAGAACAATGGGTGTGTGTGTATTACATCATGACTTGTCAAAACCAACTATTAGGTTCATCTCAAGCAGGATTGTTGCCATGCCTTTGTGATGGCTGGAACAGATTCAGTCTTATGTAATGAGAATCATGGTAGGGCATCATGTGGTGGGTGGAGTGTAGATTTGTTGATAGAAAGTGTCCTTCAACCAAAATACGTATGAAAATTAGAAATGTTCAATTTGTCTTTTGGTTCTTTTCCACCTAACGCTGATGCCTGAATTCGCATTCTGTTCCTATGCTCTCACTGTCTCCTCCTACGCTTTCAGACCTCTGCTCATATTTCCTGAGTTTGCCTTCATTTCTGGAATGTTGGACCTCCTTGCTAATGGCTACATAGCAGGAAAGACTGTTCAGGCTGTGCTTTGTCGGTAAGAGGTGTCATGCGGGTGTCATCTTCACTGTTTGCTGTTTCTGTCTAGCCTACCTGTTGTGTTTGGACTCATCTTGATCCGTGTGAGTTTCCCCACTGTGGTGTGCACAGAGTGTTTCCCACTGAATAATATGAAACTACATTTAGAGTGTAAAACGCTGTTAATTGTTTCTAATTTAGTGTTTTAAAAAAAAAAAAAATTGATTGGACGTTCGCTTACATCTGAGCCAAGGCTGTTCTCTAATGGTTCAAGTTTGCACGTGCTCCATTCCTTCCATATAACGGAAAGTGTTTTTTCTGAAAAAGCAGGGGGCTGAGCTCATATTGGAGCACTTTAGATTTCTTTGGGATTATGTAATTGAAACATAATTTTACTGAATATGGATTTATGTTGTGTGATCAAAAACTATTCATAGTGCCTTAAAACATTACACTGATATGTTTTGCTACTGTTAATTGACCATTCTCATGGGGGCTTACATTCAATGTTTTTTTGATGGTTTGACTCAGACATTTCTATGGCGAAAACAAATGAAATAGTGTGTCAATTATTTTAGTCCCAGTACCTTTTCTATTTATGGAGAATGCAGTATTTTAATTACAGCTTCAGGACGGTATAAGACCAAGGATGAGGTAATCTAGCCAAATGTATCCTAGCAGCTTTCAAAATGGTGGCCTGAGCGCCTTATGCACAGACGTTCACCCGTGGTGTCGGTTTTCTTCTTCTTTTGATTCAGTGTTGTTTTATTTGCTTTTGTCAAGTACTTGTCTGAGCACCTGTCATTTTCACTTCAGTCAACACATATGGGTAAAGCCCTGGGGATGTGTTAGGAGACAAAGGAAGAAAAAATGCTTGTCAGTGTTTTGGCATTGTGAGGACATCACCTCATGTCTTGCCTAGCACCTGCATATTGCCTTTATTTCCCTATCATTTACTTTGATATTTTTGGAGTGATGTGCATTATAATAATAATAAAATGCAATAATTACAAATGAAATCTTGCATAAACTATTCAGCATCTTTGGGAATGCGGAGCATAAGAATAATCTAGTGCAGCTGGAGGTGGCACTTCTAATCCTAGTTTACCATTAGACTACACTATGCATTAGGCGGGATGTGAAACAGATTATTTCCCTTGCGCAATCCTTTCCCTTATCTTCACAAATGGTAGCACTTAGAGATTCACAGTTCTCAAATTTCCAGATCCCTACATGAGTAACTCATCCAGTCCAGGTTTTTGCTTTGTATTTTGGGAACTGTGGCCCTATCTATATCATTATAAAATCACAAGTAAAAGTGTAAAATACTCATACGTGAACAGAGAACTCCTAAGAAGTATACAGATTGCAAAAAGCGACAAATTTGAATGAATTAATCTCAATCAGGCTTTTTTCATGAATTTTCCTGTTTTCTCCAGTTTTGTTTTTTCCTTTCCTAAATGCCTTCACTCAGCCCATCTGTTTATCCAAATATAGTGTCCTAAAGCCAATCACACTGTTATTATAATGATGGATAGTTTCAATTCTCATTCTGTTCAAGTGGGGTTCTGTTTAGTTTAAGAAAATGAAAATTGTCAAAAGCCAGTTATATCAAAACTGGGATGACGAACAGTGATTTCAGTCTTGGTCTTATTGTTGGAGGAGGTTTGTTTGTCGACAATTGTTGTTAGTAATATGAATTGTACTTACTATGGCAGTAAGAGTTTGTATTATAGTCATGATTGAGCTGTTGGGTGTTTTGAAAGAGGTCGACGCTACTGTATATGGGATGCCCCTTGATATTGGTGCATGGATGAACAAGGCTGTCTTGGGATTGAGTACAAAGAGGACTTTCTTTTCTGATGATTGTTGTTGTATTGCTCATGTTTCCTTGACGTGCCTTGAGTTTCAAATTATTTTGAAAAAGGTGGTGATCTTTCTCTGTGGTTTGCAAATAAAGCTGAGGCACTATGCCAGTGGTACACTTGAGATCAGTATTCTAAAATGGTTGATATTCTCTGGGGAGCAACCATTGGAAACTCAACAGACATCTTTCCCATTCTTGGTAGTTTAAGCTCCATTGCTGTGTTCACCTCTGGATAATGTCCCAATATCTACAGCTGTGGTGGTGACCACTACACATAGCGGAGCATGCTGAACATGTATTGAGCAAATTGTTGTCACCCATGTATTAAACCAGTCCAGCATGATTCGAAATACATAATTTGTTTTAAAACTATTTTGTGGACTAATAAGGTGCACTTGTCATAAAACTAAATGAATGATTGTTTTGAAAGAAGTAATCATTTATTTGTTCAGTGCGATGGTAATTGACTCACCCAGGCTGTGCCTACTGTAAGCAAGAACTAAAGTCTAAAATTCTCTTACAGCTTGTAATCCCAATGCATGTCGTGCCAGTGGACGTGGCCTACAACCCAAAGGAGTCCGGATCAGAGAAGTTGCAGATTTCAAAGTTGACACCAAATCTGCAGGAAGCGGAGAACTTGATGTCTCTGTCAAAGGACCAAGTACGTGTTTCACTAGCAGTACCCTTTTCACTATCTCATTACCAATCCAGACAGCAGCCTTATAAAAAGGCAGAATCTAATCTTGGAATTTCCAATTTATGCCCGGGGGTATCTATGCCACAATTTCATGATATGCACGAAGATAAATTTAGATAAGAAGTATGTGGTATTGTATGCTTGTATAAGGAACGCTCACAAGTAGTGAAGGAGTTTGGTAATATCCTATTTTAAGAAGTTGACAATTGTGAGCAAAGTAGTTCAGTATTTACACAATAAGTATACACATTATGCAATCCAAACAGCTCTTCAAAAAACAAAGCACATTCAGCTTGATTCATTTTGAGTTTGCCCTTAGAGTGATGTGGATTTAATCTAGACTATTTCATACTCTTACGCAATGAAATCCACCTTGTGTGTCTCTCGTTGTAGAAGAATACCGTGTTGCTAACATTAGAAGGCCATTCTTTGTACAATGGGGGACAATACCATATTGATATCCCAAGGAGACTTAGCATTGTTGTTTACATTATGTCCTTGTAGGTCAGCTATTGTAAAATGTTGTGCACACGGTACTGAGTAGCTCTAAATCAGACAGTATCCTTGTAACCACCATTTAAAGCGGTGATTATAGTCATTAATATCTTGTGTTGGTACAGCAGATTTTGTGAAATTAAGCGAGTGAGGTTGAAGATGTTATCATATTTAACAAATAAAGTGTTGCTGCAGATGAGATGACTTAATGGCAGAACTTCTGGAATTATGTGGCAGGCCAAATTATGCGGCAGGATAGACTAAATTATGCACCAAGAAAATGGAAATGATATTGCTTAATTGCGATCGTATTACCTCATTGTTTTGAAATTTTTACCCATGTTAACACTGTCTGGGCAAATACAATTTCACTGGCAGTAATGCTACGGAGGCGCACCTCATTTAACAGTACAATCAGATCGGACTATACATTGGGGAAATACAACAAAGTTTATCGTTATCACATTCACATGCGTGTTAATAAAATATCTTTTTTGTAAGAACCCAATTTGTGGCTTGTGGATGAATGCTTAGATCTATGCACAGGGTAAGTTCTATTATGAATAAATCCTGACTTAAATTGTTACAACTGAGTGCCGGGAGATTGGATTATAAAACTATCTGGGCAAATGTTTCACCTCATCAGTAGCAGTTTGACATCGAAATACAGCAATACACAACGGAAAGTCAACCTTTGTGAAGGACATGGCAACGTGTCTCTATTGATCCATTTGAGCCAGCAACAAATTTCTTTTGTTAATTTGCTGCCTATTCAGCAGGTGATGGATTATGTGGCGATTGGGGCAAAATGATAATTGTGGGGAAAACCTCACCGTTGAAAAATTGCATAATTCTAGTTGAAATTGAATAAGTATGTTTCCATCCAATGGTTCTTTAAACCAGGTGTGGAAGGCATACTGGTGTACTACTGCTTGGGTATACTAGCTGCTTGCGTATATGCTGTCTCTGGTCTGTAGATTTGCCCATGTTGTATGGAAAAGGTTTTCAGGAGATCTCAATTCCGTTCCGATTCATAAAACCTTTGCACATGCAAGTTTTGTAAAATGTTTGGAAATTTATATGCACACACAGCAACTTTTCAAAACCCATAATTCACTTAATAATGATTGTCGCAGGAACTACTTGTTGCAAGCAGTGCTAAACTTGGGTACGTCTTGTACCAATTCTGTAGACGCACATAATGGGTTATGTGTGTATTATGATCCAATAATGCTCCTGTGGGGGTTCTGGTGATGTTTAGAACATTTTCCGGACTTATGCTCAGTTTTATCATCATGTCAGCAAAAAAGACGAATTCTCCGATTGGATAATAGGACCAGTTATATTTATGCATGATCGATTTAGTGTCTAATACTGCATGATCTTCATTGGTCTCTAAGGATAGGTGAGCGTATTAGTGCAGACACACAGGGTCTTTTATGTGGGGTCCTTAGAGCACTCTTATTATTCTCATTATCCCCTACTTTTCCCATTGTCCCCTACTTTTTATTTTTAAATTAACCAATATCATCAACAACCATGGTTGACAAAATCGTTGATACGTCCCCTATGTCAGTGAAGGGATTGTGAGGTAGCTAAGGGTAAGGGCAGTGGACATGCAGCAGATAGTGTAGTCTTTCCTCCCTCTTCATATTATGCTAGGCCTCGAGCTACAGTTGCCCACTCACTGTTTAACTTTAAACCCCTCCCACCCCACCCCGCATCAGTCTATTGTACTTGCCTTTGAGATGCTCATTAAGAAATTGATTGATCCGTGGTAAATGTGTCATGAAAGGGCACCATTAATTTGACAGTTTTCTTCTAATTAAAGTTAATACTCTACTACCTCCTGCTAGATGTGTAGAAATACCATATTGCACCATCGAAAACCTTGTCTGTTAGTCTAACAAAAAGCTGATGCTACAATTGCACCAGTAAATGCTGAAGATACAACATGTAGCAGGTACACTATCTCAATTACTCATTCACAGTATTACTGGGAATTTCCAAATAAGTTGTACTTAACTTGTCAGCAAAGTTGTCTTGAAGCACTAGACAGCACAACAGCAGCACAGGAAGGATTGATGGGACCAGGCGGCAAGAAGCTACTGTGCATCTTTTGGTTTTGCTTGAGAGAACATCCAATAGCTCATGTTTTCATGGCAGAGCCTGATGTTTCACATGTCTCCTTAATATTTTTTGCAGGGAATTTGAGGGATGTACATAGTTTCCAAAGTAGTTCTCTAATTAGTGGGCCACAGTATAATTGCCATTACATGGAAAATAAGCCAGCTGTGTTTCTTGGACTGGGTATACAATTACAATGGAATTATGTTTCCACATACCTAAATACAAAATACCATTATGTAACACACTTTGTTTCACTTCAGTACATGCATGTGGATTTACACAAATGATTACATGTTGCATGGCCTATGTGGTCCGTCTCTAGCCTGAATGGTGTAGGATGATCATGTTCATTGATGTGTTCTCCTGACAGAAGGCCTGGATGAACTTGTGAAGTCCAAGGAAGTGGTGGATGGCGTATACGCATTTGAGTATTATCCAATCAACCCCGGAAAGCACGTTGCTACCATAACCTGGGGTGGACAGAATATCCCTAAAAGGTGAGAGATTAAACTGTGCACCAGGTTAAAGCTTTAAAAGCATACACAATAAATGAATGACCGTCTGAGTAAAACCTAGAGGTGATATAAAGAAGACAAAATAAAATACAATGAATGCTAGCTAGGTGTGTGACTTTCTCTGCGCTTCTGCCATTTAATTTCTCTTTTCACTGTTATGGCAATGTCAGTGAGATTTGGGGACGTAGAGGAGAATTAGAGGGTAGAGGTAAATTACCATTTAGCTAATTTCTTAACTCCTTTTTAAAAAGCGCATCTGTCAGGACAGTAAACATTGGTAAATGCTTGGTGAGCCATATTGGGAGAGGAATACATCAATATACCGATATATATTTTTTTTGCACTTATGTAATGACTTTACATTACTTGGATCGCATGAATGGAGCATCTACCTACAAAATAATCAGAATTTTGAAGTATAACACAGTGTGTACATATTGTTTCCTAAAAATAGACTGAGGTGGCTTTGGCTTCACCCCACAGGACTAGTACCCTTTTACTTCATACCATTGACTGTTTGGGGTAGCGCTCCTCTTCTATGGATTGTTTGCATTGTAATCCACGAGGGACTGTTGTGCACCTCAAAACGTTTTATAGAATATTTAATCAGGACTCAAGATGCCGGCCAGACCTATTGCCTATGCCACTGCTTATTTTTAATGTTGCCTCTAGAGGCGTGTTTCAAGTATAAGACTCATAAAAGATCATTGTCATTCTCCAAATGACTATTTCCTTCAATTCTGCCGCCCATATGGAATATATTTCATGTGGTGATAGGCTCGCATGTATTGATAAAGCAGTGGGTAGGTAGGGCAGCAGACATGGAGGAACAAACAAAGAAAAGGAGTGAAGGAATTTGACATTTCCTTCTATCTTTTGTGGCCACTTTTTGCGGTACTAGCCCATTTTAATATGAACTCAAATGTATAGTCTGTGTGGCCTAGATAGATTTTATTAGAAAAAATAAGTTGTGACAATAAAGGACGTGGCAAATAAAATGTGTTCTCCTGGGGAGAAATGTCTGCACATTTGCAGGGTTACTGGTAATCTTTTTTAAAGTGGAATTTTATTAACTATCATAATGCAAATATTTTCACTTCTTTTACTTATAGGTAGAATGAAACCGACATTAGTTTTCCAGTCTGTAATTGCTGACTTCCTGTTTGAACGAAGATCATCAATTCCTTTGTGAATCAGTAATAGCCAGTGCCCTGTTGCCATGGTAGATATTGCATCTGTGACTAGTTATGGTCTGTGGTCCATTTTCGAGCCCACAATGGCTCAGTTTCTGTGACTGTCTAAATCCTAATGTAGATTAGGCCTGGGCGATAAATTCTGTTCCGTTTGCGGAATTTGTGGAATTTAGGTAATTTCGCCTTCCACAGAGAACGTGGAATTGCAGAAAATTGCGCGATCCGCGTCTTTGCAGAAGTTTTTGCTTGTTCACGCTTTCAAAATGTGTGTTTGTGAGATATTTCCCCCCAAGCCCGCAAACAGCATTCGCGAACAGGAAAAAAGTATCACGAACGGGCGGAACAAGCAATTCCGTGTGTTCACGCAACTCTGCGTGCTCGGGGAGATTTTTTACCGTTTCTTGGAGCTTTGCGTAGAGCGACTACGCAAATTCCGCCTACCCCTACTGTAGATGTGACTTACCTCTGACTTTCAATGAGTTAAAAGCATGCAGTCGCAAAAAAGGAAATTTTGTAAATGGCATGGCCATTCATGAGATACGTTCGCAAAATCATGAGAGTTCATGAAAAAGATTGCAAAGGGGCTCATGGCATCATGTATTGCTACAATTTCAAGTGAACTGTTTCCCAACAGGAAGCTTTGATAGTGGCCGGCCGAAAAGACTTGCACTGCTGTTGCATTTTACTAGTGTTGCTGCATCTTCTAGGAAGACAAATAGATGAACGTAGTTGAGTCCAGCCTGCAGAGCTGTTGATCAAGCACTGCACTAACCCCACTTGTATTACAATGCATCCTGGACTTAAGCCCAGCATACAGTATGAAACGAGGTGGGATTTTTGCAGGCATGTAGCTTCTGTTTTACAGAATCTTATATTATATGGGGGATATTTAATTGTGTAGGTTTTGATCTAAGTTAAATGATTATTGACCAACGAGTTTAATCAATCAGGAAAGTTCTCACCCTCTCGAATTGTTGACAACCAGTCATATGATTAGATAGAACAGGTAAGTGATCAATTTAATAATAAAGGCTCAGTTTTCTCTTTTGTTCAGCATACCCTGTGCAGCATCTTAGAGAGGCTTCAGGAGAGAGAAAGGACAAATATATGTTTGGGGTTATCAGAAATTATTTATGCTATTACTTATGACAATTGTGAAGTTCCCTTGCCGATTATTTTAATTTGGTCAGCACATTGTCTTGACCATTCACAGTCATCAAGGTTTAATTACATTAGAGGAAATATTCAACACTTTTTTCCCTCAGTGCCCAATGGGCTGGTAATAAGTCGGCGTGTGGACCGTTTTTATGGCTGGTTGTGGTCCTGTTTTAGGGTCTGCTTGGCCAGTTTTTACTGTTGATTTCCCTGATAATAGAACAAAGCTCAAACCCATGCAGTCTTCCACATCTTACAAAACGCTCCTACAACACGTCTTAACAAGTTAAAAACAGCTCAATTTGCATACGTGGCCCTAGTTTATTTTAGCTTTCTAATACACTAATTGGACCACTTTATTTTGGTGCCCAGTTCAACCTTGATTTTACCTGCATTGATAGCAGAAAGGTGGTGGTTTCAGTGTGTTGTAGCATTCCAGGTTGACCGGAGAGTAAAAAAAAAAAAAAAAATCACAAATGTTCATTCTGTCTTCATCAGCCCATTTGAAGTTGTGGTGGGTCCTGAAGCTGGTCCTCAAATGGTCCGAGCATGGGGACCTGGGCTTTATGGAGGCGTGGTTGGAAAATCTGCTGACTTTGTGGTGGAATCGATTGGTACCGAGGTTGGTGCTCTAGGTAAGTTTAATTAAATAATATGTCAAACTGAATTAAATGGATTTATTGTTTCCATTGACCTTCTAATTCTGAATGTTTCCTGTATTGTACAGAATAAAATTTGCTATTCAACCTCAATTTTTACATTTACAGTTTTTTGTTTTATAAAGCCTTGGTTTTCTACATCGTAGAAAATTAGCTGTGTCTTCTGGACTGGTAGATTTTACCTGTGTAAAGAATGTGGATGCTAGTATTCTGTGGTTGGTCCTGCTCCCGCATGGAGTGATGTGTTAAGTGTTCCATGCTTTTTGATGTGTCATTTAGGACAGTCAAGTCGCCTACCATTGCTCCTGTTGGGGTGCGATCATGTGGGCATCTATATTATGTGTTTGTATTATGTGTAAATGGTATCCATAGAAAGAACTGGATTGGCTTTTCTGTGGGTGTTTGAAAATATACACAGGGAAATCCTGAATAATGTAGACAATTGTAAATACTTGCCTTCCACACTAAACTTTATGATTAGTTGTATTTTTTCTTGGTGGGTGCCTTGTGGCAGGACAGTGTAAGCTTTTTTTTCAAGAGGCCTGTGCGATAAGCTTGGCCTTCACCTGGCAGTGCTTACTTTTACTTTTTAGTTCCCCACCAGTATAGAGAAGGTCCTTGTAAATGTACAGGAATTTATATAGTGCAAATCACCAAGCGGTGGTATTCCCCTGTGAGATAACCCCGGCAGGGTATCCGCAAGGTGAAAGCCAGGCATCCCGCCACGAGGGGCCGTTGTGGAGATTAAGCACGCTATTGCCCAGAGTCGCAGAGTGTGAACCCGTGAATCGAGTAGGCACCGGAGTGAGAATTGTCGAGTCCATGGACATTTTAGGACTCAAGACCCCGCCGAGCCGGGGGGGGCGTGGCTTGCGCGCCGCTTCAGTATGGCGTGTTGCGCTTGAGCTCCGGGGTGAGTTGGTCCCGTCGAGCGTTTTTCTCCGTCTATCACTGCCCTTCTTGACGGAAAAAGCAACCCTCATCAGCGGACCATGTGGGGATCGGCATGACACTCTTTTCCTGCTGCTTTGACCTCCGGCTGAATGATTTCTGCCTCTCGCCTCACAGGCGCTCGCATTCCTCACGAGCGGCAGCCATTTTCCCGCTCATGACGTTCCTGTCATTTTACTTCAATGGAGCCGCCGCGGATACAATTTCGCTGTGTTGCTTGTCTGCCTGATGCATTTCGTCCACAACGCCCACTACTGGTAACATTTTGCCTTCTTTATGTTACTTTCTTGCTGCTTGGTTGGGTTTCAGCTGTTTTCACGCTATTTTTCTCTCAGTCCGTTTTTCATAGAAGTGTTGACATTTTTGGTTACGAACTCATTACGGTGCCCCCCTGCTCTGCTCATTCTTTCACTGCTAGAATATCATAGCGCACTTTGAGCTTGCTTTTCTATTTTTAATATTTGTGGGTTACTCTGCGCAACTTTTGTGGTTTTTCTCTTCCTCAAGTGGTATTCTTACAGATTACTACATCACCACTGCCAATATGAATCGGTCTTCGACCAACAAAGACTCTAAGGATGTTGCAACGTCGTTGAAAAGGCTTAAGTCGGTCTCTCCGACGCCCGAGTCGCCTCAGCCAGACACTGCTTCCACATTGGACGCAATATTATCACGCCTTAATGAAGTACATGATATTGCGCAGTCAACGAAAACTAACACAGACTTGTTACAAGTGGAAGTGTCTGCTATCAGGAATGACTTTAAGGCTCTTTCTCTTCGTGTATCAGAAACAGAATCACGAATCAGTTCTGCTGAGGATGGCATGCACAAGCAATCCAGATCCCTCAACCACTTGGAACGCTCAATGGCGGCATTGCGCAGAGACCTCACTGAGCAGGAGGACCGTAACCGTAGATCTAATCTGCGTATTTTTGGTCTACCGGAAGATTCAGAGAAATCATCTTCCTCTATGATAGACTTTTTATCTCATTGGATTCCGGATACTCTCCAAATATCATTCCATAGAGATTTTGAGATAGAACGAGCACACCGTGTTCCAACGTTTCGACCTAAGGCAGCAACCCAGCCAAGAGCAATCATTTTTAAGCCTTTGCGACATCAGCACACTGAACTGATTCTCTCTCATATGAGGAAAGTTAAGCAACTCAGTTGGGATGGTCATCGCATCTCTATTTCACAGGACTTTGCCAGAGACACAGTCATAAGAAGGAAGGGATTCCTGAACCTTCGAAAACGCCTCACGGAAATGGGCATTCCTTTTTCGTTTTCTGGTCCTTCCAAATTTCGCATTACACACAAAGGCCGTTCTAGAATCTTCGATGAACCGGCGGATTTGGCGACATTCCTGGATAACCAGTTGGAGATTGAGATGGAAATCCAAAGAGCAACTTCGCAGCCTCCTGGGGCCTCAGGAACTTGAACTGTTTTCTTCTTTTTCTCTGCATGATCTTTTTATGGCTAGCTGCCTCCTCTCTTGTTACAGCTAATTTACTTCTCGGTCTTTCCTGTTACCATTGTTCGTCCTAACGTTGCCCTTCCTTCGTCCATGTTAATATCGTTTTTCTCATTCTTCCTTATATTCAATCTATCTATATGTTTATGATGTTTATCCTACATCAACACTTTTTCTTATCCTTCCACTGTTTCTCTTCTTACTTCCTTTCTGTCATCTTCTTTTCAATTCCTCCTGATTATTTCTTCAACATTGTCATTCCTCTTTTATTCAGTGTCTTTTTCGTTTTTTTTTTGTCCAAGGTCTCTTACCTCTCTGTTTTCTTATTTCTGGATTTAGCTTCATGTTCTTCTCCATATTGTCATATTTTCTTTTCACTTATAATGTTATGGTTTTAAATATGTAATTTACCTGCCTTACATTTATCTACTGTTTAAGATTTTTCGTATTTAAATAACGTATTCTTACTTATTTCACTAGCATTTTGTACTCACATATATTTCCTGTTCGGATGTTCTTATATTATAGGTGCTGTTCAATTCTCTTCTTTATTTGCTCTCCTATTTACTATACTCGTTCTCTTCCTTCTTCTCTATCCCTCTGTTTTATCTACAATTTTCTTTTTCTATTCTCTCACGCTCCTCTTTTTATTACTTCTGTTAGTTAACTTCATAGTCTAATCAATTGTTGATATACGTTATTCTTTAACTTTGTTGCAACCTTTTACAATAGGTATTGTATTCTTTTAATGCTATATGCTGATTAGTTTTTTCGCACATACTTACACTGTTATTAGTTTTGGTACTATTGTTGCTTAGTATAGATATTATTCTCAATAGATATTGTTAATCCATCCTGCATTGATGTACTCTCTTCTTTATCAAGTTTAGGAATTGCATTATAATAATGTTTTCCGGTGTTATTTGCTTCTTGCTTTTCCTTTATCACTCGTGGTATTTTAATATTGGGCTAATCTCTTTTTTTTACCCACTTTTGCTCCTAATACGGGTCCCTTACTCGCCTCTTCCACGTTCTCCCTTGCATGTTATGGGTCTTTTTTAGACCTCCCCTCCTGCCTCTTCTCTCTCTCCTTTCTATTCTATTTTCCTCTCTTCTTTTCTTTTTCTTCTCATGGTTCTCCCACATGGATGCTCCCACAGATTTTCTTTTGATGCAAAGTTGGTCCCTTATTTATTTTTTTCACAGTCGTTCTTTCTCTGTTATCAGTGGTGTCTTCTTTTGATCCCTCCATTTTTGAATGCCAGGTTTAAATGTGTTATCCCTTAATGTTAAGGGTCTGAATCACCCGGTCAAAAGGTCTAAAATCTTGGATTACTGTAAGTCCCTCTCTACAGATTTAGTTCTTTTTCAAGAATCCAAGATCACTAGCAGAGAAGCGCTGTTTTTAAAGAAAGAATGGGTGTCGGATGTTTCATGTTCTGATGCCTCTGGCAAACGGAATGGAGTTGTTACGTTAATCTCAAGGAATTCTGGTCTATCAATTCTCTCTTCTGAGCATGATTCTGACGGTCGTTGGCTCTTATCTAAACTGTCGGATGGACAGCATGACTTATATGTTATGAATATTTACGCTCCGAATGTTGATGATCCAGCGTTTTGGAAGTCCATTACTAAAATTTTGCAAGATACCCCACATGCTGGAAATCTCATTGTTGGTGGCGATTTTAATTTACCAATGGACCCTCTTTTAGACAGGAATTCTGCATTCCAATTTCGTCCTCCTAAAGCACACAAACATATGCTTAACATGTGTTCCATTTCCCATCTTCACGATATCTGGCGTCTTCACAATCCCACTGGTAGTGATTTCTCTTTCTTTTCCTCGCCGCATTCCTCCTTTTCTCGTATTGATTATCTCCTAGTTCATTCTTCTCTTGTCTCCTCTTCTTCTTCTCCGCTTATACACCCCATTGTCATCTCTGATCATGCCGCGGTCACTTTTACGCTATCTTCCTTTACTCCTAAACCACGTAGTCGTTCATGGCGTTTAAATACTGAAGTGTTACATGACTCCTCTCAAGTTGCGGAATTTTCTACGGATATAGATACTTTTTTCCGTGAGAACGAAGACTCTGTTTCTTCCCCAATAACTCTTTGGGATTCTTTTAAATGTACTTTTAGGGGTCAAGTCATTAAATGTATGTCCAAACATAATTCGGCTATTAAAAAAGAGCTTACTGACTTATCATCTAAAATCAAAACTCTAGAAGCTTCCTTTCGACACACCAAAGATCCGATTAGTCTACAGCAAATTAAGCTCCTAAAATACAAATATAATACAATTGTTACTAAAAGGGCTCATATTGGTGTCCAAGCACAAAAGTCCAAGAAGTTACTTTTAAAGAACCGGGCTGGGAAACTTTTGGCTGCTACCCTAAAATTTCAAGATTTCTCTTTTAAGTCCTCGCAAATTTCTTCCATTACAGACCACAATGGCTCTAAAAAGTTTCAGACGGAGGAGATTCTTGAAGTTTTTCGTGATTTTTATAACAAACTATATACCCCATCTAACCAATCCTCTTTTGATAAGTGTCAAGATTTTTTAAAATCGATTCCGATTCAGTCAGTCTCTGAGGAAGATCACTCCATTCTGAACGAACCTATTTCTCCAGAGGAAATTATCGCTGCGATCAAGGCCACCCGGTCTGGGAAAGCCCCTGGCCCGGATGGGTATCCAATATTATTCTATAAAACCTTTCTTCCGTTGCTAGTCCCTAGGTTACAATCTGTCTTTAATTCTTTTGTTCAGGAAGGCTCTGTTTCTGGTACGGCTGCTGAAGCCACCATAGTTGTGATCCCGAAAGACGGGAAGGACCACTCAGATCCTAAAAACTTTCGGCCTATTTCGCTTCTAAACATGGAAGCAAAGATTTTTGCTAAAATCCTGGCTAAGCGTTTAGAATCCTTTATTCCCCACCTTGTACATCCCTCCCAAACTGGTTTTGTTAAGGGTCGTCTGGCGAGGGACAATATCCGCACCTTCTGTCATATTATCGGTGCTGCCAAACGGTCCCAGCTTCCGGCCGCTGCCTTGGCCCTTGATGCAGAAAAGGCCTTCGATAAGGTCTCGTGGCCATTCCTTCGAGCTGTCCTATGTGCACATAACCTTGGAGATTCTTTCATTAATATGGTCATGTCTTTATATTCCCAACCCAAAGCTAACATTAGAGTCAATGGTGCTACGTCTTCATTTTTTAATCTTTGCCAGGGCACAAGACAGGGCTGTCCCCTATCCCCACTCTTATTCTTATTGTCTATTGATCCTCTTCTTCGGCTGATTGATCTACATCCTAATATTAAAGGGTTTTCTTTTGGTTCTCACTGTCTTAAAACTGCCGCATACGCTGACGATGTTCTTATCTTTTCAGATGATATCGCCTTGGCCATCCCTGCTATTTCGGACACCATCTCCTTGTTTTCAACGGTATCGGGGTATACTTTAAATAAAGATAAGACGGAGTTGTTCCCTCTAAATGCCTATTGCTTTCCTGCGCATATGGGCTCGGCTGGTTTTAAATGGCAATCTACGCATCTCAAATATCTGGGTATTTATTTCTGTTCTACTCTACATGACACCGTTACATATAATGAATCTCAAACTATTGCCAAAGTACGTTGTCTTCTGGATACATGGTCTCCAAAACATATTTCATGGTGGGGTCGTTTACAAACCCTTAAAATGATGATCACGCCGATTATTAATTTCGTCTCATCCATGTTACCGCTTAAACTGTCTGCCTCCTTCTTTCGAGAAATTGATGCTCTCACTTCTAAGTTTTTATGGAATGGTAAACGAGCTCGATTAGCATATAAATATTTACGTCGACCTTGTGATATGGGTGGTTGTAACTTTCCGGACTGGGAGAAATACCAAACTGCTTTCTTGGCATCTCAAGGTGCTTTTTGGTTCTCTCCTCCAACTTGTCATACCCCCTCTTGGATTCTCATAGAACAAGCATTGGCATCACCTTTACCACTTGCCTCTTTTTGTACTACATCCACTTTGCATATTCTGTTTTCCCGCTCTATCATTATTGATACAATTACTGCGATTAAGAAATTAGATAGGAAAATGGCAACTCCTTTGCATAACACTAGGTGGTCTTCTATCTGGAGGAACTCCAAAATCAAGATTGATATTTCTCCCGCCCTCATGTCTTACTGGGCTGCTAAGGGAATCTCTCTTGTCCAACACTTATATAGTGATTCTGGAGATCCATTACCTTTCTCTACCTTGGCACATGTACACTCCTTAACGAATTTTGATTTCTATACCTTTCTTAAAATCAAGGTTGCTGTTTCTAAAACTCGTCTTCACTCCTCCTCCTCCACCATCTCGCTTTTCCACATTTGGCTCAAAGCTGGTCATGTTGCTTCCAAAATGTATAAGTTTTTATCTTCCACTTCGCTTCCTGATCAGACGGTGGCACAACAAAAATGGTCGCGCCATTTTGATCATAACATCACAGATCATATTTCATCCGAAGCTTGGCAATCCATTGGTAAATTGGCCCTTCGTAATAAAATAGCTCCTTCCCTAATGCAATCTAAATTTTTCTCGATCAATCTCCTCCATTGGACGCCTGCGCGTCTTCATTCGCTCCATCTTAAAGATGACGACCTCTGCTGGAGTTGCGGCTTGGTGGCTGGGGATTTTCCACATATGTTTTATCATTGCTCCTTACTAAAACCTTTCTGGGACCTTATCCAGCAACATTTATCCCTTATTTTTAATATTGAACTCCAGCTTTCCTTTCCTTTCGTTTTACTAGGCCCCTTGGCTGCTCCTACTCCTCTTCCTTTAGACCAGTTAGACCTACAATTGTTAGATCTTCTCTTAACTATAGCGGTTAAAATCATTCTTATGGAATGGAAATCCTTTTCGTCTGTCTCTTATCATACGTGGTGGGCGTGGGTATCCTTCTTACGCAGTGCCCACACCTCAGTAGATCTAGCTCACTTGTCGCCTTCCATCTCTATAGGAGTTTGGAGAGCCCTGGATGATTATATGGAACTCTCCTCGAAAGGGCTCATACCTCAATTCCCTGTTGACTCGTCTGTCTAATTGTTGTTTGTTCTTTGCGTTACATTGGGTCGCTCATGTGGGATTCCTTCTTTTTTCTCTTCTTCCACCTTTCCTGTCTTCTTGTCCCGTTCTTTCTTTTTGCTGTGTTTTTCTCTCTTCTTTCCTTTTTTCTTTCTTTTCTTCTACTTCCTTCCTTGTTCCCATCCTCAATTTAGAGAGTGATACGTTTTGCTTTTGATTACTGACAGCCTATATTGGTTCATATTCTCAACTTCGCATTGATTGTCTTTTTCAATTTTATTTACATCTATTCTACTTACTTCTTGAGTAATGTATAAGCTTATCTTTTTTGCTTTTGTCAGATTGTATCACCTCTATTGTACTTGATTTTTACTATTTGGATCATTATCTATCTCAATAAAATCTTCTTGAAATCAAAAAAAAAAGACCCCGCCGAGCCGGGAATTGAACCCTGGTCCCGGGCTGACCTCTGCTTCCAGGTCTGCCTCCTCTAACCAGTGAGCCACACTTCTAAAGAGCATTGCATTTGTGTTTTTAGAATTATTGTGGGAAAATGCAAGCCAGCTCAAGACAGTGCAGTATTGCACCACACCCTAATCACTGACATGTTAGTCTGCCTATTATTGGTGTGATGGGGCCTCCTGCTTCATAGACATAATAGACAGACTTCTGTGTCTGAGAGGTGGGTGAGGGCCCAGGAAGCAGCGCACTCCTCTGCAGGGCCTTCCCAGCTTTGTACTTCATTACATGGCCCTAGGAGTGAAATTACAGCCACGAAGAGGGAAATGAAGTGTCTGGGGTACAAAGTCATGTTTTCCTCAACCTGAAACTATGAGCAAAAGGATTAATATTGCGCGTCTCAGCAGAGCTATAATAACCCTAGGAAACCCGTTGCATCTGTTAAACCACGCAAAGTCGTACATAGAGGAGACAAATCTGTTTTCTGATTAAAGCAGCTACCTAGCCCTAGACTGAAGTGTGAAAGGGTCAGTAAGAGGGCACTTATTCTTTTTTCAGGGCTATATCACTAATTTTAGGGATGATCATTTATCTGAACTTTCAGTGGTTAATGATGTCCATCAATCAAACTCTAGAGTTTCTGTTGCGATACCAGCTTAAACCCTGATTATGGGTTGGGTGGTTGGACAGGTGGTATTTATTTTACCCATTAAATGGTGATACCCTGGAGTTTGGAATGTAACAGATACAAGAAATGCCCCCCCTATTGAGTTTTCCCTGATTAACGTACCTATTTATGTGATTTCCACATCAAGACCCACATGTCCCAGTATTTATTGGTCTTTTCACCTGGTAAATATCAGCAGGTTTGTCTTGCCATTATTTACCTTGGGAAAACTCAGAGGAATGGGCAAATCTCCGACCACTTATAATTACCACTTGTAATTGCAACTCCTGTGCAAACAGCTGTTTTTCACAGTTGTTGCAATTGACCACAGCCCTTGTAATCGAGGCTGAAGTGTGTTGAAGGGGATAGCTTCACTGGGGAAAGCGGTATCCTGATTTGGGATATGTGTACTGCAGCCCATGCTGCTTCAGACAAGTAACGGATGGACAATCTAAGTTTGAGACATATTATGAAAACTATTCTGAAGTCCTCCCTTGGCTACACCAATCAGTTCTTTATATAGGCTCCTTTCGCTTGACTTTTTGGAGGAAATGACACTGTCTAGAAAATAACCAAGACCACTATTTAAAAATTAACTTGCCTTATGTTAATATATGAGTAAGGTAAACTTCATTCCTTTACAAAGGTGCCTCTTACTATTTACATATGTATTATGGGCATACAGGCCACTGTGTTAAGTATTCTATTAACACCACTCCTTAGATGCAGGTTTGGAAGAAGGCATTTAATTTACTTAGGCAGTAGTAGGCCTGTTCTTCTGAGTCATGGCTTGGCCTAGACCGGTGCCAACATTTTCTGCTTGGTTATGTGCTGCCAAGGGTTGGGACTGGAAGAGGGTTACACATACCTACAGGAAAGACACTCAATTACATCAGGAGCTTTAATTCTTCTTCGGTTTCCAAATCCTACTCTTCATCACCACTCAGCCCCACGTACATCATTACACGACGACAGCTGATTAGATCTGGGTGCAAGGCCTGGGTTATTCATTTGATAAAGCGAATTATAGACTTGCATAAGTGGTAAGGACATGCTGTTCAAACTCTAATATCTTGTATGCACCCAGAGATAGAGAGAGAGAGAGCAAGAGACCCTTGCATATCCTCCCTTGAAACACTTACTATACACCACACGTGCTAGTGTCTTGTAAATAGAGTTACGCACTGTCACCCTCCAAAGCCTTGTAGGTATCCAAGGTTATATGGAGTGTTCACCTCACTGACCAATTCTTGTGGCGTGCTTCGTCATTGGTGAACTCTCCAAACCAAGGTAGTTAGATACCACTCTGGTGGACTCAACCGATTGGCTTGGCAGTTCGGGCTGGACTGTTCCCATGAGGGACAGGTTCAGACTGATTTGCACATGGCCACGTCTGAACTGGGGTTGCAGAGTGGGATAAAGAACGGTGATGAATTAAACCCAGATCTGTTGACTGGGTGTGAGTGTTTGATTGGTTTGGATGCTCCGTCCATCACCACCCCCTTTTGTACCACTCAACCGATTGCCAGGAGCTTTAGATAAATGTTTCAGGATAAAAGCAGGGATACAGATATCTTACTAAAAATATCATGGGATATACCCAAGAGGCTTCTCCTTTAATAAATGGGAACCGTAGATATGATTACAAGCATTGCACGTTGATGCTTAATGAAATACAATGTTTCATCCATCCATGCTTTTAATCATAGCTAAGGTACCTCTTTATTAAGAGTCATGTGGGTACACACTAAGATATCTTTAGTAAGTTATCTGGATCCCTGCTTTTATCCCAAAAAATGTATCTATACCTCCCGGCAGTCCGTGGAGCCCACCAAGCTGGTATCAACCC
The DNA here is from genome assembly GCF_964261635.1 of Lissotriton helveticus. Taxonomy (NCBI): domain Eukaryota; kingdom Metazoa; phylum Chordata; class Amphibia; order Caudata; family Salamandridae; genus Lissotriton; species Lissotriton helveticus. The sequence goes on from NC_136070.1 coordinate 1,093,580,498, forward strand.
ACCTTGATGTGGGGAGTTCACCCAAGATGAAACATGCCACAAGAATCTATGCGTGAGTTGAACTCTCAATATCTCCTACGATGCTTTAGAGGGTAACACAGTGCGTCACTTTCTTTACCTGACCCTAGAACCTGTGGTGTATAGTAAAGATACTTTAACATCATCTTTTCTCAAATGGCTGTGGTCCAGTTTTGTTTCTGGGCATAATGTGGAAGATGTCTCAGGAGGCGCTTCTGAATAGGTGTTCGAGATACTGCACATGAGAAATGCTTTTATTTCCCGAAGATCACATAGAATAGAATATGCTTATTACTTACATTTTTTACCCTCTGTAAGCAGTTTTGTGCCACAAGAATGACACACTCCGCCTCAGGAAAAAATGCTTCACAATGAGATAGTGTGATGTTTCATCATCTGCACAGATGTTTGAATAAACTTAGTGAGTCTTTAGGCATTGATATTATCATGTCTTTTATGTCTGCTTTTGTGTTTCTGTAGATATGACTACACTGCAGGCATGTGTCATGTTTGTTCTAGGCCAGGGCTGCAGTATGAATCTATTCATGTATTGACTTGAATAGACACCAAAGTCTAGGGAGTGAGCGGCTTAGTCTGAAAGGATGTGTGTGTAGAGTGTTTATGTTCCAAATCCTGCCTTGTTTATTACATTATTGACAATGTTGAGTGGTTAAACATGACATTTATTCATTTAGTGAAAGACACAATGGAACAGAAAAGAACACATTAAAATGATGGTGTACATCTCATGTATTCACATGCAGGGCCGGTGTAGCTGCTGCTTGCTGTGGAAGAAAGGGAATCATTCCACTGTTGTCAATAACAAACCTTTGCTCATGGCAATGACTAGCCTTTAGTGCCTGAAGATGATCACCTAGCAGCTTCAAACACTTCGGCCAGCGCAATCCAAATATGTTTGTCCTGCCACCCGACGGATACATACTAGTTTTATATGTGAAGGAGGGAGGCAGGTAGGGGGGGGGGAGGTGGCGGGGTTGGTTGAATTCCAGCTTCACTGTGACAATCATAGTCACAGTGTAACATAATACATTTTTAAGTAGACGAAGTCCTATGTTCTAAGAGCTCTAAGCGTGACATCTTATAGTGCCAGGCATCCCTAGCCCAAATTGTTGTGAGCTGTACAGTTCTGCTAAGTCCACCATTCCATTATTGCCTTACTGTAGAACCCAACTATTGGTGGCCATGGACGACAATTAGGTGTCACCAGGGGTCGCAACTGCGACCCCTAAGCCAAACGGTTGCGACCCCTAAGCCAAACGTTGCAACCCCTGTCACCTTTCTTGCGACCCCTGCCTGGAAATCACTCAGCCAGTGTGAGGAGCACTTGATTGCACTGCTGAAGGAAGATCATGATTGCAGATTGCCTGCAAGCTGGCTGGGCCCACCGGCCCTGCCTGTGCAGGACTCATCCTCACTATTGTGACCCCGAGCTTGCCGGCGCGTAGTCCTTGACTGCGTGCCGGGGCCTCGTCTCAGTCACTTGCAGGGTTGTCAATCTGGTAGCCCAAAAGCGCTGCTCCAATGACGAACCTGAGAAGATTTATTGGCCAACCCTTGACAGGTCTCTCTCTTAGAGTCGGGCTCGTGTGACAACACATGTGTCAGGCTCTAGTGAGTGACCAACAGTGACCAAGTTACGGCTGGGTATGTAAACTCTGCACCGCTCTAATTACATATGGCCTCCGTGTTTTCCCGCTATATGATATGCTAAATGATCGGTTAGAAAGCAAATTTCCAAAGGTTGGCTTGGGGCGCATTTCAGTACATTGTAATCAGGAAATTTGAGCTTTAAATTTGAGGGCACATTTCACATTTGAAGCTTTATGGACCTCAAAACACATCCAATGCAATAGATATGAAAACGTACACTCACACCATTGTTGGATGCACACAATAGAATGTACAGATGTATTATTCACGTAATGCTTTTTTCCTTACCCAGAATGAATGTTGTCAATAACATTTTGCAGCAGCCTTTCAAGTGTTTCCAAAACCGTAGAGAGTAACATTGAAACGCTATGCTCATTTATAAAGATCAGTCTGGAGAAAACAACGAATTGAGTTGGAAAGCCTCAGGGTAGAGCGTGATTTAAACTTGGTTTAAAAGTCTGCCTGTAGGCGCCGATGCAAGGTGTCGTGGCTCACTGTTTGAATTTTGTTCAACAAGTTGGTAATTCTGTCAACTGTGCTAAGTGCCCCCAAATCTGATTAATGATGATTTTTCAAACTACTAAATAGTTCTATGCAATGGGGTAAGAGAGAGAGAATACGAAAGCGAGAGAAAGAAGGCCATATCCGTTTTTTGCAAATGCGCAACTTTCTTTTGTGAATTAGTGACTTCCCAAAATGCCCTTTTTTCACAGATCGAAAAAAATGATATTAATATTTTCTGCACTTTTTCACATGCTCGTATAACTGTGTTACTTTTAGGATTTGCGATTGAAGGCCCCTCTCAAGCGAAAATAGAGTGTGAAGACCAGAATGATGGCTCTTGTAATGTGCATTACTGGCCCAAAGAGCCGGGTGAATATGCCGTCCATGTCATGTGTGATGACGAAGACATCAAAGACAGCCCTTACATGGCGTTCATCCTCCCGGCGTCGAGAGACTGTCACTCCGAAAAGGCAAGACTATTCTGTGCAATCATTTAATACGTTTTGTTGATATAAGACATTTCAAATCTCGTATAAACGCTGAGAGTACATGTTTCTCTACACTGATTTAAGTTGGTATTATGTTCTACAATATCAAATTTTGTAGGTACTAGTGCTACTGGAAATTGCTGCCTATAGTGAGTAATCTCATAACATAAGTAACTTTATTCAGGATGACTAGTCTTCCTACTTCTTATTGTGCAACAGACTGGTAACTGCGTCAACTATGGGGTTTGTCGTGTTCATTTTTAAAGCACACTGGGTTCAGGGTGGGTTATAACTCACATAGTTGGATCTTTAAGGCATGCCTCCTAACAAGATAACACGCACATATAATAATATACTTTGGTTTTGGTTATGCTTTTTGTCACTGGAACCAAAATGTGGCATGCTCTAATGGCTTTATCGTGCACAGAATGCTGTGGACTATCACATTAAACAATTGATCGTAATCGGGTATTCATTTTAAGAGTAATTAATGTTTTAGTTGCCCCTACCCTCCATCTGTTAAGCCTGCTTAGCATGAACTACTCACTGTGTGTTAGAAGGCATCACATGTGCCAGACATCTTCTCATGGCACCAAGGGAAAGGTTTAGTTATGCCTCTGTACTATTTTGCTAAAAAACTTTTCAGAACTCACAATTTCAAACTCTGGAATACACTTTTCAATGGTGAAAATCCCCATATTTCGTAGGAAAATAACTTAAATCTTTGGCACTACTCTAAATCCCCTTGACAAAGGTTATTCGATGCATTGAACTAGAATTATATGTCAGGCTTACGCATGTTATAGGACAACACTGGGCAGGTCACTCGGGGTTTCCAGTGAACATGCAGGTACGTCTTGGACTTTATAAATTTCCGTCCCACCTAATTTTCAGTGAAGGTTCGTAGGTAGTTTTTGATTCTAGGAACCATTTACAGGGTCCTCCAAGATGAATTTTGAAATCTTGTTCATAGTCAGGAATGATGGGTACTCGCTCCGTTGTGATGCTTGTGCGACAAGTTTGTTCTGCCGCTCAGAACATTGGCAAAGTAGCAAGAACTAGTTCATCTATCTTCACAATGCAAAAGAACATCTAACGTTTCTCATTGTTGCTGCACAGGTAAAGGCTTATGGTCCGGGACTAGAGAAAACTGGCTGCATTGTCAAAAATCCGGCTGAATTTTTTGTGGACCCGGCGGATGCTGAGCAAGCCCCTTTGAAGATATATGCACAGGTAAGACATTGAACCATTTTCTTTATCAATGGGAGGAATCGACATACAGAGCCCAACTTGCAATCTGTGGCTGTGGTTCGGATAGAATCTAATGGCGTCATGACTGACTCTTCTGTGAGACGGTGTGATAGAGGGCAACCTCGAGTGGGCTGTGACTTTGAGACAATGGCTTGGTGGAGGACAATGGTCATTCTTGGGCATCTAATTGCTAATTTTCTCTGAGTTTATTAGTTTGGCTTCCTTGTTTTATATTGGAGTTACTTTGGTGTTAGTCCGTCTGTTATTTTGATGTACTTATTTGACATTCTAGGTTTCTATTTTGGTACTTCACTCATGCCTTTTTAGGTCTCGTGGCGTTAACCGCGCGAAAGCGCGGTCTCGCCAGAGACCTATTGCTAGCGACGCAGCTTTCCAGGAGACAGGACCTGGCCACACGCATGGCGATCGGAGCGGGCCACGCGCTCGCGAACACGCTCGCTGTGGCCATCTCCTGTCTCCTGGGAAGCTCCAACACACACGCATGCGCACACACAGAGACACACACACGAGCGCCCATGCACGCACGCATATACATACAGAGACACACGCCCCCCCCGCACACATACACACACGCGCGCACACACACACACACGAGTGCACCGAGCCCACCCCCCGCCGTCCCACACATACATACACACACAAGCACACACACACGAGTGCACCGAGACCCCCCCCCCAGCCCTTTTGAACTTACCGGGCCAATCTCGGGGGACTCCGCTCTCAGCACGTGGCAGGGGCAGGCACCAGGCATGTGCCTCGTGCCCCCTCACAGGCGACCTTGCCTGACTTCCGGTGCGGCCGCGGCGGGATTCCGGGGGCATTTTCTGCCACACAAACCTTGCCAGAAATCGCATTTGTGCTTAGTGGTATGGCATGTGCCTCGTGCCCCCTCCGCAGAGTTCACGCTGCGGCTCTTGCCAGCTCCTTTCCCGGGGCTCCCTCCTGCTGGCGGCCCCGGGGCTCTCCACCGCTCACAGGAGCCGCGAGACGCATTTACTCCGTCTGCCTCCTCTTCCGGTCCGAACACGGCCGCGCCCCCGTCACAGGCGACCTTGCCTGACTTCCGGTGCGGCCGCGGCGGGATTCCGGGGGTATTTTCTGCCACACAAACCTTGCCAGAAATCGCTTTTGTGCTTAGTGGTGAGATGTAGCTATTGGCAACCTGGCAGCGGAGAACAAAACAAATGAATAATTAAATTAGTAATTACCAGAGACTGAGCCAGTGCAGACAGACTCTCTGCAGTGATTGCTCTACTTATCTTGCGTCTATTTCATCCTTTATTTTGCTACGTGCAAATTAAAGGATGCCAATGATGTGACATTTAACATCCTTGAGATTGAAAAAAGGGTTCCTCTGCATGGATTACATCAGGGATAACACCTATATCAAGTATAAAAAAAAATGCTAGGACATTGGAGCACGTTTTCCTTTACAATCACAAATTTAATTATAAAACAAATAATTAAGTGTTGCTGTCTCAAGCTCAGGGTGTTAGCTAATTTTTAATAACTGATCTGTGAAAGTGGCAAAAGGAAAGGCTGCATGCTGAGGGGGGAGAGCAATTGACAGCTGCCAGATCCCAACAGCATCTGAGCTATAAAGCTCTTATTCAAATTCAAAAACACCAAACGTCCACAAAGTACTGTCCCCATCGGATTCATGACCCACTCCACAATTTGTCTGGACATGAAATTCAGACAAATTGAAGTAGTCAGTGGCCACATTCTAAGCCCTCTGATTGGCTGATACAATCTCATTATTCTACAAAGAATGCTAAAAGAACCACAAACTGCGGATAAAGTAGCATAGACCACAGAGGTAGCATTTTAGTGTGTTTTCGAGGTGCACTCCACAGGTCTCAACGTTGATTTGAAATTCTTCTTTGCATTACTCGAGTACAGTATACAGTAACGTAAATATTGACACCCCGTGTAATTTCTTGACCTTTTTCTATAATACTTAGCTAATATCATTAATACTAATGATTATGACGATTATCATAATAATACATTTCTGGGGGAGGTTGCTGCCCTTCACACAGTGCATAGAATTATACTCGGGAAGCGAAGTAAAAGCTAAAATACGTAAACATAGTGGTTTAGTCCTAATTTGAACTAACGTAAATTTATGGCACTTAAAGGAGAAGTCTTGTGGCATTGGTTTGCATACAACCAACAGGTAATTTGTATGTGGATCTTTTAGGGTGAAGGGATTTCAGCCTCGTTTTCGTGCCTTCTATTCTTGGCCTTGGGGCTGTGCTCATAACAGACAGCTGTGGTACAGGTGGTATGCGGGGTAGATCCTAGATAAGGTGCTGGACAGCACTGCACAGGTGCAGTGTTTGACGTGGTGCCTAGTGGAGGACACCTTGAAAAGTACTGCCTATAGTATGAGTAAAGCTCACCGTTTTCCCTTTTTACTGATTTTTACAGATAAATACACACTGAATAAATGTGTTTAATGTCTATTTTCATTTTTAGAAGTGGCAAAATACTGAAAATTGTGGTTCTTGTGAGAGAATCTCCATGCGGTCTTTCATGAACTCCAGGCAAAAGCTGAGCAGAGAGACAGCAGGGGGAGTTAAAAAAACAGGATGAGATTTCCTTACATCCAGGCATATGTGAACATATATTTGTAGTATAACGCTATTATGTACCTATGAGTTTAGTGTTTTGTTATATGTTGCTGCTTAACTAGCTAAAACACGACAGGCATCCACATATGAATGCCTGAGGTGCATCATCAGAGCTGTGTGAATAATAACTGTGTCAGCCCGTGCCTGAGGTGCATCATCAGAGCTGTGTGAATAATAACTGCGTCAGCCCCGTGCCTGAGGTGCTTCATCAGAGCTGTGTGACTAATAACAGCTGTGAGCCCGTGCCTGAGGTGCATCATCAGAGCTGTGTAAATAATACCTGCGTCAGCCCCGTGTGTGAGGTGCATCATCAGAGCTGTGTAGAGCTGTGTGAATAATAACAGCTGTGAGAACAAGGAAAAGTCCTCCAGCCTCCCAGTCCAGCAGGCATCCAGGCAGCCAGGGGCTGGGCAGGGCCTAGTTATGTTTTACTGTAGATATGCCTCTCTGTGTACTTCTCTATACAATTCCTCTATCCACTTATTCCTTTCTCTCATTTATCAGTCTAGTGGCTGTCCTTTGTCCATGTTTTGGTACATTGATATGTCAATCCAGTTATCTCTCCCTTCTGTCTATAAGTTTAATGTTATTTATTTGTCTTTGTCAGTCCGTTGTCCTTCCATACATCTATTCATCCGCCCATCTAAGCGTGTCTGTCGGTTCTTCTTTCAGTCTGTTCCCCGATTCCCCTGCAACCCTCCGCCTGTCTGTCCAACCAACCGTCTTTCTGTCTGGCTAGATGGATTAATATCTGTGTATAGCTTATTATTTTTAAATGCATAAAGATATGTATATTGTTGGTGCCCACATGTTGTTCACTATATTACCACACCAGGAGTAGTGTACTATCACTATCTTGTGCATGGCATCGAACCTCTTTAGCAATAGTTACCCGGAGTCCTGCTTCAAAAGCACACGAGTACCACACACTGACAATTGTTTCTTTAGTTTTTCCAAAGTGCTAGTTTGTTGCTGCTTCCCATATTGTAAATGGCTGCCCCCTCCGTTCCCATAAAAAAACGTCATTTTGCCTCTGTCTCTACCATGACCACTAGTCTAGTGTCACACTCCAATCCCTAGCATGGTACAATTTGCACCTATATTTCAAAATATACATATTTGCCTGCCACACTGACCCCCCCTCTCTTTGGTCTTCCCTCACCGTACATTTCCCAGAACGGTAAGATATATCTGAGGTACCTACTGCCTCATACCCACTTCTGTCTGGGTGTGTCTCCTCCTTCATTTATGAGGGCTGTGCTTCTGTTCTCTGTGAGAGTAAAGTGAGCAGGCATAGTGCTTTCAGAGGCTGTTAAAATGGCTTGATGATAAGTATGATAGAAATCACAATCTACTGAAGGTCCATGTAGACGGTTGGGAGACAGAGAACATGACAGCACCAGCCACACACACATAAACACACACAATCACACACACACAACCACACACACACTACACACACAACAACACACAACCACACACACACAACCACACACACAACCACACACACAACCATACATACAACCACACACACACAACCACACACACACAACCACACACACACAACCACACACACAACCACACACACAACCACACACACAACCACACACACAACCACACACACAACCACACACACAACCACACACACAACCACACAACAACACACACACACACAACCACACAACAACACACACCACCACACAACCACACACCACCACACCATCACACACCACCACACCATCAGTGCACACTTTCACCAGACACAAACACCATCAGTCGTCAGTGTACGCTTTCACCGGGCACAAACACCACCAGCCATCAGTACATGCTTCCACCAGCCACACACCACCAGACGTCAGTGCATACTTTCACCATTCATCCACACACCACCAGCCGTCAGTGCACGCTTTCACCAAGCACACATACACCACCAGCCGTCAGTGCATGCTTTCACCAGGCACACACACACCACCAGCTGTCAGTGCACACTTTCACCAGTCACACACACCACCAGCTGTCAGTGCACGCTTGCACCAGGCACACACACCACCAGCCAGCAGTGCACACTTCCACCAGGCACACACCACCAGCCATCAGTGCACAATTTCTACAGGCACACACACCACTAGCCATCACTGCACACATCAATTGTTAACGCATCCACAATTAACTATTGCAGCAATCGCAGTATGGCACACTTTACTTTTAAACATATTCATCTAAAGTGCAGCATGCCACCATTGCTACAAAAATAAATACACTTTTTTTGGCCTACAATTTATTGACTTTTGTTGCAATTAGTGTTGCAATATTTAGCAATGCCAAAAGCTCAAACTTAATTACTGCGAGACCTATTGCATTGCAAATGCTTGTTCTATTTAAAATCATACACTGCTCCGTTTGCTGTATCCTTTCATTACACAAACTCTTTAATTCGATATGCTGCATGCACGGATTCATTTGAATAATATGTTGCCTTTTTATTGTAGTTTAAGTCCTGTGGTGACCTTGGCTCTCTGTCTCATTGAATGCCAAGATTCCCAGTTCGAGACACTGGACTCTTTATAAATAAAACCACTCATTCAAAGTCATAGACCGTGCTTTAAAGCTAGTCGGAAAGAGCTATACATTCTACTGTTCCTCTTGGGAAAGATTCCTGAAGTAGAGTTTATATAATACATTACTGTTCTGGGCAGCGTTCGGTTCCAATTTCAAAACTCTAATGGATTCTGAAAAAATGCCATTTACCTTCTTTACAGTACATGAAGCATATTCTTTACCACCAAAATAAAATAAAAACCTTCCAGCTATTAATCAAGTGGTATATACATTCTGACTTAATTTAGAGCAATGTATGCTCAAACTTATAGGCGAACGTATTGAGAGGGCAGTAGGCATTACCCAAAAAGTTACTTAGGGATATGTGTCCTCGATTCCTTTTTACTCCATTTGCGACTCGGTTTGTGAAAAAATGTCTCTTTGGTTTCTTAAAGCTTTGCTGTAAAATGGCCTGATACAAAATAAAAACTGAATGAAGCAGGAAATCTTAGGAAAAAAAGTGGAAGTGTGTTTTGTGTACAAAAGGAAGACCCCCCCACCCCCAGCCCTTTCTGAAGTCAGTGATTTTTTTCTTTCCACTTTAGGGCTAACAAGTGTTTTCCCTGAGGTCTTTGCTATTAATAAACAGGTCTGGTTGGATCCTGCGCCCAGAGAGCCTAGACCGAATACTGCCTGTCTTTTTGTCATGTGGTTCACCCTACTACACACTCTGGTCGTTCGCTTTGGGTGACAATAGTGGTCTACATTTCATGTAGGGTGGTAGGGGTTGTCTGTTTTATCGAAAGATTGTAGAAATATAGACACTGAATTAAGTTTAACACTAAGAAAGAGAATCAAGTTTATAATTATTAGGGAATGACTTGAACCTACTGTGGAATAGTTTTTAAGGGGGGTGTTTGTACCACAGTGTGTTTTACTAGCTACCATAATATTGATTGCTTCTGTCACCTGTGTGTTTCCAACCACAAGTTTCACACCATGCATCTTTTATCTTTTGTGGTTCTGCTTTCAGGATGTGGAGGGAAACCCAGTTGCTGTTCAAATGAAGAGCAAGATGGATGGAACCTACGCGTGTTCTTACAATCCTGCCAAGCCGATCAAACATACCATTGCTGTGGCTTGGGGAGGCGTCAACGTGCCCAACAGTCCATTTAGAGTAGGTACCCCGGTACTCTCTATTCTCAAACGATGGTCCTAGGTCATTTATTGCTATCAGCTCATACTGTTATCTTTGAATGAAGATGCATCTTGTGGTCACAATTTGAAGTACTATCTTGAGTGGGATAATCTTACCTACACATGCCCCTGCTTCTGTCTTCCTTCAGGTGTAGTGATTTTGATCCTGTCCCCTGTCTCAGTATGTAAGGACCTTGGTACACCGCTGCCAGGCAGATCTGTGTCATGAACTTTTTTGGGGACCAGGAGTACTTTTGGACTCAGGAACTTTTAAACCGATGATTAGAACTGAGAACCTCAAACCTACATTGCCAAGATTACAAAGCTATATTGATTGACAGAAATGACTTATACGTTTGTTTTCACTTGGTCTGATGTAGAAATGTCAGTTTGTTCAGAATATGGTGCGTATAAGATATAAATTGGTCAGCCATGGCTCTTTGCCATGAGTAACACTTTCAGCTGCTTTTGGATTGAAATTACCATGGTGGATTCAGGCTCTGCAGCAGTGGTGGCTTGCTGAGGGAGTGCTGCGGAGTGATGGAGCGAGGCAGGGGCGGGGCAGGGTGGGGTGTAGTAAACTCCGGCAAACGGCGGAACAGAGGTAAGTAAATAAATATATAAAACAATTTACATTGCGCGCGCTGCAACGCCAACTCAACGATGCAGCGCGCGCTATGTAAATTGTTTTATTTATTTATTTACTTACCTCCGTTTTGCCATTTGCCGGAGTTTACTACCCCCACCTTGCTCCTCCCTGCCTCACCACCCCACAGCACTCCCTCGGCGAGCCGCCACTGCTCTGTGGCCCTATGTCATGATGAGTGACCACTTTAGGTAGTTTTGGCCTTTAAGAACCTTGGGACCTTGTTGCTAACCCACAGTGAATCATGATTGACACCTTCGTACACTTTTCTTATTTTCGTGAACAGTCATTTTGATGCTTAATTGTGATGAGGAAACTCAAAAATAAGTGTCCCAAAATGCAGTGATGTTAACTAAAGTGCCAGTGTAAAGAGTTACACATGATGGTTGGCCACAAAGCAGTATGGGCATCAGTAATTTGCAGGAGTTGTGGGAATACCTCTGGTCACAAGACGTTAGGGCATGACAGTTACAAATCAGTGTTTCATTTTCACATTTGTCTTAATTTGCGAATGACGTTTTACCCTGATGTTCTGCAGATTAAGTGTCTTGGAGAAAAAGCCTGGCATATGGTGTTCCTGTGGACCTTTTTTAAGCATGATGGGACCGGTTACTCTAGTCACCAACCCCCTGTGTTTAACGGGGTTCTCATTAAGGTTTCATGTGTTTTGCATAACATGACCCGAATTTAGCATTCAGTGCTGAAGGGACAGGGCAGAGCTGAAAGAACTAAATGGTGAGCTCTTTTAGCAAATCCAGTACATTTAAAAAATCCGAAAGTTCACTGCGTGTGCACGTGAATCGGCATACTAATCTAATTTTGGAAGCCTCTCACACTGCATGTTGTTAACTCTGACAATGAACAGCTACAAGACTCAGATTTGCACTGACACAAATCTGAGGGTGCCTAGAGCAACTTCAAGAAGATGCATCTCACCAGATCTTTGTGAATTACATTTACACTTGAGCTTGTCAAAGATGCTTTAGACATCTCCAGATGTTTTAGTGTGGAAACGTTTGCATACAACACCAGAGGATTGTCATTTCAGATCATCAAGACCATCACTTAAGGTAGTCTAGAAGAATGCTTTGTGAACCAGGTCTTTAATCTCTGGCACCGGTTGATGCACAATGAAGTGGTATCAAAATTTAAAGAAGCTCTGCTCAAAGTAGCATGAACCTGGGTACCGACATTAATTGCACCCACTTGACTATTTTTGAAGTAGCTTGGGTGTTTTTTCGAGTTCTTCCTGTGGACTAACCATCATGCCGCAGTTCCAGTGGAGCTGATAACTGTTTCATCTAGGCCACCTACGTACAGGAGGTTGATTTTGCTGGACTGCATCTCTAGATCAGAAGGAAGGCTGTGGCTCATTCTGCTGGTGCCAACCCTCAGGTCAACTGCTTGGCAGGGATTGCGTAGCAGAGTGTGGAACCAGTGTGATCTGTTGTTGCAGGTATCAAAACCTCTGGGTGTGTTAATCATCGGATTACCGTAAATCCTCTTATTTGGTTTGGCTCCGGGTCAACCACAGGGCGTCTTCCTAGAATGTGTATTAATCTAGGCAAGCAGGTGGTCTTGCAGGCTTCCTGTGCTAGAGATTGACACAAAAACATTTTGAAGAGAGTAGTTTTCATAGTTGATTATGAAACTGTTTTTAAATGAACATACTTTGGTTGATTGTTGATCAGTCTTCCTGTGCTGGAAATTGACTCTAAAGGGTTATAGAGAAAGTCGTTTTTATGGTTCATTATATAACTTTTTTTCGAAATAAACATACTTTGGTTTATTTATAGTTCAAAGAAAAGCATGCTTCTTACTTGGTGTGCTTACAGGTGGGAATAGTTGCCATATATCTAGTGCCGAGAAGGGGCTGTTAGCCCTTGGGCAGAACAGACTTTCTTGCAGAGATGAGGTCCAGCGTTTTATAAAAGCATTTTAATCTGGATTGTGTATTCGCCAATCCTCTAAGCATACACATCAGCGAACACCACACCCCTGATTAGAGTATAGGGTCAATGTGTTTTTCTTAGTGGAGAGCTGGAGTCACCAGAGAAAGGCTGGGGTCCCCGGCCCTTTATAGTACAAAACGATTGAGAAGCCCGCTGCTTTGGCATGACAATCACAGATCAATAGTGGAATAAAATCATGGATGTATAGGTGAAATAAATCCAGGGTGATGTAATAAAACCAAATAGCCTAATGTGAGAGACCCACCCTGCCTTCTATGGATCTTCAGCGTTTGGTCAATGGTGAGACACTGGCAGCTGGTCAGTATTTCCATGCTCAAACCTTGATTCTGAACAACAGTCATGATCAGGCCTTGCAAAGAAAAAGAACATTTCGGAAGGAGGATGGGCTTTCAGATTACACTTGCTTTGCAGAGAAACACTGAAACTGAATTTCTGCAAAACTCCCCGACCTATTGCAGTATCCATTCAGTGCAGAAGCAAAGCCAAGCGCGCTAAATACCAATGGACTTCTGAACATCTTGTGTTACTGATGACATTGGTAATTAGCATAAGATTGTGACTCAGTCCGCGCGTGCAAGTGCCCTAGGAGTGGATGGACAGAAAGACAGGGTCCACTTACCCCCTCCTAAAAAAGAGTTTTATCATCATTGGGGAAGAAATGTGTTGATAAAGTAGTTAAATTTCACAACATGTGCACAGGCAGGCCTTTTTGTAATCCTGGTCTGATTCTCGAGTGTGAGATTTGCTTTTAAGGCCCCATTCATTTAGTTTCATCAATGGGCAAACTAAATTCATCTCCCAGGATGTGAAACACGTCACAACTTTAAGCAGACATAACTTTGTTTCTGCCACTTTTAAGGAACCTAGCGGAGTCGATATAAAGGAACATTGGTTTGCCCGCAAAATTCCCACTTAAATTTTGTTTTATAGGGTACGCTGTGGGAACGCTTTATAATGCATGCATGTCTGTCTCCCATCAGGTCAACATTGGACAAGGAAGTCACCCTCAAATGGTTAAAGTCTTTGGACCAGGAGTGGAGAGGGCAGGCTTGAAAGCCAACGAGCCCACTCATTTTACTGTTGATTGCACAGAGGCAGGAGAAGGTAAAAAAACCTCTTATATTTCAAGACATATGATATACAGTATAATAAAACCTATGACTGTTCCTTCCAATTATTACACTATTTTAGATTGATTTGTTTACGAGTACAGCCCGATGGGAATCTGTTCATTTCAAATTACTCCTATCAATTTACTAAGTGAAATTAGTGTTCGTGAAAGATGCTAGGTTGAGACTGTGTGAGGCCTACAGTGTGTATTCACGGTAGGCTTTTTATTGCCCTCTTTCTCTCTTTTGCTCTCTCACCTTGACTCCTCCTGTCCAAAAAAGCGGCCTTGCTCTCTCGTCCCTCAGTTCCCACCTTCGTAGGAGAGCATCTTTTAAAACGGTGAGGGAAAGAGTTTGTGGAAATAGCAGAGAACCACAGCCGGAATAAAGATCAATAACACAAAAAGTAACAACCCCTAGCCAGGTCCAAGCACAGTTATTAAACAAAACTACCAGGGGGGAGGCTCCCTGGTAACTGCTATGGTTTGGAGGGATAAGGAAAGGCAGTTCTACCTTTTGACTGTCCAACACCTGGGAAAGTGAGGCATCATATTTCCCATAATTTTCCTTTTTTTTTTAAAACAAACTTTATTGAAGTTTACAAGTCTGTTCAAACACATCGTGTATATTTCCGCAGTATGATGCATACAATCAGAGAGAGTAAGGAACCAACATGTAATATGCAAGATTTTGAAGCATTCTATGCATGGTAGTGTCTCTTCTTCCCATTCTCCAGTTCAAGAATAAACGAAAACGAAAACGATGGCAATTATTCCCACATTGTATGGCATTCTCACAACATTCGCTCCTGTAATCATCAAATTAAACTCTAATCTAACTTCCCAATACTACCCCCTCCACTCCCTCCCCCCCCAAGGCATGTCCCTTCAATTCCTTTGTACAAGTTGCAGCGTGGGAATGCAATGTTGTACCTTCTTAATATACCAACCTTATCGGAGTAAAGGGTAATGCACAGCAGTTACAGATTCATGGCGCAGCACTATATTAGAATTACCACAGTCTGTCAAACTCGGGTACAGTCTGTCTCACCTCCCACCACATGGGCAGGTGTCCCTGGTTCTTCGTCACTATCGCCGTCAGGGATTTTGAGGAGCACCACCAATGTTTCCCATGCCTTTGCTGCATCTAGTGCCTTCTCGGACTCCCCGCAGTCTTTGCCAGCTGCATTCAAACTTAGTGCCAATATCGGCAACACTCTTCAGTTCTCATACAGCAACATACATAAATAAACCACAAGACACCTTGTTAGTGGAAAAAATTGCTGCAGGTTTATTTGCATAACAAATATGCCAACATAGTGGGTTAGTTGACGGTTGATCCAAGGGCAGGCCAGCCCTTATGCCGCCTGCCCACCTGATGAGCCAAATTACACCATGGCCGTCAACTTGCTAGAAATTTATTTTTGGCCGTGTGAGGAAACCAATGCAATGTACACTATCCTATGGCTGATTCCAATTTCCTGTCAGTGACTGTGTTAAGGAATGCCACCACTTCTGGCCAATATGCGTCCAGGTGTGGGCACCCCCAAAACATGTGGCGAAAATCGGATCCTCCCTACGGCAGCGCAGGCAAGTGATCATCTTTCCCATCATACCCATCTATTTATTAAAATTGGGCCAGACATAGTCTATCTATGAACTAACAGCCCACTCGCCCTATATCCAGAAAGGGAGCTCGAATACGTTCAGAAACGTCAACCTCAGAACTCAAGAGTCTGCACTTAAAGAAACTCCTAAATTCAGACCTATTTAGACTATAATTTGACTAGATCACGGAGTTGTTGTCAGGGAGTGAGAATTATGGGATAGTGTTCAAGCCCTCATTCATGATTGGATGCCCATCTTCGCCAAATTCACAGATGTTCAATCCAAAATGAGCAGCACTCTGAAGCAGCCATGCTACATCTAGATAAATAAATAAATACAGCTGCACATGAGGAAGTGAAGTGCAGAGCCAGCCATGTGAATGGTCAGTGTGCACAGGCGGCCTTGCCGCCAGGAAGCCTGGACCATGAAGACAATGTTCACAGGGAGCTTATGGGCACAGCCGAGTTGTAAAGACGGACCCAAGACCAACAGCCTTCCTTGCAGACCCATGGAGTTCAACAGCCTCTAATACTAACATCTCTGCAAAACCCTGCCCCCACCTGTGCCTGGCTGCGCAGAATAATTGTCTTCCCTTGAAGTATCCCTTCTCAAGATAAGAAATGCACTAAGCCCACTCTGTTTCTGTTCGGTTATGTTATGTTACGTGGATTTGTAGAGCCTTTCTAATTACCCGTGAGGGTATACAGGTGCTCCAACTAAACTCACGCTATCATGTACCCTTGGGGTACCCAACTCCACCTCAACCACCAGAGAAGTTCAGGTGTTTTAAACAGGGCGGGACTGGCGCTCCAAAAGCAGCCCTGGAAAGATCTGCTCCAACCAGCAACACTCCCTCCATCTCCTCGCGCTTCCTCTCTTTCCATCCATCCTCTCTCCTTCAATCCTCTCTCTCCTCGACCCTTTTTTCCTCTCTCTCTCTCTCTGTCTCTTCTCCCACTGTGATAGCTTTCTCCATACCTTCCCCTTGCCTCCCTCTCTTTCTCTCTGTCTCTTGTAGGCTCCCCTTGCCTGCTGCATTTAACCTCAGGGAGCTGGTGAAAGTGACAGAGGCCACAACTTTGACTCTGGAATTTCAAAACTAGCCCCCAGGGCTCCAGCCCATTTGGGAAATGGCCAATCGAATTAAATACCTGTCCGGCCCTAGTTTTCAAGATCAGTAGTCTATCCATGTAATCAGTAGCACAATCATAAAAATTCTGTTAAAAGTAAAACAAATACGAGTGAAATTTAAAATTTCATTGTACACGTTTTAGCGCTTTTTTTTCTCTTGGTGGACATTATAAATTGCGGAAATTTGTAGTTTTCAGTGACTGTTGAGCCATTTATTCATGTTTTGTTTCCTTCTTAGGGGATGTGAGTGTTGGTATCAAGTGTGAAGCACGTGTCATAAGCGATCACGAGGAAGATATAGACTTTGACATCATCCCCAATGCCAATGACACTTTTACCGTGAAGTACATGCCACCAGGTGCCGGGCGATACACAATCAAAGTGCTCTTTGCAAACCAGGTTTGTAATATTAGTGTGTTGGTTGTGTAGGTAACAGTTTTTACTTACCATGCTTATTTTGCATGATAAATGTGACTCAGTCATCTCTGGATACCCAGTTCCCTGTGTGAGTAGCCTCTCCAAACCAGGTCGTTTCTTTGCATTCTAGCATTAAAAGAGTGTAAATAAATGAATAATTAAGTTTAAAGGCCCAACGTTTTTCTTAACAGGGCACCGACGTCCTTGCTGAATGACACAGTTGCAAGATACCAAGGCTATTTAGTTTTGATTCTACCGAATATTTCTTCGTCTATCGCCCTATGTTTCCTGTCTTTTTGTTTGACTCACGCGTGTTTTTTTCATCACTGCTTTCTCCCTTTATTTTTTTCCTATCTTTCTATTCTTCATTTTTTCTCCCTTTTATATCTTTCTCTCTTGTTCTGTATCAAAGCAAGAAAGTGAAGAAAAAAATCCCTGCGTCCCAAACAGAATGCTGATGATCAGCACTTGTAATTACCTGCACAAATTTAGCAGAGACTACAGTTACCAGAATTGAAATGAGCTAATTGGGTTGGATAAGCTACTCACAGATGGATTTGGGTAACTTTAGAGAGCTGTGTTGCACAGCCAGATTTGTTACGGGCGAACGCATTTATTTAATGTGATCGTGAATCCCTGTAGGCGCTTGGCAAGCTATCCCAAGCAGTTTTTAGTAGGAGGATGAGACAAACCAGTACGAAACAGGATACTTCATCTCAGCCTTAAAATAGACGCTGGCAGGTAAATTCTGAACCTGTGCCCAGCTTGGCAGACTGAAACATTGTTTTTTTGTAACGCAGGAAATTCCATCCAGCCCCTTCCGGGTCAAAGTGGACCCTTCTCACGACGCCAGCAAGGTGAAAGCTGAAGGTCCCGGGCTGAGCAAAACCGGTAAGATCTTATTTCTGCGTGTTGATTGAAAAATATTATTTTGGAACAGGTACATCGGTACAGTACAAGCTGCAACAGATCACTGCTTGGATTCTGTTTCTTGCGAGCTCAAAGTGAGCGGTGAGGGCAACGGGCGCCGAAAAGACTATTTATGGACGTGTTACAATCTTTACGAGATGTACTTGCTATGTGTTTTTTAAGTGATGGACAGCACAGACGCCTTCCTCATACCTTGATGTGCGGATTCAACAGAGCACCAGTTGCTTGCATCCAATCTTTTGACTTGTTTTGCTTTGTGTCTCAATCTAGGCATTGAAAACGGGAAGCCAACCCATTTCACCGTCCACACCAAGGGTGCCGGCAAGGCCCCCGTGGATGTAAAGTTCAGCGGCCCATCAGATGGGGACGCGGTGAAGGACTTCGAGATCATTGACAACTATGACTATTCCCACACGGTTAGATACACTCCAGTGCAGCAGGTAAATACATGTCTTTCAGCGAAGAGGCGACTAAATATGTCATTGGTAAACAATACTGTTTGTCAACAAAATGTTCCATCATCAAAGCTATTCCTAACTGCATCACTTAACTGTTTGTGCGACTGCATATGTTGTTGCATCAGTTTAACAACGGTGTCACATATCTGTGCACTTGCACAAAGTGTAGGATCAGTAACTTCTGGGTCGCCTGCTTATGAGTTCTTTGTCATCTCTTGTTTGCCTGTTTAGGCGTTCCTGTTTGCTTGTTTAGGTGTTCTTGGTTGCCTGTTTGGCGTTCTAGGCTACCTGTTAATGCGTTCTTGGTTGCTTGTTTATGCGTTCTTGGTCAACTGTTTGTGGGATTCCACAAGCTGTAGCATCAGCAACGTCTATTCGCCTGTTTGTGTGGTTGTGTGTTTTTTGTATTTTTTTGTACAAGGTGGACCATCAGTGTAACTTATGGCTCGTGTGCACGTGCGTTCTGATTTGCTTGTTTGTGTGGGGGCATAAGGTGTAGCTTCAGTAAATTCTGGGTCGCCAGTTTATGCGTTCTTGGTCAAATGTTTGGGTGATTGCACAAGTTGTAGCACCAGTACATTTTGAATCACCTGTTTGTGGGATTGCACAAGCTGTAGCATCAGTAATGTCTGCGCTCCTGATGTGTGCCTGTTTTTTGTACACGGTGGACCATCAGTGTAATTTATGGATCGCGTGCATGGGCGTCCTGGTTTGCTGTTTGCGTGGGGGCACAAGTTGTAGCATCAGTGCATCATATGAGTTGCCGATTTGATAACTGTTAAGAATAATTCCCCATTTATTCTATATAAATTTATTTATTTATTTATTTATTTCTTTATTTCGGCCATTTTGGCCATAAAAGTCACATACATACACAGAAAATAAATAATCAACAATATGCATGACAACAATTAATTTAAGAAATGGTACTTGGGGAAAAAATAGTTTTTACATTTTCATTTTTTTAAAACATTTCATTAAAATTTGAAGGTTTTGTAAACATGTACACCTATCCAGCTCAAAGTACCTGTCCGTGTTTCTTACGGATTATATAAACAGAATAAAGAAATTTACTTATGCTAAATACAATGTACTGGGTTGAATTACTTTTCATGATCCTATAGGCTAAAGAGCAGGATCTAGTCCCCAAGAGATTACACATTGGTTTTAGCCATTTCTTTCTAGCATTCATGTATGCACTACAAACAAAGAACATGTGAACCTCGTTCTCTATGCAGGCATTGGAACACATAGGGCAACACCCCATTTTAACGTTCGATTCACCCAGCCTTTTTTTTTGTGCCCATCGTTCTGTGTTGTGGTTCAACATAAGTATCCCATATCTAAACTTTAAATAGAGGGTCTTTGCGATGGGTGGCTCTATTTCGTCCAGGAAAAATTCGAAGTGGAACTCATCCTTAAATGATAAAAAAGCCTGAACTGCGGACCCAACACTACTTCCTTCCACTATTTTTCCACTCATGTGAGTCCAAAAGGCTCGCTTGACTATTAGGTTCGAGGAGATAGGCATTTTATCAGGAGTCTCCCACATTGAATATAAGCCCAGGAGTGTAAACCATTTTTTAATGTGCACTAACCATTGTATGGAATTGAGAGAATCAAGAATCAACAGTTCTTGTAGACCATTTCTATATTCTATCAGCTCCGGGGTGGTCCAAAGCCTAACCCAAAATATTAGTGGTCTTAAGATAGCAAAGTGATCTGTTCTCTTAAAATTCAGGTCAAGTTGAAGGGGTAAAAGAGGTGTACTATTTGGAACTCTTACAATGGCACGCATGAACTTATTGTCCATGCTCTGAAAACTATTTTTTGCCCAAGGGCCCCATATCTCTGCTCCATATAAGACAGCAGATTGGATTTTAAATTTAAAAAGTTCTAAAACAGGGGTTACACTTTTGCTTGTGCTGGCATTCATTTTGCATAAAATCGGCTTGACATTTTGAGCATATGATATCTTACTTTTCTCGATTTGGGCCTTCCAACTTAGTTTCGAATCAAGTACGACACCCAAATATGAAAAGTTTTCTACGGTACCTAGTTTTTGATTGTTCAAGGTCAAAAGCCCTCTGTCTGGTATACTCGGATTTAGTGACATGCATTTCGTTTTATCAGCATTAATTTCCAAGCCCTTGGTCGAGCAATAGCAGCTGAAGGAGTTAAGGAGTGCCTGGAGGCCCTTTTTTGTTTGCGATATAAGAATAGTATCATCTGCAAAGAGCAGCGCAGGCACCCTTTCTCCATTAAGCTGCGGGGAATCATTGACACAGGCATTCAAATGTTCAGGGACATCATTAATAAACAAAGAGAACAAAGTAGGGGCCAGGACGCACCCCTGGCGAACCCCACATTCAATAGGAATATTGCGTGTCAACTCACCATTAGGACCCCACCTAACGTTTGCAAAATTATCAGCATGTAGCTCAACTATTTGGGCTAGGAGGCATCCCGGTAGACCAGCTTCGTTTAGAGTTTTCCAAAGCAGACTGCGCGGGACAAGATCGAATGCAGCCCTCAAATCAACGAAGGCTACATACAGGTGACCTTTTTTAATGTGCACATACTTCCAGATCAAACAACAAAATCGAAAAATTTGATCTATGGTGCTGGTCTTGCTCCTAAATCCAGCTTGGAATTTGGAGATTATGTTAGAATCTTCCAGCCAGTCGTTGATCCGAAATAGCAGGTGTTTGGCATACAATTTTTGTAACGTGTCCATTAGACTGATTGGTCTATAGTTGGAAGGTATCAGTCTATCCCCCTTTTTAAATATTAGCACAACCTCCGCTGCACGCCAACTATCTGGAAAGCTACAGTTTGAAGATAAGACATTGAACAAGCGGTTCACATAAGGGGCCCAGACATCAACGTCGTGTTTGTATAGGTCCCCCGGTATTTTATCAGGACCAGGGGCTTTGGAGTGTTTAAGTTCGTTGATTGCCCTTATTGTCTCCTCCAATGTAAAGTTAAGGGATTCAATAGGTGGAGGGGACCATATGTTCCTGGTATTGTCACCTTCATATTGTTTATAGAGAGATGTAAAGTGAGTTACCCAGGTCATCTCATCCAGGTATACATCTTTCACGGCTCTCCCAGCATGCCCCCCATTTGCCACCAGCCTCCAAAAGCCAACATTATCATTTGTTTTTGCAGCAGCTAACATTTCAGCCCAAATTGATTCATCCCAAAGTTTTTTAGATGTTTTTTGTACACGTTTATATTCTGCCCTTGCGAGTTTAACTTCTTCCTTTGCTTTGTTTTTGATAGCAAGCAATAAGTTTCTTTTTGCAATCCTGCATGAGTGGTCATACCAAAGTTTTCCGTGAGTGGCCACTCTTGTGTTTTGTTGCTTTTTTCTTGGCATTTTTGACAGACATGTTTTTATTTCCTTAAAAAAGACATCATGGAGTTCAATGAAATAATCAAAGTGCTCAGGTAGGAAGGTGAGGTCAACTATATGTGCAAATGTTTGCTCGAAAAGAGAATACACCAACGCTAATGCCTTACCATCCGCCAAAACGCGAGGCCATTTTACTGCACGTCTATTGTTATTTATGTGGACGTCCTCACACATGCTTCCGTGGGTGATCTCAGCTGATGTTGGGATGGTGTCACTAACCATGAGCACATTGATGTAAAGTTCCAAAGGATAGTGATCACTTTCCCCCCTACTTGTCACTTTCAAATCAATCAAAAAATGCCAGATGCTAAGAGAAACGAGTACAAAGTCTAGGTTGCTTTTGGCTTTGGGGAAGGTTGCTTGTTTTTGCATGTCCGATGGGAGGCGGCCATTACATGCTCTAAGACCATGGTCTACAGTTAATCTTAGAAGTTGGCCCGCCAAGATCGAATATTTGACAACTTTTGAAGTCTCAAGCTGGGGAATTTTAAACGCTTGGTCTTCGTCTTCAAAAACATCAGAGATGCCCGGAACAGGTTCAAAATTACAGTTTAAGTCTCCTCCCAAAATAACCGGGGTGTCTCCAACTACATTATTCAAGAGGAGATCCAAGGCTTCAAGTGTTGACGAAACCTTGGAATGGCCGGTCGGTCTATTGTAGACATTGATGATATAGAATTCAGTTCCATTGGGGGGAATGATCCTTAGGGCCAAGATGTCTGAGGTGCCTGTAATCAATAAATTCAACCTGCATGACCAGAGTGATTTTTAGCCAAATAATTAGACCCCCTGATGGTCTTCCCCTGTCAGACTGAACTGCCTTGGTACCATAAGTTTTAAAACCAACCCGGTGTGGAACTTCAGTCGCCCAGGTTTCTTGTAGCAGACAAATATCACAGGAGTCAATATAGTCTGCCCAGTCGGGGTCTTTTAAATTCTTACCAACACCTGCAATGTTCCACGATAGAATAAATAGACAAGGTGGTATGCTCTGGTCGTCAGGGAGAAGTTTGATTGCACGTTGTTTAGGTACACTGTCTAACTGGAAGTTTGGCATGTCTTTCTCTATATCTTTTGCTCCTTCTCCAACGACAATATCAAATCCCCCGTCCGGATCACCCCTAACTAGTCCATAACATAAATTTCCAGCTATTGGTGATAATTCCATTTTCTTATGGTTTGAGGTGGTCCTATACATCCTATCCTCAGTAACCTAGTCATCATCATGCAATTGTAGGACATTTGTGAGATGGAGATTACCTTTATCCATATTACAGAAGGTGTCATACAACTTAGAGATACAATCAGGCATAGGTCCAAGTCAATCAACTGCATCCAAACAACTGAATCTATTGAAAGTGGGGATGCCAGTCCACATGTTATAATTACCCTGTCTGGCCAGATTAGGTGCACAGCCATAGTACTGATTGACGGGGTTCAACTTGGGACCGTATTGAATGGATCTAGGTGGAGGGTAAAAAAAAGATAGGGGCCTGACTTCGATGGGATGTGTTGCACCATACGATTTCCAGTTGCAGATCTGTTCAACACTGTGGGGTTCCTCAAAGGATATAACAATACAATCGCCCGTGATTGATTTGATCATAGGTCCTACCCACGGTACCCTCCGAACCATAAGGATTTTACTTTTCATCTGGTTCGGAATGGGTATGTTAGTATTTTTTTTTTTTTACATTTTATTTTTGTTGTTGCTATCACATGTTATACATTTGACAACAATCATTCTGTAGAGCAGCGTCAACATTCAGCTGCCTACGATTAATAGAGCAACTTTTTATTTTCCCCCCCCCCAACATAAAACTTGCTACTTCACGGGTTGCATTGATTGAGCTCGCACTGTAGGCTATTGCAGCATTGGTGTGTATACATTCGTTCATCAGCCCTAAAGCCAGTCTCTAATAATACCATTCACTCTTCTAGGCCTGTCCCCCAGTTCCCGGGGTCATTCTGTGTCTCGGGGTCCTCCTCCTCCCCCTTCAGTGCACCAGATCCTCCTCGTCCCCTGAGCTATCCCCATCCTCCTCTTCAGGCAAAGGTTCACAAATGTCCCCCCTGTATGTGTTCCATGGTATCCAAATTCTGTTCCATTTACGTGGATTATGTCTCTGCTGATATACTGCCCTCTCTGTCACCATGAGCATGTCCATATTCCTGCACCACTGCGCTAGTGTCGGTGCCTCTAGTGCTCCCCAATTTTTCGCGATATCTCGCTTCGCCATCATTACGCCAATGATCACCCACCCCTTTGCATTCATTGTTAAATCTGTTGGGCCCCATACATTCAGGAGACAAATTCTGGGGTCAGGCGTGAACGGGTTCTGGAGGGCTTGACCGATCGTGCGTGTGACACGCCTCCAGTAGTCCTGTATGATTGGGCAAGTCCATATAGTGTGGAACAGTGTACCCTCCTCTCCACATTCCCTCAGGCAATACGGGTGCTCTGCTCTGTGTATTTTGTATAGTGTAGTGCGTGTGTAGTAGACTCTATGCAGTACTTTGAGTTGGACCAGCCTGAATCGGGTGGAGATGCCCGCCTCTCTGGGCGACGCCAGGGCTGCGTTCCATTCTGCCTCATCCAGGCCTCCTACCTCATCCACCCAGTATCCCTTCAGCCTTTCAAGGGGATCCGGTAAGTTGTTCATCAGTTTGCGGTAAGTGAGGGAGGTTGCACTGGATTCCATGTAGTCCGTAAGCAATCGGTCCTCTAACGGGGCTGATTCCGGAAGCGTCACCCCTGGCTCTAATACCGACAAGAGCGCGTGTCTAATCTGTATGTACCTATATGTTTCGGTCACTTCTAGGTTATATTGCTCCCTCAGGGTTGCAAAGGAGAGCACTCCATCCCTTGTCCATAGGTCGCCCACCGTAGAGATCCCAATGGTATCCCATTGGTCAAACCCTTTTGAGCTGCGCAGGTTGCCGAGGGCTTTGGCGTCCCACAGTGGCGTAAGGTTAGTGATCACTCCCTCCCACGCCAGCCGTCTTTGCGCCTTGTGCCAGATGGCTACTGTGTGTTTGGTAGGTCCCACCAACTTTCTCACTAGTCCTTTGTCGTAGAGTGGTGCCAGAAGGGTGGATGTGCCCAGCTGGTGCCTATCCGCCTCATATGCCGGATCGTCATGTGC
Organism: Lissotriton helveticus; assembly: GCF_964261635.1. Lineage (NCBI taxonomy): Eukaryota > Metazoa > Chordata > Amphibia > Caudata > Salamandridae > Lissotriton > Lissotriton helveticus. Next base: position 1,093,605,657 of record NC_136070.1, read on the forward strand.
CGCGTGGACCCATTGGTTGATCACCTTGAGGTGAGCGGCCCAGTAGTACAATTCGAGGTTAGGGAGGGCTATTCCCCCACTGTACCAGTCTCTGGTTAATTTCAATTGCGCCACCCTCGCCGGTTTGTCACCCCACAGGAGGCTGGATAATTGCGCCGCCACGTGGCGGAAGAGCGATGCGGGGACCATTGCCGGCGTGTTTTCCAGGATATAAAGGAAGCGTGGCAGCGCCATCATCTTGAAGAGCGCTGCTCTACCTAATAGTGTTAAGGGGAGATTTTTCCAGTGACGCACATCCGCCTTTAGCCTGTCCAGCTGGGGCTTGAGATTCAGGTCAACAAAGGTTGAGTGGTCCTTCGTGATCCATATCCCTAGGTATTTAAAGGAGAGGCGTTCTACGAGCAATTGGCAATCTTCAGGCAACGCTGACAGGTCGCCCTGCACCATGAAGATTATGGACTTGGACCAGTTAAGTTTATACCCTGAGGCTGTACCGTGGGTTTCGCACAGTGCCAGTAGGACCGGGATGCCGTTCGTGAGGTCCATGAGGTAGACGAGCATGTCGTCGGCGTATAGTGAGACTCTATCTTCTCAACCGCCTCCCCAATTTACGCCTTTCAGCAGGTGGGTGGTTCTAATAACTGTGGCCAGGGGCTCTAGTACGAGGGCGAACAGTAGTGGCGAGAGTGGGCACCCCTGTCTCGTGCCCCGCGCCAGCGAAAACTCCCGAGATACGTGTCCATTTGCGGTTACCCTCGCCACGGGCTCGGTATACAGTAGTCTGACCCATGATATGAACACCGGGCCAATACCCATGTGTTCCAGGACCGCAAAGAGATAGCGCCACTCCACCATGTCAAACGCCATTTTGGCATCTAGTGACAGTACCGCCGCTGGTTCCTCTAACCGCGGGGCTCTGGCCAGCACCCCGTGGAGCCGTCTCAGGTTCAGCGCCGTACTCCGGTGCGGCATGAAGCCCGACTGGTCCGGGTGTATCAAATGCGTCAGGTGAGGCAGGAGCCTGGTGGCCAATAGTTTCGCCAGGATTTTATTCTCAGCGTTAAGGAGGGAGATCGGGCGGTACGATCCGCAGTCCTCAGGGGGCTTGCCGGGCTTGGGTATCGCGACTATCGTGGCCGTGCGTTGGTCAGGGGGCAGTCGTCCCTTTTCCCGACACTCCTGGAACATATCAAGCAATGGTATGGATAACGTTTCGGACATACTTTTGTACCATTCTATCGGCACACCATTGGGGCCTAGTGCTTTCCCCGGGTGCAGTGCTGTTATGGCTATCTGTATTTCTTCCGCTGTCAGGTCGGATTCAAGCTCGTTACGTTGGTCGGGGGTGAGAGTGCGGATCGGTACTCCTATGAGCGAGCTCTCCGCCATCTCCCGCGTGACCTCATACTCAGGGGTGTACACGTATTGGAAGTGGTCTGCCAGGAGTTCCACTATTGTTGCCGGGCTAGAATGCAACTCCCCATTAGGGTCTTTCAGCTGGAGTATGGCCCTCTGACCTCCCCGCGCTTTCTCCAACCATGCCAGGAGCTTCCCTGCTTTGTCGCCCATGTCGTATACCCTACTCATAGTTGCTGACATATGTTCCCTTACTCTGTGGCGCAGAAAGTCGGTATGGCGCTGCTGGGCCAATCGGAGCGCGTGTTGTGTGTCCCCAGTTGGGTTCCCTTCGTGGTCCTGTGTTGCCTTGTCAAGTTGTCCCTCCAGACCTATCAGTTCCTGACGCCGTGTGCGCTTGTACTGCGCTATCACCGAGATCGCCTGCCCGCGGAGTACCGTCTTATAGGCCTCCCAGAGGACCGTAGGCGATTCCACTGAACCTACATTTTCGTCGAGATATGATCGTGTACTTCTCTTCAAGGCCTTGGCGATGCCAGGCTCTCCGAGGTACCCCGGGTAGATAGGGAAGATACGCCTACGGGTTCTTTCCGGACTGGAGAGAGTCAGTGTTAGCGGGGAGTGATCGGAGACCCCTCGCGGTCTAATCTGAGAGTCAGTGAAAGTGAGGAGACTCCCTTCCAATGTCATTAGATAATCAATCCGCGACAGGCTGTCGTGAACTGCCGAGTAATATGTGTATTGCCGGTCTACTGGGTGGAGTCGCCTCCATATGTCCACTAAGCCCTGTGCCTCCATGAAGTCCTGCAATTTGGAGTGTGCCTGTGTTTGTGTACGCGTTGGGTGTCTATCTAGGGAGTCTTGCGCCACTGCATTAAAATCCCCGCCCAGCACAAGGGCCCCCTCTGGAAGGTCTAATAGGAATCTACCTAGTTCCGTGAAGGCTATAGTGTGTAGTGCCGGCGGGATGTATACTGATACTATGTTAAGTGGTTTTCCCTCCCATTGTCCATGTACCGCTGCGAATCGGCCCTGTGTGTCCATTGCAACTGATTGGAGTATAAACCTGGACGAGCGGTGAATCAGTATCCCGGTGCCCCGGGACCCCTTCGTGAACTCTGAGTGGGCCACCATGCTATAGCCCTTCCTGTCCAGGGCCCTTGTGGCCGTGCCTGTGAGGTGTGTTTCTTGCAGTAGGACCAGGTCGGGATTTAGTCTTTTTATACTTTGCAGAACCAGCCCTCGCTTAATCTTGTCGCCCAGACCTCTCACGTTCCAGGACATGAGGCTCAACAGCGATTCCCGCCCTACATCAGTGCCCTCCCCCATCGTGTTCGTGTATGCGGACTGAGAAATCATGCGCAAGGAGGACCAGGAGGTCCGTGTAGTGACTCTGCGTGCAGCATCCTGACCTTAACATTCTGTGCCCATGCGCCCCTTCGTAGCAATTTTGACCCCGTGTAGAAATTAAGAACCATAACCCCATCCTACCCCCAACTCCCCCCCTCCCTGCCCCCCTGCTCAACGGACTTACAACTGCCCGCCCCCCCAACTCAGCAGAGTGCTTGAACCCAACCCATAACATAGTACTTGCTCGCTGGGGTGAAGGATTCTCCGAGGTCGGCGGCCCCCTCCTTGGCCGCGGAGGCCCTCAGCCCAGTGTCCAGGGCGGCATTCTCGGGCCGCGGCAATATCAGTTCAAATGTACAGTATCCGGGGATCACTGTTCTTCGTCATCGCCCCCCTCCTGAGTTTCTTGCAATGGCGAAAGTGGCTCCGCCTCGGCACCATTTGATTGCAGGCCTTGCTGTGATCCACCATTACGGTTTTTGGTTTGTCTGTTGGAGCGACGGGGGAGGCCTGTCGTCCGCCAACCCTCCAGCCAATCCTGTGCCACCTCCGGGGTGTCAAAAAACCAAGTCTTATTGTCGGCTACTACCCGAAGTTTTGCTGGGAAGAGCATTGAATAAGGGATCTCTCTGGCTCTTAGTTCTTTTTTGACCTCGAAAAAAGTTCTCCTTCTCCTCGCGACCTCCGCCGTGTAGTCTGGAAAAAATGCTAGCGTGGCGTTTTGAATTTTAATGGGGGGTGAGGTTCTTGCCGCCTGTAATATGGCATCTCGGTCTCTAAAATTAAAGAGTCGTGCTATAATCGGCCTGGGGTTAGCACCCGTTTGTCGGCGCCCTCCAGGGACTCTGTGCGCCCTCTCCACTGTGAAAAAATTGGAGAGTCCCTTAGGTTGTAGGTGCTGTTTGATTAAGTTCTCCACATATAGGTCCATCGACCTCGTGTCTTCCGATTCTGGCACACCAATTATACGGATGTTGTTCCGTCTCGAGCGTCCTTCCTGGTCATCAAGCTTGTCTCTCAGCTCCCTATTCTCTTTCGAGAGACGATCCATATTAGTCTGTATCTCCGACACATCTTCCACCAAGGCTTTTGTCACGATTTCCATCGTGTTCACTTTCTCCGTCATCTTGTGGAAGTCTGCCCGAATCAGCGTGATTTCGGCCGAGATTGACCCCACTGTGGCCTGCACCTGTGTGAGGGCCCGCATGACATCGTCCAGGGTAGCCTTCTTGCTCCCCGTCGCCTCCACTGTCTTGCCCACCTGTGTCCTGGCATCCGGCGGGGGTGTGGCGGGCTTCTCGTATGCGAAGCGGTCAAGGCGGGACTGCGTCGTGTTGTTCTTCGGCCCCTTTCCAGCCATTTTGTTCGTGGAGCCGTGCCCCTTACTCTCCTCCGGGGCAGCCCCTCGTCACACCAGTTTCCCGGACTCACACAGCGCGCAGTCCACTCTCGGTCGTGACCCTCAGGGCCCCGGTATGGCACCTCCGGCTCGCCTCCGGCCTTGTTACGTGGCGGCGTGGGGCCCCTCTGTTCAGCTATATGCGAGGCCGCTGGACTGCACTCTGCCCAACCTCGTGGTATCGACGGGTCGCGGGCCGCGGAGATGCCCCCTCAATAGCTGTTGCGCCGAGAGCTGTCTCGTTAATCCTCAGTCTCTTTCCCCTGCCGCTGTTGCAGTGTTTACCCCTCTCCCAGTCACCTCGGCCCCTGCCCGGGGGTAGTATTCCACTTAGTGTCTCAAAAGGGCCCCTGTGCCCGCTTGTGATTGTATTGCGCTCCCACACAGGGGGGGGGGGTTTGTGAGCCGTGTAGCGCTGTACCAGGCGGTGCTCCGCTGTGCAACGACGGTATCTACGTGTCCTCAGCGCTGCCTGCGCCAGTTCTGTGTGTAGGCCTTTGTCTTTGCCCCCTGTCGCAGCTGCCGGGGAGAGGGCGTCACGCTTAGTTGTATAATGGCCCTCGTGTCCTCTCGTGCGTGCAGTACGCCGGAGCCGTGGGTCGCTGTTTCGGGTGGCTTGTTGTCGCGTAGCGACGGTACCTGCTTTCCCTCGGCGATGTCAGCACCAGATCTGTTGTGCATGGGGACCCGGCCGGGTCCCCAAGATGGCGGGCACCGTTTCAGGTTCTTCCCCTCCGCACGTCCGTGCCTGATTCCTCCGGTCGCCTGATCCGTCTTCCGCCACTCAGCGCGGGGGCCCCCGGGGTCCCGCTCGGGGCTTTTGATGCCTGGACAGTTCTGCAGGATGTCGGGGATTCTCCCTCTCCGTAGGTGTCGCGGGCGGGCGCTTCCGGCGGCCCTCCGCCCAGATCGGCTCACTTCCTGCCGGCTCTTCGTCCAGGCCAGTGTCCGGCTCGGGATCCCCTCCGGGGCCTGCTCGGGGTCAGTGATATCTCGGCTCCCCGTTCACGGATTTTCTTTCCGCTTGGCCGTACCTCTGCCGCCCGGTCCTGGGCGTCAGTACCTTCCCGCTTGGGACATAATTGTCTCGGATAGCTAGTCGGATTTCGTTGGAGGCCGCTTCAGCCGCGGAGCTCTCCCTCTAGGCAGCCACCATCATCGGCTGCTGGCCCTGAACCGTGGGTATGTTAGTATTTAGCCAGAAAATGACTTTATTTTTTAGGGATTGGAAGTTCTCCTCATATTGGCTATCCAATTCAGGCACCCCTGTGAGAACAGCTACAAATGGACTGGCGTCAGGTGGCAGGTCTATATACCCTCCTCTAAAGTTGCTGTACGTATGGCTAGACTGGAAGGTTGATTTATGAGTGGTATTTACAAGAGGTCTCTCAGGTAAGAATTGATTGCTTGCAGGGGTGATATAAGGAAGTACAGGCGGATTGGATGGAATAATTTTTAAAGCCGGTACACTCTGATTCGAAGGGTGGCTAATGGTGTGAATTGGCAATTGTGATATATTATTATGACCATAACTTTTCTGCGAGGGTTTAGTAGTGGTATTTGCAGTTGTGGAAGTTAAGGGATCTGGATTTAATTTATCATTAGTGCTAGTTGGCTTTTTATTATTTATATTACTTACTATCCCCTCCTTTTTTTCCTGACCATTTGTTGGATTTGCGTTCATTGAAAAAACCGGGGGGGGAACTGGAGCTTGTTGAGGGGCCCCAGTCACTTCAGTACAATTAAGGCTCAAACTTGACAGGGTAATAACACTTTTCTCGACTTCCAGTAGCTGGTTCTCAATGCCAGTTAGCCGGACTTCCAATGGTCTAAGTAATGTCTTAAGCGTCTCCCACACTAATTTTAAAAATTCTTCCCTTCCACCATCTTGGTGTAACATATCAAACGAGAGTATTTGGCCCTCATGGACAGAATGGTCAACCAATGCAATAGAGATTTGCTCATCTACGCTATCATTAATGCTTTCTACGGTTACATCACGTATGGTGTTATCAACTAATACACTAGGTATACTTGGAGTACCCCCCATGATGTTATGTCTAAGTGCAACTTTTGCCTTTTTCCTAGCGTAGGCAGTTAGATGTTTGCGTTTTCTCTTTTGCTTTGATGGTAACTTAGCGAATGACAGACTTTTATTAGACTCTGTCTCGACCGATTGCTTACGAGTCACCCCATTTATTTTAACCTCAATACTCTTTATTGGAGAATTCAATAATCGCGGACTTCCAGATTCAGTGCTAACGGAAGGGCCAATGGGATCATGATTAATAAGAGGAGTTGTTTCCTCTACTGTTGAATGAACCTCGGCCAAAGTGATAATTGGTTTTGGGCCAGTAATACGGTCGGGAGTTTTGGAGGTAGCAATGCTGCCTAAGGAGGATTTTTTCATGAGAGCAAATTCAGTTGAAAGCCTCCTGGCACACTCTAATTCTATTGATACTTTGTGCTGAAGTTTAGTTATTTCATTATCAATAGAAAGACTGGTCCTGGTGATAAAATCATCTAGAGTGCCTGTGGCTTTTTTGGAGGTCTTTGTAGCCTTACTCCTAGTTTCACGAGATGACATTATGTAACAAGATTATAAAATAAACAAACAAAGCAGGGAAGCAGACTACAGAAACGCACAGATAAAAACCAAGAGAAATGGCCCGGTCCGGTCTTACTCGGTCTCTAACGGCCTAAAACGGCCCTGTCTTTGCCTAGTCTTCGCCCGGGCTGCGTCCCGCGCTGCGGGAGTAAGATAGTGTTATGTAGGAGGCGGTTTGGGCGGGGGGGCGGGCCAGCAGGGAGAGCGGACCGGAAGCTCTTCCTTGGTCTCACAGGGACTTCTGGGAAATGAAGTCCCTGCACGCTCGCAGCCCCGCCGGTTACCTCGCGCCCCTTACCGCCTTTCCGCCAAAGACCTCACGTGGACACCCACGCAGATTCTGGGACAGGGGCACACCAGCGAAGCGGCACCCGCGGAGCGGGTGCGGCGAGCAGTCAGCTGGGAGCCTCGTACGCCGATTCCAAAGTGCGCTGTGCTGATTCCAAAGTGCGCTGTGCTGTTAGAAGCCTCTCTCACGGATCCTTGGACCTTTTGCCACAAGTAAGTGTCCCCCTATATAAATTAAAAGCTCTGAAAATAAATCAATGTGTATATCTCTAGACGTGTGTGTATGCGCATGTGCGTATAATGCTTTGGATAAAGGCAATATAAAAGAGTATACATTATGATCTCTTTACATCCCTGAATAATATATGAAATCAAGCTCTTATTGCAGTCGTATACAAAAATATATAAACATTCGTTTAAATGTCATGACGAGAATGTTACCAACAATCGCATTAATTATACAGGAACGTTTAGAGACTGTTTATAAAACACCACCCCTCCTGAAATCTATACATTAGCAATCAACTGGTATAAAGTTTGCAATGTTGTGTGTCTGTATTGATACCAAGATATCTTTTGTGATTAAAGAGTTGAAAGTCGGAATGCAACCTTAGAAAAATTGTAATAAGTGGAGAGTGTAGTAAAAAACATCTGCCAAGTTTTCAAGTATATCCTTTTATAAAGTTACTGAGATTTGAAGGCAGAAGCTGATGAGTTTTCAACAAGCGACTTGAATCTAATTTCGGCCTAAAAAGTGATGTGAAGAGATGGTTTACGTTGGTGCTCTCTCAGAGACAAGGGGTGCAGGATTGCCTGACCTTGCCTGATTAAGTGTGAATAATTTTCAATAGAATCTGATTCTATATTTCATTTTAGCCACAGAGCTGTGTTCAGATTTCCTCCGCATGAAGAATAGTGAGTGCCCAGCCCTACAAATCACTCAGCTTGTAGCTGGGAGGTTTGACATCTTGCTGCAGTATTATTTCACTGGAGGTGTCGAGCAGGCTATGAAAACACCAGCTCATTTTGTGAGTAATGACCCAGCATTGAACAAAAATGTGCTTTGCGTGGGTAGAAAGATCCCGTGTTTTCAGAAGATAACTCCCTAGTGTTGGAGCCAGAAAGGTTGCAACATTGTTTTTGTGCTCCCCTAAATCTCCCCCCCCCTCCCTGCATGCCACCCAAAAGGCCGACAAGGTTCCTCTTTTTTTCACTTCAAAGGTTCCTCTTTGTAGATTGCAAAAACTGGACTATAAACCCCGCCTCTGAGTTTCAGGAATCTTTTTTTCTCTCCCTGACTCCTTCACTCGTTCAAAGCCTTTTGGATCAGAAGTCGGCTGCAACATTTTCTGTGCTATTTTCAGCAACTTCGTAAACGTACTTGGAGGGAAGCTGAGCCCTTTGTGGACGCCCCTCAGACGTAGTACGGAGTCGGAACATAAAAAGGAGTAGAAATGCGAGAAGGGATTAAAATAACTTGACAAGTAGTTAGTTAGAGGGAGGGGAGATTAAACATGTAAGGCTATATATTTTAAGTGGAAATCTTTAGGAACAAGATGTGTGAGGGTCTTAACCAGCACCCCAGTATATAGATTTATTAGATTGAATTCATGAAAGTTTCCAAAAACTTAACTAACTCCTTGCAAGTCTCCAGTGGATTGTTGTGAGGCCTGCAGAGAGATTGAAGAAGCAGAAATAGAAGATGTGTTACCACTCATAAATAAAGGGTGGTGAGGCAGAGCCGGTGGACGGAATCTGTTTTTCGAATTGATATCTCTACATATCAGATAGTTTGAGGGCACCCGATAGGCTAGCCACCATGGGACAGCAATATCTGTATCAGGAATCCTATGCGTAGAGAAGAAGTATTGAAGCCTACGTAGTTCGCCAGAGATGATGGAGTTGGTAGCTGCACACATGTGTAGTAGTCGGGTTAGCGGTTCCAAAGCATGAGTGTTTCTACATTTAGGTCATGCCTAAGCGGCTCTCTGGAGCAACATACAGTTTTCTTCACAAAAAAAGATGTTAAATAGGAGCCACCTACAGGCAACAGGCGGGCAGCCACCACTTGAAAAATGCATGGCACAGACCAAAGATAGAGAATATAACTAGACAGCAAAGACAAATCTAACAGCGGTTATAATGTGGTGGCTTCAGTGGAAATGGGAAATGAGATTAAAAATAGTCTGGCCTGAAATATTTTGCTTAACATTTCCTTGGAATCGGCTTGCAATATGAGAAACAGGTTGAATGCGAGCTTATTATGTTTTTTTGTACATGGGAATACATGCCACCAATGACCCTTATGCAATGTTTAATGCACTGGTTAGTGTACTCGCACCCCACAGATGCTCAACTTAATGATACAAACCAAGACCTTGAGCATCTTGGGAAATATCTGATGATGGTAGATTTTCTAAGTGCATGGTCATGTTCTAATAAGGTTCCATAGGGGATGCTCCCTGACTGAAAGGATCAAAGATCTATCTTCGAATTGTACTCTAAGACAACAGAGGAGTCTTAATGAACAATTACAATTTTAAACTTGGTTGAGTTGCATCCATCAATTTTGTCCATCCATTTATCTTTGGGGCAATCTTAGTAACTGTTTTAACCATTTAACTACTTTTTTCCAAGACTGACATCTGTATTATTGAACAAGCATTGGCAAAGGCAATAGGTCCGGCTGGCCATGACAGCCTTTTTTTAAGACCATATTGCAAAAATATACCGAAAAGGAAAAAGAAAGGAAAAAGAAAAAAAGTTACCACCTAAATCATCGCAGCCGTATGCTTCTGATAAAAATGTGTTTCAAAAATAACGATTGCATATTATTTTAGTAAAACAATATGGGTGCTTCCTAGCAGGCAAGTGTGCTTAAAAGAGGTATAGAAATCCTTCATAGTTTTAATGCATATCGCAGTAAAATATGATTTTAACTAACACTAAGAAAAGGCACTTTTGGCTTTACTTTAATTTAAACACGTATTTTAAGCACACGAGTGTGAATAAAAAATAAAAGGGACACAAAATGGAATGGAAAACGCATTGGCCGGCCAGCCCTTTTGTACTTCTATTTAGGTGGATGTGCACATGCGATCAGGCAAAATGCCATCACTCCCAGTGCAAGGGAGCCAATGCCTGAAGTGGGCTGTCCTTTTCATAGAAGCAGGGACAGCAGAGAGCCTTGTGTGTGTGTTTTTAATGAGGATTGCAGATATCATTGTGGGAATTGTTGTGAATCTCTGTAGAATAGAACAGCAGCTTCTACACCAATTTTGATGGTAAAATAATGATAGCAAGTTGATAGTAACTGAACCGTCCAAGCAGGGTATTCACTTGTTCCTGTTCCGTTACTTGACTCCACTGGGTCATGAATCCAAACACTGATCTGTAGTTCTTGTAATTACATTTTCAAAATCACTCCTTTTTGCCCCCAAATTTTTTTGATTCATATTTATTTGTAGAAGAACAGCATGAATGGAGACAGCAAATAACTGGATTGCTAACAAAGGGATCAGAATTACAGCACAAGAAATATAAAACTTTAACTTTGCTTCAAATTGTGTCTAGTCAAACACAGAGAGATGGGACATGCACACAACTCGAAAGAAAACAAACAAAGTGGAGTATTTATCTGACCTGCTACCTGACCAGTTAGTATACGTTCCTCAAGTTGTGTTCATAGTGAGTTTTACAATGTTCTCAACAACATAGTGTATGACAGAAATGCTTTGTCCTAAGTATAATTTTCAAAAAATCTCGCTTTGATGGTAAGATTGGGATGATATTTTTGTAAGTGACTTTTCTTCTGCCACATAATCTCATTTACAAATAACAAAACATGGGTGAAGGGCCTAAGGGATATTTAAAGACCAGCCTAGGTAGTAACCCTTTGTAGAATTAGATGAACAACAAGAAAACCTAGGGGTCTCTGTAGGAAAGTATCATAGAAATTCCTATTTGTTTAACCCGACGTCTAACATAGTACATCTGGTTAGAGTTAAGACTCAAAAGTTTTCACAAGACACAAAAAACCTCAGGTAGGGGGCCACCAATGATTGTAGATCAACAGAACCTTTTATAGGATTCCCATCAAAGACTTGTGATGATCAATGTTATCATTTGGTCATCCTTAGCGTCGTGTGTCTCTGGATCATTGAGACAAAGATCGTACCCTATGGTGGACAAGGGTTGCGACCCGCAATCACTGTTGGACCATATAATAATGATCTGATGGGTTCTAGTGCAGTGCAGAAACACAAAAAGTGGTGAATTAAAATAGGATAGAGAACCTAGAGAGGAAATTTTAATAGGGAAGGTCTCTTCCTGTTAAAAACAAGAACAGCGCAATAACATAGCAGTTTAACCAAATATCTGCAAGGGGGCCAACATGTTTCAGCCTAATGGGAAAAAGGGGACCCAGGCTTTCTTCAGGGCCTCTGTTCGCAAAAATAATGCTATTGCTTATAGTGTGAATAATGTGCCAAAGCAAAATTATCAATAAACAAACGTGAATAACATTCTGTAACAGCAAAGGATATATATTTCCAACATCTGTAAATTCTCCTCCGTGACACCTGGTGTATTAATTACACCTACAACAAAAAACACACACAGTGACCCCACTGTAAAGATTAATTGTGAAAGATCACCTGTCCAAAATATTATACTGTAAGGACATGATCTACTCACCCAGATTGTCCGGGGAACAGACCTCACCTCTCCTGGACCTGGCTCAGGACATGTGAGAACCCGCTCTATGGATATGATCTTTCACAATTAATCTTTACAGTGGGGTCACTATGTGTGTTTTTTGTTGTAGATGTAATTAATACACCAGGTGTCACGGAGGAGAATTAACAGATGTCGGAAATATATATCCTTTGCTGTTACAGAATGTTATTCACGTTTGTTTATTGATAATTTTGCTTTGGCACATTATTCACACTATAAGCAGTAGCATTATTTTTGAGAACAGAGGCCCTGAAGAAAGCATGGGTCCCCTTTTTCCCATTAGGCTGAAACATGTTGGCCCCCTTGCAGATATTTGGTTAAACTGCTATGTTATTGCGCTGTTCTTGTTTTTAACAGGAAAAGACCTTCCCTATTAAAATTTCCTCTCTAGGTTCTCTATCCTATTTTAATTCACCACTTTTTGTGTTTCTGCACTGCACTAGAACCCATCAGATCATTATCATATGGTCCAACAGTGATTGCGGGTCGCAACCCTTGTCCACCATAGGGTACGATCTTTGTCTCAATGATCCAGAGACACACGACCCTAAGGATGACCAAATGATAACATTGATCATCACAAGTCTTTGATGGGAATCCTATAAAAGATTCTGTTGATCTACAATCACTGGTGGCCCCCTACCTGAGGTTTTTTGTGTCTTGTGAGAACTTTTGAGTCTTAACTCTAACCAGATGTACTATGTTAGACGTCGGGTTAAGCAAATAGGAATTTCTATGATACTTTCCTACAGAGACCCCTAGGTTTTCTTGTTGTTCACATCATCTCATTTGTCTGCAGCCTTCATTGGTTCTTTTGTTTTGGAAAACAAACTCCTCTCAAAGCCTCCTGCAGCAGATGACTGTTTGGGACGGCGGTCACATGTAAAAATCACATGTAGCCTAGAGTATGATACATGAAAAATATTTATATGGTTTCTAAAGCTGTCGCCTTGACATCATAAACAATGCTTAGTCAACAGTAGTTGCAGACTTCCTCCCCTTCTTTAAATAACATTCAAAACCTCTTCCAGGTCTGGACATATTTGACTAACAGGGTTGAGATGTTTGAGGGAAAACCAAAAGCAGTGTGAAGAAACAACAAACTTGTCGTTTTCCGAGTCGTTTTAAGCTCTTCAGTCTGGTGACATTACCCTCTCCTTAGATCATCTCAGTAGGATAGCTCAGTGGACCAATGCATCCATTGCTGAGATCTTTGTGCAGCTTGGAGATCACAGGTTACAAAATAAGTTCCATTGATGTGTATTTGTTTTTATTTTCTTTATTTTACAGAGTTTTATATAGCGCAAACTTGACCCGAATCGGGTATCAAAGCGCTTTACATAGCACCAGTTGCGTTACATTAGGACACATCCATTTTTGGTAGGCACGGGGAGATTAGGGGCCAGATGTAGGAGCCCAAATACCAGTCGGTAACGGCCGATTTCGGCAGTTACCGACCGGTATTTGGGTTTTCAGATGTAGGAGCATGTAATTTTAAGAATCGGTAATTTTACCGATTCGGTAAATATACCGATTCTGTAAAATACCGAATCAGTATATTTACCGAATCGGTAAATCCATATGTAGCTGACACTCCTGAGAGTGGCACAGGCCCTTAAGAGTCGGTATTTTACCACACAATCCTATTGCGTGGTAAAATACCGAATTCAGGTGTGCATGCACACCTGTGCAATGTGACACACAGACATGCCCTTAGGGCATGTATGTGTGCCACATGTCACACAAGCCTGTACTTGGGGTGCTAGAGGGTGTCAAAGTGACACCCCCTGCACCCTTGCAGGATTCGGTATTTACCGATTCGGTAAATACCGAATCGGTATTGCCCATTGATTCCTATGGGCTTCAAGGCCCATAGGAATCAATGGGCAATACCGATTCGGTATTTACCGAATCGGTAAATACCGAATCTTACAGATTCGGCATTCCTGAATTCGGAATTACCTAAATCTGCCCCTTTCCCATTTACAGACTCCTAAATACCGAATCGGTAAAATTCAGTATTTAATGATTTGATTTGATTTGTCAATTTGTAGAGCGCGCGAATGCCCAAAGGCGTCTTGGCGCTAAAGAGTCTGTAAATGGGAATTACCTACATCTAGCCCTAAGTGATTTACCCAGAATCACAGTATGTTCAGCGTCATTGCCGAGACTCGATCCCAGTTCCCCAGATTCGAGGTTGACCACTCTAGCAGTTAGGACAACTCCTCTCCCTCTATAGTGATTAACACCAGTTGTCAGTGCCTAGAAACCATAAGTGGTACACAATGCGTTAAATACATATAGTTATTTATAACCTTCCGCAATAACCTAGTATTCTGTGGTCGACTGAGCATGATGTCATTGTCTAAATTCATTTACTGCACTTTCTTTTGTAAGAAGGAGCCTGGCCTTGCACAAGGGAGGCCTTTGTAGCTTATATTTCATCCAGAGGAACAGCTATTCACAGAAGCAGGGCTGGTGGTATAAAGGCACGTGTTGGCAGAGGAGGAACACATGACGTCGACAGACATGGATACTGGACTTCCTAGAAGCAATACCTCAAATTTCAGAACGTGCATTCTGTTGGCCAATTGGAATTTCTTTTTGCTTTCTCTGTTTTTAACGCGCTTGGTTTGGCTTCAGTAGATGCATTGCGTTTGCTTTGCGAACTTTATTTGAAATGATGGGGTGAAAGTCCAGGTGTGAGGCTGTGTAGGGACTTTTTCTGCCTTTATACAGCGGTAGCAGAACCAAGTCTGTCAGCTATAGGATGTGTAAAATTAAACCACGAGGCAGTCCTTCCAGTTCCAAGCTACACGCAGCGCGTGATCAATTCCACATGTGTGGTGTATATTTAAAAAGAAAGCAATTTATTTGTGGTAACAAACAAAACCCTGGCCGTACAAGTTTACTGCAGCCAAACAGAACTCTTCCTAATAAAATGTTTCATCGAAACCGGTGATTAATAAAGAATGAATTGCAAAACATCGACTACAAAAACATTAGAAGTTTTCGAGTGAAACTCCTTTGGCAGTAAATCTGCTGTAGTTCAGCATGAAAAAAATGCAAATTAGTGCTTCGTGAAGGGGTGTGGGAAATCTCAGAAAATCTCAGCTAGGAAAAAAGGTTCTGGAAAGGCAAAAACGACAGTAATGTATAATCCTTTCCCACCCAGATATGTACTTGTCGGGGTGAAACCAGTACACGGAACCAGAGCAATCCATTTTAATAGACGCAGCGCGCGAAGGCCATTAATCTTCGAAAATGTGTATATTGGCCCTGTGTGCAAAGAGGTGGGGGGGGGGGGGGCAGGAGGGAACGCATGAATCAGTGCTTGGAGAAACCGAGGAGACAGTGGGGCAGGCGCAGAGCTGGCCTGCCATGAACAGGCCTGCAGGAGCAATAAAGGGAAAGTGGCAATGTACAGAAAATGGGGATCTGGGGATGGGGATCTGGGGAGAGGAGGAACAGAGGCCACTCTGTGCCCACCACTGGGATGTTTTATATATTCAGTTACCCCATCAATCTTGAGGTGTCGTCCAGTCTGTAGTGCTGATTGTTGACCTCACAGCGGTGCCTGTTGGAATTATGAAGTGCAGAAAGAAAGTTGAACTTAAGGAGTTTGTGGACAGTGATACTCAACAGTGAGCTTGTAACTCGGATGCAATAACTCTGTGCAAAGCGAGATGGTGAAAACCGCCCTAAGGAATCGCCTTAAAAAATATATCCATCAAAATCGTAAGAATTTGTTTATAATTGCCTGTAAGTACACTGCTTAAGTATAATGTGTGGCTCTTGAAAGAAAAAAATTGCACTTTTTTTGAGTGATACAATGAGAACTTAATTTCTTATCAGAAATACTAAGTTAGAATTTCTGATTTGTTAAGTCAATTTTATTTGTCCCATCCTTCGAATAGGAATAGCATTTCTTAGCTGGAAAGGTTTGCATTTGAGGCACTTACTGGCATCCTGGGACATGGCTGCAGGTTCAGTTTGGTTTTTCTAAAATGGGGCGATTAGTGCCGGCCAAGGGGTCCCGAGCGGCATACATGTTTTAACTTAAGTCCAAAAGACCTAACAGCATCATTTATTCACTGGCCAGCGCTGACGCAGGCCCTCAGGTTACTTGAGGACAGTTGCACTATCAAGGTTTGATGGTCTCACCATGGGTGGAGCGCAGCAGCTGGACAGCAAACGGACAATATAAAAAGAGAGGATTGGACAAACCCCCAGATGAGTCCAAGCTTTACCTCCATAGTGATGCTACCTTGAGGTAGCTGAACAAAAATGCTGATTTCACAGGGAAAGGGTAAGAGGAAGCACAAGGGAAATTCCTGGCAGTGTGAGTGGGTCAACTTGTTGTCGGCCCCGTAGACTTGCTGATGTCCTCTATGAGAAATGGCAGCCAACACAGTTGGCTATGAAACAGAGGAGGGAGATGAAAATTATGCATCCTTCTGGTCCCCAGGTGGTGTGGCATGAACAAGGAGAGGTGGCTAGCTTAACCCCTCCCATGCTCATGACGAGCTGAGCTCGTCATGAGGCACAGTGGAGCTGTGCTCATGACGAGCTGAGCTCGTCATAACTGCTGCGGCCCTCCCATGCTCGGCTAATTCCCCGCTGTGCGGGCATTCTATTGGAGTGGGCGGAGTCATGACGAGTCCAGCTCGTCATGAGCACAGCTCCACTGTGCAGCATCATGAGCTGGGCTCGTCACGAGCACCGCGGCGACGCGTGTTCCCCCCCCCCCCCCGCACCGCGGGGTATTTAGCCCCGCGTGGAAGGGATTAATAGCTGACCATGTGGAAGGTGTCTCCTCTCCCTTAGACTGGATGGAGAGACTACAAGGTACCTTGACTGTAGCAGATACCAAAAGGATAAAGAGAAGTTAATATTGGGCTCCTGATGCCTGCAACAGAAAAAAGTGAGAGGAATTTGCCATGAAGAGATTGGCATCAAATCAAAAATGGCAGATAAAATGGTAAAAGAAGGCGGAAAAGGCTCAGACCGTAAGCCTAGACTACCCTAATAAGGGACGTGGTCGTGAAACCTCAAGTTCATGAATTCCAACAGTTGGGTAGTAAGGTTTTCCTGAGCAATGTCTGATGGTTTAGGTGTTTCAATAGTAATTATTTTACACTATGCTACTAAGGGATCCCAGACCGCCACCACCCTGTGCTGCCTAATTGCAATCTGTTACAATTGCGTTAATATAGTCTTTTTAATTGGTCTCCCTGAGCAAAGAATTATGTAACTTTTCTCATATAATTACACAAGACTCATGAATATTTCAGTTCAAGCAATGACAATTGTCCAAATAGAATGTCCGTGGTATATTTTATTCTTCTTTGATTCTTTTCTCCACATGGACTTGTAAGCCAATTTTCTTCAAGAATGTGTATCTTGTATTTAGATCACAACACTACAGCCAACATGCATGTTTCGTCTTTGGTACATCCTAAAAAAAGACTTCCTCAGGGCTATAGCAACAATGTCCACACTTATTAATTTCCGTATTGGTATAGAGGCAAGTAAGGACCACTTAAATGTGAGTAAAAAAAAACGCATATCGCTTAATCGAACATCTTTTCACTGGACAATATTAGTCTCCGTCAGTATCTAGCAGCCTCTTGCTCGTGGGATCTGTAAATCGTTCCTATTGGGTTAATATTGGGCTCCTGATGCCTGCAACAGAAAAAAGTGAGAGGAATTTGCCATGAACAGATTAGTATCAAATCAAAAATGGCAGATAAAATGGTAAAAGAAGGCGGAAAAGGCTCAGACCGTAAGCCTAGACTACCCTAATAAGGGACGTGGTCGTGAAACCTCAAGTTCATGTGTAACAAAACGTGGGGGCCATGGCAAGTTCATATTCGTAACACAAGAGGGGTACAAAGTTTCCCGAAGAGAATGTGAAAGACAAGAGTGCGTTCAGCGTAAGGGAAGGTAAAAGGGAAAAGGGCATTTCCCTTTTTGGAACTAAAACCCTCAAGTTCAAGTTCAAGTTCGGGCATTTATACAGCGCACTACTCACCCAGAGGGTCTCAAGGCGCTAGAGGACGGGGTTCATTATTTGTCGAATAGCCAGGTTTTTAGTTCTTTTCTGAAGGAGATGTGGTTCTGAGTAAGGCGGAGGTGGGTGGGGAGTGAGTTCCAGGTCTTGGCAGCCAGGAAGGAGAAGGATCTGCCACCCATGGTGGATTTCCGGATGCGCGGGACTGCGGCGAGGGCTTGATTGGACGATCTTAGTTGACGGGTGGGTTTGTAGAAGGACAGTCGAGTGTTGAGGCATTCGGGTCCTAGATTGTAGAGGGCCTTGTGTGCGTGGGTGAGAAGGCGGAAAGTAATTCTTTTGTTGACGGGAAGCCAGTGGAGGTCTTTTAGATGTCCGATGATGTGATCTTGGCGCGGGATGTCTAATATGAGTCTCGCTGACGCGTTTTGGATGCGCTGGAGTTTTTTCTGTAATTCTGTTGTGATTCCGGCGTAAAGTGTGTTACCATAATCCAGTCGACTCGTGACCAGTGCATGGGTGACAGTCTTTCTTGTCTCGAGGGGGATCCAGCGGAAGATCTTTTTGAGAATGCGAAGGACGTTGAAGCAGGAGGACGAGACGGCGTTGACTTGTCTGGACATCGAGAGAGAAGAGTCTAGAATGAAGCCAAGGTTACGTGCGTGGTCTGTGGGTGTGGGTGCTGTGCCCAGAGCGGAAGGCCACCAAGAGTCGTCCCAAGCTGAGGGGGAAGATCCTAGGATGAGCACCTCCGTTTTGTCTGAGTTGAGTTTTAGGTGGCTCTGTTTCATCCATTCAGCTACTTCTTTCATGCCTTCGTGAAGATTGGTTTTGGCGGTGTTGGGGTCTTTGGTGAGGGAAAGGATTAGCTGGGTGTCGTCGGCGTAAGAGATGATGATGATGATGATGAGGTTGTGTTGACGCGCGATGGAGGCGAGAGGACTCATGTAGACGTTGAAGAGGGTGGGACTGAGTGAGGATCCTTGAGGTACGCCGCAGATGACTTCGGTGGCCTCTGAGTAGAATGGGGAAGTCGGACTCTTTGAGTTCTCCCAGCGAGGAATGAGATGATCCAGTCCAAGGCTTTTCCTTGTATGCCGATGTTGCTGAGGCGATGTATAAGGGTGCTGTGGCAGACTGTGTCGAAAGCGGCAGAAAGGTCCAGTAGGATGAGGGCCACTGTTTCTCCGTTGTCCAGGAGTGCTCGGATGTCGTCGGTTGCTGCAATGAGGGCGGTTTCGGTGCTGTGTTTGGCTCGAAACCCGGATTGAGATGGATCAAGGGAGTTGTTGGATTCAAGGAAGGCGGCGAGCTGGTTGTTGACGGCTTTCTCGATGACTTTGGCCGGGAAAGGGAGGAGGGAAATGGGTCGGTAGTTTTTCAGGTCTGAGGGGTCTGCTGTGGGTTTTTTCAGAAGGGCGCTGAGTTCGGCGTGTTTCCAGTTTACTGGAATGGTGGCAGAGTTGAAAGAGCAGTTGATGACATCGCGGAGTTGGGGTGCGATGATGGAGTCAGCTTTGTTGAAGATGTGGTGGGGACAGGGGTGAGAAGGCGAGCCAGAGTGGATTGAGTTCATGAGGCGAATGGTGTCTTCAGTGGTGATTGGGTTCCAGGCATTGAGGTTGTTAGTTGGAGGAGTGGGATCTGAAGGGGGTGGGGCGGGTTGATCGCTGGGAGAATTCTTGAAGCTGTTGTGGATGTCGGCAATTTTGTTGTAGAAGGAGGATAGCGCATTGCAGAGGTTTTGGGAGGGAGTGATGTCGTTGGATGCTGCGGTGGGGTTAGTGAATTCTTTGACGATATTGAAGAGTTCCTTGCTGTTATGAGTGTTGTTGTCGAGACGATCCTTGAATGCTGATTTCTTGGCGGATCGAATCAGTTGGTGGTGTTTGCGGGTGGCTGTCTTGAGGGAGGCCATGTTGTCTGAGGTTGGGTTTTTTCTCCAATTCTTCTCCATGGTGCGGCATAGCTTCTTGGATTTTTTAAGTTCATCATTGAACCAGGGAGCTTTTTTGCTGGCTGATTTCAGCTGGTGCTTTTTCAGGGGTGCTAATTCGTCCGCACTGTGGGTAATCCATTGCCTGAGGTTGGTGGCCGCTTGGTCTGGGTCCATTGAGAGGGTGGGAGGGTTTTGGTTGAGTGATGTGAGGAGTTGGTCGGTGGTGATTTTGTTCCAGTTTCTCAGAGGAATAGGTTGTGGACGGTTGTGGGTCAGGGTGGTTTTGTAGCTGAAGTGAACACAGCTGTGATCCGTCCAGTGGAGAGCTGTAGTGCGATCGAAGGAGATGTGCTTGCTGGAGGTGAAAATAGGGTCGAGCGTGTGTCCGGCTATGTGAGTGGGGGTGTTAACAAGTTGTTTGAGTCCGAGATTGGCCAGGTTGTCCAGAAGGGTGGTGGTGTTGCTGTCGAGTATATTTTCAAGGTGGTAGTTGAGGTCTCCTTGGAGAATGTAGTTCTCGGAGGCGAGGGCGTGCGGGCTGACGAAGTCTGTGATGTCATCGCTGAATTGAGTGCGGGTGCCTGGAGGCCTGTAAAGGAGGGTGCCTCTGAGGGTGGTCCTGGGGTCGGTGTGGATCTGAAAGTGGAGATGTTCGGCGGTTGTAAGATTGTCGTCGGAGCCGGTTGTGATTTTGATGGTGTTTCTGTGGACGATGGCGATGCCTCCTCCTGTTTGATTGGTGCGGTCTTTTCGAATAATCTTGTAAGCGTCCGGTATGGCTATGGCGATGTCGGGAGCGGAAGATGTGTTCATCCATGTTTCAGTAAGGAAGGCGATGTCAGGTGACGCAGTGTCGATTAGGTCCCAGAGTTCTGTTGCATGTCTGTGGACCGAGCGGGTTTTCAGTAGGATGCATTTCAGGCGGTTGGGTTCGGAGCTGTGTGTGGAGGAAGTGGGTTTGGTGAGGGTCCTGAAGCAGTTGAACTTGCAGGAGAGGCAGGTGAATGGGCCGTGGGTATGTCCTGGAGTAGCCTCGCAGCATAGTGGTGTACGTCCGGGGTTGAGGGCGAGGAGAGTAGCGGCATCATATGTGACTCTAGAGGGTTGGGGGCGGCGGGGACCAGGGAGTCTGGCGCTGAGCGCGGTCCAGGCGCGGACGGGCGTAGACGGGCTTACCTTTGGCGCACCTTCGGCGCGCATGGGGCGCGACCGCTGCGCGTGGACGCTACGCGTCGTCTGTACTGACATATGTAGATAGTGGAGGGGGAGGGGCGAGGAAGGGTCAGCAGGGAGGCGGGAGCTTGATTGGAGGGACGGGCTGGGACTGCACAAACAACAAAATGGCAGCAGCAGTAAAGAACAGTGATCAGGGAGAGGTTGGGGCGAGCAGTGAGCACAATAATAAAACACACAGCAGCGCTATAGTTATAGCGCGTTAAAGCAGAGTGCAGCGCTATGAAATGTGGCAAAATGAAATGCAGTAACAGCACAAGTAGCGTCTAATCACAGGCACAATGCGGCTCTAACAAATGTGGCAAAATCAAATGAAGTTACAAAGCACAAGTAGCGTCTAATCACGAGGCACAATGCGGCGCTATGAAATGTGGCGAGATGAAATGCGAAACCAATTGAATGTAAGCAAAGCCAGGCAGCGTGGAAGAAAAAGCGCTACGATATCAGGAGGAATTGCGGGGAGCGACCGCTTCTGTGCAGGACAGGACGGTCACAGCTCTCCGAGGGGGTGGGGTCGGCCTCTACTCTTAGTGGGAGGGAGGGTCAGCAGGGAGGCGGGAGCGTGATTGGAGGGACGGGCTGGGACTGCACAAACAACAAGATGGCAGCAGCAGTAAACAACAGTGATCAGGGAGAGGTTGGGGCGAGCAGTGAGCACAATAATAAAACACACAGCAGCGCTATAGTTATAGCGCGTTAAAGCAGAGTGCAGCGCTATGAAATGTGGCAAAATGAAATGCAGTAACAGCACAAGTAGCGTCTAATCACAGGCACAATGCGGCTCTAACAAATGTGGCGAAATCAAATGAAGTTACAAAGCACAAGTAGCGTCTAATCACGAGGCACAATGCGGCGCTATGAAATGTGGCGAGATGAAATGCGAAACCAATTGAATGCAAGCAAAGCCCTGGCAGCGTGGAAGAAAAAGCGCTACGATACCAGGAGGAATTGCGGGGAGCGACCGCTTCTGTGCAGGACAGGACGGTCACACACACCTAGCAAGCTAGATGTCATGCTTCATCATATGGGTTCTGCTCCTCATCAGACTGGTGCTGCAATGTCTGACGGGCACCTGTAAAGGGGCTCTTTACCGGAGATCTTTTGTTCCGGCCATATGGTGCATGCGGGTGAGGGGGCGAGTGAAAGTGTAGTCGTGAAGAGGTGGTGGATTAAAAAAGGTGGGTCAGTCCACAGTGAGCTTTATTGGCGTGGCGGACACCCTTGGTTAAAACTAGTGTGAGGGGAGATATGTGCTGGGGAGGTTCTCAGCAGGACATCTACGACCCTCAGGTCAGGTCAACATGTTTCTTGCCTTCATGGCAATTCTTCAGGACCTAGGTGCTCAGTACTACATAGTGAACAGAAAAGTGAAATACAACCTTATTCCTGGAGGTCGATAAGAAGGCAGGCCAGCAGGTCCTGCTATAGTATGGCAACCCTAAGTGAATCCCTAAGGCGCCTCGCAGTCTACTCCCGTGGGACCTGCACCAATGTGTCAGATACCTAATGAGTGTGCGGTCTCTGCCGTCACAACCTACCCCCACGCGCCTGGTCAGGGCATCAGAGTGACTGGTTCATATTCGAGCTGTAAAGTAAATGAGGCACACTAAGTGAGGGAGTTAGTAGCTTGACGCAGAGCATATTGATGGAAGCTATAAAGGACCGGAAGTGAGCCCACAAAATAATGCTGCCACTTTCCAAAGCAGTAGAAATGAACATGGATGCCAGCCTCAAAGAGAAATGAGAACTGGCCAGACAAGTGAAGCTATTGGAAGACACTGTCAGAATTAATGATATCGGAATTCCACGACTCTTGGTGGGTGTGGAGGGCGAGAACCAAATTGTTTTCATCACTTGGGTGGAGAGATTAGACTAGAAGAGCACCCCATCTAAATGAATTATTGTTAACAAATTACCTTCTTGAGAGTAATATCCTCTCGCGAGCCAGAAGTGGATCCTTCCAAAATGACCAAACTGCCCGACGTGAGGAATACATGTAGAATTCTGGGAAAGACCTGCAAGACCTATGGCCACACAAGTGTATAAAGGGCCTAGACTACCAGACCGGGCCGCTAAAATGAAGGAAAAACATGAGAGAATAAAAACACAATAAAAAATTGTTTCATAGCAAAAAATGTTCCAGTTGGGCTTTCTGCAGCAGGATAACCTCAGCGTGTTGCGAGGAAAGAAAGACTACATTTTCTGGCACTGCATCACATTTGGCGATGCAGTGCGTGCAACGAAATTTGTTTTATTTATTTATATGTTTACTTACCTGTATTTGGCCGTATTCCGTAGTTTACTACCCCCCACCCTGCCCCTCCTCCGCCCCACGTCATCGCCCGGCAGCACTCCCACTACCGACCGCTACTGACTTTGTCAGACTAAACCGCCACCTGATTAAGCTGAGAAATCTGATTTCCACAAGCTGTGTGCGCAAAATTCTCTGGCTGAATTCTATACGCCTGCTTTTGGAAACATTGTGGCTCCAAGACTTTTGGGCTTCTCCCAAAGATCTATGTACAATGGCTAAGATCAGGCTAAAAGAAATCCATTAAGAATTTGTTACTTAGCAGATAAATCTCTCTAGTAGAGGAGGTAAGGGACTTCCTTGATGTCTAACCCCTGTTCTGATATGACCCAACTATAGATGAAATCACCCCTCCTTTGGCACACAAACTGTATATCCAGTTTAGACACAGGACTCTTCTGACCAAGCAATTTTGGTGCACATGATCTAGAGATGTTATTGGGGATGACCTATACCCAATCTGCAGAGAGGCTGCGAAATCATTGATGCACATATTGTTCTGTTGTCCTGAGTACTGTGCCCAAACGATTACATGGTTAATCCCCCTGTGTAGGAATTTGGGCACTTGCCTTTATTTGGAGGCATTTAGAATCCTATCTACACACCTAAACAGATTAATGGTTTTCTCAATTTCCAGATTCCTTTTGTCTGTATGGCTGAAGCGCACAAACTTTATCAAAACACCTGAGGATAGAGCAGAGCTCAGATAAACCGCAGAACAGTGTGTGGCTGGATGATGCTAGCTATATTGTGTCTGGCCAAGTTTCTTTTTGCAAATTTGCACATTTTGCGATCTAGCACTTTTACTCCAATCTGTCATTGCTGATAGAGAAATAGGGCCTACCCCCTTTTGTTTTTAAAATGTTTAAAATGTTTTTAGCTCCAAAATTCATTCAACTTATGTTGGTCTTATTCTTGCTTATCATTTTTTAAATTTCTGTATGTGCTGAGCAGTCACATGATACGAAATGCTTATTTGATCTATGATAACATGTGTATATATCTAAACAATACAGTACCACATCAACATAAATTATGCAAAAAAGGAGAGAATTCTGGGTAGTTCTAAAGTTTAGGTGGAGAGCAGCTCATGTATAGAACACTCAACAACACCAGCGACACTGAATATGTTTTCTGCTTTCCTTCAGTATAAACATTTTAGTTATGATTTTAATTTTTTTCTTTTACATGCTGAGAAGACAGCTAAAAACTTCTATAGTCCAGACCTAACAATTTCCATTTACATAGTGATAGTGTGGCAAATTGCTTGACCTCGTGGCAACACAGCTTAAGCAATATTCCATTCTAGCCTGCTCTGCTAGTCTAACAATTCATCAAAAGTAGCTTGACTTAGTGGGGAAACATTTAGAATGAACTGTATTGGTGTTAAAACGCACCAGTGAGTTTCTTTCTCACTGGACAATTCAAATTAAAATAACACACTCCAAAGTATTTGACATACTTGCCTGACAAGGGTGTCTTGAGACTTTTTTGCCACATAACTCAGTGAATTCAGGAAGCGCGAAAAAGCCCTTCACCTCAAACTGTGTTAAATGTTTTTATTACCTAGGCGGTGTTAATTTATTGGTCTACTATTTGACATACTGCAGTATACAAAGGGATTTTTTTATGTCGATGCAGCTATTGCACGAATCTATACCTTTTAAATATTTCTATATTTAAAGGTTTTTAAAACATCCTTCTAAACTCGTCTTCTTTCCACTTCCAGCTGTCTTTGAGCTGTATGTAAATCTGAGGTGTGGGTTCGTACGTTTGTTTAGTTCTGCAAATGTAGGAGCTAGAGCAGACGTCTTCAAACTTTTGGATGCTGAGACCTACCTGTCGACATTTTCAGGTGTAAGGACCCCCTCATGACAAAAATGTCCAAACCTGTAGGCAGAATCTGCACATGCATCAAACTTCAGCTCTGGTCCAGGCAGCACAACAAGTTTTGGTCCCAGAGCAGGAGCCGGCAAAAAGCCTGGATTCATGGCTCTGCCAGCGCCGCAGGTTAACAAATGGTTTCCTAAGACTACATTCTCAGGGGAAGATTTACAAGCCCCTGCGCCACCACTACGTCACTTTTTGTGACGTATTGGTGGTGCAGGGGGCCCCTCCATATTTACAAGATGAAAAGCCACCCTGCGAGCCTTTTCATCTCCTTGTAAATATTGCCCCTTCACATGCAGCACCGTGCGTGGAAGGGGAGTTCCATGGGTGTTGCTGGTGGTGTTCCCACGCAACACCCATTGAACAAGACACATCTCCATATTTACGAGCAATAGTAAATCTGGAGATGCGTGTGAATGCTACGCCACACTAGAGGTGGCGTAGCGAGGCGCAACTAGGAGAAATGTTTTCATTTCTCCTCATTTTTCGTCTTGCAATGTGTGCTGCATTCTACAGCTCGCATTAAAAGAGGAAAATGCCTGTAGTGATTGTTTTT
Source organism: Lissotriton helveticus (assembly GCF_964261635.1). NCBI lineage: Eukaryota > Metazoa > Chordata > Amphibia > Caudata > Salamandridae > Lissotriton > Lissotriton helveticus. The sequence continues at coordinate 1,093,631,337 of NC_136070.1, forward strand.
GTGCAGGAAGGTACCCCTTCCTGCACAAAAACAATCTCCCCACGACGCAGGCATCTTTGCACCATGGTGCAAGGGTGCCTGCACCGGCGCATTGGCTGAAGATTGTGCGCCAGCGCAGGGGAAGGACAGAGATGCGACATATTCTTGTAAATATGTCGCATTTCTGTGCTTTCCGAACTAACAGCTAGCGAGCTAGCGAGCCTCCTCTCCGTTTGGATTACCTTTCCAACACAGCAGCCTTGATTCATTCAGGCGCTGTCCGTCCCTATCCGCCAATGCCCACACCGATATCGATGCAGACGACCATCTAATTGCCCTCGCTCCTGGACCCTGACATCACGCGTCCATCGGCAATAATCAATTAACACTCCATCAACATGACAACCCTGTCCTGAAGACGATCCCGATTCACGGGGATCGAAACGCCGTCGACACCACAGCGCAACTCTATGGCGTAATCTCATGTCCATGGCTCTAAAAATTTTTGAAACTTTGAGTATAATTGTTCAAACTGAATCTTACTGAACCTACACTGTATATATATATTGATCACCTTGCGCCGTTCACGCTGTTCACTTTCAGCACTTGCGTCGTCACCTGTCACTAACTGTATATATCACAACTCACCAAGTGCTTTCTGGTTCTCACATGATTTCCTCTGTACAGTGCTGCCCAACTGTTTTCTATGTGCAACTTCCTTTAAGAATTGGTGAATTACAAGCCCTTGAATTGTACAAGTCTCCTTGTTTCTCTTTTATGTAATGCTGTCTGCATACATTATTGAATTGTCTTGAAATGAAACCTGTTGGGAAACTGTTTCTTATATACATTCCAAACTAACAGAGCACGGTGCAGCAAAATGACTTGCTGCACCGTGCTACGTTACTTGTTGTAAATCTGCCCTAAAGTGCTTTACAATTTTTACAACTCCAACACATCCATAGGACCAAATTCTCACGAGTACCGAGATGCAATGGGACTTGTATATAATGTTTTTATAAGATAAATTATTCTTATAATAGAAATTGGCAAAAGTGAAAAACATTTTGGGGCATATTTACAAGTCCCTTGCGCCACTTTTGCGTCACTTTTAACATGGGAAAAGTGATGCAAAAGTGGTGCAAATGGCTTGTAAATCCGCCCCTTGGTGTACAGAAAAAAACCTTTTAAGATGTATAAATTTCTTTTCTGTTCTAAGTTAATTTTATTTCTTGTTGACCTGTGACATTCTTAACTTCCTGGAGTTTTATTCACAGCTACCACTTGATAAAACTGTTTAAATGTAAGGAATAGGCAGAGTGGGGGACCCAGGGGTACTGGAACCAGAAAAAAACCAAAGCCAGTTTACAAAGGCATGTAAATATGCAAATGGTCTTTAACCCCTTCCGTGCGGCCGCGATTCCCCCCCTTCCCCCGTGTGCGGCCGACGAACGAACAGGGCGGGCCGTGAGGAACCCCAGCCGTCATCAGCACACGAGCACCGAGCACCGTGGAGCGTGACAGCTGGGGTTCGTCACCACCATGGAAGGGGTTAACGACCTGTCAAAAACTCCCCGGAGATAAGACTCCAAACACTGCCCAGCCCACAGAAGCTCGAGCTGCACTGCAGCAGCCCGGGCTGAGACACAGACGAGGAGGAGAGGGCTTAAGCCCTTGTAGTTTTCTACAGGCCTCGGCAGAAGTTTGCCTGGGAATGCGCGACCCCCTTTGTAACACTCCACGCCCCCCCTGGGGGTCGTGCCCCACAGTTTGAGGACCCCTGAGCTAGAGGCTACAGTGTCTGAAAATTATTTGTTCAATCTAGCCCAGACACATTTAAGTATTTGTTTACGGTTGCAAAGTTTGCGATTTACAAAATCACAGGGTTTGCATCCCTGAATGAATCTTCCTTTTGTTTTTCAAAAAAAGGATTTCTGAATAGCAAAAATAAGTTTCCAGATCACTGGTAGGGAGGTCTTAAAGGTGCATACCCTCCTTATGTGATTTCAAATTAGATATATCAATGGATTGTGAACACAATTGTGGTTGCAGGCCATTAAAATGTTACTGATTCCTCAAACGGTTTGCAAAGGGAAAGCTGTCCTCATGGGACAGCTACCCCACTGGGAATCCTGTTATGTGGCCTGCTCCTCTTAATATCTTACCAAAGAAGCAAACTTTTATAAAAAAACAATATATTTTTTTAAAGCTGCACCTCTGCCTTTATGGAACAAGTAGGCTGCTTTTACATAAAAAGCTTCCACTTTGGGTATGGAAGCACAGGGAAGGTGGTCTGCTGTTCCTTGAGGGAAACCATTCCTGTGTTTGCAGCCACTCGTTAGACAGGTCCTTCTGCGACTGGAGATTTTGCGATGCAATCTGTTAGAACTTAGTTTGCATCACAAAATCAGGTCGCGAAAAGTCAGAATGCAACCTTGTGACCACTGTTGCAGCCTAACTTGTTCATCTGGCCTATTGAGATGGGAATGTGTGAGGCATTGTAGTTCTTCATGTTTAACAATGAAAGTGACCTTTTCTTCCCAGGGCAACATGCAAGTTTCCATTGAGTACGGTGGAGATCCGGTTCCAAAAAGTCCATTCAATGTGGGAGTTGCAGCCCCGCTGAACCTGAGCAAGGTTAAAGTCAGTGGACTCCAAAGCAGTGAGTAAAATGATCCCCAGAGCATAGAGTTTCAGTTTTTGCAAATAGTTGCTCATGCAGGGGCCAAGTCCATTCACTTTGTGTACAGAAGGTGCCATCTGAAGTTGAAATTGTTTCATCCTGGTTTGGTGGGTTTGGATTAGGCCAGAGAGATATTCAAATTACACTAGGGGAATTGGCACCATTTCGGGGATTTGCCTTTAAGCTTGTTTCACGAAATTCCCCTAATTACGCCTTTATGCCATGTTGCGTAGTTATGTGCCATTCGTAGCAAAATGTTATTGCGAGTGCTCTTGAATACTGCAAACAACCAGAACACAAGCAGATTTAGCTCACAGCACTTGTGTATTTTGGGGTATTTTTTAATTTGCGTAAAACGTACCATTGTGTCAAAAAATTGGCACACGCTCACCTTTTGCGCAAAAATATAGTGCTAAATGACAAATTTACATTTCACATAATTAGGTGTAATGTTCTTGAAATTTTGCTTAAGTACGTTAAAACAAATTGTACGAATTTCAAAGCCCCCATTTAGGATTTGTGTACATTTTCAGCCGAACATGGAACTTACTATTGTGCTAAATGTACAAGTATGGCAGACTTTATGCAGTCGTATGTGTAGGAGGAGTATGGCTGGGGACATGCATTTTCCCAGTAGAGGGGTTGCCGTTCTGAAGGTGGCAAACCCTCACCATTTGTAACTTTGTGTGTAAACACATCCTGTCACAGTGGAGTTTCACACTCACTTGTTAGAACCTACACAAACTGGGAATGTTTCTGCAAAAACAGCAAGCGAAAATTACAGATGTACAGATTGAGATTTAAGACAGAGAAATAACGTGTGAAAATTATGCCAGGTTTTCACACTTATCCCTAGCACTGGTAGTACCTCTCCCAATGACGCTATCACTCACATAAGTTAGGAAATTGTATGTAAAAATCTTCTGTCTGCCACTGCGGGTAATTGGAGGCGGAAGGGGGTAGGAGATGGGGATATTTTTCTACCTAAAACTATTGCAGGCAATGGAAAAATAAGGGAAATAAACTTAGAATTTGCAAATGCACATTGCTTTAAAACAAGTGTAATCCAGCAGGAATATGCATGGATATTCACTATGTGTGTAGAGTTGCCTTGTGGATTGTGAATCCCTAAAAGTCAGAAATCTGTGCAAATTGTGCAAGGAGCCCAGTGATGCTTAGACGCCTGAATTTTACAAGAGTTTTCAAACTGCAGGTCTTTAAAATGTGCTAGATTTATAGATAGAAGTTCATGTCTGTAACAGCTATTCTGCCTCTCGGTGGTCCCTAGGCTCAAGAAATGCCTTTACCATCTGGACACACACGTGTCGGTCAGACTGCAGTGTGAGTTACTCCAAAGCACAGAAGCTTTATTCTGTGGAGCTGGAAGTCACCCAAGAGCTGGCTAGCACCACCTCACAACTTCCCCATTAAAAGAATGAGGAATTGTGTCAAAATGTAATATACAGTAAACTTTAGAAATGTACTTCTTCTGTTACCTCTTAAAACGCCAGAATATATTCTTGAAGAGTGTTAGTCTTGTGCCTTTTTAGTTGCCTTGGCCTTATTTTTTTACTTTTTATCTTATTTTTGAAACTTTGGTATTTTGGTATTTTGTCGTCAATATGTGCTCTACATCCGATCGCTCTTTTGAAATTGCAAATACATTTGTTTATTAGCAAGCACTGAATATGGTAGTCAAAACTGAGGCGCCTATTAGGATGGCGGACGGACCTGCGTCCGTCTGCCACCCCGAGGTGGAGGGACCGTCCGCAGGGGCAGCGGCGGTCCCTCCGTTGGAATTAGGATGTAACCGCCACCCTGGCGGTCACATCCTGTATATTTAACATTGCGGCGGGTGCTGCTTCAAGCAACACCCGCCGCAATGTTAAATATGCATGCTTTGCATTTGCATGCACAACACGGCAGGCACCGTGCGGTGCCTGCCGCTTTGTGCATGCAAATGCAGGCGGGTACTATAGGTACCCCCCATGTGCACCCTCCATCCCCCGACACCCTGGGGGCCCGCAAGGGCCCCCCAGAAGCTATTGTCGACATGCTTTTCCACGGCGATAAATCCGCCGCGGAAAAGCATGTTCACTAACCCATCGTAATTTGGCTGGCGGTGTCTTGCAGACACCGCCACCAAATTGCGTCCAACACCCTGCGGATCAGCGGCGGACCGACCTCCCGTCCGCCGCTGATCCCACCGCCATCATAATCTGGCGGTGGGTGTTTTGCAGGTCCGCAGCGGTGATTCCGCATCCTCTGGCCCGGCGGTGGCTTCCACCGGCCCGGAGGATGCGGAATCACTGCAATCATAATCGACCCCTGAGTCTGGAAACTAATAACTCATCCCATTACATTTCTGGCATTCATTCTTAATTTTAGTTTTCTCAGTGCAGACGAGGGAATGAAAGGGCTAGCTCTTGTTACTATGATTTTCTAATTGAATCATGGAAATGTTCAGTTAGTTCGTGTACTCTTGCAATATTCATTAGATAGTGGATACTTTACATGTTTTTCATTGAAAATATTTTAATAATGAAGGGTCACTTGTGGTCAGTCTGACCTTGCTGTGCTTCTGCACAGTTTCTTAAACATGTTTCAAAATGTTGGAGATCCCAGTGTCTGATGCAGGGTCTTCTGTTTTTTTTCTCAATTTGTTGCCCCTTTGGTGTTCGGCACCAATAAGCAACAAAGGTGCCAAAGTTCTCCGCTTGTATCAAACTGAATAATCTATTTCTGGACCTGGTAGCAAAGCAGTGGTAGTTTCCAACAATTTGGAAATCAGAAATAGGTGATATTTGAGAGATTATGCAATTGTACAGTATTGCTGTCTCTGCCTTAGAAATATTTGTCCTAATTCATTTTCAGCGGTAAACTACTAGCACAGTCAGATGCAGTTCAGTAATTGCAGACTTTTCGATGTCCATTCTTTTTCTAGGAGTAGAAGTTGGGAAGGACGAAGAGTTTACAGTGGATACAAAAGGAGCTGGAGGTCAAGGCAAACTGGACGTCTTGATTGCTAGCCCCTCACGGAAAGCCGTCCCGTGTCTTGTTGAGCAGGTTCCTGGCAAAGAGCGCAGTGTTGCTAAGTATATCCCGAAAGAAGAAGGTCTTTACATGGTTGATGTGAGTTATGATGGTAATCCAATTCCTGGAAGCCCTTACACTGTGGAAGCAACATTGCCACCAGATCCCAGCAAGGTAAAATTATCCTTTGGAGCAGTATTTAGATTTTTTTTTTCTCAAAGCAGCTACAACTTTCTAACCTGGATCCTCGTTCGAAGCTGATGGTGTGTAATGATTTAATTTGGAATATGTATTCTGGCATTGCAAGCAATAATGTAGGATTGTTAAATTCAGAGCATGCCAATTGCACTATTAATTATTGCCCATCTCTTGATTTAGAAGCCACTACTCACTGTTCCCAAGGTCTGTAATACTAGGAGCATCTGGATTTGACAGAGCTATCATGCTGTCGCTAACAGCTCCTCACCCAATCAGGTGTCTGACATCTTCAGCAGGACCTTGATGGTAGTTGTACAATGTATTTCAAGCAACATTATTGGCTCACCTGCCCAACAATCCTGAGGACGTTCCAAAAAGTAGCGTACAGAAGTCTTCAACATTTGACTGCAGATAATATAAGATCTGTGTTTGTGACCTGAACAACCTCTTGTGTACGTACAAGAGAGTGCACAGCCATGAATTGGGTTCATTTTCTGTCCGTTCCTATTAAATCTTTTGCCTGACATGAAATGTATATCTATGAGAAGAGCACTGAATTATTTCACCTAGTGTTACTATAGGCTGTTTGTGGTAAGCTGAGGCACATGAATATGTGACATATTTCCGCAAACAAATACCCCGCATACCATCACTCCGCAATTATTATTCCGCAAAGACAAACACCCCGCAAATTATCACAACACAAACTTTTACAACGACTATCCCTTTATCACGCATGCCATTACAACGCAAAGGCATGCATATTAAAGGTATACTCATTGTAAAAGTATTAAAGGTAAGTGTGAGTACCCTACCCTACCCTACCCTACCCTACCGTACCCTACACCCTAATGTTGTACCCCTGCACCACCCACCCTCGACACACAGTCCTTTAATAACACATACCTTTTCTTCCCTACACAAACAATACAACACTACCTTAATGCACTACCCCTACACGGCCAAACACTACACAAACACCACATCACTACCCTACACTATACAAACACTACCCTAAACCCTAAATCACTACCCTACACTACACAAACACTACAACACTACCCTAAACCCTAAAACACTACCCCCTGCATGACCCTACACTACACAAACACTACAACACTACCCTAAAACACTACCCCCAGCATGACCCTACACTACACAAACACTACCCTAAAACACTACCCCCAGCATGGCCCTACACTACACAAACACTACAACACTACCCTAAACCCTATAACACTACCCCCAGCATGACGCTACACTACAAAACCAACACTACACTACACAAACACAACACTACACTATACAATCACTACCCCAGCACGACCCCTCCACCCTATGAAAAGAACCCAAACCCCCTTACCTCTCTCTCGTCGTGGTTCCACACTCCTCCTGGCTTCATGAAGTCTGTTTTTTTCCACAACGCATGTGCATTTTCCATACATGCCTTTACAACGTAAATCGTTGTAAAGGCATGCGTGGTAGATGCACACGCGTTATGAAAAAATGCGGAGTGATGGTATGGGAGGTCAAAGACCTCACGGAGTAATGGTATGCGGGCTCAAAGTCCGCGGAAAAAAAGATGCGGATTAAACGTTGATTACAGAAGCACCTATAAGATTATACCCAGCTCCCTTCAGTAGAAGGTTTTTCAGAGGGCAGTCGGCCCTTCATCACAATATGCTATTCGTTGTAATGATAACTGCCCACAAAAAGGACAAAAAAATCATAAGAGATCTTAAAATGACAAGGCAATGAAAGTAAAGTGTTACTTGCTTTTGTTAAGTTGCCTTGGAATTCGTTAGCTGACTTTCTGACACTCTGTAGGTCATGATATAAGCATGATTTTACTCTTACTTCTCGGCCCCTTTGTTTCTGAGAGTAATTGTTTTGTTTTCTGTATTATTTAATTACAGGTGAAAGCTTTTGGCCCAGGGCTGAAAGGTGGCCTTGTTGGACAACCAGGAGAGTTTACAATTGACACTAAAGGTGCTGGGACTGGAGGCTTAGGTCTGACTGTGGAAGGTCCATGTGAGGCCAAAATTGAATGCTCTGACAATGGTGATGGAACTTGTTCTGTCTCCTATTTACCAACCAAGCCTGGCGAATATTTTGTCAACATCCTGTTTGAAGAAACCCACATCCCTGGTTCTCCATTTAAAGCAGCTATTGAGATGCCATTTGATCCCACCAAGGTTGTTGCAACCGGTCCTGGCCTTCAGCGTGGGAAGGTTGGAGAAGCAGGACTGCTTAATGTAGATTGCTCTGAGGCCGGGCCGGGGAATCTATCCATGGAAGCTGTATCAGATTCTGGGGTTGCGGCCGATGTGTTGGTCCAGGATAACAAAGACGGAACCTATGCAGCCACCTATGTCCCCCTTTCTGCTGGGATGCATACACTTTCTATGAAATATGGTGGAGAACCAGTTCCAAATTTCCCTGCACGTGTGAAGGTGGATCCCGCCGTGGATACTAGTAAAGTGAAAGTATTTGGACCAGGAATAGAAGGGAAAGGTAGGTGACTTTAATATTTTAAGCAATGTTTATTTCTATTTACTAGAGTTTGAATGGCCACACAGAACAATTCGAACGTCTAAACGTCTAACATAGATTTAGAGAGCTGGGGCAGTCGCAGGATCACAAGTGGCAAGACCGATCTTCTTTTCAAACATACTCACTCTTGTGAGTTAGGAACCCTTGTGGAGTGCCAACTGTGTGAGCCCCAAAAAGACAAATATGCTCTCACTTATCCTGAGGTGAAGGTGAGACAGTTAAGACATGTGATCCTCTCGGCACTAGCTTTTGATGTGCCTTGTCATTTACAAACTGGTAATTGAGATTTCATTACTATAAGGCAATGAAACATTGAATCCACTCGAGCATCCCAGACAATGTAACTCCCTTGATGCCCCCAGTCAGCCATCCACAAAAAACTGTAAAATACTTCTTAGAAAGTTTTGCATCCCTACAAAAAGGGAGGAAATTCTGAGCTTGAAATTTACACCATTTAAGTTTCTAGTCACTAACTCTTTTAGAAATATCTGAGTTTGCACTGAGGGCTTAAAGGCTGACTCTGTAAGTAAACTTACTTTAGAAAATAGCGCTTTATAATCAAGGCAAGAAAGGTTGTGAAGTGCATAACAGGGATTTCGAGCATGCTCTTCTACTGCAAGGTGCAACATTAGGACCTTTTCTGTTGTTGTTTTGTTTTGCATTCCCCAAGAAATTAATTGGTAGCCTTCAGGTGCGTAAACTTGAATATCTACTCGTATATTGTGCTGTGCTAGGCGAAATTCCATTTAAACCACCGGCCACACCAGTTCTTATTTCTGAACATAGATCTTGGGCATATATTCTGATATAAGACTCGCTCTCCTTTGAATGTAACCCCCTTCCTGGTAACTTTCGGAGCACCACCCATTAAAATCTCTACAAGGAATCAAACCAGGCCAAGCAAGTTCCTAATCCCTAAGCTTCTTCTAAATGCATTTGTCTCCTAGATCAGAATGAAACAGTCTGAAAATGAGCACCGATTCACCAAAATGCCAGGGGAGCAAAAGTGACATCAAACCTTTTAGAAAATTATAAGAAATGACATCATATGACTTTTGACCCTGAAACTTCCCAGGACGCGATTTCACACGACCTCAACTAGTATGCCATCACAATGATTGACATTACTAACATTCCACAAAAACGGTATGATTAGTACATAGTATAACACCACAGCACAGACAAACGTCTTTTTAATTACTACCTGTATTAGGGAGCCCACATTGTCTTTGAAAGTGCTGGGGCATAATACTTGGCCTGAATTGATTGTAGCAAGTGAGTGAGTCAGACCTCTTCTTCAAAGCAGGCTGAAATGGGATCTCGTTACCTTCTCCCGTCCAGAAGAAAGTTTTGAGAACAATTGGGTCACTTAGTGTATTTTTAAAGCTTCTTTTTAACATAAACTTGCTAAAAGGTCAGGCTTTGGAAAGACCACTCATTACATAATAAAGTCCTTTCATGTTGTGCCCAGGCAATAAAACCTAACTCTGCCTGCCAGTTGATCTCATTTTTTCAGAATACGCTATTGGTGCCTTTATATGTCAGACATTTCCTCCATTGTGCCAAGGCTTGCACTTTGTTAGGAGTGACCTCCATTAGCCATGCTTGTCCCCTTAGGCCCAAAATTACATACAGTAGGTCATTACCAGAATTTTGCCATATTGCTGTACTTACACCAAGGGTTTATAGCTGGTATTTCAGTTTCAGCATTTTATCATAATTGTCTTCTCTCAAATACCACGAGTGCCCTTCCTTATGCCAAGCATTACAATCATGAGTGACCATTATTTCAAATATTACCTCCAGTATGACAGTGCTGGTATTTTGCCAAGGGTGCCTCTATAAACCAAGAAGTGCCTTCAGTATGTCAGGGATAATGGCAGTGCTGAGAACAAAACACCACATTCTCACAAACACTTATTCACACTCACTCTCATTCATTCTTACTCACTTGCATTCATTCTCACTCCCTTACACTGTTACTCTCACTCACCTATTCACACTTATACACTCATTCTTACTCGGACTCACTCGTACCTTCTCACTCACTCGCACTCACTCTTATTCTCATCCCCTCTCTCACATGTATGCACTCACAGTGACTCATTCTTTCAGACTCACTCACATTCACCCTTACTCTCACTCATACTGTCTCACACTCATATTCACTTATTGTCACTCACACTTGTAGTCTTACTCTCACTCGCTCATTCTCACTCATACTCACTAACACTCAATCTCATTCTCACTCAGTACCTTTCACTGACTTTCACTCACTGACTTTCCCTAGCACACATGCACACACATTCAAGCATAAACACACTCACACATACACATGCATAAACATACTATCGGCCACAAGCCCGCAGACAACATACATTTAAAAGCATGTTTTTACTTACTTTGATGCCTGTGGATGTAACTTCAGAGCTTGTGGGGTTCCTTTTTTATGCTAATAGTGAATAACAGAGTATTGGTCACTATTTGTATAATAAAATATGAGCAGAAAACAAGGAAGGCAGAGCCCCAGGGCCCATAAGGGCCTCTGTGTCCTTGGCACTGATTGTGCACCTTGTAAGGCCCCAGGGGTCAAAGGCAGTGAACGGACAAGCTAGGGGTTACAGCTACGACCCCTGGTGACCCCTAAATGACATCCATGAGACTGAATGCGTTCTTCAAAACACCATGGCTCTTGTTTGTTTGTTCATTCTGCTCTTATGTTATTAATGTATGCATTGTGTTTTTATATATCCTCTCCTTTATTAATAGAATTGCTGCCAGAAGCTGTATATTTACTAGAAATTTAGAGCTCACTCTTGCTGCTTCTTTTTTGCGGCCCCTCTCTTTGTCACTGCTGTGGTGCCAGGTTGATGGTTACAAAATTAGTTCTGATGAATGCTTCTTTCTCTGCATTCTTCGGCCTTTACACTCCTCCCAGGTGCCAAACTGGATCCAGAACTTGTAACAACTCACATGTGCTGCGAAGTAGTGCCATAGCTCTGTTTCGACTTCAAGCTCCACCCCAGATATACATCACAGCACCACAGAAGGTGCCACCCTGGTGCACTGATGAGTTACTTTTTATGTGTCCCTGGGATGCGGTACCAGTGTTGTTTACCTCTGAACTTTCTGATAAATGTTTGCAAACTGCAGTATTTTAGGGATAGTGGCCCTGCCAAAGCTCTCCGGCTTTAAACATTGCCACTTCTTTTGCAAGCAGATGTCTATATTGGACCAGTACGACATCTGCTAGTGGTGCCTCGAGCCTCGTGATGATTCCAAGTCCTGCGAGAACTGTGGATGCATAAATGCAAAGCAATGAAAGAGAGGCAAAGCTCTTTATGGCTCAAGCCGTCTTTTGGGTCCTTCTCGGGAGGGACGTGAATTTGTTTGCATGGAGGTCCTTGAACTGCCATTGCCGGCAGAAGAAGTCAAATCAGATTGTCTCATAGAGATTCCTCATCCTACTCTCACCTCCACTAAACCCTTGTTGCACTTTAAGGTTGCCTTGATGGACCCCATACTAATGGTTTGGATCAAACCGGCTTCTTCATCAGCTTGTCAATCATCAGTTTTCCTACAGTCATCGCCTTGATCCGGGGATCCAAAACCCTTGAAGGCTTACCTGTGAGAAATTTGGTTGAGTAGGTTGAACAACAAAAGTCAGTAAATTAACCTGGGCTTAACCCTCCTGTAGCTTGCTACAAAAGCAGTCAGGCTTAACTTGAAGGCAATGTGTAAAGTATTTATGCAGAATGCAAACAGTAATAAAGTGAAAACACAACACAACACAAGAAAAATCCACACCAATTTAGAAAAAATTAGTACATTTGTGTAACTTATTTGACATCACAAACACAAAAGTCCAATCAGTAGAACTGGAGTTGTGAATCTTTAAAGTAAAAACCTAGCACCTAAAAAATAAAACCACCACCACGGACATCTAGTCGTGCGAGACCGAGTCAGATTAGAAAAATATGGTGACCGGAATTGAGCGGTGAGCCGGATATAAGAAGTGGATTGGGCACGACCCGTGCTTACCTTCGGACTTCTAAGGATTTCGAAAAAAAGTCTCTGAGAATGGAGAAGTTTCAGCTGGGCATGGCTGCATGCGATGTCATTGCAGAAGCTGCATTGCTGAGAAATCACTGGACGAAGTCACAGGGAAGCTTTCTATGTTCGGGCTCTCTTTTTTGGTAGTCGAAAATCTCCAGCGGGATGGAGCTGGAAACTGTAGCAGATGAGTTTCACAGGGCCGGATACTCTTTTAGCAAAGGAACGCTGTACAATATTGGCTTCTGCAGAGAAGAACACAGCAGGAGCTGCTGCAAAGTCAGGCTGACCGGCGATGCACCCCTGGATTGATAGACTAGCGGGTTGGTCCCGGTCTCCCCTCGGTTCTCAGAGCAGTTTTTAGCCAAAAGTCAAAAGGTTTGAATTTTAGCTTTCTCAGCAGTTTTAACACCAACACCAAGGGTCCAGGACTGCAAGGGCATCATTGTGTGTGTGGGGGGGGGGGGGGGCGGCATTGGGGTGGGTTTTAAGGCTCACTCAGGCTGGGTCCAAGTGCGTGTTCGAAATAGTTGGAGTCTTTTGAGTCTCAGACTCTGACCATTATTCTTCCATAATTCCAAATGCAAAGTGAAGATGTGACAGCGCAAAATGTGTACTAAAGTGCAGAGATAAAACTAAACAGCATCAGGCAGGAGCACTTGCTCACCACTCCTTCTTAGGCAGCAGTGTCACTTCGTATCCTCTAATTTCTCATTATTTATCGTCATGTCTGATATTGTCTCTTCTATGATACCAGGTATAAAGTGCAGATGTAACAGTTCAGAGTTCACTATACAGTACAAGGATGGAATTGAAAAGAATCAGACTAAAACCTTTAGTTGTACCTCCTTCATGTTGCTTCGGCTGTTATCAGAATTTTGTCTGACAGTAATATGACCACTTTAATAATGAATTTTACGTGGGCCTACCATCACTTGGGGACATACACCCTTTAAACAAAAAAGTTACGTATGTCTACATGTTCTGATTAAAGAATTCTCGTAGCAGGGTCCCACATTCGCTAAGAAGCTTAGGGCAAATTGATACAATGTGAGTCAAACTTTCCTTATGTTGAGGACAAAGTCTACACTTGGATGAAAGAGGTTTCGAGGACCATTTTGGCAGGCAGTCTGTAGTTTGACACAGGCCAATGCGTAGCGACTTGATTTTATAAAAGAATCTGAGTAAGACTGTTAAGTACCACTGCTGACAGGGTTGTTTGTAAGAGCCAATGACCATCCATGCATGACTTCCTTTGCTTAAATCTTTCTTATCCCTGTTCCATAAAATCCTTTTTGTTTCTTTAAAGATGTTTTAAAGAGGTTGGAGGCGGTGACGATTCCCATATTTCATTTGCCGCTAGCTCATTCGAGGCCATCTCAAAATCCGGCGTCCAGCTATTTTTAGGTCTCGGCTATTATATCCCGCAGGGATTAATAGCAGAGTGTATAGAAGGCGAAACAAACTCTTGAACAAGCACGGATTACGTGCAGTTCATGTGATGCACTTGTGTGAGATGCACATGCACAAACCCATCAGCCTCGCACCGCAATGGAATGCTGCCTCCCAAGCTGCTCCCCCGCCTCCGCCATCAGACTTCATTGCAATGCGCTCCCGCCCCCCACAGCAATGCCAAGAGCTTGGTTTTTTTTTCAGGGCGCAGCTGCCGGGTGACTTTCAGTTTGTCAAATGCGGCTCAGGTCGCTCCCTCCGTCCCACGACATTTCGCACGCCATCAGACTTCATCGCAATGTGCTCCCGACCCGCCCCCCCCCCCACAGTAATGCCAAGAGCTTGTTTTTTTTTGCTTTCCTCCTCCCTCCTCGTGTTCGGAGCCCTCTCCTCCCTGGAAGCACAAACGCAGCTGTGGATTTCTCACAGAGGAGAGCCAACGCTGAGACCTCGCACTGCAAATCCACTCCCCCTACAGCACTCACAAATTGCCTGCCTCTGTTTACTTTGGCGGCGCCGGCGGCATTTTCAGATCATTAACCCTATCCCCCTCTGCCGATCCTTTCAACAATGTGCAGTGCTACGTGGCCTACTGCCGCTTTAAATTTGCCCTGTTTCCTGCTGATCCTCAGCAAAGCACTCACTCTGTACCCTAATCCCCTCTTATAACATTTGAGGCTCCTCGAAAGAGTCTGTCCTGATGCTGCCTTAAACTTTGTATACAGAACTGAAGTGTACATCCCCCCAGCGGAGTAACATGGGTTACCTGCAGAGCGGCAGGGCCACCCTTCAGGGGCCCACTAACCCATCATAAGCCAAAGGACAGTGAGTTTCTGTGAGGTATGGGGGTTCTCTTAGCATTTTGCGGGGTAGGGGGCATTATTTGCATTAGTCACTGCATCTGCCACGTGGAACACCTACAGCTAGTCCTAGCTGTTTTGGACAGCACTTTGCATGCTGGGACTTGTATTCTATCACCAGTTTCCGCAATAGGTTAAATAAAAAAAATCACAGCATTCAGTGCAGTTGGTCAAATGACTAGGCTCATTAAGTCTCCTGACAGCTTAAGTTACACCTCCCTCGACACGAGGCGTCTACTTCAGTGGTCAAGCGCTTCCTCATGCTGATTCCTCACCCACCCCCCACAGGCATCATCTCTCTCCCATATGGATCGCCCTTTTCGTGCCTTACCAAAACACCACCCTTTGTACCAACCTACGGAGTGCCTAACCCTTCTCTCCGAAAAGGTACTCACTAGCTCCCTATCTCGTTCATAGAACACCCATCACTCCTCTGGCTTAGGGCCCCCTCGGGGATTACCGACGGATTCCTTTACCAAAGCATCCCGTGCACTCACTCCCAGAGTCCCATCTCTTCCCTGTGTACTCAATCACTGTGTGTCCATTATTTATTTCCCTGTGTACTCACTCACCGAGAGCTCATTCCTTCCCTCCTTAGGGCACACTCTAGCCCCCTGTGGGATTACCCGCTCCTTCCTTTGAAGCGTACCCCCCACCCTTAATGTTAGGGACACCCGTGCCACAGCAGGCTCTCTATCTGCAATCTCAGCCCCCTTCGAGCACCCTCCAACTTGTCCACAGAGCGCCTCGATCTCTTCCTGAGACTGAACGCTTTAGTTCTCGGGCACTGCTCTCAAACCCCATCTCCACTCCCCTTCTCCTCTCAGCCCTCCCCCGTCCTCCTTTATCCCAGCCACCCAGTCTAGCTGTCGCCCCCATCTCCACTCCCCTACTCCTCTCAACCCTCCCCACTCCTCCTTTATCCCAGCCACCCAGTCTAGCTGTCGCCCCCATCTCCACTCCCCTTCTCCTCTCAGCCCTCCCCAATCCTCCTTTATCCCAGCCACCCAGTCTGGCTGTCGCCCCGTGTTCTAATTTGACATTAGACAGCAATTCCGTACTGATAATTTTGGCGTGTAGACCACAAACTACAATAACACCACCATAGGCAACTCTTAAGAAAATACGTTTATCTTTTCCTTCATTCCGCATACATAAATAAAACAATACGACTTACCATCCACACTCTACATACAAAAAAAGGATTCTCATAAAAAATAGATTTCTTGTCCATCTCCACCACACCACCACCAATAAAACACACTGCTTTGAAGACACAAACCACCAACATGGCAAATCACATCACCTGCTCACAAATCAGAGTCCAACCTACACAACAATGTATATCCCACCCACCCTAAACAACACCTGCAAGCCTCTCTACACCCCTCTCTCTCTCTACACCCCTCTCTCTCTACACCCCTCTCTCTCTACACCCCCTCTCTCTACACCCCCTCTCTCTACACCCCCTCTCTCTACACCCCCTCTCTCTACACCCCCTCTCTCTACACCCCCTCGCTCTACACCCCCTCGCTCTACACCCCCTCTCTCTACACCCCCTCTCTCTACACCCCTCTCTATACCCCCCTCTAAACCCCCCCTCTCTACACCCCCCTCTCTACACCCCCTCTCTACACTCTCTCTCTACACCCCCCCTCTCTACACCCCCCTCTCTACACCCCCCCTCTCTACACCCCCTCTCCCTACACCCCTCTCTACACCCCTCTCTACACCCCTCTCTACACCCCTCTCTCTCTACACCCCCCTCTCTACAAACCCTTCTCTACACCTCTCTCTACACACTTCTCTCTCTACACACTTCTCTCTCTACACCCTTCTCTCTCTACACCCCCTCTCTACACCCTCTCTCTACATCCTCTCTCTCTCTACACCCTCTCTCTCTACACCCCCTCTCTACACCCCCTCTCTACACCCCCTCTCTACACCCCCTCTCTATACCCTCTCTCTCTACACCCTCTCTCTCTACACCCCCTCTCTACACCCCCCTCTCTACACCCCCTCTCTACACACCCCTCTCTCTCTACACCCCTCTCTCTCTACACCCCTCTCTCTACACCCCTCTCTCTACACCCCACTCTCTACACCCCATTCTCTACACCCCATTCTCTACACCCCATTCTCTACATCCCACTGTCTCTACACCCCTCTCTCTCTACACCCCTCTCTCTCTACACCCCTCTCTATCGCACTCACTCTATCTATCTGTCTATCTATCTATCTCCCTCTATCTATCTATCATTCTCACTCTATCGCCCTCACTCTATCTATCTATTGCCCTCACTCTATCTATCTATCGCCCTCACTCTATCTATCGCCCTCACTCTATCTATCGCCCTCACTCTATCTATCGCCCTCACTCTATCTATCGCCCTCACTCTATCTATCGCCCTCACTCTATCTATCTATCGCCCTCACTCTTTCTATCGCCCTCACTCTTTCTATCGCCCTCACTCTTTCTATCGCCCTCCCTCTATCTATCGCCCTTTATCTATCGCCCTCACTCTATCTATCGCCCTCACTCTATCTATCGCCCTCACTCTATCTATCGCCCTCACTCTATCTATCGCCCTCACTCTATCTATCGCCCTCACTCTATCTAGCTATCGCCCTCACTCTATCTAGCTATCGCCCTCACTCTATCTAGCTATCGCCCTCACTCTATCTAGCTATCGCCCTCACTCTATCTATCTATCGCCCTCACTCTATCTATCTATCGCCCTCACTCTATCTATCTATCGCCCTCACTCTATCTATCTATCGCCCTCACTCTATCTATCTATCGCCCTCACTCTATCTATCTATCGCCCTCACTCTATCTATCTATCGCCCTCACTCTACCTATCTATCGCCCTCACTCTATCTATCTATCGCCCTCTATCTATCTATCGCCCTCTATCTATCTATCGCCCTCACTCTTTCTATCCCCCTCACTCTATCGCCCTCTATCTATCGCCCTCACTCTATCTATCTATCGCCCTCACTCTATCTATCTATCGCCCTCACTCTATCTATCTATCGCCCTCACTCTATCTATCTATCGCCCTCACTCTATCTATCTATCGCCCTCACTCTATCTATCTATCGCCCTCACTCTATCGCCCTCACTCTATCTATCGCCCTCACTCTGTCTATCGCCCTCACTCTATCTATTGATCGCCCTCACTCTATCTACCTGCCTATCTATCTATCGCCCTCACTCTATCTGCCTATCTATCTATCTATTGCACTCCCTCTATATATCGCATCACTCAGCACCACCACAACATAACTATGCGCTACCACAGCATCACTGAACGCCACACCATCACTCGTCGCCACCACAACATCACTCAGCGCCACCACAGCATCAATCTGTGCAACCATTCAACAAAAACTGGTTCAAATATGTTCTCTCAATGTTTCAAGCTTTATTACAAATATCACAAAAAAAATTTAATATTTCACTTCTGTTCTTGGATTTTCGTCACAATAAAATACACTGAACATAATCTTCACAAAAGTTATTTACAAAAGTTTAAGCTATTGCCATTATAAATTACAATAACTTTTATTTAAGTATCAATAAAAAAATAATAAAAGCCATTGTTATTTGTAATATCAATACATCTAAGTCACGTAAATACAACGCATATTGCATTACAAATGCTATAGGTGTCACATTTGTGAAAGTTAAAACTATTGGCATTGTAAATGACAAAGCTATTAATTTAGCTATTTTCAAAACCAACACATAAATACAAAATGTGTCATTTACAATAACAATAGCTCAAACTTTCCTAATGCGAGACCTATTGCATTGCAAATGCTTGGTTTTTTTGGGATAGCAATTTGAATTTCTTTTCCACATCTGAAAGCGCAATGTCACCTGTTTGGACAGTCTTAATAGTGAAATGTACTTAAATAAGGAACTAAGTTGAACTCGCACTTGATTAAGCAAGCCAACTTCCAGCAGTGTCTGGAACAGAGAGGCATTTTGTGGGAGTTGAAAAAGAAGGCGAAATGTCTTGCCTTTTGCAGAATGAAGAAATAACTTCCCCAGAAATGCCTCTCTCCCAAAGCTGATTGTTGGAAGGAACTTGGCCTTTATCACTGTAAGAAGAGGTGCCAAAGTTGGGCTTTGCAGTTTGCGGTGTAGGGATTGAAGGGCTGAAGCTAAGGAGGTGGTCTTTGGCTTTAATGAGTTAAGATGTAAATGATAAGACAGGCGATCCTGCAAGATATTTATAGCAGGAGGTTCTTTGCACCGGCAGGCTGTCCAGGAACCAGCTGCCTTTCGTTTCAATATTCATTTTGAACACTACAGTCTGAGTCTTTGTAAGATTCAGAGCCATTTTATTTTCAATACAGTAATTATGGAGACTGTTTAATAGCAACACACAAAGATGATGGACAGAATACTGAATATTGTCAAACATTCACCCCCAGTCACAGGTCTGGGTTAAACCCATTGTTTTCTTGCTCCTCATGCCACCCCATGTTAGATCCAGCCATATGTAAATCAGTCTTGACCCTGCTCCCAATGGGAACAGCCCATCTCAAAAAAATGCCTGACCAGGTCCTCACTGGACGTGAAAACAAGCATCCTGATCTGGGTTTTGGGGTATCACCTACATCGGGGTGTACCCTTCCCACTTAGTGTAACTTCAGCAACACAAAAAGATGATGGATGGAATGCTGAAGAAATCAAACATTCACCCCCATTCAAGAATTCTGGATAAATCCATTGTTTATTTGTTCATCATGCTTCCCCAGGTTGGACCCAGCTACATGCAAATCATTCTTGACCCTTCTCCCAATTAAAACAGTCCAGCCTGAACTGCCAGGCCAGCTGCTCCCTGGAGCAGAAAACAAACATTCTGGGACCGGTTTCGAGGTTATCACCCCTCATCAACCAGGCTAGCTTGAATCCAGTGGCATAGCAAGCATGGACCCACATCTTGGCATACCCTTCCCACTTTGGGTAACAATAGCAGCACAAAAAGATGATGGACGGAATGCTTAACATTGTTAAACATTCACCCCAGTCACAGATCTGGGTTAAATCCATCATTTGTTTGCTCACCATGCCATCCTAGGTTGGACCCAGCCATATGCAAATCCGTCTTGACCCTCCTCCCAGTGGCCTGGCTTGGCAGTTCGAGCTGGACTTAGTCAATGAGGAATAGGGTGAAGACTTATTTGCATATGGTTGTGTCCAAACAGGGGTGGCATGATGAACAAAAGAACAATGGATTTAACCCAGAAATCTTGACTGGGGGTGAGTGTTTGAAAAGTTTCAGCACTCCCTACGTCATCTTGTTGTGTTTGCTATTGTTTAATAGCCTCTGTAGCCCAATTCCAGTCGGGTTCATTAGAACTACATCATCAGCATACTATAATGAAGTCACTTTACAATGCCCCAATCTTGGCGGGTGTGATTTGGCTGTGTTTAGCTTAAGTCTGATATTAAAAGATTAAAAAGCGTTGAAGTAAGGACACACCGTTGTTTCAAGCCCCTCTTGACTACACTTTTGAAAGGACAAGCCGTTATTAGTGCCAAGTTTGACCTTGTCCCAATTGTTTGAGTATAAAAGTTGGATGAGGCATAATAAGTTTGCAGGGATTTTCCAACTGGCCAGTTTTTATCATAGAAGATTTCGATTAACATGTTCGAAGACCTCCGAGAAATCCACAAAACAGGTATATAAAAGCTGTTTTTTTTAATTGATGACTATTTCTCTGCAATCATCGAGAGTGCGATCAAGTTATCTGTACTGATAGATTTAGCTCTGAAACCTTTTTGATTGAATGCAAACAAGTTTTTTCTTTCTGGCGAGTCTTCCAACTCGGCCAATAGCAAGCTAGCGAAGGTCTTTGAGTTCACATCCACGACGGCAATCAGACGATAACTCTCTGGGGAGGTATAGGGGCCTATCTTGTATATCGACTGAAATATAGAACCGTACCGTGATTCTGGTATCACCTTCTCAGATAAACAGAAATAGAATAAAGTGTGGAAATGGGCACACCAAAACTCACACTCTTGTTTGTGCCGCTCGCCAGAGAGACTTGCTGCTGAAAGGACTTCCTAGCGCTTTTCCAAACCCTCATTGCCGTTGCTGCAGGAGCAGCCTTCCAGTGCCATACCTGCCGGAGACCCTGTGAGAGGAGACGCGAGGCCGCAGCGGAGGTGAGAGGCGCGGCCCGGGGACTGCGAGGGACAGCGTTAGTAACATCAGCTGTTCCCTCTTCCCGCGTGAGCCGCGCCCCCTCCCAGTGCCCCGCCCCCTACAGGCTGTTAAAACCTCTCGCGGCCCCCGCTCCGCGGGTGCCGCTCGCCAGAGAGACTTGCTGCTGAAAGGACTTCCTAGCGCTTTTCCAAACCCTCATTGCCGTTGCTGCAGGAGCAGCCTTCCAGTGCCATACCTGCCGGAGACCCTGTGAGAGGAGACGCGAGGCCGCAGCGGAGGTGAGAGGCGCGGCCCGGGGACTGCGAGGGACAGCGTTAGTAACATCAGCTGTTCCCTCTTCCCGCGTGAGCCGCGCCCCCTCCCAGTGCCCCGCCCCTTCGCTACACCTCACTAACTTAAACAGGGCCTACTACGCGCATCGCGGGACGCGCGCGGGCGAAGCCCGGGCCAAGGGCGGGCCCGTTGTTGCCCGTTAGTGCCCGTTAGTGCCCGATAGAGACCGGACCCAGCCATCCCTCTTACATCGACGACCCTCCACCAAATAAGCATGTCGCCAAAAACTAGAAGTGCCTCCAAACCCAAATCCAAACATGCACAGGAGGTAGCACAAGTAACTGGCCCTATTGACCTTTTTATATCACGGGTTAATGATACGATAAACCAAAGCATAGCATTAATGGAAAAGAGAGTCTCAATGGATCTTATGAGCGCAAATGCCAAGCGCTCATCACTTGGCGCGATAGCGAATGCTGCATCCCCAATCAATCTGACCTCCCAAAACAGCTCACTTCTAGTGCCTCTTC
This sequence comes from Lissotriton helveticus, assembly GCF_964261635.1. NCBI lineage: Eukaryota > Metazoa > Chordata > Amphibia > Caudata > Salamandridae > Lissotriton > Lissotriton helveticus. Next base: position 1,093,653,142 of record NC_136070.1, read on the forward strand.
CAATCACAGAACTTAACACTGTCCCTTCAGTAGTCGATCTGTCAGTCACGCATTCAGAGTCGGATTCTTCAATAACATCAGAAGACCTGGAAGCAACCCCCGACTTAGCTGGTTGTCAAACCCAAGGGGATATCCAAACCATCGATAACCTGCCCCAGCATGAAGAGAGAGAAAGGGCAACATCGGAGACTCGACTATCAATTAGGGAAAAAACAAAAAGCTCACCCATGACCCATTCAAATTCCTCATGCTCCAATAGCGTATTGCATATTCCTGACTCCACTCTTCCACACAAGGCAATCTCCAACAATAACACATCTGAGCAATGTAAGACCTGCAGAATTACATCACAAGTGCTCACCACTACCAAAGACCTACTCTATCAATACCTAAAGCCCATTCAGTTGAGCATTAGAAATCTCGAAGCTCAACTGACAATAATATCGGCCACTCTCCTAGACACAAATACTAGGATAGATGTAAAGGGCCAGCGGAATACTTCACACCCACCAGTAAATCAAAACCAAAAACACATACAGAAAACAGTTAATCCTTCTAACGCAACATCCGCAGTACAGAAGAACTTAAACCCACCGTCTATCACACCTAATCCAATAGCAAACATGCCTTATCCTCAGCAGGAGAAACCACCACAACAAAAAGTACAGCAGGCAACTACCAAAGGCAAGATCACGGCACATACCCCATGTCCAGCACAAAACCCTGACTCCGGTAGAATTCCCACAGAGAATCTTGTTTCCCAGCCCACGGATCCTCCACCTCCCCAAAAAACACCCAAGATCATATCGGAAACTACCCCGAAAAAATTCCCTACAGTTAGGCGTCCAGTCCACTTGCCCCCTGAAGCGACACCGTATACAATAGTTTTAACAGGAGTACCCGAGTTAGCAGAAGACACCCCAGAAACTGCATGGTCACTTAAAAACAAGACCATGCAGTGGCTCAGCCTAAACAGACCTCTCGAATCACATCTATCAGGAGGGATCACGTCAGCACGCAGGGTAGTCTGGATAGGCAAAACCAAGAAAACAATACGCGGTGACTGCATCATCGTAACATGCAGAGATCCCGCAACGGTTGACTACATCTGTGCCTGGCCACAACTCGAGAAAAAAGGGGGAATAGACGCCCGCCACCTTTCTCTTTTTTACCCCCCAGTGAAACAACATCACAACCCATCACCCTGGGAATGGTACCATCATCCCAAAGAGCTACGAACTCAGGACCCATGGCGTCAAACATCATGGGGTCGGAGGGATCCCCCATGCGAGTACCTAGACAGGGGAGGCCCAAGAGAAAGGTACGTCGAAGGCCAAGCTCTATATTGGCAGGATAGACCCTATCCAGTATACGAGGGTTGGCAGGGTTTCCCGACCCAAAATCGATACGAGTGCCTTGACATGGTCGATTGACCATCTATGGCCGATCCTAGCCAACACATAGTTGCCGTTTCACATCACTCAGTCTCTGATAAGCACCCGATAGTCCCACCAAAATTGCCTAACACACCAGAGACATCAGAGACTCCGACGACCCAATTAAATAACCCTTTGAATCACACTCCCCTCAAAAAACCGGACACGAGCAAAAGATCACTCACCGACCAAGTTTTAGCCGTTGAAATCCCTACCAACCACAAAACAGTACCCGCCATTTCGACAGACAACGAGGCCGTGAGTATAGGCATAGCTTTTTGGAACGTTGCAGGTCTAACCGGCAAAATAACATGCCCTCAATGGCTGGAAATAGCAGGCAGCCACCAAATCTTGTGCCTACAAGAGACCTGGCGTACATCCCCCCTCCATCTAGCGGGATATAAGACATTCTTCACCAAAGCAACGCCTAGCACAATGGGAAGACCAAAAGGTGGACTCACGATCTATTTCTCTAACATCATAGCAGCCACGGTAAAACTCACGAAAGAAACACCTACCTTTCAAATCATTCAAATTACCCACCAGACCACCGCATCGAGGAATTTATATATACTCATAAATTACTATAACAACGCAGGTACCCTGGACTGCTGTACAAATCTAGACGAAATGGTGGCCCATATATCCACACTACAAAGCGCGAACCTAAGCGCGACAATAAAATATATCTGGGGAGGTGATTTCAACCACCCATTATGCCCAAACCATAAAATCGGAATTTGCGGCTTACAATCCGAAACCGGTAATCCCATCCCTCATTTCGCACACACTGAAAGCGGAAACAAGCTAAATGAAATTTTATTCACCTTGGACCTAGACTTTGTGAACGAACTAGTGGACCCGGCCCAGAAATTTCTACCCACCTTCCATGGGCGAGGTTGCACGTCCACCATTGATTTCATCTTAGCCTCTAATACGTGTAAAAGATCGCTAAAAAACTACAAAGTAGGGTCCAGTCCGATTAGTGATCACTATCCCCTGAGCGTGGAGCTCATAATGGAGAAAGCGGGCGCCTACACAATAAAAACCAGTTCCCTTGACCAACAATCATTAACATTAAAGAAGAAGAACGGGTACGCCATCAAATGGGCGAAAGTTGACCCGGAAGTGATCTCACAAAGGATACTTGAAAAAACGCACCCCTGGTTAAGGGACTGCTTGTCCGCAGATGCCTCCCCCGAACAAATCATCACCTCTTTCCATAACATTCAAGGGGCAATAAGAGATGAGTTATTCAAACACACGGCAAACAAACCCAAACTCCAAACTAAAAGATGGTTTAATTCAGACTGCAGAAAGGCCCTCACGTCCCTAAAAAAAGCCCTCCGGCAGAAACCACGAGATGTTCAACTAATTTCACTTCGGAGGAAAACGTACAACGAAGCTAGGAAAAACCGAAGGTACCAGATAAAGAGAGACCTTTGGTGCCAACTACACGAAAGCGCACTAAAAAAGGATAGCATCACATTTTGGCAGACCATCAGATCACCTTTTTTAGACAATAATACTGATCCATACCACCTCGATGTAGCAGTAACTGAGAACGACTGGGTTTACCACTTCACAAAAATTTTTGGCTCACCACTTGACATACCTCAAATAGAATGTGAGGATGAAGCAGAGAAAAATTTTCTTCCCATCGATCTACGCTTCACTGTCACCGAGGTTAGAAAGGCAATCAAAGCGTCAAAAACTGGCAAGGCTCCCGGCCCAGACGGGGTACCTATGGACTTGTTTTTATATAATAGTGATTATTGGTCGCTAATAATAACCCGGGTAATGTCTGCAGTCGCTGAAATCGGTCTCCTTCCTTCATGGTCATCATCCACCCTCTTGCCAATATTTAAGAAAGGGGACCGCAACGATCACGCGTGCTACCGGCCGATCTCCCTTCTGGATTCCACGGGCAAAATTGCAGGCCGACTACTCCTGGACCGATTACAATCCTGGGCCCAGGTAAACAACATCTTCACAGACCTGCAATACGGTTTCCAGAAGGGGCTCGGAACGGTGGAGCAGGCCCTAAACCTGACCCTCCTGGCCGGGAAATACGCTCACGCCAAAGATGGGAAAATCTACCTGGTTTACGTAGACCTGAGCGCGGCTTTCGACTGCGTTCAGCACGCAAAGCTGTGGGATATCATGTCCAACCTTGGAGTAGACCCACCGATATTGGCCTTCCTCAGGGGTCTATATACCAACGCAGAAGGCCGAGTGCGTTATGGCATCGGCGGCGAACTATCACGTTCCTTTAAAATCACTCGAGGAGTAAGGCAAGGGTGTGTACTGGCTCCCTTCCTATTCAATCTTTACACCAACGGGATTGAAAAAGCCATGTTGGAAGGGAGCCAGGACCTCCCACAGATAGCACGCCGCCCTATACCCATTCTCCTTTACGCTGACGACTCGGTCATCCTGGCCCGAACAGCTAACCAACTCCAACGACAGCTGAACAAATACGTGACTTTTATGGACTCTCTGGGTCTAAAAGTAAACACAAAGAAAACATTTACAATGACCATAGGACCCAAACACGGACCTTCAAAATCCATACACATAAATAACACCAAGCTGGAAAAAGCAACAGTATACCCCTATCTGGGTATACTTGTGGACGATTCAATGACCTGGCGTAAAGCCATTGAAGCCAGAAACCTCAACTTCCGTCGAGCAACATCAGCACTCTGTGCCTTTTCCAGGAAACTCGGCAAACCAGCCCCTTCCGAACTGCTAACGTTATACTATGCAAAGTGCTACAGCGTGGCTAGCTACGGAGCAGGAATCTGGGGATACGGAAACATTAGCCAGCTACAGGTAACGGAGAACGCCTTTATTAAGTACGTTCTGGCCCTTCCCCAAAGCTCTCCGATCTTAGCCTCACATCGAGAGCTAGGGATGGAATTTGTGACAGACACCATACGCTGCCAGCCTCTCATTCTTTGGCATCGCATATGGTGCAATCCAGAAAGCCATATAACACGCTCTCTCATCGCCGATTGCCTTAGCCTAGCTCACTGGAGGAAAATTCCCTGGCTCAATTACATTTTTAAATTTTTTCAAGACCTAGATCGGGAGCAATACTTTCTTGATCCTCCCTCAATAGAAGACATTTCAAAGAAACAGCTTAAAGAACTATGCATGGGCCATTTAAGAGAACTTCGCAATCAGGCTGAGCTTGTAAAAACACAAAACGGAAAAATCAGCCTATTGCAACCAGAGAAACTGATACAGCCCTACCTAACGTTCTTTCTTTCGAACTATGAAAAGTTTCTATTGACAAGACTCCGGTTTGACCTTTTTTTCCGCTTGGTCTCATTTCCGGAACAGAACAACTGGTCTCGGAATCTGATTTGTTGTCCATGTGACGGGGCCTCCAAGCAATCAACGGTCCATGTCACACTGTTCTGTAAATACTACAGCGTAGCCAGGAAAAAATGGATTTTTCCCCTCCTTCGTTCAAGCGGTCTTAGAAGCACATATCCAGCGCTTGTTTATCTTCAGTCACCGGTAAACCCGCACGAAGCCAAAATGACATCGACCTTTTTAAAAAAAGTAATGAAAACCCGTCAGGGCATTGTTTTATGAACCATAAACATGTGAATTTCTGTACAAAACTGATGATTTTTTATAAAAGTGTACTTTTTATGATTATGTAAATTTTTATAATCGAATAAAAGTTTATGAAACTGAATTGTATATAGCTGCAGGGAGCCATTTGGGCCGGTGCACCGTTTCCTCAACTTTTTCTTTGATTTCACTCAGGGAAAAGGGCAAAGATATAGTCGGGTGATCCTTATACATCAGGAGCGCATTTATATCCTGGCTTTTGCATAGAGTTCGATATTCTCACCCATGATTCCTGCATAACATAATTGCCTTTTATGGGCGTTGAAGCCTCTATCATGGTGGTTAATTAGAGACCAGAGATATTTACCATTACTACTTCTGCAAGCTTGCACACTGCCTATCCAGTCCTGATCAGCTTGGGATCTTTTTACAGACCATACTTCCGCTTTATACGCTTTTCGTAACTCCCTGAATTGTCCCCACTGAGATGTGGAATCAAAATGGGATTGAATGGCTTTCATTTCAATTTCCATTGCTCAACGCTGAAGCTTTTGAGTATTCGAGTACCATTTTTATGTTTTCATGGTAGAGATCTCAGAGCGGCCCATTTATTTTCTTTAGGAAGTATATTTTAAGGTCATCATGAGTCTTTTGCTATGCCATAAATGAGTCTTTAACGTCCCAATTTAATGTTATACTAGTCTGCTTCCACTTACACGAGGCCAATGAGAGGGGGTTCTACTTAACCCTTTGCCAATGAAAGCCTGCTTCTTCTGTGCTAATAACAGTATATGCTTATACTAGCTTGTTGTAGTTCCTAATACCAATTATCTGAGGGGAATGATCACTCTTGCATCTTGGAGTTATCTCGAAACTCACTATTTTGTTGAAAAAAGAGAGATTTACATGGGTGTAGCCCAAAACAGATTCAGCTTTGCAAGATTTTCTTGCGTCAGACATTGGAATGTTCCTGTGGCAGAGCCCATTGAGTGCCCAATATACAAGAGCCTCTAGATGGCGACGGAGCCCATGGTCTAACTTATTCATAGAGCTGTATTTAGAGATTTGTATTGCTGTGCCCCAGCGCATGTCTGTTCTTCTCAGGCTGCCAGTTCTTCTAAAATTAGTTGCCAAATTAAGATGAAAATCACCTGGAAGTACTTATTCGAGGGACTCAGCTGTATGAGGCTTCCAATTCCGTAAGGGAATTTTCTTCAATTTTTTTTATATTTTACAGATTTTGCCTGGAGCCTGGGTTAATGTACACATTTAAAATGATTGGTCCAGTTTTGGTTGCAAAATTCCAATTGTATATAATTAAGCCAAGAACGTGCGGTGAATCAAGTTCCAATGGCATAAGCTGAAAGATTTACCCAGCGTCACATATATTGTAGGATGCCCATTTTTCCTTGTTTTTTATGCTGGGGTGAAAATTTCTGCAAAGCCCTCTAGTGGTAGTTCCTCTATTTTCCATGTCTCTTTAAGACAGGCCACATCAAAACTCCTCAAATACGTCTCCAGTTCTGGATCTGGATGGAGTTGTTTAATTCCTGCTATATTCCATGAGATAAATGGACATGAAGATGGACCATGGTATCTTATGGAGATGCTTATTACTGCAATCGTTTTTGTTTTGCATGGTCCAGTCAAGAGGCGGTTATTGTGCAAAGTGTTTTGTCTTGTTGATGTTATCAGAATATTTATTTAGGCAGCAGCAATCAGTTTTATTTTGATTGAGATTAGATAAAAGCCAATTCCATTCAACAATTTGAGAATTTGTGGAGTTGGAAAACCAACAGCGGCGACCTTGTGAGGTATTTAATGAAATCCTTACAGCATCTGTTTGAGAAGCTCGACTGATTCCAAGGTGCACCTTTCAGCAATGTTGTGGTTTTCCTCAAACACTGCTTAGTCCGATGATTATCGTTCACCATTGGTTTTTGTTCATAATCATCGGCTAATAGTACCATCGGGTACTTCTTCTCGGGCATTTAGGATGTCGTTATTCCGCAAAGACTCAGTTTTGAGAGTACCAATTCTGCAATTGTAGCTGAAGACCATGTCACCAACGTGGCTGCATAAAGGTCCCCTGATTTAAATTACACTGCCTCTATTCTCGTGGAAGAGAGATGTCTCGGGTCTTTCTGTGTAGCTAAAAGTCTCAGAAATTTTGTGTTTGTTTAGGACATCTCTACTGACCCTGGATTGATAATGAGGTTGAAAAACAGTCTTAGTGTCCCCTTTGTGTTCCTTGCATCATTTGTGTGGTATCGAGAGGAGGCTGTTTGCAATAAAGACCTATCTTCTGATAGGTCTAATAAATGCAAACCAATACTGAGATGGACCATTAAGAGCAATGTGATATGTCCGTGCTGTGATGTTGGCCAATCCATTCTCAGTTAACATCTGATAGTTCCCAGCAATTGATTGATTTTTGTCCCTTGTTGATATCTGATTCCCAGAGCTAATTTGCTCATTGGCCATTATTTGCAAAGGTGAAGTTGAGTTTGAGGGTTGGGGTGCCAGATGTTTTACCCTTTCGGATGACTGAAGTTGACCTTTTGTGATCTGGAGTATTCATCAAGTGAGTCATACAAATAGTATTATTCTCATGTTGTGTTTGCCTGTGGCACTGATCAAAGTGAACCTCTTCTTGAGCCTTTAAGTTGTTTGTACATTATCAGCAAAAGCTCCTTGTGTTTTTTTGAAAATTAGGAAAACTTTAGCAGTAGTATCTCTTAGCTTCAGATTTTAAAATGTTGTTCCTTCCTTTTATTGTGTTTTCTTAGTCAATTCTTCCCTTCTCAAAGAAGTGGAAACTTTGATAGGGTAATTTGATGAAGGACTTGTATTGCTTGAAGTTTCAGAAAATAATAACATTTTAAGTCAGATGCAGGGTCAGTGAAGTTGGACAATTCACTCCCATTGTTCCCTTTGTTTTCCTCATGATCCTGACATGTTGGTACTTCTGCTATCACACACAATTTAATTGGAGCCAGATGCTCAATTAGGATTGGTTAAGGAAGTACTAATCCTAAGGGTTCCAGAAAGTTGGAGCCCCAGAGTGAGTGGCCATTGTAGAGGGAAGAAAATGTGCTTTAATGGATTTAACATCTTCGACCAAAGTAGACGTAATAGCAGGGATTTCATGTAATTTTTCCACAATGGGGCTACATGTGCATTATAGGGACTGACTCTGATTAGCAGTCGAAAGTGGTTTGTTAGACTCACTTAGTAATTCTTTTATTGTCTAGTGCAAGTTCTCCGAGCCTGAGTCTAGAGCAGCAGTATATTGAGCCAAGGACCCAGCAGACAAATTTGTATATAAAATGTATTTGATTGAAACTCTAGTTCTTTTGATGTAGCGTACAATGTTTGCAACAAACGAAACTAGATGTCTTGTTCCAAAACCCTGCTGTACTTGCAGGGTAGTTGCATACCATCTACTGAATTGCATGCCATAAAATGGATCCAGCACTCAGTTTCACTGCCGTCCTTTAGTCATTCAGGTGTGCAGCCTCTCAAGGTTGTTTCTTTTTCCTGGCTAAACCGAGCGTTTAATGTACTAGGAGGCAGGGGTTTGTCAAAAGGATGAAGAGTGCTCACTTGTGACCTCAGGTATTGGTGAGCAGGGGAAAGTGTGCTTTCCACATGGGAAAAAGGAAGAATCTGGTTTGCTGTCATCAAAACTTCCTTATTTTTTGCAGATAAGACCCAGGTGTTTATTTGTGGGGATTTTAAAGGAGATTTGGGTCGGGCGCCAGGCTATTAGACTTTCCTTTCTTGTTTGCCTACATTGTTCTTGAGTCCATAGTACCCCAGAAGAGTTACTTCCACTCAGGGTGGACCTTAAACCCAGAGATTAGTAACATGAGCTTCTTGCTCAAAAACTCCTTAGAAGCACTCCCAATTATGCGCTTCGAGGGGGGCATGGTCGCATGTGATCACAGTCACTGAGAGGCAAGGTGCAAAGGTGTAGGAAGCAAGAAGAGGGGCTCACCGGGCCGGCAAGCTGCACTAGGACCTGGATGAGCTGCTTCCGCAGACACAGGGCGCAACCGTAATATGGCAGCATCTGCAACTGCCACTCCCCTATTCACTCTACTTTGTTTGTCACTCTGCAGTCCAGCACAGCTTCTCCAAGGCTTACCAGGTCTGGACCATTCCCAATGACGATAGCCAGAATCATCTGTAACTTATTAAAAGAGCTGAGCTGAGTGGGACTCAAGTCCTCCTGCTCGCTCTTCCATGCTCGTGTATCTGCACTGGGAAATCCGGGATTGCCGAAGCCGTCCACCCCCATCACCTGCCTCCAGGCACCCGACACTTGCAGTCTCTCTCCACTCCCTCTGCACCTAGTTATGATAAAACAGCAATGAGATGACCCCCCCCCCCCATCCAGTCCCAGGTCAGGAGGGAAAATGAACGATTGAAGAATGAAGGGGCCGGATGGGCAGAACGGAGAGCCTGGAGACGGCTACGAGGTGCAGGGTGCCAAGTGTGCAATGGTGTCTCTTCTGATCTCAATCCTTAGAACCGGAAACACAAATGAGACCTGCAAACACAAATGGTTGTGGTGTTTACTGGGTACACAACTACAGCACCATTCCAAGTTTTGAACCTTGTTGCATATGCTTTCCCCTTTCTGGAAAAGCAGACCTAGAGTTTGATTGTTATACTCATGGTTTGCTGCTGGAGTGCCTTAAACAAGGCTGGAGTATGGCCTGATCTTTGGTCCTGGCTTCCCCAGCATGCAACTTCCATCAATAATAGTGCCAATCTGTGGTGATTCCCAGGCATGCCCTTGTGGATTTGACAGCCCTCTTAGTTCATGGAGCCCCCCAACCAAACAAGTCATTTCATCAGTGTGATGGCTCAAGTGGCTGTAGAGGTCTGGGCCAGCAGTTTTCCTCCTCCTCTTCCACTGCACACCCATATGAGCTGCTTCAGTCCAATCTTGATGAAGAGCCTGCACCCTGTGTGGGGTGAGAGTGCCCTTCCCTTTCGAACAAATGGCAGATCACCACTACACACTGCTGTGTTCTGCAAATTGTTGATGGGGCTATGCCAGTCCCATCCTGAACTCCCCTCCTTCCATCCTTCCCTTTTTTCTGCCCCCCTCAGACAATCATCCTTCTATTCATCAGCAAGACGTACATTTGTTATTTAACAGAGGAACGGTGGAGTTGGTGCCAACCACTGATATAGGGAAGTGTTGCTACTTTGTATTGCCTTTTTCCCAAGAAGGACGGGGGGCTCAATTCCTTTATAGACCTTCATAAACTCCTTCCAATGCAAGGATCATTTTGAAATTCTACTCATAACTTGGGTATTAGTGGCTTTGGATCATGGTGACTGGAGAGTGTCCCTCGACTTTGAAAACACATACTTTCATGCACCGATCTTGCAGTCATGCAGGAAGTACCTGGTCTTTATGATGGGCTCCACCAATTATTTGCTTTCATATCATTTGGGCTGAGATAGGCACCTCATGTATTAACAAAAAAGATGATGTTGGCAGTGCATCTTCGCAGATCGTGGTCTCTGTATTCCTGTTTCTTGACGGCTGACTGCTGAAAGCATTGTCTATGCAGCTGGTGCCAACCCACCTTCAGACCATAATCTCTCTGCAGTTTGATCTGGAGTTTTCGCTCAGTCTCACTAAAGATGCATCTCCAGCCCTCTCAGGAATTGCACTTTATCAGGGCAGAACTGGTCACTCTAGCTCTCAAGGGCTTTCCACTTTTCTGGTGAATTCAGGATATTCAGGCTTGAGTCCTTCTGTTTTAGGAGGTAGCGATTCTTCTGGCCCTGGTATTTAAGCCCAGACTGGCTCCACCGGACACCGGGCGTGGCTGGTAAGGGGACGCTCATTTTATTGCTGGTGGTTTTGTTGCTGGAGCCTGGAATGCTTCAGCACTTTACAAAAAATGAATAACTAATGATTTTAATGTGTCCCCAGTCAAACCACGCTCACTTCAAAACCATTTCTGTTTGCATTTGGTCAGTTTCAGTCTCCTGCAGCATTGTCACAAATAGCCCTGACTTTCCAGGTATTAAGGGGAAGGAGCTGGGCACCTTCACTTCAATAGGGCATATCACAGGGTAATCTTCTCTGCAATGTTTGGATTTCTCAAGAGGTACCTGGTGCCAACATCTGTCTTGCGTGAGATACTTCTATTCCCTCCTGGCAGTGGCTGCAATGGTGACTGATGCAGATTCCCTTGGCTGGGGTCATCATCTTGGGACATCCTGAGCAAAAGTCTCAACTCCGAGTCGGCCATGCGGCTGACTCTGAAGGCGTTCTTTCCATCCCTCTGCATTTGGTCAATTCAGGTGTTGATGCACAACAGACCCACGATATGGCATGACAGCCAAGGATGAGAAACAAGAGATCCATGTTCTGGACAAAGAATCTGAACTGTGAAACACCTTTGGGTGACTAAGCATGCATGATAAGTGAGCAAGACATATCCAAGGCAGGGGCCCATGAATGAACACAATATGTTTGACGGGGATCACTTGGTGGGGTTACCCTTAGGCCTCTTCCACTAGCCCGAGGACCTGATGGAGATGTTAAAGGGGAGCACGACCTATCCCTGAAAGAAATGCTGGATAAATCGGCTACACAAAAAAGAAAGTCTCAGCTGAAATCCAAATAGTTGACTAAGGATTTAGAGCTTGGGTCTCCAAGATCCACAAATTCTCAACTCATATGGCTAGGTCCTTTAGTTAGGAGTCTTTACTTGGAATAATGGAGGACTCCTTATCCCTGTGTGAGGAACTGGCTGGAGACACACAGGAGGTCAGAAAGAGGGTGAGGGTCTGAGGGAAACCAGTATCTTCCTTGGAGGAGACAGGAGGTCAGCACTATGATGAGCTGAAGTTCCCTCACCAACAGCCAATCTCCATGAAGGGATGAAATATACAAATGAAGGCCCCCTGGAAGATTTTGTAATAGGCCCCACAGGAACAATGTGAGGATCAGAGATGTGCCGATAGGAGTGGAGGGAAAGAGTATAGAGAGTAATGTGGTTCTGCTGCTTAGCTACCTAGAATCCCATTGGGTGCGCTGATGGCCTTGGAGCGAGGCTGAACACCTCAATGGTTGATTTATCCTCCATGGGCAGGACGTACCCCAGAAATTCTAACAAGAGCCCAACACTACGTCCAGAAAGAGAAAGTAATGAAGGCATCCAGGTGCAGGCCGACTTCTCTTTTGAAGGCCACAAAGTTCTCCTAATCCAAAAATCTCTTGGCAAAGAGGTACTTGTTTTCTTTCATGATATTTCATCGCACCTAGACAATTGCTTACTGGTGTGGGTACCTTTATCAACTGTTCTTTCAGTGGAAGCACCAGGCATATAATAATAATAATAATAATAATAATAATAATAATACTGCCATTTATTAAGCGCGACAGCTACCCCCAAACACAGGGGTGTCCCGGCGCTAAAAAACATCAGGTGATAGCACGACAAGAAGAGTAATACGCTTATTAATCCTTCATAACTGCTGCCCTGAAGAGCCACGTCTTCAGGGTCTTTTTTAAACAGGATTCTGACTTGACATTCCGTAAGAAGACTGGTAGGGCATTCCAAAGAACGGCCGTTCTGACCGTGAATGCTCTGCCACCTAGCCGAGATTTCTTAAAACCTGGGGTCTGTAGCAGGTTGAGAGAGTTTTTTTTCGCAGCACCCGGTTTTGCTTGTAGGGGCATAATCTTTCCTTCAAATAGCTCGGGCAGTTACCATTCAGAGCCTGATAGGCCATTGTCATAGCCTTAAATATGATTCTTTTCTCCACAGGGAGCCAGTGGAGTTTGTGTAAATACGGAGAGACATGGTGTCGAAATGGTATACGGCAAACCAGTCTCACAGCCGCACATATGACCAAATGTATGAAAGAGGTGAAGCAGATCCTTGGACTGGAAGCAGAATCTAGTGAGGATACAAATGACTTGGCTACACTGACAAGGGAGAACCAGTGCAACCTCAGGAAGGAAGGGTGAGAGAAGACCACTAAGCAGTGTAGTGGGTCAAGACCTACAGAACTTATAGTGTAACAGCAGAGCCTGGCCATGGTTGAGAGCCTCAGGAGAGCAAATGGGCCCATGGGGGAGGCCACCCCATAGTGGCTCCATTGCACTATAGAATTAACAAAGAAAGACTTCAGGGACAGTTCTAAATGGTAACTAGTGGTAAACAGTAAGAATATATAGAGTGGACTTAATGTGGAGGTGGGGGGAAATGCCGACCAGGTGGTACGGGTATGATTGCAAGATCTTTGATTCAATGGGTTGTTAATGTTGGCATTAAGAGAATGTCAGAACTCACTATCCACTTGGGAGAACCAGAGGCTTTCTTATTCTCCCAAGTTCTTGGTTGAGGGCCATCATGGTTAACAATATTGTGTGGGGGTTAAGGGCATATTCTGAAAATATCATCTGGGAGGGACATCCTAGGCAACACATCTCAACTCGACAGACAAACAGATGGACATTACGTTCATATAAATGCAAACTTGTATCCCGTAATGTGAAGGACACCAGTAAAAGGTATTGACTCTGGAGTTACATATGCTCTCAAGACCCAGATGGCATTCATTTCCAAGAATCCCACCTCCTACCCAGAGCCCTTGGAGCTCTTCCAATGGGGTCAGTTTAAATCTTTTTGAGAATTTATAATCTAATTAAGGCTTAAAACATTCAATAGATTCCAGTACTTACAGTTACTCCATTTAGGGGTTACCCCCTGTCAGTTAAGAAGCCACATTCAGACCACTAACCAAGATAGAAACCTACATTGGGAAATGTGATGATTCCCTTGGGTAAATATCCAACATATACAATTTCCTCCAGAAGAGAAAGCATGACAACACTTGGGCATACCAGGAGAGATGGGGGCATCCCTACTTAGCTCACCAGGTGATAAGGATTGTTCTGATCTTTGTGACACTATCCCACACATCTTTAAAAGCATCCCATACTGAGAACCTGCATGCCGATTATGTATCAGTGGTGTTTGAACCCACAGAGCCTTCATAGGATCTTCCCCTCAATTTCCAACAAATTCTGGAGCTGTGACACTGAGGTAGCGTCCTTTTTTACATGTCTGGGGGAAATGAGTTTCAATCTAAACTTCTGAAAGTAGATCCTGGGGCACAATAGGGGGTGTTGGTTCCCAATTCAATAGGACCTGGGCTTCATCATGTTGGGCTTAGACATTACACAACTGGATGGTATAAACATTGAAACAAGGATGTTGTTACAAATGCGGTGTACTGCAAAGATGCGTATTGCTCTTTGTGTAAAATCAAGGGCGATGCCAAAGATTGCCGTATGATTCCTTAGAATGTGGCAGGTACTGGCCTTGAGAAATTTACACCGGACTTGATGGACACAAAGGTCAAGTTCATGGAAGTATAGAACCCGCTTTATTTTATGCGATTGAAATATGATTCTTCGAGCCCTACATTGTTTATATAACTGTTTTTTTGTAGGTGGGCCTTGGTGCCCCATCTACATTAAGAATGTGTGCTGTTGGTGCCCTGTATGCTGGGTAATGCTGAACTAGTATTTCTCCTTTAAAACGGGAAAGAGCAGGGAATGGGCAGTGATAGGGATGGTTGTGTTATTATCAGGCAGCCTGACTTGCATCACTGTGATTTATGGAAAATTTTAAAAAACAAAATTCCTGGAAAAAAATGTCTGGAGGTCCCTCAGTTTAAAAGTCTGAGCAGGATTTGACAAACATTAAGCTGTGCTTGGTTTCATAATAGTGATTTGATTGAAATTTCACTACACTTTACCAAGCATTTGAGTTTATGATATAAGTTTCTCAAAAATATAAATGTCCATAAGTTTTTGATGTCCGTACGTGGGAATAAGTAGTATCCCACTGAAATCTGCATGCATTTTAGCACTTTTTATGTGCAAGTCTTACTTGAAAATAAAAAACATTTTTGTGAATTGAGCTGTCAATGCCTAATACTGTTCCTAGTAGAATTTGTTTTTCTGACTCAAATTGAATTAAAATGTAGGTTTGATATTGATTCATGTTGATTGACTTTTTTGTATAATTATAACTCTTCCTTAGATGTCTTCAGAGAAGCTACTACAAGTTTTATGGTTGACGCCCGACCTCTGACAAAAACTGGAGGTGACCACATTAAGGCCCATATCACTAATCCTTCAGGTGCCTCCACTGATTGCCTCGTCAAGGACAATGCTGATGGAACATATGCGGTCGAGTACACTCCCTTTGAAAAAGGTAGCCTGCAGTGATTATAATATGTTTGGAACATGTCTCAGCAAAATAAAAGATGGTGTGACTCATCTTAGAAAACAATTCTGTGGACTTTTAAGTGGCCTAATCCATCGGTCTCTACCTCAATCCTAACATTTTTGGGCATACCTTCCTTGTATAGGGATCATGCCTCAAAGAGGCTGGCAACATTTAACCCAGATTTTAGCCTAGGCTCTGATGTCAAGACAGTCATTCCTCTGGAGGATCAGCTTCACCACCTGAGTTTCAAGGAAAACTTACTTATTAGGTCTCAGAAGTTTAAAAATGTTAATTTGCAATTCTATACTGCTGGCCTATAGATGGGTCTTGAAAGAGTGCCCACAGGACACCCGTATGACCTATATAGACATCAGACGGAAAAGGGCCCCTTATTGCCAATTTCCCCCCTGGTGGGGGTCTAACATTCTTCGCTACCAGGGGGTGGGGCAAATAGTTTGTCCATGGTCAGTCATTTCTTGACACTGGTCAACTCCTTAATGAGGCCTCTGATACACACTGCTGAGCCTCTTCATTAATGTGCATGTGATGTCATTAGCAACATCACACACATATTGACTGGGCCAGGGACGGATTCCGTTGCCCCTCCCAGGTCTATCAAGGATCCAACTTGTGGGTAGGACAATGGGAGGGGCTAGGGGCAGCTATTACTACCCTCAGTTCACTCCCACCAGCTGAAGGCTCTTTATTCTGTGGGAGAGAGGTAGGTGGGTGAGAGGGCAGGAGGAGCTACATAGCTTCTCTTATAATCCCTCCCACCATGCCTCCCACAACAGCAACAGAATAAAACAAACCAAGCAATGGGGATTGGAAGGGGATATAGGAGGATTGCTTTTCAGTTTGAGACAGCTCTTTTGTCTCCCAGTGCCCCTCTGTGCAAGAGGAAAGAGCTGTGAGTTTGAGCCCCAGCAGTGATCCAGATGCTTATGGATCTTTTCTTATCAGAAGGAGGAAACAGAATTCCAATGAGCACATATATCGCCGCCGGGTGGGGTTGGGGACAGAAACACCCCCAAACAGACACACCCCCTTTCTGCTCACTGGAGCACAGAAATACATATGTCTGTACTTCAGCAAGGAGCCTAGAAAAGCACTCAGCTCCTTACTGGGGCGTAGCAAAAGCATTTATGAACCAGGACGAGTGGTGTGACTTGCATTGATACCACCACGTTTCTTACCCAAATGCCCCAAACATATCAAACATTGGGAACAAAATATAATTTCCTCATTTTTCTGTGACTGTAAGTTCTAGAATTTGTAGTGAATAGCAAAACTCCTGCCACCCAGTGTTCCCACTCTTTCTCCAATAAAAAAAGTGCCTCACATTTGAGGGTGGCCTAGCATAACAGACAGGAACTGGTCAAATATCTGACCATGTGCGGTCAATATTGTGTCTATGTGCTATTCACATAGCCAAGTTTGGCCTATTTCTCTTCTGTGTAATTAGCCCAGTCACATGTGGGATACTTTTTGTGAGCGAATTGTGTAAATATTGGATAGTAGGACTCTTTCCATTTGCCTGAATTTCAGGAGTTTTCTGCAACAGAAAGAGGTAGAATTGTTTTTTTTGTAACCTCTATATTTACTTTTGCTGAGAGTTTTGGGTATAAAACTATTGAAATTCCTGCATGGCATATCACAGTGGATTCCTCGGTGTCTCTAGATTTCACAAATGGTTGGTAGGTTCCCTTGTGACGCTGAGGCAAGATGGGCCATCCTCCTGGAATCTCAACCATCAAAAACATTTCCTGGCATTTAGTGCCTTAATCACTGCTTAAACTCACCTCTTTAATAACCCCGCTCTCAAAACATCTAGGGAAACCTAGATTTGGATCATACTTTAGGAAGGATATCTTCCTGTTTGAATGATTTTGGGGGACATTTTTAGTTTTCGGGAAAAAAACATGCTAACAATCCAGCAAACCTGTTCAGCAGGATCTAACAGCCTTTCAATCAGGTAGAGTAAGGTCTGATACCCAGTTATAAAAGCCTTAGATTGTTAAATGTTAAAAATGTGACTCAATTTAATATACAGCCCATGGGAGACATCTGTGATCCAAAGATAGATACCATAAATTGGGACTTTGCTTGCAGCTCTCTCTAAATTTCTACAATGCATTACTCCCAGTTGATTGTCTATACGCCGTCTAAACCATAGAAGACCTATGCCTGTCTGGTAACACCTTGCTCCGGAGACACAGTAGTGCAGAGTTGGGGGGGGTCAAGCCCTTGCAGGGATATGTGCTTGAGCAACCTACTGCCGATTTTTAGCAACAAAACTTTAGCACCAAGGTGGTCAAGCATCCTTGTAGTATAAGGGTTAATGTGTATTATAAAAGGTAACAATCATGTTATGTAACCGGATGTGCCACAACTTGACTTTAAGAATTGAATGTTTTTTCAAACATTTCTTTATTTGCTGCCACCACTATAACTTGTTCTTATTTTAGGAGTTATCATCTAGATAGTGCTCTCTTCTTGCCAATTGAATGTCAACATTAGAAGACTGAATCTGATGAGCCAACCTTCAAGTTCAAGTTTACAAATTTACCCCATCCTGGCACCACTATCTATTAGAGTGAGGATGCTATGAAATCAGTGGCTCCCTTGAAGATACAGGAGTATTTCCTAAAATTAACAACAATATTTCCAAAAGGGCAAATCAGGCCTATCCTTTCGCACACAAGGATGTCCCGGCTTCTTCTCTGGTCACCATATAAGTGCAAAACCTTCCCGTTCTGTGTAATCCAATGCTTTCTTGGAATAATTAACGTGATCACAAATATTTATGGTGCATTTCCTTAAACAGGATGAAAAGCATTTACTCTTCTGATAAACGTCCCGTGTTCACTTGATTTATATTTTGATTAAGCGGACAGTGTATGACTGTGATGGCCTTCCAGCATATGACTCAAATGTAGTTTATTTACAGTTGATTGAAAGTAGATGATGACCTCTTTTGGCAATTGGGCCAATCAGTGTTACTTTGAAATAATTTATGAAGCCTTCCTTGAAGCAGTGGCTGTTATATTTTGTTCTTCTGCATGTCCCAGTGTGTGCCAGCGTGCTAAATCCATTTGCACGGTAAAACCAATGTGAAAAAAAGTGAAGAAGTAACTGTTTCCTGTCTGACAATTCCATTGAAATGGTGTGAGTATTCAGCATGGAAACAACCTATGCTTACATTTCGATTTATTTTAAAAGGTATTCACGCAGTTGATGTGACCTATGATAACGAGCCGCTTCTCAATAGTCCGTTTAAAGTGGGCGTTACCGAAGGCTGCTATCCATCACATGTCCAGGCTCAAGGAACTGGACTGAAAGAAGGACTCACAAACAAACCAAATGCATTTTCAGTCATCACCAGGTAATTCAGACACTATGATTTATTCTATTACAGTCTATGAGTCTTTTTCCTCCTCTTCCATAGACCATTAAGTATCATATACATTGTGTCAGGAACCTAGAATTGTTTGGCTGTAGGTGCACTTAATAAATATCAAAACACATAAACCATGGAGGCTATCCACAGTAGTGAACTAGAGGCTATGAGGCCTCAAGGGTGAACTGGCCTCCAGTCGCAAACTGTTGTTACAAACAAAATAGCCACCCAAGTAAAAAAAAACTATAAAGATATTCGATCAGCACATTATGCATCATCCTCATGTTATGTCAGCCTGGTATTGAACATACAGTTCAATTAAAAAACCCAGTTTCATGGATCCATAAATAGATAGAAGTGCCTCCCTGACTCTAGGGTGTAGGCCCGCTCTTCATCAAAGGGGATTTTTGAAGAGCGAGGGGAGTCCAATGATGAACCATGACACTAGTGGCCGCATTACACAGCAGCACATTATCCTTCATTACACTGGGGGCATCTTAAAAAAGGTGTGCCCAGTGCAATAAAGAAAAATGTGCCACATTATGTGGAATGCGCTGCTTCCAGGGTAATCGCAAACTTGTGCTCCCCTGGGAGCAGCGCATTAATGTGAAATACGGGGTGGCTGCTTTAATGCCGGTCCGTGTTTTACTGTGCAGGCGGAACCCGCCTGCACTTTTAAAAGGGAATAGGGATCCCATTGCAGGTGTGTGTTGTCAGTGACTGCACCCGCATGCAAGGGGATTTCTGGGGGGATCCATAGGACCCCCTTTGCCCCCTGCAGAGTGCTGTTCTCAGGAGGCTCACTCACAATGCGTCCCCTTTTTGGTGGCGAACTGTCAGAGCGCCTCCTGAGGGCTTCTTAGCCTCTGCGTCCACATTGGTAATACGGTGCGGGTGCAGAGGCAAAGGGATTACCTTATTTGCAAGGGGCACGCCCCCATGCAAATAAGGGAATGCCCCTTTGAAGATAGCACTGGTGCTTTATGTGTGCCAGCTCTCTTGGTATTACAGAAGGGGGCCACACCCAGCATCTGCGGCCCCTTCTGAAATGCCAAAGTGCCCTGGGGGCGTGCAAAGCGGGCACAAACGCCCCTTGTGCCCCCAGGGCACTTTATGTAATACTCCTCCTGGTGGTGTGTGAAGACATCTTGTCACATTTTTGTGTATGTCCAATAATAGGCTGGCGTAACATGAGGATGGTGCGTAACGTGCTGATTAAATATCTTTATCATTTTTTCACTCAGGTGACTCTTTTGTGTGTAACACACATTTAATAAATACACATATAGTATGCCTGACATATACTTCTTAGGTGTAGGCTTTTATCCTTTACTAAAAAGAAACCCATGGAACCTTCATTCTCTTTGCAAGTGACCATTTTTTTAGCACTAAATCATTTCACTCTCTCTTCTAGTTGGGACATAGAAAGTGTCTATCCACATATACATACAGTCTCTCCAGAAAATACAGTTATTATGTTAATCATTCCTTCTTCCTGTGGTAACGTACAGAGTGTCTGTTCACTCACTTTTAGTCTCACTTGAAAATATGAAGGATATGTCTACCATTTCTTCCTGACCTTATTTGGTTACATATAGACACTGCCAACTATGGCTCTCATTTAATTAGCTTCCTTGGACTTTGTCTCCCACAGAACTTACTTGGTTTAAAGTCTTTTGCTGGGTATATGTGAAAACCTCAATTTTAGTTCCTAACAACAATGGTATACCAACTTCCCAGCCCATTAGGTGGGGTCTAAAGTACCTTGTCATCTTAGGGTCCCATATCTAACTGTCTGCTCTCCCAATTTAGAACTCCCATCTTCCTGCAATAAATGCTGGGATTCATCATGGATGAAGCGTTGCATCTTGTTGCTCGGATATTTTGTGGCTGTTCATGAAAGTATTGATTTGTGAACAAGGGAGTCAGTCCTTTGTTTGATTTCATGCTGATTAGGAGCCATTAATAGTGAGCAGTCTGCTCGGTGTCTAAAATGAAGGACAATTGATGTACTCTGATGTAGCAATGGCACATGCTGATCATTGATCAAATCTGGGGGTCATCTATGATCCTGAGAAACTGATGGGTTCTGGCTTTTTGTCTGTGCTTTGAGCTGGGATTGACTAAACCCGCTGAGAGGTGTTTGATTGGTATGCAGTGGTACTTTGGTTATGGTGAAGTGAGTCTGGCTTAAGAGGATTTAAAAACATATCTTATTGCCATTCATCATTTTGAGAGGCTGTGGCAGTGCCTAGGGCTTTGTATTTGTTGTACTTTTATATATCAATAAGATATGGATGGATATTTTTAGTGTGACCATGGTAGAGAAGGCCATGGTCTCTGATGAACGGCTAGGTGGGGTAGAGGTAAATGTTGAGGTTCATAGATGAAATTAATGATGGAGGTCTAGTAGAACAGCAGTAGGGCAAATAAGTCCTAGTTAGTCATTGAGACTGATGGTGAGCAAGGCTGTGAATAATGAATGTGTAATTATATGCCCTGGGTAGCATAGTGGGCTTGAAAGCAAGATCTTGTGATGTACCTTGGGAGGTTTAGTAGCAATACAAGGATTATCTTGTTCCCAGGTGACTGATGATGGAGGTGTCCTTCTTTGAATGATGTTTAATGAAATGCATTCGAGTCAGCACTACATTTCTGCAAATTGTTTTAGTAGATCTGTGGGTATGGTGTTACTGCAACATTCCTGTAATCTTTTCTGGTTCATTGTTATGCCAGCTTGTGTGAGAGAGAAGGTGGAGATCAAAGGTGAATTTAGTTCTTTGTCTGAAGCAGGGTGTTTTGGGATTTGCTCTTTGGTTGAATCTTGTCACAATTGACACAATGGTCCTCCTTCCATAGTAGTTGTCATTATTATCCGTACATGTCACTTTTTTCTGCATTAGTAGGAGGCACTCTAACACTACCTCCACCACTTACACCAACACCAATGATGCACTGGCACCATATTATACTGCCCACATGTTAATTGACTAACCTCATTATCAATACTAGTTGGTTCGTGGTGGGATTGCATGCAGCCACAGCAAAATCATTTTTCCATTGAATATATCTTGAAAGAAACAGACGATACTTGGTCGTGGTCCGTGCTATTGCAAGTTTATTTTAAACTCACCATAGTGCTGAGGCTTTACAACCAACGATTATCATGCTTTGGCACTTGACCCCTTTCGACTGGATCGTTCATGCTTGTTGACACCCACTATAAAATGAGTGCCTAAGAGACATAATGAAAAGTCCATCATCCATTTCAGATAAAAACAACTAGAATGCTTCACTAAAGAGTCTAAGTACTCCCTCCATTTTGTTGACCTTACGATTCCTATACCAATAATGAACTTATTTTTCAATAATTCAGACCAACGTATATGCTAAGAGTTCATCATTCATTCCAGTTAATTACCACCTTAATAGATGCAGAGAATGTATTATGTTCCATGAAATGAGTCACGTTGCTGCTCCTTTCTCTTGGAAATTATTAAACTTTGCGCACATGGTTTATGGCATGTTTGTTTTCATGTGGTTTTGTCTTTTTTTTTAAGTATTTAACTAAATACAGGATGCAAGGGGTAATTTTTGTGCAGTGACATGGTATTCTCTTTGAAGCGGGCAGTAAATATTAGCAATTTCCCCCATGCAATGCATTGCAAAATGCAATCTCTGAAGCAACATGTTTCTTGCATAATTTTACGCTACACCGTGGTAACTAGAAGGAGTTGATCTTTGCACTGTTGTAACAAATGATTGACTGTGTATTTATTAGTATAGTTGTTCTAAGTAATGTGTTATGCAGGGTTCTCCAAAATCGGTCCCGGAGAGACAGATCCATGCCTTATTTTTAAGATAACTACATTTATCCTTAATTTCACTGGAATGATGTATGTGTGTTGGTAGACATATCTAGCTGGTAACAAAGTGCGTTATGATAAATAATGTGATTCTTTTAGTTTGCCTGTGTGCTCCTTTCAATATTGAAGATTATCTTTGTGATTTCAAATCATCTCCTAGCTTACTGGGAGAGGGAGACCTTCCTTTCTGTACTTGGGAAGGACTAAAAACAGAAAAAGTGTGTGTGAGAGTGAACACACTTTTGGATGCCCTCTATTGGTGTATCCCTTCATTTACGTTGCTGTGGGAAGAAGTTAATCTGATGATTTATATTTTTGCAGAGGTGCCGGAATCGGTGGTCTTGGAATAACCGTTGAGGGCCCATCCGAATCCAAAATGTCCTGCAAAGACAACAAAGATGGCAGCTGCAGTGTGGAATACATTCCGTATGTTCCCGGAGACTATGATGTAAACATTACTTACGGAGGAGAGCACATACCAGGTAAGACCTTCATAGCCATGCTTAGTATTTCAAGTTGAGAGGAAGTCCATTGTCTCTACTTTCTCTTTGCACTAGGATATTGGTCCAACATGTACTAATTCAGGTAGACAGTTTGAGGTTCTTGACATGCACCCCCTTTCCTACCACTGCCTCCAACATACTGAACTGTCAGGTGTCATGTGCTGCTCAGTGTGTAGCAGTGAAGTCCAATCTAACAAACAATATTATGGTAAGACAACTACCGGATTCATGTGTTAAAATGAAGGTGAGGGAGTGTTGACTTTTAGCAGGCTGCTTATTCTAATGCCTCTTAAGATACAATTAGGGTAAACACCTTACTTCACAACATTTTGGTCACGGTCTCCATTTATGAACTGTTCACCTAAAAATCATTGATCTAGATGTATTAATATAATTAGTTCAGCAGAACAATGCTACAACACATTAAATGCATTATTCTACCACAAAAGTCCAGAAATCAGTAAAAACCTTGAAGTATGTGGTCATCCTACATACAACACAGGTCTTGACATTAGGGAGAAGAACATTGTGAAGTATTTAGTTTTCTGTGCTATGCTGAAGCAGAATGCCAAGATCATATCCTTCATCATTAGTGAGGCTATAGTGAGGTGGAATCGTTTTGTATTGATCATTGGCTCGAGCCTCGAGTAGCTTTCTGTTTCACTGGACTGATTTGAATGGTTTGCCTAGGTCTGGTACAAAAGTAAGGGTTTGAAAGATGTTTCCAAAGATGACCTACACTTTTTGGCTAATCACTCTCTGGTTAACACACATGCATTTCAATAAATGATGAAGCATGTGTTCCTGATTTGGAACAGTACCAGATGCTCTGGATAATTATTCCCAGCTTGCCATAAATTTACATTATTGATGTATATTAATGTCTACCCAGAAACAGCGCTTCAGATCAAAATCATGGAAAACCTTATTACATAATTGACCTTACAGAGAGCCTGTAACTATTTCACAGAAAAAGGATATTTATTCACAAGAGGTTGGAAGTCATTAAAAAATGAAATGTCAATATAGTGTACAATCTGGGCTACTAAGATGATATATTCTTTTTTTTTCTTTGATAGTGGTGCAGTGAGTTAAGGCCTTACATAACGTGTAAGAGGCAAATCCATGAGTGAGTCATATTGCTGCTCCTTTCTCTTGGCCATTATTCAACTTTGCGCACATGGTTTATGCTTCATGCTTACGAAATTCCCCTTTCATATTAGCCAGAATGCTTGATTGACAGTTTGTAATTACTCTCTAATCTTTCACTATTGGCTGTTTGGTGTATCATTCCACCCTCTGTGAAGTGTTTTTATTGGACTGGATAAGGGATTATTTTACATCTCAAAGGTACACTCATTTATCACTTGCTGGTAAAGTCGAGACGAGATACTGTGCTACAGCATAGCACAGAGCCGTCACTCATACAGTACCACAACACTAAGGACAACCAGGTAGAGAAAAGCACCAAAGGTAGTGATCGCCGAGCTCAAAGGTAGTGATAGCCGAGCTCAAAGAAGCGCTAAAAGGGAAAATCATTTCTTACACAAAGAAATGCTAAAGGCAGTAGAAAGCAGGTACAATGCAAAGAGGTGAGGGTGGCGAAGACAGTGTGCAAAAAACAAAATTGCTACTTCCTGCCAAAGAAGACAGCAGCTCACAACCAGAGATCGGGCACAACGAGTCAGATGTTAGCACACGGCTTGTGCTTGTGCTGGTCCAATTGTGCAGCCAATGCTGCAGGAGCAGGCTCTGCTCTCTACTTCAGAAAGTTCCACAGGTGATGGCCGCTGCATTCTTAAAACCACCGGCTCCCTTCGACACCGCCAAAAGTGGAATATTGGCGACAAATGGACTGCCGGGATCAAAACCTTATATGATTTCATTGAGGCGCTGGAAGAAGTAAATGATAAAAAGATCATTGAATATCTGAAGAATCTGTCAGGTGAAGGACTAAAAGAAGTGATTTAAAAAAAATACCACACGTTGGTAGAGAGACATATAGACTAGTCAAAACAAAGAGGTGCTAAACACCAAGTTCAACCTAATGCCAAATGTTGACTACAAAAGGTGCATTTTCAACCAAAGAAAGGCAGAACGCTGATGAAACAATGGATGAGTTTGTAGAAAGACTTGATTCGCTCATGAAGCATTTCAAGTTCAATAAGTTAAATGATGAAGAGACCATGCATCTCAAAGTAATAGATGGTTGTCTCTCCAATTTCTTCAGATGACAAATGCCAAAAGAGAGCCTCAGCTTGGAATCAGTAATCATAGCTGCTAGAGCAGAGAAAGAGCTGACAGGCAAGCCGCTAACATGGAGGCCGGAACGGCCCAAACTGAATCGTAGATGAGCGTAAAAAGTAAGCCAAAACACAAGGTCGAATGCCAGAAAGTAGCATCTCCAAAGAAAAAGAAGATCTGTTTTTGATGTAGATTTTCCTTTCCACATAAGGGTAAATATCCTGCCATTGGACTGATATGCAAAGGCTTCGGAGAACAGAAGCACTTTCTAACAGTTTGCAAAGTGAGGAAAACATGAAGTGCATCACACCAAAACAAAACGGGGGAACAATCAAGTGCGTCACCTCGAGAAAACTAAATGTGTGTAGGAAAGTTCTAGAGATGTTCCAACCATGCCCACAAGGATAAATGGCAACATCATTTGAGGCAAGTAGCAACTGAAAGGCGTCGATTGTCATCAAATTCCTCATCAAAATGTTTGGCACCGTTACTATCAAGTGACAGTGAGGAAGATGGGTGTGCGATGTCAATGTTGACGCCAATGTGCGCTTATAGGATTAGCTTCTTGAAACAAAGAATGCCGGTTGAAGCTAGAGCGACATGGTGAAATTGCGAAATTCATTTGGATTCAGACCCAAAATCATACTAAAAGTGAATGGGTCCTTCATACCTTATATCATAGACAGTGGCAGATCAATAAATGCCGGTGGCAAAGTAACTTAACTGTCTCCAGTGCCCCGATTTACCCCGTCCAAAAGCAGAGTTTATACATGGGCCTTTTTGATGTCACTTCACAGTCCATGTTCATTTATAGCAACTGTGAAGCATAAAAAGACCAAAATACAAGCACCAATTCATGTCCTGCAAAGCACTTTGTCAAGTGCATGTTTGCTCAGTTTCAGCACTGGTGATGACATGTGCTGATTACTGTAAACTACAATGTCAGTGCCTATCTTTTTTTTAACTACATTTTTTATTGCAGATACACAAAAAATTCCAGCATTCAAACAGTACTCCAGCTAGTCATCATTGCGGTACATAATAAAAGCAATAAAGTCTCACACTGCCGTTTGGCCCACACCCCGAAGGTCGGGCGGCGTATAACGTCATTGCGCTGGAAATACAAACTCAAAAAGCAATCTATGCACCCAAGAACCATGTTGAGTATCTGCTTTTACTTTTTTTTTTAACCCCTCCCACCCCCCCCCCAACAGTTCAGTGCAGCAAGAACTAGACAAGATAGTCGAGAATCAGCAGTATAAACACTCCCACGTCCCCCCCTACCCATCTCACGGTCAAAAAACAGTCCATCACAGTGTCACACATTTCCGAAGGAGCCACCCCCGACACATAATCGAGTCAATTTAACACTTCCCACCCGACGTACCTCTATCAGCATTCCAACAGTGGAATGGCCAGGTCCTAGAGTTCGGGGCCTTCACAATCCCCCATCCAACCCATGCTAGTGCCGCCATTTGGTCCACACGTTTCTAAATTTTTTCGGGCACCCCCTTGCTTTATACGTCACTCTCTCGGCTGCCATGTACATGTCCAACCCTCTTCTCCACTCCTCCAATCCCGGCGGTTCCGGTGACCCCCAATATTTTGCAATATCCCTTTTAGCCACTACTAGTGCCCGTACTAAGAAAATGAGGAGTGGGCGCGGCAGATCCACCTCGTTGGTCATGCCCAGCATTGCCAGCTTGGGTTCACACTGGAGCTGGATATCCAAAACCTCTCCTAGTTCTGTAAAGATGTGCGTCCAGTATGTCTGGATCGTGTCGCATGTCCATATAGAGTGAAAAAAATCCCCATCCTGCTGGCAGCCCCTAAGGCAGTGTGCGTCTTCTACTTTCCCCATTCTATGAAGTCTCATCCTGTCATAATAGGTTCTATGGAGCACGTTGAATTGAATGAGGCGAAGTCTGGATTTAATTGCCACTTCCCGGGGATGCATTAGCACTATCTCCCAGTCTAGGTCCTCCGTGTCTCCCAGTTCCCCTTCCCATGTGCTTCGAAGCTTCACCAGGTCGCCTAACATATTGTTGGTTAAGGTTTTGTAGGTGAGGGAAACCACCTTCCCCGGGATCCGCTCCTGAAGGAGCCGTCCTTCCAAAGGCGCATATTCAGGGATATCAGTGAGTGGGACTTTCTGTGCTCGCCAAGCATGTCGTAGCTGGGTGTATTTGAAGAGTTGGGAATGGTGAAGCTCGAATTCTGTCCTGAGGGCTTGAAAATATTTCAGCTCTTCTTTGGCGAACACATCCCCTATTGTGGAAATGCCGATGTCGTCCCATCCCCGGAAGCCACGTAGCTTGTGGAGTTCAGTCAGCCACTGGCAATGCCACAGCGGCGTCTGCCGAGTAGGCTTCTTTTCCCATCTCATGCGCCTCGTGGCCCTGGTCGACGCATTGAGCGTGAGGGTAGTGGCTGGCAGTAGCAGTGCCCGTCTAGAACCTCCGTATATGTAGTACAGTAGGTTTCTTGACGACAATTTCAGCCTTTCCTGGGCATAGGTTGGGTGATCCGCCGGGGCATGTAGCCATTCATTAATCGGTGGCATGTGTTCCGCCCAATAGTAAGCCTCCAAATTAGGGAGCGAAATCCCCCCACTATATTGATGCCTTTGGAGTGTGGTCAGAGCCACCCTAGGTTGCTTACCCAACCATAGGAAGGTTCTCTCAGATCAGAGTGAATTTTGGTAAGTACCGAGGCCGGCAGTGGGTAATATTCATTTTGTAGTGCGTAAAGAAATTTTGGTAGAATGATCATCTTGTACATCGCTGCTCGACCTAGGAGTGTGAGTGGGAGCTGCCTCCAGCGGTCCAGGTCTGCCCCCGAGCTCAAGATAATCCGTTCCAGATTCTTTCAGAACGATAGAGTCTTGTCTAATGTGATGTATATCCAGAGGTACTGAAAGCCCTCAGTAGTCGTCAATAGTTGTTCAGGCAACCCAACCCACCAGCCCCCTTCCCCCCTGGTCATAGAGAATAGATTTGTGCCAGTTAATGGTGTGTCCCGCCCATCTACCATAATGCCCTAGCTCTCGGAATAGTTCTGGTACCGTAGTCTCAGGTTTTGTAATATATAGAAGGACATCGTCTGCATAGAGTGATATCTTCTCTTGTAAGAGGTCTATGTCGGTCCTTTTAAAACCTGAGATGTCCTCATTCTGACATATCCTGGCTGCCAGGACCTCAATAGTGAGTGTGAAGAGGAGGGGTGACAGGGGACAACCCTGACGGGTCCCCCGCTGGATCGGGAATTCACGGGACAGCCTTCCATTGACCTGTACCCTAGCCCTCGGGGTAGTGTAAAGGAGCTGGATCCACCTCTGGAAGTTAGGACCAAATCCAAATTTGTGGAGCACAGCATAAAGAAATGGCCAATGAACCGCATCAAAGGCCTTTTCAGCGTCAAGGGAGAGAAACCAGTGCGGCTCCCCTGACCCCTCACTTCCTGCAGCCAATTGTGGGTGCGTCGAAGATTCAGTTTGGTGGCCCTGTCCGGTAAAAAACCCGATTGGTCTAGGTGTATAAGGTTCGGGATAACTGACCTCAGGCGTCGCACCAGGATGGTCGCCAAAAGTGTAACCTCCGTATTAAGGAGGGAGATGGGGCGATAGGATGCACAGTCCTCCTTTGGTTTACCCTCTTTGTGTATCGGGACAATCGCGGCCACAGAGAGGTCTGGGGGGAGCCTTCCTGCCTGGTAAGCCCCGGTGAAGAGCCCCTTAATATGTCGTCCCAAAAGGTCTGACGTACGTTTAAAAAACTCGGCCGGAAAACCATTTGGCCCGGGAGTTTTCTCTGGCCTTAGTTTGGCTATAGCTTCTGATATGTCGTCAGCTGTAATGTCAGCCTCCAAGACCCGGAGTGCCTCAGGAGACAATGTGGGCAGGTTAGTCCGTGCCATGTAATGGCCAGCCTCCTCGCATGTTCCTAAATCCCTAGCTGCGTAGAAAAGTTCGTAGTGTGAGGTGAATGTGTCAGCAATTGCCGCATCAGAGGTAACGAGCACCCCATCCGTGTTCCTTATGGCCTCGACCCATCTAGCCGCCTGCTCCTTTCGACTGAGCCACGCTAGGAGTTTGCCCGACTTATCCCCCACATCGTACAGACGATGGAGGGTGGCAAGGGATTGGGTCTTCGCCTCATTAGTGACCAGCTCTCTATATTGTCTTTGGGTATCTATTAATCTCCGAAGGGTCCCAGTCTCCTTCCGGCACTGGTAGTCCCTTTCCAATGCTAGGATAGTCTGTTCCATGGCTGTGACCTCGGCTTGGAACTTACGGCGTTCGTCCCCCCTTCTACTCTGCAGTCTGTCCCACAGGACCGGCTTCATGGCTTCCCAGAAGGTGACCGTCGATTCCACTGTTCCCTCGTTTTCTGCCACATAGACCTTGATGTCCGCCCTTAGACCGCGCAGAATAGCTGCGTTTTGAAGGTCCCAGGCCGCAAGGCGCCAGGAGGCTCCCGAAGAGCCCCGGATGTGACCCGTCTGCACCCATAATGGCGAATGGTCCGATATCCCTCTGGCCTTATATTCCGCAATATCGTCCACCTTCAAATACTGTCTGGACATGAATACATAGTCTAACCTCGAGAACACCATGTGGGCCCCTGAGTAGTAGGAGTAAGCACACTGGGTGGGGTGTAGCCACCTCCAAATGTCTGTGAGATCCAAAGTAGCTATCTGATGGGCCAGGGTGGTCCAAGTCCCTCCTCTACCCACCTCCCCTGAACGGTCCAGTCCTATGTCCATCACATCATTAAAATCCCCTCCCATGACTTGGATAGTGTCAGCCGTGTCTAGGAGAATGGTAGCAAGCGCCGTGAGTGTACGTGCCTGCAGCATAAACCGAAAGTATTGTGTATGTACATCTGTCAGTGCCTATCTTGAGATAGTGAATCAATTTCCATAATTGTTTCATGGACTGGGAAGATTTAAGATAATGAAAGTACAACTTCACATAAATTTGGACATCCTTCCCATTGCTCAACGACATTGTCGAATTGCATTTCATTTACAAGAGATTGTTGAGAAAGCACTTGAGACACTATTAAAGCATGACATCATTGAGTGATCCACTGATCCAATGCCATGGGTATCACCCATAGTGGTAGTGCCGAAAATGGATATTGGTGGAGCCGTGCGCGACTGCATTGATATGCGCCAAGCAAACAAGGTGAACGACATCTAGGTTCGCACATTGCTGACATGATTACTCAGCTGAATGGAGCCAAAGCCTTTTCCCAGCTCGATTTGAACAAAGGATATCACCAACTCGAACTGTAAAAAAATTGCAGGTATGTTGGTTTATTTTGATATAAAAGGAGTATCATCAGCTGCAGAACTCTTTCAGGGTGTCATTTGTTGCATAATACAGCCAGTCACAAATGCTTTCAATTACAGTGATGACATCATTGTTTTTGGGACCACCCGAAAGGAGCATGATAAGGTTGTATCCTTGTTGATGCAGGTCTCACTTTAACCACATGAATGCTACAGCAATTCATCCTCTGTGCTGCAGATCCATTATTTCCATTGTTCATGACGAGCTCAGCTCGTCATGAGCACACAAGCAGTGTACTGCATGACGAGCTGAGCTCATCATGAGCATGGAAGGGGTTAAATTCAGAAAAGTGTGAGTTTCATAAAACAAAATTCAAGTTCTTAAGTCATACCTTTTCTGATGCGGGAATGACTAGAGATCCAAAAAAAGTACTACCCTTATCATCCACTTTTTCCCACAAGATATATCTATTCTGCGACCCTTCCTTGGTATGGCCAGTTACTGTTCAAGGTATATATGTGACTTTGTCACTGTAAGAGCCCCATTGAGAGACTTGATGAAACAAAATGTACCATTTTGATCGTCACGAAAATGCAAATAAAGCTTCAAGAAAATCGAGCATGTGATTAAGAATGCCACTGAAATGGCATAATGTGATCTGAAATTGCAGACTGAGGTTTTTGTTGATGCAAGTCCAGTGGGGGTTGGTGCCATCCTTGTCCAGCACACTGGACATCCAAGTGCCCCAAGACACATTGTGGCTTATGCTACCCAGAGTTTGTCATCGGCAGAACATGCCTATTCACAACCTGAAAAAGAAAGCCTTGCTGTGTTGGGGGCTTGTGAACATTTCCATGTGTTCCTGTACAGGAAGCACTTTACGGTTGTCTCTGACCACCAAGCATTACTCCCTATTTTCGGCAATTCAAAAGCCAAGATGCCCTCTCGCATTGAGAGGTGGGGGTTGTGACTGCAGGAGTATGATTATATGATTGTGCTTCGCCCAGGAAAAGATCGAAATCCTGCTGACTACTTCTCATGCGTACAAATACTGTGTCATGGCACTATTTCTAAATCGGCTGATGCTTATGTTTACTTCATAGTGAAATCCAGTACACCTGCTGCCATATCAGTAGAACAAATCATTACTGCCACGAACATGACAAATTTGTAAATCTTCAATCCTCAAAGACATTATTACCCATCAATCTTGGCAAAAGCATGCTTGACCTCTTCATGAGGATTTAGAATACCAGAAATTAAAAAATGCAGGAACAACTTTAATTTACTCCAGAAGGCATTATACTATGAGGATCGAAAATGGTCATACCTGAGAGTCTAAAACAACCAGTCATTAAACTGAAACATGAGGGAATCGTGGAATTGTTGCTACA
The DNA here is from genome assembly GCF_964261635.1 of Lissotriton helveticus. NCBI lineage: Eukaryota > Metazoa > Chordata > Amphibia > Caudata > Salamandridae > Lissotriton > Lissotriton helveticus. The sequence goes on from NC_136070.1 coordinate 1,093,685,155, forward strand.
AAACGAGCTCTACGGGACAGAGTGTGGTTCTCTCGTTTTGATGATAGTTGAAAAAGAATTGAGGGCCTGTCATGTGTGCAACTGCTTGTCATCCAGAACAACCCTGCGTCCATTAAAAATGTCAGATCTTCAAAGCATGCATGGGTCAAGATTGCAATTGATTTGTTTGGGCCCATTGACAATGGACATCATTTACTAGTCATTGTTGTTTAATATTCCCCTTGTGGAAGATCTGTCATCAACTGCTCATGACAGAGTCATTGAGAGATGAAAAAGTATTTTTGAAGCATGGGGTGTCCCTTCGTTTTTGAAATCTGACAATAGCCTGCCTTTCAATAGTCGAGAATTTCAAGATGTTCTCACTCATCTAAATGCCAAGCATCAGAAAAGCACACATCCTTGGCCTCAGGCAAATGGTGTTGTCAAGAGATTTATGAGCACCCTCAAGAAGACTGTTAAGCGTGCTGTCCTGAAAAAGCTTAAACTCAAATCAGTTCTTCATTCTACACTTTGTGCATACAGGTCAATTCCCCATTCTACCGCTGCCACCTTAATGTATGGGAGAGCCATAGGAACCAAGTTGCCACAATGGACTACTGAAAGATCTATTGACATTGATAAATTTCACACTACTGATTCATCTCACAAGCGCAACATGAAGACCTATGACCCATTGTCAGGCATAAACAGAAAGGCAAGTGTGATGCTCCTTTTAATGCTGCCCACTGAGTGTTGTGACTAGTAAAGAACACATGGTGACTGCTCACCGTCCTGGAAAGACCATCATGCGAGATTCTTCGCATTTCAAGCACCTGCCTCGTCATTCGCCAACTCCAGATATCAGAAGTGAGACTGATCCACCTGAGAATACGGAGAGCCCAGCGACTGTACCAGTGACTCTGTCACCAGTGCCAGAGACACTTCTCCTGTAACTCCGCAGCCTCACATGACAAGATCTAGGTGATTGATTCGAGCACCAAAACGACTTATTGAAGAGTTGTCATGTATATATGTATTATTTGTACTTTTTATTTAACGAAGGGGGAGATATAGTGTCTTGTGAATTAGAGACAACGGGATCCTTTTGGTTCCTGGCAGACTCCATAGAACAATGACGTAAGTGCTTGGGTGTAGTGAAAGAATTCCGATGTAGAATGTTCCGTTAAAACACACTGAGGACTAAAGATGTGTAATACCAAGCTCCATGTGTGGTGTGATCCTTTACATGTACTCGGGCTGGGGAGGATGCTACACTTAGAGAAGCAATTTTCTTCACATAGTTGGAGGGAATCAATGAAAAGCCCAGCTTTGTCGGTCACAGATAAATTGGTTATGGGTGTGGCCTGTTGCCACAAGTTAGGATTAGGATGACAACCATATACCTTTTGAAGTTAATGGGTAAAAGGTAGAGAAAGTATGAATAGTTTTGCCCATTGTATAATTAAAAGTAGTCTAACAATCAATAATATGGATGTAAGTGTCTGGGTGAATGTAAAAAGTTTTGAAAAATTGGTAAGGGCCTCATTACTGTTGCGTCTGAATCAGGATTCTGTGTTTTACGGTAATTACCACAACAACAGGTTTTTCTTCTCTCATATTTTTCGCCACATCACTAATGCCAGTTTTTGCACTTCAGAATACAGGTTAGAGCCTAATTATTATTCTGAGGAATTTAACTAGGAATAGTGTAGTAACGACTTGCCCATTCACTACCGCACCCTGCGGCATCAGTAATTACCGGATGCAATATTACTGCAGAAATAAAATGGAAATTAGAATTAGTCCCAAAGCGTTGGTGCATTCTGTTTTACGTGTATCAAGACGAATAAGTGGGGCGAGTTACGAGCATGCACACCACTTCTTTCCTGCTTGCTGCACAAATTGCACATTTGTATGTTTAGAACATGTATCTACAAGTCCCCAGTGTAGCCAAAACACGAAAGAGGTTCTGGGTTGCAGACAATTTACATAACAAGTTTTCGATTTGTTTCCCTGCATTTACTATACATAATATTGACCCACATACTCGCCTTCAATAGTCTCTGGTGTGCACCGTCTTTTCCCTACAGAGTTTATTTTTATCCCTTTTTTTCTGAAATATGTTTTTGTTAATGCTAGAAAAACCTAATCAGAAATTGACGGTTTAGTTTCTAAACTCTCCTTTTGTTGTGCTGTAAATCAGCGTCGAATAAAAACAGCATGACGTTTAAATTGGCAAAATGAGTTGGCAGGTAGATGAAAGAGGGAAGTGATGTCAACCCATAATGGATGTCTTTGAAAGCCGTACATTCGCTGTAATTACAGACATAACCTCCAACTTCTCTAACCGCAGCCGCTTTCCTTAGATTACGTCACAGCCCCAGCACTATACTTGGGTATTTTTAACAGTGGGTCGCCTGGTGTTTTTGGAACTAATTATAAAGTCTGTTGTGTTGTTCGACGTTAAAGTGGTCACGTCTTCAGACCACCACAAACGTTACCTCGCAGCCCCTCATTTTATCTAAAAACTGTTTCCGTTTGAAACATGTTTCTTGCTGAAATGAAGGTTTTGTGTCCTTACTTTGCTTATATTGATAACGATTTGCACTTCCAACTGCTTCCTATTGGCTGTTTATCAGAAACCTTAAACCAATTCAGAGACTAAAACGGAGTGGGCAACTTTATAGCGAGTGTGGAGGCGGATGATGGCGGACAACACACTCCATAATTACAAACCTCAGTTTTGGAGATGAGAATAGAAAGCCATACTGGAGAAAAGTAACACGGGTGGAAGATTTTGGTCCTAATTTAGAATTCGGGTGATTGGTTACGCCATCACTAATATGATGGATATCCCTCTGCCCTATTACACGTGCATTATCCAATGGCACTTGTAAGGTGTGGCTTAATGGGGAGAAGGTCTATCTGGCCGAAAAAATTAATGTGTCCATCTGTAATGAACTAGTGCTCATGTAAAGCGCTCTGATACCTTTGGATCGAGTTCGCACTATATGAAAACTGCAAAAAATAAATAAATATGGCAGACGGGACATGGCAACCCCTCCTCCAAACTCTAAATCGGGCTGTAAGTTCCCCTAGTTGTATAAGTACTATTCGCTGATAGGAACATCAAAAGAGCATAAAACAAAAACACTGCCCAATAGGCCAACCCTAACAACCAAACACAGCATATATAACAAAGCTTCAGCACTCTATCCATCCCACCCTGCATGTTGAAGCACAGCAGAATACTATAAGATGAGAGCATCTCTGGTCCTCACGCTTGATACCAAAACACATAGGCCACCCTACAAATCCACATATCAACCAAGCCCAACTTATGGTGTAGTTGTTACCCTTTTGCCAGTGCACTGAAATATGAAGTGCTGTACAAATATAAGGACAGGGCAATACATTATATTGAAGCCAGAAGAAGGGATGATGTCACAGTGATCCTAGTACAATAAGTATATTATCTAAACAGTAGAAGTGTTTATAGTTTCCACAAGAATGTACCCAACCATGCAGTTATTATCTTCATCTACCCCAGCATGCCTTCAAGGAGTGCTGTGTTTTCTGGAATTGTATTTCCTGGGAGTCGTCTCCCAAGTGTAAGTAACAGCGGTTGCCATAGCTTCCTGAATTCCTCAGAAATGTAATGTGGTCTGTGGGCCAATAGTTGTATCATTCAAGTTCCACTGTGATGCACAAAAACATCTGTGAATCATCTTTTTATCTTTGTTTTCTCACGTGCAAGCGATGCCTTACCACGCTTCTACATCGGGATCTGATCATCGACTTTGCAGTTTACCCAGTTCAATTTTCAACTCTTTCTTGCCAAGTGCTGGTGGTGACATTCATGTTGTTTCTATCATGGTAGAGGATCAAGGCAAAAACATGGGCTGTAAATACATTGTAAGATCTTCATACTGTCAAATAAGTTTTATTTCTTGGACTTCACTTGTGTCCTACTGAGGGGCCTCTCCATAACTTAAATGTAAGCCTGGATATCAGATCCATTTCTAACCGAATTATTAAACCCTGGTAGGTGGCCTGCCAGCACACCAGCCCAACAGGTTAGTGGATGCCATGGTATCCACTATTGTATGAGAAGACTGCTGCCTGTCTTTTAGAGATCTCTGCATGCTTGGTGTTGATCTATAAGCCTTCAGAGCAACTGCTGGTGTGGCAATTGCTCAAAAGACTGAACAGTTTGCAGAAGAGGCACCATGCTTGTTCATCTGATTAGGCAAACTTTTTTTGTTTTAAAGACTAAACGTATAGTTTCTAGCTTTCTTTTAAAGATTATTATACCCGATAAAACCCCTAAGAGGCAAATATTTGCTTTTCAGTGGAAAGCGGACAACATTTAATTTAGTTGCACTTCTGTTACTTTGGCACAAAGTATTGCAAGGGCAGTCTTTATCTCTTAGCTCTTGTCTATAATGGAACCTGCATTCAGGATCATGGTACCCTACACAATATACAGATAGGCTTGTCTCCAAGTTCCCTGGGTTCCCACCACCCACTCCTAACTCCTATCCCTCTCGTTTTGGAAACATGATTCACCCCTTCTGGTTTCAGCTCTCTACAAGTTGATGTTCTGTATTTAATTACCACATATCTAGCTGTGCTTGTTCTTTCCATACAGAATCAGTGTATGAAGCACAACTGCTGCCCAGAAGGCAAAGATAAAGTTGCTTGTGTAAGTCTTATAAATACTCTAAAGGGGCAGAGCAATCCTAGCACTGCTTTCAATTAAACAGAGGCCTGGCAGAAATCATTGCTTTGTAGGCCTCACGCTGGCTTCCAAGTAAACACAAGATTCACTTGGCATGGCCACACAATATAAAGAAACACAATGAGAAGAATAGATTCAGGAAAGAACACAGCTCTGCTTTGTAGTCTTCCTACTTTTAGCAGATGACGTCCTATGCCTCACTAGTTTGATGAATTCACAGTGAGACTTACACAGGCAAACGTCCAAAGGCCTTCTGCAGGACATGTCATGAAGTTTCTTTACTACTACAGATGTTTTTCATAGAGTAAGCAGCACAGTTCATGACACTACAGATTATATAGCAAACAGTATGAATAATAAATCATTAGCAGTCTTTTCTCCAATGATCAATGAAAGCAAGGCCACATTAGGCAGTTTAATACATCTAATACCCCATTTCTTAATTGGTATCTTGAGTCAAAGAGCAGTAAAAGATAACGCTGGCTAGCACTAATGGTGCGTTAAACACCTTACAATATATAGCTTATATTGTCAGTAGAAAATCATGTTTCATCAATTTTTTGCTATTTGACTAAAGACAAAAGCAGCAAAAAGGCGTGTTAAATTCCCACGGTTAACCTTTTATCTGCTGCAATCAAATCTTAATGAGGAGCACACATATCTCTAACCATGCACATCCTTGACATAGGTTGGACTTGCCTTCTGTAAAGAAGAGTTTGAGTGTTGGGAAACAATACAGACAGTGAGATGAGAGAAATAATGGAAACGTAACTCAGAAGAGGGTATTCAAGTGAGGCATAGAAGGAAGAAGATAAGGAGAAGGTAGGAATTAAGTCATTAGAAGCAACATTTTTGGTAACTGCTGGAAAACCATTGTCCCTGTGATTTTGTTTATGGTTCAAATAAAGTAAACACTGATCACCACTGATTTATACAAGTTATGAAAAACTGGAGTAAACTAAAAAAAAAAAATCATCAATAGATACTGAAGACATCAAAGCCTCAATAAACACCTAAAATCCCAAATTGGGAGTTTGTTCCCGAAAAAGAACAATACACCCTTCTTCCCCCAGGTGAAGGAAGGTTTCTTCTTGTGCTTCCTGGTAACTGATCAATTTTCTTGTTTGCGACATGACTTTTCCCTGGCAAGGAAATCTGATAATAGTCATCCCATCCTAAATAGGGCGGTGTAGCCATCACTGTGACCTGCCGGCCCAGTGCCAGGTGAGCCTCCATGTTAAAGGTTTCCAACGGCAGAGCCAGCCAAGCCTCTGCTGTCGGAAACCCTGCGGTTCGCATGCCTCTAAATGTGGCAAGGGAATGACAGCTTTGGTGAGGGGAGAATGCCACCAAACTCTAAAGTATCCTTTTTGTGTGATTATTGTTTTGTATTGCATTGTAATTTCATTTATATAGTGCTTTAAGCCAAGCAGCAAGCTGCTCCAGATCCCAAGGTTCATGTTTTTTTCACTGGTTATTGTTGGTTATTCGGATTAGTGTTGTGCTGTTAAGAAACTATTCAATGCAATTACTCCACATTCTAAGTGGTAGATTAAATAAGTAGGGGTTATGCATGTTCTTCAATGAGACAGTCTATGTAAATCTACGCTAACAGTTGATGGTATTAATAGATGAGCTGTAAGAGATTAGGTAATGTTAAGTTGCAGGGGTATGACTTTTAAAAGAGAGTTTATGATGATCTTTGAAATGAGCTGTGGGCAATTTGAGGAAATACTGTAATAGAGGTTAATTTAACCAACCATGTGAGACTTAGAGTAGGCTCTGCACAGAGAGGATGCATGCTGAGGATAGTTTGGAGATGGTTAATTTGAAAGACAAGGAGATGAAACATTTTGGCATTTTAAGTCAAGGTCAGTTTTTATGGGAATACATAGGAGGCTCTATTGAGATTGCATGAAGTCTGAGGATGCAAAACTATAAAAAGAAACAACATGATTTGCATGTGAGATAGTGCTATATTACATACTTTTTGATTAGCACTAGAACCAGGCAAACAGTCTGTCCCCTAGACGGCTACCACCAGGCCAACTCTTCATCAAGGAGAGCGGAGCAACTCAAGGGCTGGAAGAGTAAAGTAATGGCTGGACACATATATAGGGCAATATTGTGATGTTTAGACTGTGCTCAAAACCAGTAGTAACCTCATGATCATAGCTATGTGAAAGAGTATACTGGTTCATAGTATAGACATCAGAAGGAGAGTTTGCAAATACTGAAGTGAATATCTTGGAAATATGATAAATAGGCAAAAATGTTGGACCAGCCAAGTAGACCACTCCACTACTCTCTTAATCTCATTTGTAGAACCGAAGTCTTATCTGGCCAATGTGTTCCTTGCAATCTCATTAGTTGTATAACAACTTGGCTTGTACTGTCACCAGCTCCAAGATTCTCATTTTACTGGTAATTTCATACCTTTAACTGGTATTATGAGGAACAAATGACAGTTTCTTGAACTTTCCACTCTATATTTAATGTCATACTCCTAGATTCCTTTGTATTACCAACAACTGTCAGGCTAGCCTGTTCTCAGGATGGGTTGTGAATCCATCTGGCTACAATTTTTGTGAACGAGGCATTAGACAAATAGACGAGGGACTCAGTACCATATGTGATGGATGCTGAACGGCTTCGAGCCTCGTAGAATTGCTGCCCATATATATAATGCTCCGCAGCTCATGGTCAGTGGCCTGCATAAGGGTAAACCTGGTTTCCTGGCATGAGGTGTGAACCTCACAGGAAGATGTCCAAAACGTGACTTTCTTTACTTGACTCCGTATGAGTCAAGTAAAATTGCTGCCCACCTGACTTGGATCAGAACCACATGGGAGGTCAAACCTGAACATGACTTGATGCCATTCAGAGTTCTTGATTTTGCATCATATAAAACTTCTTCCATATATGATAATTGCAAAAATAGGTGGACGAGAATATTACTTCGTTACCATTTCAAGGAACTAATAAACTCTAGAAGGTGAATGGGGCTTTAGACTACAATTACAGGAGTCGGTGTTACATGTTTGTAGCATTGTGGTTAGTAAGGAAAAAGTATTTATGGCTGTTTATTTTCATGCATGAACAATTGTATTATTGTATATAAGGTTACTTGTGCTCAAACGAATTCACAATTAACCCCTTCGACGCTCATGACGAGCTCAGCTCGTCATGGAGTTTCCATTGATTTCAATGGAAATTACATGGAAGATTATCAGGGACCTTAGCATCCAAGTGGTTAATGGATTTATGCTATTTGTTGTCGTGGTCTTGAACTGTTACAGTTCTTAATCCACTTGAATGTTTGACTCATTTCTACAACATGACTATCATTTTACAGGCAGTCCTTTCAAAGTTCCTGTGAAAGACGTTGTCGATCCCGCCAAGGTGAAGGTTGTAGGACCTGGTTTGGGAGCAGGTGTCCGAGCAAACATTCCACAGTATTTCACTGTGGACACCAGCAAGGCTGGCATTGCTCCACTGAAAGTGCTGGTCCAAGGCCCTAGAGGTAAGAACTTTGCATAAGCAGAGTAATCCTATTCTGTTACACTTTCTACATGTTATGCCAGTCTGAGTCCTCCTTCACTTGAGGGTTAGATGCCGATATTATTAAACTATGTGTGGGTACATATCTCCAAAGAAAATGCACTTTTGCAACACATAAATCTTTCACCGGGTATCATATGTCCAGAAGAGCTGGGTCTTTGGAAGATGCTTACAATGTCCATGAAACACATACTTTTAGACAATGGATTTGATTGTAAATCATTTACATAGTCACTGCCTATGCTGAACATCAGATAGAGGTCTGTCTCTTCTGATCATAGATTGAACACACCGTGGTTATGGCCTTTTTTCTTTTTTTTGCTCCTGGATTTGCCTCGCTCTCGACAGGTCAATGTGAAGCAAATATTTATAAAGAAGCCCTCTCTCAATTCCTGGTATCATCAATATGTAATATGTACCCTAACAACAACTGCACATCATTTGCCATGTGAAGTGAATGTTTACTTGTGCGCCTCCAACAGTTGTGTCTACTGAGGTAGCTCCAATGCATTGCTTAATTAGTCAGTATTACGTTTTGACTTCAATTAAACATATACAGTTTACCACAACACTGTCTCCTTCATTAAAGTGTGTTGACATTTTCAAGAGCCGCACTGTTCAGCATTATTGGCCTGTGCTATGAAAGAGGCATGTATAAATGCTTGCGCCTGGTTGAAAGTAATGTTCACTTGGTTATCATGTTTCAGTCACGCCATCTGCTCTAAGGCTGAAATCAAGCCACAATTTGGGCCTTTTTAAATGTTGAAATTTGTTAGAAAGTATATGGTCCCACAAACTGCTCACTTACTTCAAAGAATAAATACACTTTTATAGTGTACAGTATAAAAACTCAATTCAGTTACTCTGTACCTACTACACATATTGTAATAAATGTTTTATTACAGTAGAATGATAATTGGAAGAGGATAAAAGAAATGTGGGAGACAAAGGATTTTACATAGTACAAGTGATATACATTAGTATCCGAGACCTGTTTATGTGAAATTCTTCAGTAAGCTCATTGACCCTATTCGCTCATTTTTTAATCAAATATATTGAACATATTCCAATAAAACATACTTATTGCATATCTGCCAATGGTTACCAAGATATGAATTTATTGCCCTTCAGGCCCCAGTGACTTGGCATAACAGTACTGCTGACCGCAGGCACGTGTTTGTTCTCGTGTAGATCACTTGTTGACCAATAGTATCCTTCACTGTGGTAGACACAATGTCCATCTCAATTGTTCTATACACTGATGATTCTGTGTTGGTTATTACGTGTGATGTAACAGTCTTTTGATTCTAGCTGAAGAGCCGGATTCCCAAGGTTGGCGCAGTCCTTTGAAAGTGATTTCAGAGTTCTTTAAAGGTGATCCGCGGGGTGATATTATTGAGCCAGGTTAGAATTTTTTGACCTATGCTCTTCACTCAAATTTTCACAGCCACAAAGCACACAGGACAGCCAGCTTCAGATGATATGTGCTAAATTTGACTTGCTTTGATGCAACCAGTGCTGTGTTATTCACAATATCTGTCGGTTGGTGATTTGTTGCTTTCTTTTCAATTAAAGTTGCCATTACAAATGTTCTTGGCAGAAATGGTTTGCTGGTTAAATGATCATGCTTATTGATTGCATGCAGAATCTAAAATCAATTAAAATCAATTAAAGGGAAGACTTTATGAACACATGCACTTTTTTCTTATTCAATTGTTCACTCTTAAAATGATCACATGCGTTTCAACAGTAGTTGACCATCTTTTATTTGAAAAGCATTCTGGACTCATGAAGAGTTTATTAGATTTATAGAGCACATTCCCGGTTGTCTTCAAATCATTTTCCGTAATTGCTTCTGTGATCAGGAAGAATTAAATGAATTCCAAATTATACAAAAATCCTTCAAAGTAGGTTAAGCCTGTAATTAAATTACATGGGTGCACTGATTTTTCTCTTACTTCCAAATTCTTTCACATTACCAATAACTTGCATTGTCAATTACATCACAAGGGCATGACACACAATATCCACCAGATTGAAAGCACAAAGATGGGACAGACTGAGAGAGAGAGTGTGTTTTCCTCTCTCTTGGCCTTGTGGCCCTTTGTGGTGCCCTAGCTATGCACCTCATTATCACGTCCTTTATTTTCACTTGCCAATTTGAACCAGAAACCCAGTCTGAACACAGGTCTTTTCAACGTATCAGCCACCTTTAGAACCCACATTATTTGTGTCTCCTGTCTTAATCAGGCTTCAGACATTTTACATCTTTAGCCTTCAATGTGTGTGGCCTCCCTGACATTGCCATTATTTATGAACTCACAAGCTTTCTGAACTTTAAAATTCATTTAAGCTTATATTTTGCAATAACTGGACATTGGAAAATATTATTACCCACCTTTGTTGTTGTCATAGAACTCCATGGGATAAGGGAATTTGAATAGGCTCCCCATTTCTTCAGCAGCTTCTAGGACTTTCTACGTCCCAGAATCCCATGCTACTCATATGAGGGAGCTGTCTTTTTCAGATTTGATAGTCTATATTCTGAAAGGCAATATAAATTATTATTGTAGCATGTAGGAAATCTTCGTTTCTAGAATTCCAAGCAAGTTCTGAAAATCCAGTTGGCCAAGCAGGAGTTAGAAGTTGGATACACTTAATCTGTAAAAGGTTCCCACAGACACCAACACTCATTTTTACTCTATAATTAAGCAGGGACATCCAAATACCTCAAGATTGCCTTGTAGTCTAAAATCAAGATGATATAGCTTGAATTCATCCTTACAAAAACTGACTCCTGATCCATACAAAATACTTCTGACTTGAGTTATTAATATTTTAATAGACCTCAATGATCTCTCTGTACCATGATAGTATTAGCTGCAATGAGGGAGAACATTTGATTTTATAGAGCACAATAGACTTGAATCTGTTTAGCAGAGCTACATCTTCAGAAAGGACAAATAATAGTTCAAAATGGAAAAAAACTGAAGAAAACACTTTGAGAATTGCATGTATATCTTCTCATCCTGTTAATGCACTGGCTAGGTTTTTCACGTGTTTTGGACCTTTGTCCAGCACATTTCAGTAGAAAAGTGATTGCCCGAAGAACTATCCTTTGAGCATCCCTTGTTATTCTTACAAAGGATGCTGCACTATGCATCTAATAGAAAGCCTTTCCAAATAAATAGCGGGTTGTGGCATGATGTAATTTTGGCCCTTACGTAAACTGTGTAAAGGACACATTCTCTTTAGATGATTCTCTCAGGCTTCCACATTAATTAATTATAATTTGTGCATTTTGCTTAGGCCTCACATTGATTTCTTACTGTTTAGCTCTTAAAACAATCATCAATGTTAAATTGACTGCAGCCGAGAGAATACTATCTCCCAGCTGTTTGTAATCTTTTGTGAAATTACCACAGACCTGTACACACGTATAGGTTTCTTTTGACCACTAGATTATCTTGTGCATACCTCTTTGGTTTGAGATTGATTATAAGCCCTCATCTGAGAGCATATCACCCAAGTTAGTGTTAGTAGCATTCTGAAGCAGTTCTCCATCAAGAAGAATTGCTGAGTAAGAACTTGGACCTTCTCCATTACTTCTGCATATAAACTTCGTACTTGAAAGTTGCCTTATTGGTCGCCATTTTACTCAAGCTGTGTTAAGCAACATGTTTGCTTTAAATACCATTTTGTGCAATGCTGTATTTATCATCAATGTTATGTGCCCCACTTCTTTGCAATATGAGTGTCAGGATTCAAGGCAATCAACAGTACATGTAATGTATGTATTCTTTGTCTAAGAACACCTCTAGAATTCCCCTATTCCAAAGCTCTTGCTGCAAATTAAGGGGCACTATATACCTAGATATAAAGTTCCAACTGTAGGTATTCTACAGATCTGCTAAACAGACTATTCACAGCAGCTTTGTACCATTTGTCGTGAGGAAACATGTTTTTGATTGAACAGTCTCAGTTTATTGGTAATTTAAAATGTAAGCAGATTATTACAACCTTTTTATTACTGTTATGTTAGTGGACCATATTTGTAATCAGAGTATAAAATGACATGAATGAAATTAAGCACAAAGCATAACAGCTCTGTTCCTTTTCAGTGGGTCAACTGATATCCTAGAGCCTACATGTAACATTGAGTTGCTTTTTCAGAATAATTTTTGGGATAGATGGGTATCCTTGGAGCTAAGAAAAAGGACAATGTAGAATTTCATAAAGTTTCCTTCCCTTTAATATTATAAACATGTGCTGAAATATAAATGATGAAATTTGTGCTTGATGCATGAATGCTGCAGAATGTTTTGCATATATTTTGTCATAATTGAAACATTGGGAAACGTTTTATTTTTTACATTGTTCTTAACAAATGTGAACTTTCTGTATTACATTGTCCATCAGAACATTTGCAATTTTTCAGTAATTAATAACAATTTCAAAGATGTGCTACACCATTTGAAGGTGGATTCCTGACACGTGAAAGGGACACCCGAAGCCCCCTCTTCAACAGTGGATGGGATCCTCTGGGATAAACCATTTCAATTGAGATTCAGGAAGAGGCATATTTGCCCTCCGCAGAGAATTTCTTGGTAGAGTTTAGCTGCACAATGCGTGCATATAATACCTAATTGGTATTCACCACCTATGCTTTAAGCTGACAGAAAAGTATTTTCATGGGAATGGTCCAATGCAAATAAGGCCCTGCATTATTTTCCACAGGTGGTGAACTGTGGATATTCCAGATGGCAGTAGTAACCACCCACTACAGCTGCAGCTTGTGTAATAGATCAGTAATTTACACCTAGTCGAAGTCTCATCTTTTGTTCATGGTATCTTTCACCACTTTATGTACTGGTGCAAAACACTTTACAATTAAAAATAATATTTAAAAGAGAGAAAGGATATACAATTGTGGCAGAAAGAATAAGGAAAGAGTGTAAATATATGGAAAAAAAAGCAGTGGGGAAGTAATACTTCATATGTCAGTGGTTTTCAGAATGCATTTGAAACGATTTTGAGGACCATTGTGGAGAGAGGGCGGTCAGGGCTGAAACACAAGGTCATAATTCCACTAGTTTTCAGGCCATGCCAAGATTAATGATGAAACCCATTATGCCTGAAAGGAATTAATGAAGTGAAGGTAGGATTGCAGAAAAGGGTGGTTTGTTGTCTCAAGGAATTAAAGTATGGGGCTAGAGAGGGCATTATTCCTGGAGGTGCTGCATAGACAATGTGGGATGGTTTGGCTTATTAGAAAGTAACCTAACATGGAAAGTTATACGGCTGTATAGCACAGTTTTTGCTTCTTCCATCACCTTAAAATGTAGGAAAGGTGATAAAATTAAGCATTTAATAGGGGTGTAGTGGATATTTATCGAAGTCTCAAATTTTTGTAGACCACTCGCAAGACAGTTGGAGGATTGAAGGATAGCTAGCTGTAGTGAAAGGAAACAGCTGGGTGCCATTCAAGTGGAAGGCCCAGTCTAGTCTGAAGATAATCATAGATTAGCATACAAAACCAAAGTTGGAAAAATGAGTGCGCACATACGTATGGCTAGATGGAATCTCTCTGTTTTAGCAATGTAAACATTGAAGATGACCGATAAATCCTAGATAAGGCTAAGCAATTTGATTAAGGTTGATATTAGGGAGGTTATCTCATTGTGGGAGGTAAGAAATGGACAGATATGAATTGTATTATGAAGAGTGAGAGAAGACAAACTTAGGCTTTCTGTCTTTGAGAGCATAGCAAGACATTCAGTTCTTTATGATGTGAAGCAACCCTTCAGGTTGAGGACATAATACTACACGCTATAAAATTAAACCTTGGTGCACTCCATCTCACATGAACAAAGCTGTGACTTCTGGAAAGATTGAGTCTGCTCAGAAAGAAAGAATAAAAAGTATCCAAAGTCCTTGCCTCTCGCACTTAGAGGTTCGAGTGGAAATTAAAGCCAAATGGGCAACGGGGTCAGAATCTGCTGATAATGTCTAAATAATGAGTTTCCATGAGTTTCCATTTTGTAGCATTGCAGGAGCATGTTCTATAAAAAGAAAGATAGTTGCCTGTGTTTCACCAGGGGCTGAAGTCAAAGTGGTATGGCTTAAGAAAGGTGTGAGATTCCATTTGTAAGGGTAATTTGGCAACAATATGTATTTAATTAGTTTAAAAAAAACAGCAAAGAACTGTGATTGTATGATAGTTGGCCAAGTTAACCTAGTATCTTTTGAATAGAGGGAAGCCACAGGCGATCTTGTGGCAGCTAGGTTTCATGATGTAAGAATTGCTATAGCACAGTAAGGGATTTAGAAAAAGTCTCTTTTGAGGATTCCTGTATAACTTTGGGGCCAGCTACAGAAGGGTTTGGGGAGCTGCAAGAACGGATCATACTGCTTGATACAACTCTAGTAAGGCAAATGTTCTCTACTCCAAATCCTGGTAATGGGGATGTCGATATATTTTTTGTGGTCAAAGAGAAGAAGTTTCCATGTTTTTTTGTCCATTGGACAAGTAAATCTAACTTCCTGTAGTACAAAACCTGTGGCTGCCAGTTTACAGTCCCATAGTATGGAACCATGAAAGAGGATTGTCAGCCAATAAGGCGAGATTTCTGTACACATTTACATGTTGATCAACCATGTATCCCAGTGTCAAAATGTCTGTACATGTTTGCCAAATGTAACAATTTGTGGTTTCTATAGTGCTCACGAATGCAATTGCATGCAGAAGTTTGAAAGCAAGATTGTTTTTTTTTTGCTTTCAAAATAGAATGTGCACAAAATATCTGGCTTCTTGGGGAAGAAAAACATTCTGCTGAACTAATTTGCAGTTTAAATACCATATTTCCGTGGCATAATTTAGTAAAATGTGTTTGATTAATGACGCTGCTAAAATAATTAGTCATTTAAATTCCCTGTAAAAGTTACATGTGCAACATAAAAATAGATTCGGGATATAATTATTAAAGGACGTCATAAAAGTGCACCTGCGGGCATATGTTCAAGTATTGCTGCAGATTTTTGACTTTCAGAAATTCACAAGACATACAAATTTAGGTTTGAAAATTATACTTCTAGGAAACGTTTGTGAATTCTGTTTTTGTAAGACCACATATACAAGTGTATATTTGCTCATGTGAAAATGTGCTGAGCAATTACAAGCTCAATTTCCATACACCACTTCTTTCCCAAACAGGTTTTACTCCTGCCTTTGTCGGGAATACATTTCCAACCTTTTCCAGTGATGGAAGAGATTGCAGAGGAGTTGAGGAATACCCTTAAACCTATGTTTGGGGGAATGCCCCGACTCAATTGGGCTTTCCAGCCTCAAGTTAACTCTTCCCACCTACTTTCAGCCCTAATATGTAGTTTTGTGGAAAGGTGGTAAAATCAAAGTCTTTCTAGAATGCAAGACTTGATATAATATGAGCCCTGGAATAATCGGAGAGGCTATTACCACAGCACTGATGTAATAAAGACGCTGCCGTCATTTGTCAACTCCCTACTTGGCACTAAATGGAAGACGTGGATATTTTAACAGGACAAGTAGATTTCTGAATCCTTCAGTCCATTGGCAACTCAATAATTTATATTCAGACCTCTATCCTAGGAGCACTGTAATGTTCTTAGGCAGAGAGGGGTTCATTGAGTTGGAAACCTTCCAATTGGTAATTTAAGTAGCAAACGTTTTTTGTAGGGGAATGGGGAAAAAAGCGGTTCATGCATTTTATTGAGTGTGAAATGGAAAGGAGAAATGTAGTAAGGATGCCGCTAAAGAGAAGAAGATAAAGCACTGCCTATGTAACTATAGGTCCTTTCCCTACACACAAAGTGCACGTAAGCATATGCACAGACACAATACACAGATAAAGATGAAATTCAAATTTAGGAGACAATTGATTGCAACCACTATCTCTTAAGTCTGGTAGGTGCCTTCATTTAATCATCATTCAATGTTTGAGATTACACATGCCCAAAGGGTAATGCAGTTATCCCATAGCTTCACTGGTTTTACACATTCATATGAATGACACACTGGTTAGAGTGTGGCTAGGTGCAGAGAAGTGAAGCCTGTCTTGTGTGTTGTAGGTGTGGTGGAGCCCGTTGACATCATTGATAATGGAGACGGTATTCACACAGTCAAGTACACGCCCACACTGGAAGGTCCTTACGCAGTCTCTGTCCAGTATGCTGATGAAGAAATACCTAAGAGGTAAGTTACATTGAGAAGCTTGTTCTTGAATCTGTAAGGCCACTAGGTGTATGCATTGGAAGCTTTCAAAGAAATACGTTTAGAATATGGCAAGAGCTCTCCTGTAAATGCTCACTAGTAACTGTAGTTAATTTGAAATTACTGACTCTTTTGTAGTATTTGTCCTAGGGATGTTCTAATAGGTGAACCTTAATAATGCTTATTTTCAGAGTAATACAACACAGAATTTCAATTGTATTAGTTATTTCCTGTTTGTCTTTGCTTGTATGGGGCCTTAAGGAATAAGATGTTTACTAGGCCAAATAAGTTATATACTAAAGGATTGTATGACAGTATATCATAGTAATTTATATCGACTGAGAATTAGATTGCATCAACTATATCTCCACGTTGAATATATTATTTGTGCCGCTACATTATCTACCTAACTCTATTCACAGTTGTATTCCTCTACTATCCTTACTTATATTTACCTTGGCGTGTAGTGGGGCAACAGTATAGTAGCTTGCAATAAATTAGGCCGGTGATATAATGTATGTGATATGTTGTGAGTATCCTCACTGGAGAAAATGTTTATTTAGTTGATGTTGCTGGAAGGGTTTCAGGTTTTAAGTAACACACTTAGGCTTTGAGGGATGCCGGTTTATAACTTTTCTTTAAACAATCTCAGTTGCACAGAATTCGTAATATATTCAGATTCAGAGTATAGGAATAAAGAAAGGGTAAGAAAGATGTGAACATTCCTTCCTGGAAATGTGTGAAATTGATTGTGTTCTCAAAAGAAGTAAATTCACGATACTCAAAACAAAGAAGAACAGAGGATATGGGACTGATTGAGATTTAGTCGAGACATTTTTTATTCACTTGTTCTTAAGACCATTCTGGGTCTAGCAAAAGAGAAGATTTTTTCCTACCTTGTTCTGCCATTCAAGAGAGTGGCTCCCAATTTCCCTGAGAAAACCCCAGGCGTGTTAGGGCATTTAAATTGTTGTTTATTTTAAAGAAATAAGCCCCCATTTGGCATAACTTTTTTGCAAAAAGTGCTTCCACCAGGTTGACAGGAGCATATTCTTCAAAATGATCCCTGCCAAGTGTACAGGCATCTGTGAATACGGCTGGCAATATTCAGCCAGGACAGCGGGTTGCCCGTGAAAGTAAAACATGTCCCCCTAATTTGCTCTATAATGAAAAACCATCTCCTTTCTCACCAACGTATGTAGGACATGATCCTTTTCCTATGATCTGTCCATAAACCTGTATGCTCCTTCCATGCCTTGGCGGCCATTGGTACTTGCACTTGTTCTTATATCATTCAAAAGGGTCATCATTGTTCCGTTTGAGATAGACACTTCATGCTGATTTGTTCGCTTGTGCTTAACTTGGAGCAACTCACATTTTGTTTCAGGTTGCCTTTGTTCTGAAGTCTGTCTCCCATTTGCTCTAGTCCAGCGTTTTTAAGCATTTCAGACCAAATATCTGTGAGGAAGGGCACTGGAGGTTCAATAATCTCCAATATGCTGCATCCAATGACAAGGGAGCCAATGTACATTTTAGTACTAGCTTTGTCCATTCTTCCTTTCTTGTCCGAACCCATTTTCTCTTACTTGGCAAGCCCACCCTCTCACCCAATGCTATTTCTTCTTACTGGTGAGCACTCTGATGAACAATATATGAAGCAGGAGAATGCAGAGCAGCTGTGAAACCCTCAGAAGAAACCTCCTCTATGCAATCTTAAATTTCAGACTCATTTTATGGTGGAAGTGAACAATGAGCCCATTGATTGGTGTGACTGGAGAAGGTCGAGTGATCGCTGTCCAGGTGAAATACCCTGATATTTACCACAGCCCTCTGGTCTTGGCTAAGCAAAGCCCACTTAAATCTTCAGCAATTTAGAAGAGCCTAGGCCCAGAGTGTCTATAATTTTCCATTTACTTGTGAAAAAGATGTACTAATGTTAATATTAGCAATACTAGTGGGAGAGTCTCATAGGGACGCGTTTGATTGCCGTTGAGAGACTACAGTGTGAGATGTTGTCCCAAGCCTTACAGCTCTTGGATGTCTGTGTTGCCTGCTTGCAGAACCTTTCCATACAAGCCACCCTGGCAAAGGCATACCTAGGGGCATAGACAGTTAATGTTGTGTCCTGTTGCTGCCACCATGCAAGTTTGAGGGAGGGGACACTCTTACAGAAATGCTCTTCATAATGAGCGTCTCTAAAAAACATATGTATTTAAGTCTGAGTTCTCATGAGGCTCCCACTTCCATAGGCGGGAAACCAGAGAGACATATTGCAATAATCGTCAAAGTCCTACCATTTAGACATCGTCCCATGTGCCTTCCAAACGTGCAATCCCTTTTCCTACACCAGCATGCCAACAGTAGCCATGCTCTTTGGGGTTATGGTGTAAGAGGGTCTACGTGTGACTCACTTGAAGCCCTTCCATGATACTTAGATTTGTATGTCCCACCTACCATCCCATCTCATATCATGATCAGGGAGCCACTCTGGGGATAGACAGAATCCCACTAAAGTCAATCAGTCTCTCTCCACCACCGTTGAGAATGGTGGACAGGGGACACAGAGGTGCCATGATGCTCAGTGCATCTCGAGGCTTTGGGCAGGTTGGAGGAGCCGGGTGTATATTCACCTGTATCTCCTATTTGTATGTTTCTTGTTGACATGTTTGTTGCCTGAGCATGTAATAATCGCCTACTTTATTTTCCTCAAACCAAGTCCCTTCAAGGTTAAGGTGCTCCCAACATGTGATGCCAGCATGGTGAAGGCCAGTGGGCCTGGTCTCAGCTCTCAGGGGGTTCTTGCCAGCTTGCCGGTTGACTTTGCCATTGATGCCAAAGATGCAGGAGAAGGACCCCTCTCCGTTCAGATAACGGTAAGCCATGTTTCTTCCTTTCATTGTTAGTCCTTCTTTGACTCTTTGCATTGTACTGTAAGATTGAAGATTCCTAACTAAACCATACGTTGGCATTAACGTGTCGAGTGATTTTAATCTTTTTTGTCTTCATGAATGCCAAGGAGTTATGCAAACTCAGATTGGATTCGTTGATGGTAATTAGTAAGACATTAACCAGTGTAGTCACTTCCACTCCAGCCTTCTTGAATAGGGTTAGGCCTATGCAAAACTGGTGAATTTAAGCACATCCACCTCATCTGAGAAACATGACCATTTTGTCCGAAGACATTTGTAGAAAAAATCGGTTTCTGAATCAAAAATAAATGAATGACAAAGAAATAGCCAGTTTATGACATAGCTGAAACCAGTTTCACTGATTTGGTGGAATCAAGTCGACGCAGCGTTGGTATGCGGCATGCTAACCTAGAATAACGCCGGCTGCAGACTTCTGAACAAAACTCTGGCCCGGCACTTGTTCTTTTACAAATTAAGCTTTGGCGACAATAGCACTGTACCTTTACCAGTGATATTAAGTGGCCAGGTGGAATATCTCTGAGGATAATTGCAGACAAGGCCTTACAAATACTGCCTGGGGAATGCACATTTCCAGACATTTAGCAGATAAACAAACACTGGCCGGTCTAAAAATACTAAAAAGAGCAAAACTAAAATACTATTAAGGGCATTGATTAGGACCTCTGAGGGACAAAACACTTCTTTATAACAAATTACTTGGTGACTAAACATAACCAAGGATTCGCGTTGTGAAGACTGGATCAATTTAGGCGGTGTTTGTTTTTGTGATTTCTCACAGTAATCCATATACCATTGGGGATCAAGTATTTAGTATCCTCAGTATTTTTACTATATTCAGTGCTTTAAATGAACAGATGGTAATTGATACCAAGTATCTACACTTTTTAAAATTTAGAAATTGTGAGGACCAGCACTTAAAAGTCGGATAATACCTTTAATGGTAGAGAACGTGAACTGTTTTTATTTCAAGCAACACCAGTGGCAGAGTTATTTGTATGTACGGGTGAAATTTTGTCATTAGTGGACATCTCACAGTACTGTCTTTATTTATTTAAAGAGTTTTATATAGCGCTGGCTAGACCCGAAGGTATCAGAGCGCTTTACAAGAGAATCAACAATGTAACAGAAAAAGATCAACAATTACACAATACATCAAAAAAATAAAAAATAGGCAATACAATTAGGAGAGGAGAGAAAGGAGAGAGAAAAGTAGTGAAGGGGGCAGGGGAGGTGAGAAAGGGAGGATAAGGGAAGAGACAACAAGGAGAGACGAAAGGAAGTTTGTCTAAAGACCAACTGGGTAGGTGACGACCAAGGAGGGAATCCCCGGCCCATCTCCCCCATAGCTAAACCAGGTAGCTCCATCGGGCATCAGACAAAATAGTTCAGTCTCAATACATTGAGAGAGGAGAGTAGGAGAGACATAAATAGAGGGAGGATGCGGGAAGAGACGACAGGAGAGAAAAAAAGGAACTCTGTCTAAATACCGACTGGGTAGGTGACGTCCAAGAGGGAATCCCCGGCCTGTCTCCCCTATAGCTAAACCAGGGTACAGATCAATATTCCTCGCTGCTGATTCTGAGGGACATCACAGAGAAATGAATATTCCTCAGTACAGACTCTATTGGATATCGTACGCAGGTTATTATCCCTCGCTGCTGATTCTGAGGGACATCACAGAGACATTAATATCCCTCAGTTCAGTCTCTATTGGATATCGTACGCAGGTTAATATCCCTGAGTACATTCTCTATCGGATATC